>NC_066362.1:65682315-66355753 GCF_013377495.2 Cygnus atratus
ACAGCTTTGTGATGTTGTAGGAGATATGTTTGGTAGCTGACCGTGCTTGACATAGATGGGAATAGGCTTGGGCAGGATGCATTAGATGCTATAGGAGGGAGTATGGATGGAGGAGGAGCGGGTAGGGGGAAAGAGAAGGTCATCAGATCTGCACTCATGGATGGAGGACCTTGCTGTACCCTGTGAAGTCCCTCATTTTGACAGTCACAGGGTGGTCATTGACTGGCCTTCTTTTCTGTGTAAAAGAAACACTTTTGAGAAAAGAGGTGACTGGATGATTGCAAATAGCCTAAGTATGAGCTTAACTCTCCATTAAGCGAAATACAGAAAACATTGACTTCCTACAGATTGCTTCTGCCCGTTTCTGTGCTGCTGCAGGCTTGTGTTAGGCAGAGCAGGATGGCTTCCATACAAATGACCTTTGACTAGTGACTCAGTTTGCAGCCATATGGACCGCTATAGCAATCAGGCTGCTTGATGAAATTCTCTTCTTCAGCTGCTGTTAAAAGTAATGGACAAAAGCTTTTGTCTCCATTTAAGTATCATTTCCCTTAAGCTGGTCATAGAGTTCTGACTTGTTTAGCAGTTTGTACTGTAGCTTCTAAAAGCATACTTGTCCATTTTCAGTTCTGAGGGTTTTCTAGAAATAGTTAATGGGCATTGTTCAGTTACAGGAGTGTATAAAGCCACAAAAAGTCTTTGCAGGTGATGAAACAACAAAAAGAAATTGAGATCATGTAGCCATGAACAGTGTTTCTACTGTATGCCAAGACTAAAAACAGCCAACACAGCAAAGAATGAAAGAATTCTCAGAAAGAAAAAATTCTCACACTGCAAATTTTGTGCAGCTACTTATATAGATTTTTCCATTTGTTTCACAATAGCGATTATAGTTCTTGAATATTATTTTCCCTGCAACGCTATTTTTTATCTCTTTATAAGAACTCTGATCTGTAACAGAACTTCCTTAAGGACAGGTAGAATCGTAACAAAACAAGACAAGACCATATGGACCCAGTCTTGAATGATAATTGTCTCTTGGAAGAAAATGACTACTCTCCGATCTTGGATGCTCGTAGTCTAATTCCACTTTGACTGAAGTCAACTGGTGGTGGTTTTTTTGTTACCCCCCCCCCCCCACACACACTGAATTCTGTGCAAGAGGAATCAGGCTCCAGATAAATGACTCTGAGGATGGAGATTAGAGGGAGTGGTTTTCTTTGGTGGGACTTCCTGAGGGTTTTTCTTTGCTCATTTTACAGTGTTGTGGGGGCTTCGGCAAAACTAAACTCAGTCTGCTGCCTAACATAGTGTTATAGTGTTACATGCTTTTTAAAAAGTGCATTGGAGCAATATATTCTCTTATAGTGACATTTAATATCTGACAGCATGGGGCTTTTTTCTTTCTTTGAAGTGCAGGCTAATTTTTCTAAAAAGGCATAAATAGTAAACAAAATAATATACATTCTAACAGCATACTTTTGAAATTCATTTTTTATTAGAAGTAATGGGTATTTCTGGAGACTAGGTAAAAATTAATATTTTTATATTTTTTTTCCTTTTTCCCTTGAAGTTGTTAGGAGGTAAAGTATTTAAAGTTGATTAGTGCTTAGTGTATGAGTAGCTTTATGTTGCCCATATAATTAGCATATACTGTACCATTTATCTGTACTGTCAGTGTTATGCTAATTACAAGCAAAAAATTACTAATTCTTTCAGTACGTTCTCTTTGCCTACTGCAAGTGAGAGAAATGCAGATGTGTGTAGGTATAATCAAAAAGTTTTGGAATAAAAAGGCGTTTTGGATTAGTGTGCTAGAAGTGCATTCAGTTTTAAAAATAACACTGTTAAAAGGTATATTTGCTCATGTTCTTTAAAGTCAGTAAATAGTGAAACTTGTAACCCTTCCTTCTTATGGTAGTAATAGGATATAAGAAAGCTGCTTGTGTGCTATTTAAACATAGCCACTGGACTGAGGTGAAAAGGGAGATGAATATGAAAGCTGCACAACAACAAAAAGCAATGCTACCAAGAGTTTGGGATGAGAGGTAAGGCTGAATACCATTTACAGTCGAAACTTCGGTGAGGATTTCAAAAAGCACTCTCTAATCAAGTGAGTGGGAACAGAGACCATGCTGCCACGTACAGAAAACAGTTGCCTCCTAAATCACCGGTGCTAAATGTTCTCTGGAGGGCTTCCATTAGGCAGCTGACCTAATATTACTTTCTTCAGCTCGTGGGACCTCGTGATACAGCGGTGTCAGGTGGGATGTCTGTAGGCTGCCGGTGGTATGCTGAGATACTGGAGTCCCTGTAACAGAGGAGGTGCAGATCAGCTCTGCAATTAAAAATCCTTTGCTGTAGGATGGTGTAGGAGAGGTTGCCAGGGCCCATGCACATGTCAGAGAGGGGCAACAGATAAGGAGCCCTTGGTCAAGAGAACAGTGTGCATGTTGCCACTGAGCCTTTTCTGCTTGTAGCCTTCATAATTTGGTATTGTTTTTGCAGTTCATACCCACACAATCAAAAGTAGTTTCCTTAGTGCTGCAGAACATAATTATAGGCCTGACAGGCTCTGACAAGTTGGTAGAGACGTTTATTCTTGCAGCCGGCAGATGCTTAAATGATTTTGTATTGGAAAATGCTGCCTGTGAAATGTTCTGTCTTAGTCTCTGTTACTAAACCCAGATTCATAATGAAGTCTAGCATCAAATATTTATGTAAAATTACTTTAATCTGTAAATAGTTTTATCTATAAAAGATAAAAACAGCTGAGAAAAATTAGTCAGGGGGGTTTCAGAAGTTTGTGTTACAAAACAATGATGTTTCCTTTTTGGTTTCTTCAATTTGTTACCCAGCTGGCACTGAACAGACAGAAGTCCACAATACCCATTGCTGTACGAAAGATGTTCATGTTCCGAGGTATTAATAGCATTGTAACCTATCCCTGTTAGGGTCACTATGTATTATTAAAATCCTCTCACAATACCATTTGGAAAAGCAGAAGGCTTTATATAATAACCATGAATCAGTCACAAATAAAACACTTTCCCACAGAGTTGTCCCCAGACCAGATTGGTTCTCATCAGGAAAAGTCAAAGCTGTGCATGCTGCCTGGTACATCTATAGTCCTCTCTACCTTCTGGTCAAAGCCATGTTACCTTTTCAAAACAAAAAGAAACGAGCAAACCATCATTTGCCGTGAACAGCTTCAAATATTTGGAAAGCCACAAGGAAAAAAGAGATGGGTGTCTTCAGCTATTTGAGCTCTTACTCAGAGGTTTTTGACAGTGACTGAGCTTCTTTTAATGAGTTGAGTCATTATTTGGAAGCTTTGGTAGCTGGCGGTTCATCTGCAGCATGGTTGAGTCTGAAAGTGACTGCAGCTTGGTCCTATGGAATTGCGTATTCCCTAAACCTTTTAATAATGGCAAATCTCCTTGGCTCCTCTCTTTCTAGCTTACACACTCTCCAGTGAAGGGCACTGTGGAGGCCCTGCTTATCCCTGCCATGAGGGACGCATAAGTCTCAACCATTGGCTCTGCTTACAACTCTGTTTTTCATAAGGTTTCTAAAAGTAATCCCTTGCAACCACTAATCTGACCTAGTTACTATAAACTGATTTCTCTAGAATGAAAGGGCCAGTCTTTCCTCTGGGACCACTGCGGTGGGACTCGCGCAGATTACTTGGGCTTTATGCTCTTATCTATTGCAGTGCAATTTGGAGACTGTCCACCTGAACATTTGTCTAGCCTATATGACCATCATGTCTGAATAACTACAAAATGTTTAAAAATTAGTACTGTCAATTCCTTTCCAGTTTGAATACGGGAACTGCTTGTTTCAGTCATAGGATTTTGTTGTTGTTTGCTCATTCGTTTGTGGTTCTGTCAGGGAAAAGTAGGTGTTGTGGGAAGGCTTGGACAAAGGGAGAAGAGCACCTCTAAGGTGGCCTAAGGAGTAACTCCAAGAAGATTTGTCTTTCTGAACAGGGATGGATCTTCACCTTTATATCCAGCATTGGGATAGGAAGCAGAGTATTGCAGGGAAGTGTCTTTGTGATTTGTGTTGCCAGTTGCTGCAGAAATTTCCAAGAAAAACATGGCAGTATCTACCGATATTTAGGTGATATTCTCCTCTCTGAAGGGCTGAAGGTCTTATCTTTCTCTCTAGACACTTACAAAGGTGGATATATTTTTTTTTGGTTCAGTGGCTATTTGGGTGATAGTCCAGATGAGACTAAAACCCAGTTGGTAAATCCGAGGACAAATCTCTTTGAGAGGAGAGAGAGAAAAAGCTGTTTCTTACCAATGTTACTCAGTCTTGTGTAGGTTGTTCAGCTGTAGGTAGCTACCATGCCTCCACATGCTGTTTTCATAGAGGCACTGAGAAAGCTGAGGGTTGGTGCTGTTTACATGTGATAAAAAGGAGTTTTAGAGCTGTGGGTTGGCTCACAGACTGCCAGCACGGCAGTGTTTGTTATCTTACCAGCTCTCCCAGCAGCTTCATACAGACAGTGGGTAATGTGGAGGAGAGATCTGATTCTTGAGGTCTCCTCTGATGAGGACTCTAAAATTGAAAGAGCAATTTCCAAGATCTCTTCTGAAATGAAGACCTCTTGCTCAAGTGAAGCAAACCAATATTGCTATTGATCATTGCTAGTTCTCTCTGGCAATGGTTGTAGAGTAAGTATGAGATATAGACCTTTGTTTTCTTTAGTAAATTCTGGAAGGATTAAAGCCATCAGGCTCTTCTGTGTTGACGAATGCACTAGAGGGAAGTCTAAAACCTTCTTCCACAATAGTAATTATTTTGATTTGAGATCCTCTGTTTAGTACTTATTATTCATACAGGTCTCAAAGCTTTTGGTAGAAAAGAAATTTTGTCCCAGACTCACTTCAAGAAATCAATGCTAACATTTTCCTGCATGCTGAAAGCTATCAATAAATAGGAAATAGTCCCTTGGATTGTACAGAAGGCTTTCTTTTTGCAGAAATCGAAAAATAGTGGAGAATTACAGATCATTACTTCTTGCAGGCAGGATGAAAATGTGTAGCTGCCAGATCTGCTCTGGATTACATGCACATTATAGAAAGGTGTTTATTCTTATGCTTTTTATTGCTACATCTATTGGTTATCTTGGAATTGTTATATCTCTGTAGGCACTTCCAAGCTATCTCATAAAGAACATTTTTCATGCATTTGCCCTTAATATCTATGAAATTTTGCTCACAAGAACAGGACTAGGTGACTCATGAAGGAATTGAGGAATTATTGTCACATTTGCTTATGAAAACAGTTAAGATTCCCATCATTACTTACAGTATGCAGATGCTCTTGATCCTTGTGCACTATACACTAACCTCCCATGAGAATGTTTACTTACATCTGTTTGCTTACTGTGCAGCTCCTTATTTCCTTTCAGAAACTTAAAAAAAGAAAAAAAAGAAAAAAAAAGTGGCCATTTTACTGAATGTGTGCTGTATGAAAATTATTCTAGAGTCTGACAGCAGCCATCCCAAAGGCTTGCTTGGGGCTGTTGAAATGTTTCCATTTCTGATGGGAGCTGCAGCTAAACCTCTTAATGTGATAAGAGGCATTAAGAATATAAAAAGGCTCCAGCAGGTATTTAAAGCATTGGAAGGGCTGATTTTATAGCCCGTAATCACATATTTACAATGCTTCATTACTCTAAATTAAAGGTGTGATAAGCAAAACAACAGCTACTTTCCATAGAAGTCAAGAGAGGGCTGCCTTCCTCGGCTGAGCAAGTGGCTATATTGTTCAGAACAAGCCAGAGAAGACTTATTTGTTCCACCTTCTGGGAAAAAAAAATCAAAATAAAGGAAAGAATTGATGGAAGAATGAGGAGAGATGAAAGCAGGGCAGGGAGCAAGGAAGGGAAAAAGGAGGAGAATGTTTATATCTTGCCAAAACTCATGTTAAGATTCCATAATTGAATCCAGCAGGTGAGGAAACATTGAAGTTGTTTTCTATTATAACATCAAGCTCCCTGCACAGCACTGACTATATCCTATCTTGCACCTTTCACTTTGCTACCAGTCTTCCACAACAAAACGTGTAGTATGGTCAAATTACCTTAATACAGTTAATATCTGTATTTTCTAGTAAAGGAACATTTAATAATAAAGAAAATAAGATTATAATATCCTAGATTTCTGCATTTAACTTCCCAAAAGCAAATTTGAAATAATTCAATGCGAAGAAAGATTTAAGAACACTCACAGGTTTAGTACTGGGAAGTGACACAATCATTATTTGGCAATTCTGTAGCCTGTATGCACCTGTAGGTTTAGGAAGAACCCAACCAGCCCAGCCTGGAGCTGTACAACTTACCATTTTATTTTCCTCGCATCTAGAGAAGTGCAGTGGGGAGTAACGTACCTGGAAACATGTTCATGTTTTTTGCTGTTGATACGGGCTACAAAGATTAGGTCCTCCACTGCATTTTAGGCTGTTTTTCTTCAGAGCTCTTGGAGGGCGTAGTCCTCCAGCTCTGGTAGAAGCTGGGAACTATTCTAGTTCCCATTGTAAAGAGCTCACACCAGGAGTAAATTATATCCCTGATGGCTGAGGACCCAAATGGATATTATGGCATCGAGAAATTGTTGAGGCAAAGGAAAAGCAACGAAGCCAGTAGTAGGAGACCAGTGCAGTGCTATAATAAGAGCCCATCATGCTGTTGTAAAGGGAGTAGATGCCCTCTTGGGATGCAAGGTCAGGACAACAGCCTGCAGTCGAAAGGAGAGCCCTTCAATTTTACCAGGCATTGGTAAGACTTCAGCTGAAATGCTGAGGCTAATGCTAGGTAGTACGTGTTAAGAAAGGTGTGAACCAACTGAGGAGGAAGAATGAATCATAGAATCATAGAATATTCCGAGTTGGAAGGGACCCATAAGGATCATCAAGTCCAACTCCTGGCACCGCACAGGTCTACCCAAAAGTTTAGACCATGTGACTATGTGCACAGTCCAATCGCTTCTTAAATTCAGACAGGCTTGGTGCAGTGACTACTTCACTGGGGAGCCTGTTCCAGTGTGCAACCACCCTCTTGGTGAAGAACCTCTTCCTGATGTCCAGCCTAAACTTCCCCTGCCTCAGCTTAACGCCATTCCCACGGGTCCTATTACTGGTGATTACGGAGGATAGGTCCCCTGCCCCTCCACTCCCCCTTGCGAGGAAGTTGTAGACTGCGATGAGGTCCCCCCTCAGCCTGCTCTTCTCCAGGCTGAACAGGCCCAGTGACCTCAGCCACTCCTCATATGTCTTACCCTCTAGGCCCTTCACCATCTTCGTTGCCCTCCTCTGGACACTCTCCAACAGTTTAATGTCCTTTTTGTACTGTGGTGCCCAGAACTGCACACAGTACTCGAGGTGAGGCCGCACCAGCGCAGAGTAGAGCGGGACAATCACCTCCCTCGACCGACTAGCGATGCCGTGCTTGATGCATCCCAGGATAGGGTTGGCCCTCCTGGCTGCCAGGGCACACTGCTGGCTCATGTTCAACTAGCTGTCAACCACAACCCCCCAGATCCCTCTCTGCAGGGCTGCTCTCCAGCATCTCGTCGTCCAGTCTGTACGTATAGCCAAGGTTGCCCCGTCCCAGGTGCAGGACCCGGCACTTGCTTTTGTTAAACTTCATGTGGCTGGTGATCACCCAGCTCTCCAATCTGTCCAGATCTCTCTGCAAGGCCTTTCCACCCTCATCCGAGTCCACAACTCCTCCAAGTTTGGTGTCATCGGCAAATTTGCTCAAAACACCTTCTAGTCCTACATCCAAATCATTTATAAAAACATTGAAGAGGACTGGCCCTAAAATGGAGCCTTGAGGGACCCCATTAGTGACCATCCGCCAGCCAGATGTGGCCCCATTTACCACACCCCTTTGAGCCCTGCCCGTCAGCCAATTGCTCACCCATTGTGTGATGTTTTTGTTAAGTTGTATGTTGGACATTTTGTCCAGTAGGATCCTATGGGAAACCGTGTCAAAAGCTTTGCTGAAGTCCAAAAAGATCACATCAGCTGATGTCTTGATCGACTAGATGGGTGATCTTATCATAAAAAGAAATCAAATTTGTTAGGCAGGACCTACCCCTCATGAACCCATGTTGGCTGGGACCAATGACTGCATTGTCCCCCAGGTGCACTTCAATAACTTCAAGGATCATCCTCTCCATAATTTTACCAGGCACTGACGTGAGACTGACAGGCCTGTAATTGCTAGGGTCTTCTTTCTTACCCTTCTTGAAAATTGGCACAACATTTGCCAGCTTCCAGTCCACTGGGACCTCTCCAGATTCCCAAGATCACTGAAAAATAATTGAGAGAAGTCCCGTGATGACATCAGCCAGCTCTTTAAGCATCCTGGGATGAATCCCATCTGGACCCATGGACTTGTATGGATCCAAGTGGAGCAGCAAATCCCGCACATGTTCAGGGTTGGTTGGGAGTTTGTCATGATCAAAGCATAACCTGCAGTTCAGGAATGTTTAGTCTAGGAAGTGCAGACTAGATATTAGGAAATAAATTCTAACAATAAGGATGGTGAAACTCTGAAATACATTGCCAAAGAAGGCTGTGGAGTGTCTTTCATATGAAGGTTTCCAAAATAGACTAAGCAAATATCTGTTAGGAATGATATAAGTATATTCAATTCTCCCTTGGAACATAGGGAAGGA
Source organism: Cygnus atratus (assembly GCF_013377495.2). NCBI lineage: Eukaryota > Metazoa > Chordata > Aves > Anseriformes > Anatidae > Cygnus > Cygnus atratus. The sequence continues at coordinate 65,691,015 of NC_066362.1, forward strand.
GTAAATTATGCTTAAAGAGATGAAATAAACTAGTGATTTTCAAACTCTGGGTCATGCTACTCTTAAATCGAAAGGAGCCATAAAGTGTTAGTAGTGGCTATATCTAATAGTATTTGACCTTGAAATTTCTGCCCCCTATTCACATAATTATTGTGACAGGACATGTAACCCAAAAGGGAGTTGTGCTTTTCAAAGGATGAAAATCACTGTAATAAATGGCTTTTGAAGGTTTTTCTTGGCTTTCTGATTCTGTGATCCCACAGAACTGCCACTAGAGCAACACAAAGCAAAGTGGGCAGAGCAGAGCTGAAATTCAGATTTCAATCTAGGTTAATCTCTAGCAATCATTTTTAATGGATAAAAATACATAATGGTCACTGCTGTCAAAATTTAAGCTAAGTGGCCATTGGTGTTTAAAGTCGGAGTCATTTTTCTATTGCTAGTCAAAATGTTTCTCCAGAAAAATGTGCAAAAATATTGTATTTTTCTCCCCGTGTAATTTTTAAAACATCTAGAAACATGAATTCACTGCTGTAGACAAAGAACAATAATTAAATGTTCTACCTTAGAGAATTCTTTAAAAAGGCGTTTGTGTAAGACAAGAGCATGGCTAAATGTAGGAAGTTTAGAAAATCTACCATGAGCAAATCTCCTTTTCATCTCAATAGTAGAGGTGGAGTTCACCAGACAGGACAGTCCTTCTCCTTAGAAGGAATAATAAAGGCTGGCTAGTTCTGAAACTTGGATGCAAATGAAAGCATCTCTAGACTGCATGAGTGAGCCAAAATTAGTCAGTTCGTTCAGTAGAACAATGCTGGTGTGAGAACTTTATCTGATCACTGCCCATACCTTAGGAAAATACCATGCATTTATTTAGACCATTTAAATCTGGATTTTGTAGTAATGGCTTATCTCTATTACTATTACTAGCTTTTAACATATGACCCACAGAAGAAAATCCTGGGGAAGTGTGTGCATGTGTGTGGGGATCACTTTTTTGGCATGATTCCTCCAAAAGAGACATCTAGATCACTTTGGCTTTAGTGTAGTGATTCATAACTGCTAGTAAATCACCAGCTGTGCCTGGTTGCGTGTCCAGGTAAGCAGCAGAAAGCTTCTAATTCTGTAAGGTTTTCAAGGTAACTGAGCAATGGTCAGGGCTTGTTGTCAAGAGTTGCTAATTTTTGACACTAGACGTTAATGTCTAGTCATCTCACCACAGGAAAAAAGAGGAAAAAAAAAAAAAAACACCACTGAAATTCAGAATCTGCTTATGTTCTGCTTTCATCCTTAACAATGTACCAGTCACATTTTATGTAAGGTGCATGGCTGCAACTTCTGGTGTAGTCAGAGATTTGGACTTCAAAAAGGGTGTACTAACAATTGTCTTTTTTTTAAACAAACAAACAACAACAACAAGTTGTATGAAACACACAAAAGCTAATGAGAGAGTTTGCGAAAAAAAAGAAACGCACACCAAATTAAATGCTATACTTAAATGCTACAAAACTTTGATGCAAATGAAGACAACAGGAGCTGTTTAATAATCTTGGGATGTGGGAAAGTCTGAACCATTGAATGTGGAAGACCTGGCCAGAGGGCTATGCACTGATTATGTTTGATATAGAACCTAGTTATAGCTATCAACATGCGAACACCTTTAGCTGCTTTTGATTATTGTTCAGAAGAGATTCATAATTTCATAGATACATTTGAATTTTTATTAGTAAAGGTGTGCTTAATTTAATTGTCTGTTTTAATACTTTTACAAAGATGTTCTCTGGAAAATCTAGTCTTCGCAACAGTGTGTTTTGTGAATATTTTGCTTTATAGTCTTAAACAGTGGTAACTACAAAGAAGACTTCATTCTAAACTGATTTTTTTTCTTTAAGAGTTCTTAGAGATTAAAATGTTTGAAATGTATATTTTGACATTGGCTTAGTAGAGGTGATTGACATGAGTTTTTCATGCTGAACATGTGCTTTAATAAGAAGGGTCCAGGACAAGCATGCAATAGTGCAAACTGCCTCAACATAAATCACACAGAAAGTATCATTACTGACCTAGGACATCTGTCTCTTGCTAAGATTGCCAGGAAGAAGGCCACTTGGCAATAACGATGACTGTGATGTATGGATAAAGTCTGGTAGGAACTGAAACGAAACCAAGAATTCAACTTATTTGTTTATAGTAATACATCTTTAGACAAGCCCTTTGCAACAGAAGCCTTCGATATATGGCCCAGGCATAGAAGATGATAGGAAATAGCTCAAGCTTCTTATAAATACGGTGTAAGTTGTGTTGGCAGAATGATAGTACTTCTTGCTGTTTCCAGCCATCAGTTTGTCTGTGAATAACTAATGAATGATTTTCTGTGGACCTCTGCACCTGTCTCTTTCCTATCATCTTGTCACTTCATTTGACTAATGTAAAATGGACAAATTTGATCAATAGTGCTATCTAGTAATTTCTAGAGGTACCTCGTCTTGTTTTCTTGGTTGTAATCTCCAAATTTTCTCAGCAGAAACTGTGTCTGTGTGTTGGGGGTGGGGTAGAGAGGTCTATTTGAATGTCATTTGGATACTGGAACCCCTGGAAGTTTCAAAACATGAGAGCACATGCTCAAGTTCTAACAAGGACTATGCCAGAATGAGCAAGATTTAATTCCCAGATTTTAATTCCTTGAGTCTCTTTGATAAAATTCTGAGTTAATTCAGCAGGATTATAGTTTCAACCTGAATTCCACATAAAGATGATGGAAAGCTGATGTTCTAATCAACTATGAACACTCTTTACGAAGGTGACATTCTTGTCTGGGGCAGATCAGCACTCCAAGAAGGAGCACCTCATTTTTTGTTACTTGTGACATAAATACAATAACTGATGCTGTTGCCAAAGGTTCTATGTCCAAATAGCTGTCTACTTACATCTCTCAAGAGCCAGTTCAGTGGTGCACTGAATAGAAGTGATTTCAGCCTGTTAGTCAATCTCTGATAATTTTTGGCAGTTTTCGGCACTCTTTTACATTGCATTGATGCCTAGACTTGACAGGAGTTGAGAAAGCAGTCAAAGATTGGACTAATTGGGTTGCAGAACTCTTTTCTGGCATTGAATCACCTTAATCCCTGCCAATCTTATTTCATTTTTCAAAATTCTATGGATTTTATTCCACCTTTTCTTTAATATCTATTTTCCAGCTTGCTGGCCATGCATGATCACATTCTTTCTCTTACTCTCTAGCCTAGCCTCCTTTAAAGCACTACTCCAGGGACCAACAAAAATGGGTTGCCAGATAGAGCATTATTTCTAATTACAGCCAAAAAATAGACTCTTCAAAACAATGTGGAATTATCTTTTATAAAAGAAAGGCTTGCCCAACTGAGGCAGTCATGAGTACGAACAGTTACATTAGATAAAATAAGGAAAAGTTAAAATGACTGAAGAGTTTTTCTGCTCAGTTTTTTTTTTTCCTGTTGTTTCTTGAGGCTACAGCTTAAAACATGATTAAAGAACTGCTGCCTGTTGAATTTTGACAGCTTTTGAAATCTCTTTTAATGCCTAAAATTTTGGTTCCCGGGACTGGCAATCTGATTGGATTCTTTGGAAGTGACTTAAATTCTTCTGCATTCTTTCATGATTTGAAGGCATTCTCCAGCCTTCTCATCCATGAATTTGATTGCTTAGATATTGTTTGGCATTGGTAATAGTAATTTCTAAGTCAGTCGTGGGTTGTTTTTTTTTTTTACAAGATAGGAGCATGTTAGCAGCTTCAGTATTCTTGAAACTAGTATGAGGAGGAAAACAAAATGATGCAGGAGATCAGAAGGTAGAGATTTAAGAGTTCCTGCTGATCATGCACCCAAACTCTGGGCAGAATTCTTTCATGATATCACTTCAGAGGCAATTGCAGTTTCAATTCTGTAAAATTTCTGTCATACAGGTGGGTCACTTTTTTGTTGTTGATTAAAGTGAGAGTACTAGAAATACTAATACAAAATTATCATGCTGAAGGACAAGTTAGTTAACTATCAGTTTTGGCATCAACATCAGATTCAGGATAAAAGGTAGTCTGAATTGTCTTTTTGCCTTTCATGATGAACTTTCTTGGAAATTTTGCAGGACTGTTTTCCAGGTTATGATGCTTAATTTGCTTTCATACTTTATATCATAATGATCATATCACTTAAAAAGATTAGCAACGAAATATACAAACTGTATAGACAGATGTTCTTTAGTGTGTTTTTCTGAAGACTTAAGTAAAGAGACTTTTTATATGTTTGAGCATTCGAACATATATTCTGAAAGACCTGTAAAAGGTACTGAGGATTTAGTGGTAGGGTAAGGTACCACTACATTGTCAGTCCAGGCATTCTGTCTTAAACATAATCAAGTTACTTCCAGGTGTACAGGTCAAAAAGGCACAGTCATTGCTTCTTGAGATGTCTCTTCTACTGATGTTTTGAAACAATTGCAGAGGCAGTTTGAGATCTGTCTTGTTTTCTAACAAAATTAATGAAATACGAGGAAAGAAGCATAAAGCTCACAGTTTTGCTCATGTTTCACTGATTGCACATATTCGGAAGAAATGTGTTTATTTCTGTCTATGTTCAGTCCAGAGTCTACAGTTCCTATTTTTAGCAGCCACGCACTATTGTTAATCTGAGATTTTTGATTATCCAATGAGTCAGAAGGTCTGAGTGCCCAGAGATACATGAGTCAGACAGGCAGGAATAGTCTGTTCTTCTTCAAGACACCAGGAGACATAGATTTTAAAGGGAGGTTTCATACTTAGTGAACAATACAAATGGAAACATAATGTATAAATAGAAATCCTTTTACCCTTCACATTGGATTCTTTTCCCAGGAAACTCTTGTCCCAAAATTGCTACTTACTATGCTATCTATTTGTATATGAGAAGGGCTAGATTGTCACCCTTCTTATTCTTTTCATATCCTTTCTCTATTGGTTAGTTAATGTATTTCTAGGACACACGATCCTCTCACTGTGACATAACTATTCCCACAGTAAAAGATGGGACAAGTAAGAAGCTTAGAGAAAGGGGTGTGGGTCAGGGAGGAGAATTTCATAATCACTTAAATTTATCTTCTGAAAAAGGGCTCTTTGGGAAGGGCAAACTGTTAAAGCAGCAAAGACAAAAGGGTATATGTGGTCCTCACATTTCCTTCTGCAATGTATTTCAGGTCAGCCCCAGCCTCTTAAGAGTTTACCTGAGGATGGCAGGAATGTTGAACCAGCTATAAAATTTGGTGGATTCTGAGCTGAGGATCAAGTTTAATAAGTAAATGCAAGATACAAATCCACTCTAGAATGCTTAGTGATGGAGTATCAATTCTTTGGCAGTTCAACAGTTCTGGAATGAAACAAGTATACCATTACTCAAAGGTCATTGGTTTAAAGCCACCTAAATCACAAGAGTCTAAAATTCATAGAGGTGTCATGTTTGTTCAGAGGATAACTGATTTTACATTACTGATTTTAGGTCTCGTTAGACCAATGGGGAACTCAAAAAGCATCACCTGGTTGCCTCTTGGTCAACTTTAGCAGAAGCCATAGGATAAAAATAAGTTACCCGCTCTTTGGATGAAGAAAGCAGATGAATCTCTAGGATTCAATATTTTTTAGTATGCTCAGAGTCCTCTTTGTATGTGGTTCAAGACAAGGCTCATGAAGTGATTTGTACAGCTAACTCGTGGAGCTATTACCTTTCTCTATTTAGAGAAATAGTGGCCTGTAAATGAAGCAGAACTGAATTAGCTTGTGGTAAAATAGTCCAATTGTCTTTGAAAAATAAAAGCAATTGATCTTTAATTTAGTTTTTAGTTTGATGCCTGTAATGCCCATATTACCTGTTAAGCTCTCTTAGGACTTGTGGGGTATCGTTTATTTTCAGTCAAATATTTTCCATGTGACAAGGAGATTACTAGCAAGAAAACCTGTCCTAACTGCCTACATTTCTGGAGCTGTCTGTTCTTAATGTGTTCTTCGGGAGCCATTCCTTTTCTGTCCTGTGGTCACTTGGGTGTTATTTCCAACAGTACAGTGAGCTCTGCAATTGGTAATGCAGGAATGTCCAAACTGAAAGGCTGAGATAAAGAGATTGCTCTTAACAACACAGTTGGTACATCCAAATTTTTCACTGCTGGAGGCATCAAGATGTATGACAAAATTCATCCCAGTTTAGTATTTTCCCACATATATAACAATAGGGAACACAGATCCAGACTTCACTGGATAAACCTCAGCTAAATTTCAATTGTCTTCCCCCTCAACAAAAATTCTAGAAAGCATTGCCTTTGTAAAGAGGACTAATCAGAGCCAGCATTTTCAGAAAGATCTTGCTGAGTATGCAAGTCCAACAGAAGGGTCTATACAACAGTGAGTGATGCATGTCTGTATTGTTCCCATAAATGGAACTTTTGTGCTTTGTATACACCCTCTGGCACATACATGCTGTAATATGGCACGTCTCATGAAAAGTGTCTTTAAAGATGGCAGTCATTTCAGCTTTGAGCCAATGGATGCCCATTTCTGATGACTTGTCAACATAAGCTATAAAGAGATTAATGAAAAGAAATGAGCTCTGTATAAATGCATGGTCATTTCTTCAAGGAGTGGTCGATCAGTCTATCATCTCATCACAAATGTGTCATCTGACTTCACGTTCCAACACAATGAAATTGATACAAGGAATATTAGAAGTTCCCCTGGGCTTTTACACTGAGACCAGTCACATTTTTGTTTTGTTTGACACTTAATCCTCTGGTGAATTTCAAAATTGTTGCCCTCATCTGTCTACCTGTTGATGTTCTCCTGTTGATCCATCAGTCAATCTCAAACCAAAGCTATTTAAATCATAACAATGCCCATGTCAAAGACAGACTTAAGCAAAGACAAACATTTAAAGCTGGGAAAACAATAAGAAATATTCTTTACAAGTTCTTTTGCAGAGTATCATGTTCATCCCTAAACTGTACATCTTCATAGGTGCATTAAATAAAGCTAGTAACTCTTTTAATAGTGAAATCTTATTCATAAGGATATTTGGGGAAAAAAAAAAAAACAAAAAACTAATCTTGGATTCAGAGATAAAATTAATTTTAAATGTGATAATTTCAGGTGGAAGCAGGAAGAAAAAAAAAAAAAGATTAATTTACCATTGGGTAACTAGTTTATAATACTAATATTCCAGGTCATCTGGGAATAGAAACAACACAAGTTGGTTGATATTAGATGTGTGGATAACCAGTAATCCATGGATTTGAAATACACTGAACAGTTGAGAAAAGTGTGAATGTTGTCATCTTTGTGGGATAAAATTCAGAACAACTGCTCAATTTGTTGAATGAATTGTCTGTAATAATCCTGAGCAGTAATATAGAATTGCAAAAGCAGTCAAATTGGAATCACTTTTCCAGTGAATGAGTGATCCTAAACTCACCTCTTCAAAAGAGCTACGTATTTTTGTCAGCATAGTACTGAACAAGGGCTGAGGATGTAGTGATAGTGAGCTCAGGGCTGTTGTACTTTGGAAAAACTGTATGAATGCACAGGGTTAGATGTGCAAGGGTTCTTGTTTCTATACCTGAACAAACTTTAATATTTGATATTGATGTGGCATAGCAAAAAATGGTAGGGGAACGCTTTTCAGGGGGCTAGAAGATCTTGCATGTTGTGAATAAGTTCTTCAGAGAGAAAAGCTTATGGAAATGGGCCATCACTAGTTTGTACTGCACTCCCGTCAAGGCAATGACATGGACCCTTAACTTTCATAGCCAAATGTAAATTAACAAAAGGCGGGGGGGAAGGACGGGGTGGCACAACTTAGGAGAAATTAAGAAAATGAACATGTTAAGAGCATATCTGGAGAAAAAAAAATGAGCATGGACTCCAACTTCTGCCATAGGGGTAGGACCTCAGGCTAGGGCTTGTTCTCTCCTCCTCTTCCTTTGGGCAGACCCTATCGGTTGGGTCCTTTGGTCTGTGGTCTATTGCACGTGTGCTGCCTGCTCCTTCATTAGCAACCAGCCTGGATCTGTTCCAACACCCACAAGATTCCCTGGACAAACTATTCTCTGTCTAAAAGGAAGAGATTGGAATAGTAATGACAGGAACCAATATATCTGCTTAAAGGAAGGATGACCTAATAGATTATTTTCAAATATTAGACAAGTAGAGGATTCGTTGCTATTAAATATTATCACTTATGTCTCTTCTCTTCTGTCCATCAAGCATTGCTTTGTGACAATCTGTAGCTCAGAGATAATTGTTAAGTTTTATTCAAATTACATTACTAACCCTGTAACTCATGCTGTGTGTAATCTTAACTATCTAAAATGATTCTGTAGGAGGGATGGTTTTCCATTTAAGCCAACGTTTCCCCCCCTCCGTTATGCAAGATTTAGCACCAAGTCCTAACAGACACATCAATAATTTGAGATAATCAAAATTCTCGCTTAAAAAAAAATAATCATAGTTTTCTTCTTGAATATGCTGTGCTAGTACTCTTTAGATCTGGGAAAAGTATCTTCTGGAAGTTTCATTATCACTTGATTGATGTCAATTTAGTCTTTAAATGGAAAAGCATCTGCTTTCCATAGTTTTATCATGTAATATAACTACTTTTCCATGGTGAAAGAAATGAAAGATTTTAGAATTTACAGTTACGACCATTAATACTGTTTTCTTTTACTGGAGCTGCAGTCTGTTACATGAGAAAAAGAAGTTGTTGCTAAATTTCTTTCACTATTTGCTTGCCAAAAAGTCAATAGTTTTCAGCTGGAGTTACTCCAGGTTTTCACTAATATAGATAGAATTAGAGAGAAGTGCAAATGTTTTAAGATGCAAGGTCTTCAAACCTGAAATGTAAGTTCCTGATTTTTTTCTATAATGATGATTATTAAAAACACCCTTAATAAAACTAGTAGAATGGACACTAGTGAAAAGTTGATGCAAATGAGATTAGAATCAGGTGGAATGGAAATGATTCTTTCCTGTCAGATCCAAAATCTAGCTCAGGCTTAATTTATGCCTAGGTAGGAGACGAGATGATCTTTGTCATGAATATGCAAGCATTGGTTGTGAGTTAGGGAAAGTAGGGGAGTGTGGATTGTTGCGGACTGTTTGGCAGCAGCTACCTTGACCATGAGAGTTGTTGGTTTGATTTCATTTCATAAGTTTGTCTAGATAGGACATATGCATCAATGAATGAAATTATTGTTATTCAGTTGCTAATGTGGAGAGAACAAAATGGAAGCTGCAGGCAACAAGAAGAGATGTGAAAGTACATTCATCATTCTACACTCGCAGAGAGGTAATAAACAGAATCAGCAAAGGTATAAGATGTATGTCAGAAAAAAGTGAGATGAAAGCTTTCAGATCTCAAAACTGGATCAACTCTTGTAACTGTGGTTGGCTTTACCACTGATTTTGTAAAAATTAGTGGACTATATTCTGTATTTTCTTCCACTCCCAATATGCAAAGGTAAATCATAGCATTGATTTAAAAGTGAAATTTTCTTGTAAGCCTTCACAAATACCAGCATGAAACCTTGTCTAGAGCACTAAAATAATTTTATAGCAAAACCATTTAGGATAATTTGATAAGGTGCTCTGACTCCAGAAGAGTAAAAGTCCTCTCTGCATTGATTCTTAGCAGAGCTTGAATAAAAATCTTAGAAAAAGTACAAGCCTGGGGAAGAATGCGTATGGGATCTACTTATCTACCATGCTTTATTTCAGAATCCACTTCAGTGGTCTGACAGCCTGCACACATTGTTCATAAATCCTGATAGCCACATGGTCTGTATTTGTGGAGTGATTGGTACCATATGGAGAAGATTTAAAAGGATGTGCTAAATGCATAATCTCATACAGTATTTCATAACAAAAAATGTGAAGCTTTTCCAGGTAGGGAAGGAAAAGTGCTACATGAAGGTCTCGAGAATCACTGTTTTTACTCCCCTCAGCATATGAGTGTAGCTTTGATAGAATTCCTTTTTATTTGGACATTTACAGACAAATTACTGTTGAAGGAAAAAAAATAGTAAGAACGCTTTAGGATTCAACTTAGTTTTGCTTATTCTTTTCCTTATGAGTAGCTTTATCAAATATCTAATTTTACTTCATAGATTTTAGCTCCTGCTTCCATATCTGATATTTGTGAGGTGTTTTTTGTATGCTTTTCAAGTAACTGATATCCCAAATATTGCAGTGAATGCAAATATAAGAAATGGAGCTCCTAAGGAAGAACATGAATGTTTTTTCTGCAAAGGAGCTAGATACAGATCTCTTAACTTAAAGTGCTTTTTAGGTGTCCAAAAGCTTTATGTAAAGATGTATATTTAAAATTGTATTAAAACCAGGAAAGCCTAGTTGCCAGTTATATAATTAATCCACTAGATCATGGCGCCACTTAGCTCTGCTATTAAGAAATGTGTGTCTTTGTAGCCTGTGAAATGGGACCTCCTGATGAGATAATGTATTAGGGAACAATGATGGGTTGTTATATAATGAAACCAAACTCCCTATAATCTATGGCTGTGCTGGTTAAACAGAAAAAAATGCTGTTCAGTCTATTATTTCCAAAGGTATTATTCTGTGCTTAGTTCCTCCTTTAAAACACAGCAAAAATAGCTTTCTAGGATCCCTTTTCCAAGGTCAACAATCTACTGCATTTGTTGTGAAAGCCTAGGTGTAAGCACAAGTAGGCAACAAGTAGATAAAAGGTTGAATTGTCAGAGAACGGAGACCAGACTTCCAAACCATACATATCTGAAAATGCAGATATGCGCCTAATGACATTTTCTAAAGTGCCTAAGGAGGCTAGGGCCTGGGAGATGATGTATGCCTTACTTGGTTAGTTGTGTCTGAAAATCTCACTTGGCACTATTAGCTCTTTGAGTCTTCTCAATAGCTTTAAAACTTTGGCTCAGGGAGCTGAAAATCTGTTTTCTCTGTTCTAGAAACCTGGCAAGTCCCGCATGCCCTGTGTGTTGGGGAAGTTCCAGTGATTTCTAACAGGCAGATTTAGTTATCTGTCCTCTTGGTTTATAGGCATGTTTTCCAGTGCAGGCCATTATGATAGCCAAGAATTCCCTCTCTTTTGTGTTTTGATAGTATCTGCTCGATGTAGTAAACCATTTTGTGAGGTACATATGTTCTCATATGAACCAATTTGCAGGCATAAGAAAATAGGATATGCTATTGGTTCTGGAAAACTGAGTTAGCAAGCATGATAAGTACATAAACTTGCTTTCACTTGATCTGCACCTCAGCAATTCACAGGGAAACTAAAACCTGGGCCTTCCCAAGCTGTTCTTGCCTTGGCTCTCAGTCGAACCAGGGAGCAGTCAAAGGCAGTCTGATGTTTCCATTCGTATTCTCCAATTCTGACTTTGGTACCTGGTATAAATGGGGGTGGTGGTGGTGGTGGGGGGGGTGTTCCCCTTATTCGTAAATCACGGATTCAATTCAGTCTTCCATTCTTAGTGTGGACTTGTCAACTAGTGTGGACTTTGTCAATGTTTGCTTGGAACTGAAGGAAGCTGCCTGATTATTTTCTTTATTCATTAATAAGGTCAGGCAATGCATGATCCTGGCCCAGGAGCACTGGTCATGGATATCCCTTTATAAAAGGGAATTATATGGATGACATGAGTGCTTAAGCACTAGAAGTAAAAGCCACAAATACTAAGGGCTAAATAATGAATGAAAACTCAAGGACAGAAAATCATGTATTTTGGCCATCCCATGAGTCTGTGGGTCAGTAGAAGTAATGCCATAATCGCAGAGGTGATGAGACAAGCCTTCAAAACCCTTCATTGTGCTATGTTTCTATAATACTGAGTTATGCTTTTTCAATAAAATGTTACTGATCAAAGGAGACAAAGAAAAAGAGACAAAGTAATCCCAAGCTAACCGTACATAGAGTCTCTCTGCTACATATAGGATTTTCTAGCTGGTTGGATTCGTAGTAATGAGGACTAAAGAAAGAAAGAAAGAAGAAACTACCTAATAGCAATTATTTTTAAAACAGAGTTGGGGGTTGGAGGTGTGTGTGGAGGCTATCACAGCAATAACACCATAAAATTCAAACCTAAAACCAAACACCAAACCCAGAAAAAGGCACTTGATTTGTGAGGGTTGAATGTAATTATAAAAACTTCTGATCAGCTCTAGTCCTGAGATGGTAATTGTATTACCCCTAGATAATGTGGCCTCAAGCAAGAAGGTAGCAAGAAGAATATCTTTTTTTTATCCCTATTTTTTAAATCAAAACATGTGCTTAAATGGGTCTTTGGGTTGTTTATAATTAAATTTTCCTGAACAATGCAGGAGTTTGCCGTTACTCAATTGTCTGTGGCATCTGTTTTTGCATACTTCAAATACAATAAAAATTGTTGTTTTTCTTTTTGGATTTCCTGTACAATAAATGTAGGGATGGATGTGGATTTACGATTAAATATGCCTTTTGGATACAGGCAGCTGAAGTAAAAATTGCCTGAACCAAACTTTGCCCCGAGTTGTTCCTAGATAATCTCATTGACACTTGCAGAATTTAAGCTCAGGAAGTAACAAAACTATTCTTAATTGTCCCACGTGGTGCAGCTGTGTCTTTGAAGGAAACACTGGTTTAGCAATTTGTAGTCAAAATAACCTGTGCTTAGTACTTTCTCTCAATCTGTCTTGCTATCAAGCTCTCGGCAGTTTGTCATAGAGTTAGTTGGTGTCAAAATATTTGATTTGCATGTTTTTCAGCCCTCTTCTGGAACTTGAATTTTTGAACTTTTCAATAAACTGCAAGTTGCTTTAGTAACGTGAAAAAACACCCACAAAGTTGGGACACAGGACCATTAACTGCTCGAGGAGCTAAAAGCTCTTAAATGTTTTTTATGCACAAACTCATGCTGGCTTACTGTCATAGACTCTGTTTTTTTCCTGCTGTTTTTTATAAACTTCTCCTGGTGCTTGGAAGCAAAGTCTGGTCATTCTTTTCTCAGCAAAGGCATTTAGTATCAAGATGTTTATCTTCATTTTGCTAGTCCAATAGGGCAGGGTGTGTTGTCCATTTTGCAATAACTTCACTTGAGCTTCTCGTGTTAAATCAGCATGAGGAAAAACTGCACTGTTGTATTTTAAGCAGTTCAGCAATATTGCAGCCTACTTCTTCTCTTTCTGATATTATACAAGTCTGTAGTGAGTGTGTTCTTTTAATTTATCATGTGATTCAGAGAGAAAAAAAAAAAAACACACCGTTTTGAATGAAACATCATTGTCATTGTTAGAGGAAAAATGCCTAATAGCAGCAAGATGCTACCACACATTTGTTTTTTTGAATGTTTTGCTACTTATCAGAAAGAGTACTATGACAGTGAAGGCAAATAATTTCTTCAAAGATACTTTATTATTTTTTTTAAGTTGGTTTTGCTGTCTTCTGGAACATCTCTTTCTAAATTTGTGCCATTATCTGGAGTATTGCTTCCTAAATTAAATATTAGATCCTAAAGAGAAAAGTTTTGACTTTATTTCATGATGGTTATAAACTGTGAGGATGTGGAATGGGTTTCAGGATGTACCTGCAACACTTCACTCAGCACAGGCAAGCTTACCAGTAGAACTACACAGAAGATAATGTTGTCTGTATTTCAGATGTGTGTTTTTTTTTCATTGCTCTTCTGACCTTTCCTTGTAAAATCGTCAAATTAGGCAGTTTCTAGGTAAAGAATCATTTAAAATGTTTTGGCTTTTCTCAAAAAAGCAAGAGATCCCTCCTCAAAAATATTCTTTTCAGGTAAGTTTAACAAATCTTTTGCAAGGAGTAAATGGAGGGTGCAGAGATACCAAACTAGGTGAGCAAGTATATTTAGTACAAGGAGTTAAATATTGTGTGAATTTTTTTTGTGTGTGGCTCAGAATACTGTCAGTCTCTCTTCTTCTGTGAATTCTTTGAGGGAATATCTTTAGAAACCCAGTAATGCAATCAGAAAAACTTGTTTTTGCTTGTTTTCAGCAAAACATTTTTTGTTACCATTGTACAGAACAAGAAATAGAACATAATTTTTTATATGAGAAACTTTCTTAAGAAAAGATTGGCCTGCTGTGATAGCTCTTTTCTCTTTCCTTTTATTCCTTATTCCTGTTTTACTATATGTCTTTGCATTTTCTCTGCTTTTACATTCCTCTTCATAATACAGGTTTCTCTTACGAGCATACATATCAATATTTCTGTCTAGGAGACTGGCCCATTAGGGTTAGAGTCACCTGCCACCCCACTTCCCATCACTTCAGTATTGCTCTGAACTTGCAGTTGTCCCCTCATTTCACATAATGTTTTAGTTCATTTCTCAGACCCATGAGCGCTGCTACAGTTTCAATAAACCATGGAAAAAATGTGCCCGTGCTGTATGTTTCTATGAAGCCTCTTTTGCTTGAGTAATGTTTTGAATATAGTCCAGTGGGTGAAGTTTAGTATGTGGATGGTGTAATAAGAACAGTTATTATTATATTCACTTTTGTGTCTCTGTGCACTGAGCTGTAGGCTGTAGAAGTCTATTTCTCGTTTTTCTTATAATAAGATGCTGCAGTGCATTGCACACAGCAGTGATCCTTTCTTTTGATTTACTGCTATGACTTATTTCACTATATTTTTATTCCCAAGTTAAAAAGAAAAAAACACTGATTTTTTGTGAACACTTTTTCCCCACCTTTTTCTTAACTCAGTGAAATCTCTCTGCCAATGCACACACAAATGGGCATTTATTTTTTGTTTTTCTGTATTAAAAAATGGTAATTCAGTGTTTTGAGAGATCGGGTTAGAATCTGATTAGGATAGTGTATGTTGCTTAAAGACTTATAAGAGCTCCAAACTGCCCTGCCATGAAAGTACTTCAGGATATATAAGCTGGTCTAGATAAAAGAGCTAGCTGCAGTCCTCCCACAGAACTCAGATGGAACTCTTTTTGTCATTCAGAAACGTTCGACCACTTTTTTGCCTTAATGCTTCGTATTTTTCATATCTCTGTGCAGAAGCATCAAGAAACCACAATAAAGACCATTCTGCCGACTCAAGAGATTATGATAAGTATCAGACATTGTGAATGCCTGTCTGAACCTTCAAGGTATTAATGGTTTGCCCATGACTAATTTCCGGCTGGCTCTGAAGGGAGCAGCTCAGGATGACAATTTTTCTGTACCTGGAGGTGGTACTTCTTTTTTTTTTTTAACCAAATGGACCTGCAAGAAAATTTTCTTCCCCTTTCTGGGATGTCAGTTTGCAGCGCATTCCTTTGTTTTTTCTACCCAAGATGAGGGGAAGTCTGTTATTTCTCTTAGCTGATGCTGCTCATTTGCTTGCTTAAAGTGATGATAGGGATTGCTGATGCATAATACAAGGGTCTGCTAGCTGCCCTTTTACTGTTGATACAGCTCTTAACATGTATTTAATGTAAACAGGTAAAATGTCAGAGTAACTGAAAAGGAAAGAGCAGTAAAGTCAGTAATTCTGATAGAAAAGCTACAAGGGAAATTCTACTCTTATTCATGCCTGACCAAGCACCCAGGTGTTAGGGAGATTTCAGGTATAAAGGGAGGCAGACCATACCTGGAGGTATTTTGTCAAAAAAAAACCAAGCAGGAGTAGGGTCCTCTCAGAAGAGACTATAGTTGGTTGCTTCTGCCACTGATTTTCGTATGGTTGAGATCCCAAGGAACAAACTCACCTGTAATAACTTGGGAAATTGCCTCCTTCTAAGGAGGCTAGAGTGTTTTGACAGTAGTATTTTTGAGGAATATAAAGGTATTTTGAAGACGAATAAAGAAGCATAGAAACTCAGATGGCATAAATGTGGGGTTCTTGACTGGTCATAAAACAGCTGTGGAAGTTTTGAGATCGCCTTAGGGTAAAACAAAGGTGCAGGTAGTGGGCTTTCTTGTTTGTTTGTTATGACAGCATTTGCCAATGCCAAACTCACAGTACTCTAAAATGAACTTTCTGTCTTCGAAGTCAGTAGTGCTTTCGTCCAGCTGTTCCTGACCAGCAATTAGCACTGCATTTAGTAAGGAGAGGAGGAAATGGAGATGTGATTTTTTTTTTTTTATTAATCTCTTTTTGGTCATTTATCTTACATCTGGAAAGTTTCCACTTCAAGAACATTCATAGTACACAAAGAACTTGCAGGCAATTCCCCACATAGCTACAGCAATTCAGGACACAGGATATTTTCAGAAGAGTATGTTCGACTTTATAATATGATAAAGAAGAATGGGTAGCTATTTTCAGGGACAGGCGTATTTCATCTATCTCCGTCTGTTATTTAATTCTGAATCTCAAGAAATATTATCTACAGTACAAAATAAGACTTGATTTTTGTAGGTTCATTAGTAAAGCACAGATCCGTCCTCCCAGCCAATATTTCAACCTGTACTTCAGCCTGACATGCTTAAATCTCTTATTAATCATTTGGGTTAGCAATTTGATTAAAGACAAACTTCACTAGCATCCTAGACAGATAAAAGGAAAGCCACACAGAATGAGAATTCACTCTTTTCATAGAACTAGGAATGTGCATCACTGAGGATAACCACTGAAACTTGCCCTGGACTTACACTGTACAGGTTGGTGAGATAAGACTACATTTAAGCATATTTAGGCCTTGTGGTTAAACCCTGTATTTAGACTACTTGTCTCTGTCCTGTGGAACCTCTTTACAGAATCTGTTCTAACATCAAAAGGCTATTCTACAGTTTTACTTTCAGTGAAGTATTTAAAAAACAAAACAAAACAAAACAAAAAGCCTTTGCTAAATAAATTATGCACTGAATATAATGCAGGACAGAGCATGAGCTGGAGATGGGAGTGCATTCTCACTCTGTTTGCCTTCTCTTCTCTGTGCTTCTTCTTCATAAGCTGCCTCTAGCATGTGGGGATTTTTGTTCTTGCTTCTCCTTGACTAGCTGGCTGGTTTGGCATCTTATACTTGCGAGTATTTTTAGCATCTCTTGAAAAACTCTGAAATGGATTCCTGCTGCTGATCAGCCAATGCTGCGTTTGCCGGTAGTTGCCATCAAAATATCTTCTATCTGTTTCCTTGGCACTCTTTACCCACCTATTTTTTTTTCTTTTTGATGGTCCATAATGTTTATCTCATAGCAAGCCTTCACTCTATTTTTGAGGAAGGAGACCTATGAATTCTAGCCTGTACTCTTGGATGCCTTTTGCCCAGACTCTTGCTGTTCAAATACCTGTCAAAAACTTTAGGAGTGTGTTTCCATGGTGATTGCAACATGTTTACTGTAGTATCTGTCTTGTATTTTTCTTGTGTAAGAGGTCCCTTTCTCTCTCTGCGTGGGTTCTTGTGATACCACAGGAATGTAACCTAAACTAATTCTGATGAAATAACCTTTCTCTGTATTTAATGCAATGGGATTTTTTATTTTTTTTTTTCAGTATAACTAAAAGTACTAGTTGTGAACAAAGATAGGCTCTAGGGTGGGTTTCTTTCTTTCTTTTCTTTTCTTTTCTTTTTTTTTTTAAGCCTACCCAGTACATCTTCTCCTGATGCAATAGCTGCCTTATATAGAAAGCCGAGTTTGCTCACTTTAAACTCTGAGAAGACGTTCTTAGTTGTTACAGGCTGTTTATTAACAATGACAGTTTTCATATTTATTAAAACTTGCAGGATCAGTAACCTTCTACCTGGCCCCTCTCATGAAACTTGCTGGCAGGCTGGAGCAGCTGTGCAGTACTGACTCTTGCATCCCAGAGACATTTCTCGCTGAAGCTTTTGCTAGGGTAAAAACGAGCTTGAAGAACAAGCTAGCAAGTAAAAGGCAAACCTCCAAGTGCCACAAGATCAGGCTTGTGCTCTCCTTTTGTGGAGTGCTTTGGGACTGCTGTTGCGCCTGCCCAGCTTTCAGTCCACAGCACAAATGACCAGGTATCCATTTACAACTGGGTCAAATGAGGACAGTCTTTTACATGATTTCAGTAGGAGAGCTCTGCCACCTACATCCCCAAATGAACAACATGTTCTTTATTTCTTCACAACTCTTCTCAATTCCAAGGGCCAGATTTCCGACCCCCAAAATACAAGAATTGGATTTAAAACAAATTTCTGATTTAGCAGACTTTTCTGGGAAGCAGTCTGCCACCCAGGGGAACAAGGCTTGTAAGGTGAGCTCTGTTCACCTTGGGTTTTTGCGACAGCATCGCAAATGCTGCGTGTGGCTGTGGCAGGAGTTCCCCAGGCATAGCTGAGCTTTCTCAGCATTGCCCCGAAGGATGTATGACTGTCATGTTAGAACTTCACCTGTGCCTGCTCCCTTTCACCATCATGTGATAAAGATTTAGCTGTGCTGTGTTCCTTGCTCACTAACCTGAAGCAACGGCACCTTCGCTCCACATGTGTGTGAGCTCCGGGTTCAGCAGTAGCAGCCTCATGTGCAGAGAGCTCCAGGTTAAGAAGCGTATGTTTGTGATGCATGTGCTCAAAGTTAAAAGAAAAGAAGAAAATTGAAATACCTGATATCTTGAAGTTTTCAGTCCTTGATATCACAGTGTGCTGTGGAGAGGGGGAACAGCCACTGCCTACTAACGCTGGGGAAACCAAGGCATAGAGGAGTCAAAGGGCTGACTGAGGATTCCCATTTTCACTCACCTGGGTACGTGTGCAGCTGATGCCTGCTGTATCATGTCCAGCTGCTGTCACAGATTTCTGATATTTATTTTAAATGCTTCAGTTAAACATTTTTTTTTCTCCTTTTGAAGCCTATTTCTTGTCCATTCAAAACTTCTCGTGATGTCAGAGCCTTGGAAATGCAAGAGACAGAGCCGCAAGGGATGCTGTTTTAGAACTGCTCAACCCCTATAATTCAGTATAAATATATAAAATTGATTTTCTTATGTGAAAAGATAAGGCTTTTGGCTTTTCAAAAACAATCAGACGGACCTCAGTAATATCCCTAGGGTTTTGTTTTCTTCTGTTTTGCTAAGCACAATATACCAACAAATGTATCTTCCATTTTGACAGTGCCTTTCTTTAAACAGAAACTAATTTAACTGAACTCTCAGTTAATTGGTTTAAAAATACGAAAACGCTCAACTAGGGTATGCAGTGAGCTTTTCATAGCACATCCTGGAGTCAGTTACCATGGCACTGGGAAAGATTTCAGTCTCCATGGCAACCTCAGGTCTGCTTGTCGCACCTTTTATCTTATGCAGACTGAAAGTAGCAGCTTGTGTGATCTGGAGTTAATATGTCGAGGAGGAGGCAGATATGTTACCGGAGGGGTGGTTGGTGGTTGTGTTGGGTTGTTGGATTTTTCCCTCACGCTTTTAATTGCGGCTAATCAGGCGGCTGGCAGGAGCTGGCGGCGCTGCATGGTGGACATGCAGGAGGCTGGGTGCTCCGGGGGCAGGGGACGATCTCCCAGTGCCTCTCTGGGCTGCCCTTACCCTCCTGGGGAGCAGCAGGCAGAGCTGGAAGCCATGGCTCCACATGATTTTTGGGACCCCTTGGCAGCCGATTGCTCCAGCGGCTCGTTGCTCACCCTGCGGTGTAATATTCCTTCGGGAGCTGTCTCTGCCTGTGGGTAGTGAGCGCTCTGGACCCTGCTGTTAGTGTCACGGTGTGCGGCCTTGTCCCTTGGCCTTCCTCTCCCTTGTGGCTTCAGCCTCCGCCACCACTCTGAGGCGGTGTCGGTGGGTGTTTGTCTGCTGCCTCGGTGCAGTGAGGGGAGGGTTGGGGTAGCCTTGGCACTGAAGGAGGGTGAGATGAGAGAGCACTGGGGAACCCCTTGGTTTTCTGGCCCAGCTGTGCAGGCCGTGCTGTGCTTGTACGGGACCTTGTCCTTGCTTATCAGGAGCTGAGCAGGACACACCTGTAGGCACAGCTATTGCTGTTACAGTTGGACTTCTGTAGCCGTGAAATCCAGGGCCAGAGGGAGAATCTGCCCCTTGCCTTTGTGGTCCAAGGGCTGCCTGGCCCCACAGAGCACAGGGCCTTGCCATCTGAGCAAGCCTACCACCACTGCATGCACCAGCATCTCCATGGCAGGCTGCCATGCCCAGGGGATGGTTATTGCAAAAGGCGGGGGAACAGAGGAAGGCCCTGGGCAGTCTGCCTCTGTTGAGGTCTTGGGTTGGTCTGGCAAAATCTGACTGGTGACATTCAGGTCCTGTTCCTGGAAAGCTCAAAAGAGTTACTGGCTGAAAACAAGCTGGGAAGCTCTGGCAATCTAGTGCTTAGAGCTTCTTCAGGTGAGCTTCCGTACCTTTGCTCCTTGTTCACCTTAGAATTGTACCAGCTGTGAGAGCAGGCTGGTGAGGAAGACTGACAACAGAGCCAGGATTTAAGGGAATGTTTTCCAATTCCAGAACAGACCAAAAACTCGTCACGATCTTCTCAGGGCTTTTGTGTGCCCTCAGGGCAGAATGGCATAGGCAACCAAAAGTTGTCTAACAGCAGTTATAGGTAGTGTGAGGTGAAGCCACTCTACTCACACTGTTGACTAAAAAAGGCCAATGCTTAACCCACATTAACAGTCACTTCTGAATGGTTTATCTTACCAGGATCTTCCTTCTTCGTAATCTAATTGTGAGCTTAACTGCCTGGCTTTGAAGCAGAACGTACTATAAACTGCAGAAGCAAATAAGTTTTGATTTGATGAGTAGACTTCATGAGCCTTCCTATGAAACTACCGGCTCTGGAAATTTTGGGTAGCTGATAGACAAATGAGTGTTACAATACATTTAAATACACCTCCATTTTTTATATGTATTGACTTGGATTCGTGCAGCTGCCTTTTGAGATGCATTTATTCTTCCCCTCTGAGTGGGTGATTAAAAAAAAAAAAAAACCCTCAAGAGATCCATGGATTTATTCAGTAAACTCTTGTTAAATCTCATTTGGGCTATGGAGTTTTCTGCTCCCTTAATGGTGAAAGGAAAAACTTTACCCCCAGAATCAAATCTCTTCTCAATTTTGCTTCTACTTCAAGACCAATGGGATGAAAATGAGGGCATATGGAATATTTTCAGGCCTCAGAATAGATTTATATTTCATATGGACATGGGCTTTAGCTGAGTCTTATTTTATCATCTGTTCTTAACCTAATGATGAGGCCAAGGAGCAAAGTTTGGATCCAGTTTTGGAGGGGGAAAGTATGTGTTTGCGATGAAGGCTGTATTTATGATGGTGTTAAGCTTTCTGGCTAAATTTAGAAAGTCTGCTTTAAGATTCAGAAATGACATTTTTGTACAAAGCATTGATACATAAATCTGTATACTTTCTGAATATATGGATTTCATTTAGAGATTTGACAGTCAGAATTGAAAACACTTAGCTATGACAGATTACCCTGTTAAATATCAGGGAGAAAAGAGAAGAATTAGCAAAGATGGGAACCAGATGCAAGAGCATGCTCTGGACTGATCCCAGCGTTGGAGGGGAGTGCTTCCTCTCTCGCCCCTGCGCTGGCCCTTCTGCACCGGCGCTCAGCACCTTCCCTGTGGCTTTCCCTGCAGACGGCTGCCCTGACAGCATCGTGGCCCTGCTGCCTCAGGAAGGAGAGCCGTGAGGATCAAGGTCTTGCTTACATTTCAAACGTCGCTCTGCCCAGTGTGTTGGGAGAGAAATATCTACATGTGTAAAAATCCAACAGCTTTTCAAGTTGGTCCTAACATTGAAAGCTTCCTTGTCTGTTTTCCCGTAGTACTTGCCTTTGAGAGAGATGTCTGCCTGCTGTAAGGGGCAATTACTTGCTCTGACTGAGATGGTTTTCGGTGCTTAAAACAATGCTTAACAACTGCCTAACAGCTCTGTGCAGTGTTTTCAGGAATCGCTCTGTAGTGACAGGGGGAAGGAACAAGCAAAGGCAGAGCATGCTCTGCTTTCTGCCTGACTTGAGATAAATGACAGTAATCACAGAGACGGTAATCTGGCCTTTTCTGCTCTGCCCACCTGCTGCTGCTGTTGCCATGCTCTGCACTCTGCTGCCATCCTCCGTGACAGCGGTGCCTCTAGCTCGGTGCTGCCGCAGATAACTCGGGGTGGCAAAACCCGTGGTCCTGCGCTGCCAGAGGGGCAAAGAGCTAGGCTGGGGGCGATGCTTGAGCTAGCAGGCAGTGCTTTAACTGCAGGGGTAGCTGGGGGTGTGGAAGGGAAGATTTTCTACCTGGAACTCTGACCCTTCGATGGGGAGAGGAAGGGGCATTGTTGCAAGTCCAGAAATATTGAAAAGTAGATTACCATAACAACCTATGTGTTTTATTCTTATTAATAGTAACTGCTAATGGTAAATTCAAGAATATGACTCCTGCTGGGTGTAACAGATTGCAAAACGTGGAGGGGATATGGAGACCAGGATAATGAGAGAGCAGGGTAAAGAGCTGCAAGTTGGAGGATGTGCAGGTCTCCCATAGCTCTGAGTTCATGAGCTGAATGTTGACGTAGTGTTAGGGCTAAGCAGCAGATTTTAACCATGCAGAGCTCTGGGGACGAGGCAGAAACTGTTCCTAGAGATTTGGGATGTTCCTGTCAACGGGAAGTGTGAGCCCTCATACCAGAGTGCAGCATATGTGGCCACAATTTTCTCTCATCCAGCTATTTTAGGCTGACCATCAATAGTTCAGCACAAATAAGGAGGGTTATAAGAAATATAAACACACAAGGCTTATTCTGAGGCAATACCAACCTATGTTGTTTTGTATGTCTGTATATATACATGCATATTTATATAAAATACAGTATAAAATTGTATGCTGCCAAGATAGCATCTAATCATTTTGGGCTTATTGACTCAAACACGTCATGCAAAAGATTAATTTTCCCCTGTAGATAAACTAGAATTGACCTTAAAATGCAAAATAAAAGCAGTGGCTGTCCCTACTTATGTATCTTCAGTTTATTGTAAGAATGTATTTGTTATTATTTGGAGACTTCTGATGTGGAAGGTGCTTAGAATCTGCCATCACTGCCCATGCCTTTGGTAGGTTTCTGTGAATGGTGGTTTTTAGTCTTCCCATAGTTTCCATTGCTCTCTTTGAACTTTCTTTAATCAGACCCAATGTGGAACCCACAAATGGGCACACAACCACTTCAGTAGAATGGAAGGGTGATTATGCATGCTATCATTATTATACATCTCAATATACAAACAGTATTTTTCACTGAGAGTGAAATATTGATATATAATCTCTAAAACAGTGTTCCTACAAGTTTTATACCTATTTGCATTGAAGCCTTGCTTCCCTAGTTTTCTACATTTATGGCACATAAAAGCACATTACATGCATTACACAAGTGAAGTTGTACAACATCTAATGTCTTTCCTCTTTCCACAAGGCCTGTTACCATGTCCTAAAAAGAAATTAGATTGGTGTGACATGATTTTTTTCACAACCAATGCCTACTGGATGTTAGTAATTACCTCCCATATAGTTACAAATGTTTCATAATTTGTTCCAGGAATTGAAGTTAAACTGGCTGTTTCTAATTCCCTTCCTTCTCCTTTCATGTATTTAAAAAAATAAAAGAAAGGTAAATCTGATGTCTAATGCCTTATCCATTCTCAAGTAGTTCTCAAAACAGCTGGTAAAATCTCTAGATCTCATCAGCCAAACCTTTAGGTTAGTCTGGGATGAAGCTCATTAGGTCTGAGCAATTTGGGAAAAAATAATAATAATAATAAAAAAATCTAATTTGACTAATATTTGTTAATTTATTTTTTTTTTTGGGGGGGGGAGGTGGGGGAGAAGGTTGTTTTCTCTATTCAAAGGCTCTTGTTCTTTTGTCACTGGAATTAGAGATGATAGCCATCTCGTGAAAGCTCATCTTTTGCGAAGATCAACACACAAAGCATTAAATGACTTGACCTTTCTGACATCACCCATCAATATCTTTCACTCTCAGTTTCATGTCAGACTAGTCTTGAGCCTACCTTTATTGTTAATGTCTGTATTGGATGATTTTTTGATGTGTCTTGCTGGTTACATGCAGCTTTGCACGCTGGACACTTTTTAGTGGATAATGCTCTGTAATACTATGTAATCTTGTTTTTTTTTTTTTTTTTTTTTTTACTTTTGCTTGGAAATCTGACTTGGTTTTCACTGCTAGCTTGCTTCCTTTTCATGCTTCAGATCAGTGAAGAGCCCACAGTCTAGTCAAGGTTACTGTGTGACTTGTCTTTCCTCCACAGTGAAGCAGCTGGCACTTAAGGCCATAAGAATTATTTCATTAAAGAGCTTCCAACTCTCTTTAGTGTCTTTTTCCTTAGACACGCACACACACACCCCGAGGACTTTTCTGACAGTCCTCTGGATTACAGATGTCCGGTGCCTTGAGATCTGCTACTTTAGTTTCCTGGTGTTATTCCTTCCCATCCTAAATTGCTAAGAGTGGACAAATGAAGAGCTCTGAATATGTACAGCACAGCTTTTCTGTTCAAGCACCACCACCGGATTTTTCCCTGTTCCTGTGTGTTTATAGAAGCTCTGTGCAGGTGTCCCAGAAGCGATGCACAAGCGGGTGGTTGATCACATCCCCTGTCTTTACCCACTGCCTTACTTTGGTGCAAGAAGCTCAGAGGCTCCTCTCCACAGGCTCCCTGGCTATTGGATGGAAAGAGGTGGGCTGTGCAAGTGTGCACACATGCGTGTGACCAGAGCAGGGGGCACAGACCACCTCAAATGTGGCCTTGAGTTACCGTCTAGCCAGGGGCCCCTCTGTTTTCCAGGGGATGCAAGGGGAGGCTGAATCCCAGTCCTCAAAGTTGGGCACTTTTCTGTGTGATTGCTTCCTTCCTTTCTCTCCCAAAGCGCGTTTTAGCCTAATGCTGTGTGGCACTGTCTCTTTAAGGCAGAAATGGAGGACCTGCAGAGGAGAAATGTGATCTGGAAAGTCACTATGCACTCTACAATTTTCTGCACTCTGACTGATAAATTATTGTGTCTTCAGTGTGCTCTGGCATGCAGTGCAATTTGTCCGTGGAGCAGTGATGATAGGCTGTCCCGAGCTAATAATCAAGACCCCTTTGTTTGGATTCCTCAGCCTTTTAGGGAAGTCTTAAAAAAGAGTTCTTATCTCTTTGTCAGTTTTTATTCACATTTTATCATAAATGGAGCAAGCTTTTAGCCTTGAGAGTTTCACTGTGATCATGTTAAGAGGCAATCTAAGAAAAAGAAAAATAATCAGCGCTGTTTGCAGCGACAGATTGTCTTTGTGCATCGCAAGAGACTACAGCTAATTGAATGTCACATAATGCTCCGAAAAGGAAGGCTTGCCTTTCCTCTCGTACATCTGAGACCGATCTTTGTGCCACCAGAGAGCAACAGTCTGGCTTTTCCCTGGATGGAGTTCTCTCAGCCTTTCAGCAATGGCATATGTCTTCACACTGCATGTTCATGTGCTGTACCTTGTCATTGTCCCTGCACCCTGCGGTCAGTGCCATCCGGAGCAGTGTCCCAGCGCCTGCTCCACAGCCTGCTGCCCTGTCTCCTGCCCTGTCGCTTCCTCACGACACAAGCTGAAGGGCTCCTTTCAAATGAAAAATTGGCTGACAGGGTCACAGGGACCATGCAACTAACTTGCAGAAAAAAAAAAAATGAAGAGAATTAACTCAGCTCTTCAGTTTTAAGCCTGCATTATCAGCTACTTAAATTCGGTTGTTCATACCCAAATTATTAATGGGCAGTCTTGAGGGACCAGTGCGAGAGAGAGACGAGGGGTGGGTTGTCTCCTCTGGAGTACTTGTAATAGCAGAATGCTTTCCGTTCCTCAGTATGATCTGAAGCTTAAATGTCATCTCTCATTGCAAAATTTAAGGCTCTCTTACTGATGCTTTAATTCAGTTTTTGAGCAATTCTTTTTTTTTTTTTTCCTTGACTTTAATAGTAGAAATACTTGGGCTTTAACTTTCCTCTCTTCTTGCTTTGTGGATTTGGTTGGTCGTGTTAGTACAATTTAATGGCTATATTTCTAGGTAAATTATTTAAGTACCTAAATTAATAGAGAAATCAAGCTTCTCACCTATCTAGCAGTTTTAAGAAGTTTCTTAGATGATTTCAATGAAAATGGGTTTTCAGTTTGTTGGCAAAGGCCAAATTAGCAAAAACATTTTCATTTTCCAATACCTTAATCTTTTTTTTTTTCCCTAGGTCAACAAAGCATAGGCCACCTAGACTGATGGCTTCAGCTTTGAGACATTACAGCGTGTACTGTACTAATGACACCATGGAGATAGTCATTCATATTTCCATGAAACTGGTATTTTTCAGATAAAGTGTTCATCAAAACTGAATCAGTTCATAGGCACAAGTTATTTTTGAATATTTTTTCAAGGCAAATATTTTTGGGGAGAGGAAAGCTTCAGAACTTCCAATACATGTATTCTGACCTTTTAGGTTTAAAAAATAGTGCTTTTTCATTTCAAAAATGCCCTTTCCCTTGGAAAGTTAAACCAACTATCATTAAAAACTTTTCAAAACTAAAAAAATCAGAATTTGATCTTAAGCAACTTGAACTGATTTTTTTTTTTTTTATATATATCCTCCTAGTTATCCTGGGACAGAAAATTGTATTTATGTATTGCCTGGTCACTAACCAGCATGGAAGCTAGAAGCTTGCATTTAAGGACACATATTTTGGTGGGGGATATCACAGAGAGAAGCCTGTGGTCTTTTTCTACTCGCTTATGTAACCTCGGGGGGAGACTCATTGCACAACAAGATAACTACTGTGGCCTTTTATAGTTACACAAACATAGCTAGCAACATCTTCAGAAACATTCCCAACCTTAAATCAGGAATTACGCTTGCCATAACTGCAGCACACACATTCAAGAACAATTTTCTTCCTCTCCCACGTTTTCTCATGAGATTTCATGTGTGTTCTGGGAGTGCTTATTAAGCCGTGGGCTGAGGTGGTGCACAAGTGTATTAATGTTTTGAAAAATTCCTATGGGATAACCAAAGGAAGAGCTCAGTCTACAGAGTAAATAAGTATCAGAAAGATATGCAAATGTTTGTTGCAGAAAGCTTTTCTAGATGAACTCAGTTACCTTACAGCAAACAAGCAGCTATTTTTGCTATACTTTCCAAAACCGTGTACTTACCCAACAACATCTGCCAGAATGAAGACTAACACAGGTTCTCCAATGCACTGTGTCTAGAAGACGTGAAACTTCTTTTGCACATCAAACCATGTTTATTCAGTCTTGTATTTTCTCACCAGTGTGCAATACCCACTTTTGTTTGAGGCCTCAGATAGCCCTGGTAGAGCTTCCTCATACGAATGCTTACCAAGCTGCTGTATGTTGATCCTAGCACCTAAAAGCCTCCTTGCTCATGTGCTCTTACTTTCTGTAACAAAAAGATACTGTTGAAGTCCAGCATACTGCATGAAGTTTGGAGGAGGCTCCTTTCGGTCATTCCACCAACAGAGACATAGTGATTTAATGAGCGCCCATTTTCCTTGGCCTGGGAGGCACACAACAATATAGCTGACTCTTGGTATGTCTATGCCTTCCATGTGTCACAAATGACAGAATTAATAAGCTGTACATGGATAGATACCTTAAATGTTCACGAGGTCTCAACTCTGAAAGAGACAAGATTGCTAATTATGTAGCTAAAGGCTGAAGTCTGTGTCCTGGAGACATTGCGCGGATCCTGGAATTAGGATGAGGAGTGAAAATAAAGGTTGGAATAGTTTTTTGTTGTTGTTGTTGTTGTTGTTACTGCTTTTAAAAAGGTGGTGGGGGGACAGGGAGGAAGAAGGCAGTTAACTGCTGTCAAGCCCCACTTTCAAAAGCATAGTTGGAAATCATGGCTATAGATTCTAGCTTCTTGCTCACTCATCCTTGCCAAATAAGTTTGTTTTATGGAATTTAGTCTGCATTTTCCTATCTACTTTAGTATATTTTCACTGATCATATGAAATTAAGACAAAATTGCAGCATCAATGGCAAGTAACAGTAGGACACACTAAGCTCCTAAGGCAATGCTTTCTGAACTGTTTTTTTTTTCATGTGGTATGATGTGGAGGTTCATACTGTTCCGCCAGCTACTCTTTATCTTCACAAAGCTACTCTTTATTTCCACAGTGTAGTGCCTTCAGTGATAACCTTGATGTACTATGTCTTTTATGTAAGAAAACTGAAACTATGTATAATATTTCTTTCCTGTCAAATCCATGCTGGTTGTTTTGTTTAGTTCTTCATTCAGATTCTTCTTTCTGCTTGTGTGTGAGATGTTCTTTGTGTTTCTTTGTGATGGGGCAGGGACAACAGCAGATAAAGCTTTAAGCCTTCATAAAGTTAAGGGAGCTATGGAGGTGGGTGGGTGGGTGTGGATGTCCGGGATAGCTGAAGGCATGGTAAGATGAAGGCCAAAGAGTAATATATTTAAAAGCAAGGACATGGAAGAATCCACTAGAAGTGATTTTTTTCTGATTGGGGAAGATGCTCATTCTGAAGTCATGCGGCAGAACACTTAGAGGAGGATCTGCTGCAGTTTTTCACCTTAATATGCAATAGCACGTCTATCAACAGTACTACTTGTAGCAGGTTCCTGTCCTACTGAGGGGATCACCCAACTCAGCGTGGCAAAAATGATTTTGTTGCAGCACTTAGATTTCCAAGAGACAGAAGATTAACTTGGACACAAGAATCTAGTACTGAAAAAAACAAGGCCCACATTCGCAGTTGTTTGCCTTGTCTACCAGGAGAAGACATCTAACTTCCAGAGCCTATGTTTAACCATCCATAAATAAGAATAATTCTTACTCATCCTCCAGGCTGCTGAAATGTTTAATTAGCGTTTCAAAAATGTTCTGGACAATGCAGATATGAGACATAGTAAAGTGCTGCTATTATTTCTTAACACTACATACATACCTTCCTTATTTCTACTTTTTGTAACTATTAAAAAAAAAATCTTCTGCAAGCTACTGAAGCCACATGCTGTTTTAGTCTGTCATCCTATATGAACCTTCCAGCCAGAAAAAAGAACTGAGCCAGACACTGAAACGTTTGCAGACACTTTTCGGTAATCGCTGCAGTTAATAGAAACTCCAGTTGCTTGAAGAGAAGTCTCAGTTTATGGCTGCGCTTGAATTTAACGTGCCATGAAACCATTGTGACATGCACAGAGCCTGGAGCTTTTGCTGCTCAAACCTTTTCCATGAAGCTGAGAATCCTAATGAGAAATGAAGGCCCCGAGCAAAGGATCTCACAACAGGCTGTTACTGTAAACAGAGCAGAAAATGCACCCCAAGGTGAGAAATCCTCTTTAAAAGATTTACTCTGCTGTGGCGGTGGAGAAGTGCCAGAGCTTCCTCTAATGACCAAATCATTTGGAGCCAGGTAGATGTCTTGGCAGCCGCTATTTGATGATGATGAAGGAAAACCCCTCAGCACCTTGGACTGTTTCTGCAGCAGCGCTCTGTGACTGCTGCAAGAGCTCCAAAGAAAAGTCCTTCCTCTCCCAGAGCTTCCCTTTCCTCACAGTTTGTTTAATCCTCCCACTCGCCAACCCTTTTTCCCCCCTGAAGTCCAAAGTATGCGTCAACTCATCAGTCACTGTGTGCCAGCTAACCTTTTCAGAAGTGAGCTAGGTTGGTATTAACCAGAGGGTATTTCTGATACTGGTGGGTGTTTGGGATTAAGTTCTGGGCTCCATTTCACAGGGCACATGGTATGGAGCCACCTCGGAGGGCAGCGTGCAGCCCCACAGCAGTCTCCTTCCTCTCTCTGCCTTCTGAGCAGGCAGGTGAATCCCATCACTTACCTCAGAGTCAGAGCAACCCAGCGGCACCCAGTCAAAGTCTGTTTCTGGCATTTGGGTTGTTTATAAAGAGCTTCAGTGCGACGCAGCGAAGCTTGCCTCAGTTCTTGGTTTAGGTTTCTTCACAAAGCTGGCTCCGGTCTATGATAGGCTCTTTTTAGCAGGACAACTGCTGCCAACCAAGTGTGTCGGTGGGGTAATGAGCTACCTACCTCACTCACTTCACATATTCCAGAGGGATTAACGTGAGGTCTGCAGTCAGGTTAAGGTTGAGAGGGTTACATGCAAATGGCTATTTTATATTGTGCAACGTAACAGATTATTATAATCTTCAAATAGATCTGTACAGTAGTATTGTGGAAGCTGAAATTCCCATGTAGTTACAACACGTTTCTTCTCAACTTAAAAGCAACAACTGTGGACCGTATGCAGCTGTGGATAGTGCAGGGTTGGTGAAGCTGCAGACCTGCTAACTTACCCCGAGTGCTTGCTGCTTCAAGTCAGAAATGCTGTGGATGACTCTACCTTTGCTAAATGAAAAGACAGAATAAACTGGGATCTATATAAAAATTTATGTATGTTTACACACAAATATATAAATCAAAGTGTGCTAAATACACATCTCTCTGTAGAGAGAGTTATGTCATATTTCTGTTGTTGCCAAAACCAAGCGAACACAGTACATTTGACAATACTCTGATCATTGTTGTAATCAAATTGAGTGTAAATATTTTGGCAGAGACTCTGATTTCTGTCAACAATTATTAGTAAGAAAAAAATTTATTTGCTCTTTGACTGAAAAGCAGTTTTAATTTCTGTCACCAAATTTAGCTACTTCAGGGCATATTTTCTATGCTAGGTGTGTTTGTGCATTACAATAGATGTGAAACTCCCAGTTCTCTGCCCATACTGCTTGGCTGTTCAATGTGGAAATGGCTTTCTTGTTCAGAACCACCGAGTCACAAGAGTGGTTCAGAACCACAGAGTTCTGTAATCAGTGTCATGTTTTCCCTGGTAGGGGTAAATTTGGGAGAGAAGAGAGCCATACATATTTGTGTCTGTGCAGAAGAGAGAAGGCGATCTGTTCTGATCATTTGGTTTTGATTTGAGCTATATGCTCATGTGCTGTTTACTTTGAATATAAATAGTAAAACTAAAGCTGCTTGCTGACATTTCAGCTGATAAAAATTCACATTATTGGTGGTCACCTGCAGCCAGAGAAATGTCCCTATGCTCTGGGCCTTGATCTTCCCTTTTTCCACACTGTCTCTTCCCAGGCTGCTTCTCTACACTCTGTATGCAGAAATCTGGCCTTGACTGCTTTCAGTATTTAGATGATACAATCACTTCTTACATCCTCCTTCCTCAGTCTCTCGGTTGCTTGGAGAGCAAAATTGCTCTTCAAAGACATTTGAATTACTGTTGCCTGCTATAGGTGGCTTATTGCAAGCAGAAAACAACATTCCCTCAAAATAGGAAGTTTGCAGGTTTTTTTTTTGTGTTTTTTTTGTTTGTTTGTTTTTGAAAAATACAGTCTCAAATGAATTAAAATCCCTTTACTTTAGTAGGTTATTTCTAACCCACAGAGCAAAATCTGCAGTCACACAATCAGTTTTACCCGAGGCTGTGGGGTCTCAGCAACACCTTTGTCTTTCTGAGCTTAGAGCAACACATTTAGTAAATCAGATTGGGTGGATGGAAGAACAGTTTTAGACATTGCTCTTCTGGTTTTCTCTGCTAAAGGGAGAGTGGTTTGGGAGGTAGCTTTGAATACCTAGTTAAAAAAAAAAAAAAAAAAAAAAAAAAAAGAGAGAGAGTCATGAATCGTGTCGTCATCACTCCTGAGCAGGGTGGTTTGGGTGATTCAGGCATGTAGCTTGGCTGTCAGAAACAGCATTCTCTTGTCAGGGCCGTTCTAGCAGCTAGGCTTTCTTCTGTTTTTAGCAACACCGAGTGACAACTTGCAACAGAGTCCCTGTAATCCAGGAGGTCCTTTTAGCTTGGCTGCAAGATATGATAGGAGCTGTAGGAGTCCCTTAGGAGGGTCTTTGAGCTCATGCGCAACACAGCTTCAGAGTCTTGGGTGTGTGTGGGGGGAATGGTCTGCTAAATAGCCTTAACCCAAATGGCATGGGAACCAAAAGGGAATGAGAATACCCTTTTTTCTGTTCGGCGATATGAGAGAGTTCCTTAGCAGACACAACAGGGCATACTGTGATTGAAGCTTGAAAACTACAGCAGCTTTTACAGGCAGAGCATTTCTTTTTTGCCAGTTTCTGTAAAGGGAACAACCAACAGCCTCTAGATGCAGAATTGAAGTGGTAAATGATATTGCCGAATGACGTGGTAGGATATCTCCAAAAGAAAATACGCCAAATAATTGGATAGTCTATCACTTATCAGTGGAAACACAAGAACGTTGCTGATTTGGAAATCTGTATGGCGAAAACTCTGAGTTCTGGTAGCCCATCGGCTTTGTTAGCAGCAAGCACACAGCAGATGCCACGTTGTTTGTTATTGGTGACACCTTTGGAAAGCAGAGAATAGCTAACAGATTTTTTCTGTACTAGTGGGACTCAAAATCAGCCTCTTGCAAGGTTTGTGATAGAAAAGTGTGTATCTGGCACATATGTAAAGAAGAGGGAGCGCTCTTTTTGTGCTGTCACTGCTACCTCATTGAGAAATGCTGACAGGCTTGGGGTGGAGGCTGCGGGGCGAGTGGAAGTGGAGGAGAGCACGAGAGCCTGAGGTGAATGAAGGAGGTAGTTGAGTAATGGGAAGGCAACCTCAGGAAAAGGGGTTTCTGGCTAAAATCTCTAGGAGAAGGAAGCAGAGAGGATGAGGTGACTGGAAAATGTCCAGGGGAATAGGGAGGTTGGGGCATTCTTAGTTATTTGTATGGCAGACTCGAGGCTTCATTAGTGATTTTGCTGCTTATTGTATTTCTTGGAGAGAGGTTAACATGCATCATTTTTTAAAACAATGAAGTGCTGGATGAATCATGTAATCAAGTGTCCTGCGCAGATGCATGTTGCACAGAGCTGGCCCACATCTGCCAGCATTCTGCTTCTTTTACTGAAATTATGCAATCGGCTGTGTGAGACTTATTTCCCAGAGTATCCTGAAAGGGGCGAGCAGTGGGGGGTTGGTTTGGATTCCTTTAGGGTTTGATTAAGCTGAGCTCATTTTCTGGGCCCCAAAACCCAGGCTGGCTCTCCATGGCATGTGGCATCACACAGCAGCGCCGTCGCTGCCAGACCCATATAGAAAAAATATCTTAGTTCGATGTCAGAGAGACTTGAGCGTGGATGTCCTGGCTTAGAAGAAAGGAAGCAAATTTAACACAGTAAAACAAGATGCTTTTCTGTGCAACATGCAGTTTGACTTGTGTTACAAATAGGCAAATAGGTTAGTAAGGTAGAGAGGATTGGACTTGCATTTGAATAAAAACCATGATTAATCTGGTTTGGGTAAGATTACAAGCAGGTCAGCTCTCTGTGTTTTAAGGAACTTTCAGCTGGCATTAGAAAGAAATCATGCATGTATGCAGCTGGTTTACAGTACTGCAATAGTCAAGGCTTTGTGGAGGTCAAGTAATTAGATGTGGATTTTCCAAAGCTCTTATTGCATTTGCACACAGGGTAGCTGACCTTGTTTTTGGAGAGTTTCTGTCTGGGTAGGTTTAATTGCTGTTCTTGCGAAAGAAAGACTGAAAGCAAAATTTGGGAATGTCTCAGACCTTCCTGACCACTGAATCCAAGTCTCCTTATGCTGCAGGCAAGCCACGTAATAATACCTTTTATAAACTGATCCGGCTCCATGTTAAAATAGTTTTCTCTTGACAACGCTTACTTGAGAGGCCATCCTAGAACTTCACTTCAGTTCTGGTCAGAAATATTTTTCTAACACCTGCTTGAAACACACGCACGTGCTGTTGCTTGAGCCACAGTGTGCTTTTTGCTTAAGTCTCCTCCTTCCCTAGTATTTCCTGTGATTTGTGTATAGGCAGCAAAGCACAATATTATTACTGGCTAGCCTCAGGTGAAGAGATTACATACCAAGCTCACCCTGGCATTAGTGGAAATGCAATCGCTTACGAGAGAAAACAACGTAGCCCTGTAATTTGGAACTGTGCGTTAAAGGACTTGAAGTGGTAAAACTTCCCATGTTGATAAAAGTGGTGTTTATTTCATTCCTCTAATCAGATGTGATGAGTCACCCTCCTGTGCCAACCCAGTCCTGGGGCCTGTCAGCAGCTTCTAGGAGAGAATCGGTTTTGAAGAAATATTGTTCACTTCCATGGTGCTGCTCATCTCGCAGAGTCCTAGAGCAGCTTGCAAAATGATGCTCAAACCAGACATGAGGATTATTTGTCCACTCCTGAAATGAAGCCCTGTCTCTGGGGTGG
Organism: Cygnus atratus; assembly: GCF_013377495.2. NCBI lineage: Eukaryota > Metazoa > Chordata > Aves > Anseriformes > Anatidae > Cygnus > Cygnus atratus. The sequence continues at coordinate 65,725,221 of NC_066362.1, forward strand.
AATGCAGCACTTCTGTAGCAGAGCATTTTGTTACCACCCTGAGAATAGGAGGCAAAGATCAAATTTACCTGAAACAGCGGGGTAGACTTAGGTGTTTTGGAGGAGATGCTGGCACAGCTGGTGTACCTGCTTCTGCGTTAAAGCCTGCAAGTTTTCCTTCTCCTTTTGTCATCACTGTTAACTTTGCAGCTCCCTCAGTCATGTCTGTCATCCCTGGTGGAGCAGGAAATAGCATTAATGGCGGTGCTGGGTCTGCTTTCCTTTCCTTTTGATTAATTTAGGCTTTTGGGTTAAGTGACAGCTTTTATCACTTTCAGCAGTCACTCTTTGACAAGTTAATTTATAGATGCATTGGCATTATATGATTAGGGACAAGCACAGTAAATAAAAAATGAGAGTGGTGTATTTGGAAATTTAAACAACTCCTCCCCCCAAATTCAGTGTTCATGCTGTTTTCGTATACAGGAATGTATTTTATTTGTTTGCTGAGCAATCTAATACTCATTGTACCTTTCAAGGATAACTGCTGCCATGCAAAGATGAACACAAAAGATAAGATATTAAATATCACTGTGAAATTCATTCTAAATTTCTGCAAAATCTCAGCTTACTAGATAGAAAAAAAGAAGTTAGAGATCAAAGAGCTTTTTTTGGAGTTTCCATCTTGCACCAAGTCAGCTGATGATTAAATGTTGTACTCTGGTTAATCAACAGTAGTTAATCTCAAGCAACCAATATAGCTATCTGAAACTCGCGGCTTTCAGACTCTCACTGGGTATCTTTACCCAGCTGTGCCAAGACACAAGTACTAGTGATTGACACAGCTGCTAGAAATGGTTGGACATTTTCTGGAAGCATTTCCCTTTTATAAAGGTAATTTCAGCAAACTTGAAATGCTTCAAAGATATGTGTTAAATCAGACAAAATAGCTAAAGCACAGAAAGAACAGAGGCAGACCATTCCAGCATTTTATTTCCAGATTTTTGGAATAGAATATTTTGATTTTTTTTTCATTTTGATATGTTTATTTTGTTTTTAACAGCTATATTGATGTTACCCAATATAATATACAACAAGCCAAAATTCAAATGAATGGTTTTGTTTGCTATGAACAAAAAACGTTTTATGTGGGGAGATTCAAGGGTTTTGGGGTTCCTTACTGCTGGTGAAGATGTGGGTAAGTGTCACTGACTGGGAAGTCTTCAAGAGCTGCAGGTAGCACCAGCAGGAGCTGCTGTGTACGTGTGTACAGCCTAATGGGGACAAATTGAAGGAAGCACAAGATCTACAAGGCAGTTTCTGGGGTTATATGATGTTACAGTCATTTACAAATTCACATTTGGATGTGATACCTGCCCTGGAGAGGCAGTGATGTGAAGTGCACGGGTCCCAAAGTGGTACATCTTAATAGGTATATTCTGAACTAAATGCCAAGGAGAAGGAAGGGCACAGGCAGTTACCTCAGTTGTAGGTGTTGTAGGTGCACATAGCGTGATCATTGAATCGGCAGGTATCAGTGCCTGACAGTGGACTACTTGTGGCTCTTCAAACTCTCCCACAGCTGCTGCTCCAGCTCTCTGACTTCCAGTCCAGGATATGAATTAAAGATTTAGAAACTCATGCAGTTTTCAGGACTGAAACCAAAACATGCTCAAGTAGCTTATTACCTTTTCTGGTAATATTATGACCACATCCTGTACCTGTCCTTTCTGAAGTGACTCCCTCAAACATCTGATTTCTTTGTACTCTAATATTCATTTTGCTCTTCTGGAGGCAAATACCAGAGCAGTGTGTGGCTCTCATGGGGGGGTCTGTTATGAGAACAATGGTTAGGTCTTCTTGTGGTTCATGAGAGACTCCTGGAGGTGTTTCATTTCTGTCCTCACTTTTGTTTTATATGCCATACTAATTGCCTTCAGTTTGAAAAAATCTCGGGCCTTTGAGCCTGAGATAATCAGCTAGGTTTCCTTATTTAATCTGATAAATGGGTATGAATTTGAATGGGGGCTTGAGTAGGATAAACAAAACAAAGTAAAACAAAAAAATAGTGCAAGACTACTACTTATCCAAAAATATGAGGATAATGAGCTGAGACTGATATTTTAAAACAAAGTATCAAGAAAGGACTGGCTAGGACACCTAAACGGCTGTACGTGCTTGTCTGCAGAGAACTCCAAAGGTCATTTGGGCAGCCATACATGTATCCAGGGTTCTGCTGTTCCAGCATATTTATGCTGAATCGTAAATTATCTGAATTACTATGTGAAACTCCTTGAAGATCCCTGCCAATCATAGATTCTTTTAAAAAGCATTTTTGCTCATAGATAGCTCCAGCTGATGCAAGATTATCTCTGAGACTGAGTAACATGATATTTTAGACCTCGTTCAGAGTATCTGTAGACCTCCCCTATTGAATCTTTTTAAATAATCTGCCCCCAATTCGCAGTCACAGGACTAGGCAGCAGAATCGATTTTCTTGTTGCAGGGAAGTGCATGGTGCAGCCAGGAATTACTTAACTGGATACATATAATTTTTATTGATTGAGAAATAGCATTTTCTATGCACTGGGGTGGCAAGTCATGGAATGTAAGGCTACAGCTCACCATGGCATTTAACTCTGAGCTTCACTGAAGCTGAAGAGAGAGAAGGAATTTTGCAGAGTTAAAAAGCTTCCTGTTAGAGAAGAGGTAAATAGGTCTGATGGATAAATAACAAAAACCACAGATGTCAGGATTCAATAAAGCTGTTAAAGATGAAATACCAGGAATGTTGGTAGCTGGCCTTCCGAAGCAGAGCCTACATGCAAGGGATGGCATTGAAACTTGTCCCTCTATTCTGACTTGCTTTTTCTCTATGCAGATCTTTTTAATCATACAGCATAAATTCCAGCCCAAAGCTCCCTGCCAGGCTTGGTGACTTCTAGGGAACATCTGTGCAAAGACTTCCCCATGGTACATAGGGAAAGGATGAGCCCACCCACTGTGGGGAGTCAGCGATGCCCTGCAGCGCTCTTGCAACTTCTGTCTCAGCAGCCCCGCAAGATCATCCATCCTTCCACCCTGCTGGTGGGAGGCTGTGCCTCGGCTCACAGCTGTGGCTGTGCAGGAGCTCAGCAAGGCTGCGTATCCCCAAGAATGCTTTTTTCCTCTAGCACACACTTCACTGAACAGCTCTGTGCACCAAATGCTTTGTGGTCCCAATACATCATCTCTCAGGTTAGCCAGAAGCCACGTGAGCCCTCCACTTCATCCTGGTGCACTGCAGCCCCTTCTAAGAGTTGGCTTAGCCCTCCTGCTTGGGAGATGTTGACCCCTCTAGGTTAAGCATATATTTATTCAAATTCTCAGGCACTGGTGAGTTGCAGGATGCATTTTGGTCTTGGATTTTGTCTGCTTATCTCCAGGTTTTTGCTTCTATGCTGTTGCTGTGTGTGTTGGTTAGAGACACTCAGACACTGGGACATCCACATTCGAGAGGAGAGTATGGGTGTATTGACAGGAGTACCAGGAGGTACTATGTATGCTAAAAGCCAAGGGGCTGGAATTAAAACAAAATTGCCCCCATGAGAACAGACAAGTTGGAATGGGTGTGCTTTCTAGAAGGGTGTGCTGCGTACAGAGCAGGCATAAGGATTTCTTAACTATTTTCGCATTTCTTATTCTAATGTTCATTTTTCCTTTGTGAAGAGAGGGATTAGCTACAATTATTAACATTAAGTTTATAGTGGGCATAAATTGCAATCAAATTTGTGGTTCTACAATATGTGAACTTGTGGAATTTTTGATACATTTTTAGCTGTTAATTCTTTTTCCTTTAATATATAACTATCCCCCAAATTTAGACAAGCCAGGACATAAAGTAAGGACATATGTTAATGTAGACCTTTCAGTCCAAGTTCATTTTTTGCTCTTGGCACTGACTTTTTAAAGTCAAATGTGCAGGTAGTTGCCAAAACTGTGCAGAATGTCAGTAGATGAGCACGCTTGCAGTGCAGTGCCTGAATGCATTTAAGTGCACGTTTGCACATGAGGAGGCCATGGCTGTCTCTCCAGATACTAGGCAGGTGTAAACAAGGGACAGTTTCTGCATATGTGAGCTGAAAGCATCTAAACATACTGGGAAAAGTCGTGGTTTCTTTTGGGGCTACTAGGAAATGTGATCTCAAATACCTAGTTAAGATGACAACATCGGTAGATGAAGCTCACATCTGTTGTCTATGAAAGTTCAGAAAGAACTTACTCTAGACTACTGGATCACTTTGCTTCTGCTTAGGAGGTTGTACTGAAAATCTCTATCCCCTGTTATTCTCCGTATTAAGTTTCCTTGAGCAGTGCAGCGTCAGCCACAGCAAGCAGGCTCCTGGCCTCCCCAGCTCCCAAGGAGAAGCAAGTCCCAGAGCAGGCAAGTGCAGGCAAGAACAGAGCAGCGGCAAAATGCCCCTTGGCTGCTCGAGGAGAGGCCTGATCCAAGAACAAAAATGAGTCCTGGCTCTTAGTTTCAGCTCCTCCTTCACTAATCAATAATTCTATGCACCTCATTTTCCCTCCCATTGACTAGATTTAAAAGATACTGTAATTTAAGAAAAGAGCCTGCTTTCTTGGGGAGCTTCTTTCCATTTCTAGTTCTGCTGCAGACTTCCTAGGGCACGTGGCTATTGAAATCCTGAAGGGGAAACTGAAGGGATTCAAACTGTATTGTGAGTTTAGCATTGCTGCTTTCTTCCGGCATAGTTCTTGTATACATCATGTTTCTTCAGTTTGAGAACTGACTTGGGCCTGATACATGGCACTAGTAATTTCTCTGAAGTCGTTAGGAATTAATTATTGGTTCCCAGTAATATTCAGTCCCTGTTCTGCTGATGCCTTGTACTATATTTTAAAGAGGAACCTCATTGTGTTGTATTTGGGTATAAAATGAAAAAGATTCAAAGGCGTATTATGTGGGTTCTATAGAGCCCCTCCTCAGGATCAGATCTTCTGATCTGTAAGTGGAGAAACGTTTTTCTTTGTTTCTGACATAACAGTCAGTTCTGAAAGTGGGATCTGAGTGCCAAGCTGGGCTCTTTTTGGTTCAAGCAGAATGTATTGTTCTGAGGCACAATTAGACCTGGATTAACAGTTTTATTGCTAGTGCTCAAAATACAAAGGAATGCAGTTTCTTCTCAGGATGCAAACTAATGTCATTCTCAGTTGTATTTTAACAACAATATTTCATTCAGACTCATTCGGTATATATTTATACTCACACATCACGCACATATTTCTGACCGCATTTCACTTTTAGGCAGCTGTTTTCCAAATTATTTTTCTTCTCCAACTAGTCTGAGGTGTATGAAACAAGTCTCTGCAAACATCTGCTGCCACTGAAGACTTAATCACCTATGGCTTTCTTAATGTCAAACGAGATTTGAAAGTGCTTAGGGGCCTTGTAATCAGGTCAGGAATATTTATTTTTCTATTTTCTACCTGAACCTGTAGGTATACTTGAATGAGCTCTCTGTTGTGGTCCTTAATTTGGCAGATGGGCTACCGGTGCTAGAAGTGGTCTAACCACCAAAGCCACAGGACCTGCGGCTCAGTTTTAGGACACAGCTGCAGTTTCCAACCTCAGTTCCTATATAAGGAGCCTCCTTCTCTCACTTAGCAGCAATGTGTTCCCACAAGAAAATGTTTTCCTCGGTTGTTGAGCCAGCTCATGTCCACAGTCATGGCCTGGCTCTTTATCTAGGTGCAAAAGGAGGTAAGCAGTAATTTGCGTAGCCAGCAGCACTCAGCCACAGCTGAACTGTGTTTCTGAGGGTTACGCTGCATTAACTGCTGTGAGATTTCATAGATTCTGCAGTGGAAACTGAGTGGAAAATTGGTTTTGTTTGTTTTTAATATGTCTAGGTAAGTTTGGCTCTGTGCATTGGCACATTTAAACACAGCACATAGCAGTTTATCACTCATCAGGAAATGAACAGGTGCTACTTACATTGATACAAGCATCCAGGGAGAGCTCTGACATGGCTTAAAAATAAGATCTAATGCTGCTCTAAGTTGAACTGGTGGAATATATAGGAATAAACATTGTCCAAGAGAGCTGTGTAGGAAGCCTGCCTTAGAATGGGGAGACTCCTTCTCATATTTATACTAACATGTCATGTGTTGGAGGTTCATTTTTTTCTCTTGTCCTAGCTATTTCAAACCAGAAAGGTTTTGAGTGAGCAGACGTAAGTGCAGGTGGGACATAAAGGTCTATAACAATAATGTCTATGGAAAAAAGTGAGCTATTCTAGACCCAAACAAATGAACAAGACAGATTCAAAGGGGAGCAGCTGCATGGCAAGCAGCTTCACTTATACCTTCAGCAAAGATGTTTGGTATTTCATATCGGTGTTTACCAGGTCAACAGCTTTACAGAACAGATATTTCTTGACTTCTGTGCAGTCAAAATCTAAACTTCATGCTCACATGGGTTTTGATGGGTAATGATTTCAAAAGCTCTTCCACAGCGTGTTTGATGTTTGTGTGTTTGTATACATTACTAGTAGTAGCTGACTAAAGATAAAGCAGTGTCTTCCGGGGAAGCTTGTCCTTTATGCACATCCGTATTTGTGCATGCATTAACAATATATTTTTTGTCTTAATTTTATAACTCTTAGGCTATTTATGTTGCTGCTTGATCACACCTAGCCTTGGTCTAAAAGCATTAAAAATTAACTCCTACTATATTTCTCAAGACTTTGCATTCATGAGTGTAGGTATTGAACAATACCTTTGATGGATCTATTTTTAAAGCGATTTTAAAATTGTGAATTTCTCTTCTTAGTAATGAAAAAAAGAAATCAAGTTATCTAATGCCAACAAAATCCAGACTCAGTTACCAAATCAGTGGCTGCAACTTCAACTCCAGTATGCTGCATGCAGTTTGTCTCAGAAAGAGGTTCTTTTGCAGATGGAAATGATTAGCAATAAAATGTATTGTAATTTGGGAGCATGCTAAGGTTATGTAAGTTCAAAAATACACAGTAAAAACAGACTGTCATTTGCCTCCTCGTACAGCTGACCTAATTCCAAATGCGAGCTGTTCTGCATCACGTGAGCAGCTGTCCTGCCCGTTCTCTCCACTTTATCCTTTTCCTCAGACTCCTTCTACTTCTTTTTCTTCCTTTCCTTTGATCTATCAGTTCTGCTCTGTTAATGCCTGCATGTCCTATCTTAGCCTCTACTGTTCTCTTTCCATGGGAAATACTGTATTCCTGCTCCTGAGGTGGGATGTGCAGAAAATACATATGCCTGGTCTGATTCACCCCAAAGTGCAATCCATTCTGACTGAAGGAGCAGTGGTGGTGTGCAGAGATGAGTGCACATGTATGTTGGTGTGGTGGCAGGAATGAAGGTTGCCCTTCATATTTCTTCCAGGAATGCCCAGAAAGCTAGTGAATCTGTGCAGTGAGCAGGCTCAGTCAATGATAAATCATACTTTTCCCTTCCTACTCAAGTTGTAGCAAAATGGCAGGTGCTGATGCTAAAGCTGAGGAAAATCTCTTTTGCCTGGCTGTGCTGGTAGCAGCTCTTCCCTTACCCTCTGTTCAGGATAGATTCTGGGTACAAGAGTATGCATCTACCACAGGCAAAGTATGGCATTATAGCATGTCCAAAAAAAAACACAAAAAACAAAAAACAAACCTTTTTGAATTGGGTAACATTAGCAAAGGACATAGAAGTCTGTGTAAAGCTGCTCAGTAAAGTTTGTAGTTAATAGAAAGGATCAGTCCACTGAAAAGGGGGAAGGTGTAAGGAAATATATTTATATTGCCTTCCCGCAGTTTGCTTCATCAACATGATTTTCTGATTGCCCTCTATGTTGACTTGTTAATGATGTACAATATCAGCTGTACAGAAGGAAAAGATAAAGTAGCTTTCTCATTCAGGAAAGTATGTGTGATAAACACCAGACCTCTGTATAACTGCTCTGCTTGGTCTTTAAAATCAGGAGTGGCACCAGAAAGGGATATAAGAAATAACTGTTCACCAGCTCTTCCTGTACATAAATTGTGGAAGATGAAGGATTGTGCGAAATTAACAAGTTCAAAGCAGTCAAAAAGAGAGTTGGCTTTTAATATGCCCTGGGATTTATCTGTGGAGCTCCTTCACACAGGATGTTGTGGATACTGAGAGGCCACCAAAGGCCATTAGATGCAAACAATTATTACTTGTGGCTCTAAAGTCCCTAAGCTAAGACTGCGGCGCTACAAGCTGCACTCCACAGAGCACATCTGTGGAGGCATGCCTTTATCTTAGCTGAGCAGCAGCTGTTGTTGACCATGAGATCTAGACAGCTCTTTCACTGATCTGCAAGCTATGATGCTTGCTGTATTTGTATTTTGCTTTCTCTTTCCCAAGCCCTCAATGCTGTCAAGTATTACTCCTATTATAAACAATATGAACCTGTTTGTAAAATGTAATGGCTGCTCCTGATTCAAGCCAACATTTTCATTACACACCCAACCACATCTGGCAGCTAATTGATTCAAGTGTTTGTATGCTCTTCCCTTGTTTTCAGCTACTATGATCTTTCTGACCCACCCTTTTGAGGGTTGCCCACCTTTGCACAGTAGTAGCTAGTGACTTCCATGTAGCTTAGGCTTTTTTCTTAAAAGGCTGTTTGTGAATGATAGTGTTTGTCTCTGCCTCTGGTCCACACAGTCCTGGTTCTCACCTTTTCTCACTGTGTATCTGGCTCTACCTTCTGGTCTTTGACATTCAGCCTGCAGTTCATCTGCGTAGGCTCGGGCGTGTTGTGCTATTTTAGGTGCCCAGTGTATCCTGCCTGGCCTCCAGGAGAGCTTGGCTCTTCCATAACTTCCGTGTCGTATCTGCCAACCCAGCATGGGTGACTCAGAAAATACGAGTTTTTCATAATGTCCCTGTTCAGACAACTGAATCCCACCCTTAAAACATTTGTTTTTCTTTAGCAGTTTTTATTTTTTTCTACATACCTCCCTTACTAGTTTCTCCTTCATTCTCTTTTTCTGAATTTCTCTTCTTTTCACTTCTTATCAATCACTCTCTGTTTCTTATTCACCCTGCTTTCATACCCTCCCCTCCCCTGACGCTGGTAATGTGGCTGTCCTCCCTTCTTCCATGTGTGCTGTCGGCTTTCTATCAGAAAATCATCTGGAGTACAGGAGGTACCTGCAGTTTGTGTGCAGAAGTCAGCAGGCAAAATGCACAGTGAGGTCTGTGTGCACGTGTGCGACCAGACACTGTTGGGAGACTGGCAGTTCCCGAGGAGCTAAATTGCAGAATAAAGCAAATCGCTTCAGCTTTACCCGATTACTTTGTACTTCTCATATGCCCACTAGCTAAGCTGCAATTGGGATAATTCATTAATGAAATCATCTTCCAATAATAGTTGTTTGTATTGAATCAAGCGCATCTCTGTACCTCCTCCTTCTGTCTGCCTTGTGTTTAGAGAATAACACAGATGCTGTACACTGGGGCTCTTCTGAGCACCCAGATGAGCGTACAGCCCCCGTTATGGGGTGGAGGGCGCGTGAGGTGGCTGTGTCCATTGTGCCCTCTGCTCAGCCCTGCTGCCACATAGGTCAGGGCAGCCAGGCTGTCCAGCAGAAGCCTGAGGCTTCCCGTGAGCATCCCCAGAAGCTGCCCCTTCCTTGCTTGCTTCCCTCCCTGGCCTCCTCCACTGGGAAGCCGAGCAGTTTCGAGTCCTCATCACCAAGGAAAGAGTTAAAATGTTGAGCTGAGAGCTGGTGTGTGCGTGTAATCCCTGCACAGCCACCTACTGCCTCAGCCCCAAGGGGAAGCCTCGGGTCTCTCTCCTTATATGGGGATCTTCTTTTCGGAAGAAAGCGGGCAGAAGCCGCACGGTGTCTGCGCTCAGTCTCCCTGCGAGCGTAGTGCTGTCACCTTCTGCATTAGGGCTCCACACTGCTCAGCACAGGCTTCCCCCAGCGGCTGTGAGTGTGGCATGGGGAGCTCACACCAAGGCAGCTCATGTGCTGCTGCTCCGAGTGGGAAAGCACAGTTACACAGAAACCCAGTGGGGACGAGCTTTACTTTGCAGATTTCTCCAAGACTCATAGATGACTTTCCTGTTTGAATAGGGTGGTAACACAGGCTCACCGCTCTGGCACTACTGCCCAGCATTACTCTTGTGTTCTTCCCTGATTTCTTTTTCCCTTTTTATTATTTTCCTGTGTACGTGTATGCAGAGCCAGGCATGTATGTGGTGCAGCGAGGCCGGCCGGCGCATGAGCCTGGGGGGCTCCGTGCGTGCGGGGGGCTCGGAGGATGGCTCAGATTGCCTTATAAGGGGATCTTCGTGAGGGAGTCTGGTGCTGATTCATGCCCTGGCCAACGCTTGGCCTTCAGCCTTTTACAGCCTTTTCGTTAAAAAGACTGCTGCGTTTAGCTGCTGTCACTATCTAAATCGGGCGATACGTCGTGTTTTGCCCCTGCTGCCCACCCTGACCTGTGCAAGGCGCGTGTTGCACTGCTGGGGAGGGAGAGGAGGGGAGGCAAGGCGCGACACGGGGGTGGCTGGTGGCTGCGATCAGCCCTGCTGGCCAAAGACCTGCTCGGTCACTTCCCAGCGCCCTTCCACAGGGTGACAGAGGCAGCAGTTGCCACCTTCCTGGCCTGTCAGTCTGCCCCCAGCTTCATGATGGATTTCACTGTCGGGCCTAGAGGTTGTGCCCTGCTCACAGGCTGATCTCAGAGCTCAGCCTCAGCTAGCTCCCCCATCACCCTGCTCCCCTTCCTGCCGCACAGAGCAGCCACTGGCCATGTCCTGATGGGCAGCTATGGGCTGGGCTGGAGCTGGGCTTCCCCTGACAGGTCCGTGCTGGAGGGAGGCTCCTGTGGCTGCACGTTTTCAGGTTGTTCATCTTGGAGGAGCTTCGAGGAATAAAAGCAGCCTGGGTTGGTTTGCCCCACAGGCTCAGCGTGGCAGCCCCCTGACCCTATGGCATCATGAAGGACACACGAGCACAAGTGACATGGAGGGGAAACTGAGGATGAGCGCAGGGTAAGAAGGAAGCAAAGAGGAGCTGGCACACTGTGTGGTATCCCCATTGCCAGCGCTGGGCTCTGGTATGTTAATGAGACCCCAACAGCTCAGATGCTTCCTTTTCTGTTTGTTTTACACAACAGATGTAAATAGTGCTGCTCCCTTCACCCTCCCATCCATTCAACTTCCCTGTAAAAAACGCTAAATTAAAGGAAAAGGCAAATTTTACAGACAAGAGAAAGCCTTTAAGTTCAAGGCCTGAACTTCTTTCCCTGGGAGATTGAGCTTCCTTTAAGCTGCCATAGCTTCATAGCATCCAGCAGTGGTACTTGCACATCATCACCCTGGAGGCTTAAACACTGCATCAGAACTGCAGGCACTAGAAAGGGATCCAGTGGGATCCAGCTGCTGCACCTCTTTTCAATCATTGAGCACTGACTTCCAACTGATGCTTTCTGTTTCTGTTGGTGATGCAATTGCTTCATTCCTTCTGAGGGACTTGAATTAATTTCTGAGCGATTGGGCTCTTCTCGTCAGCCTGTCTGTGACCCCTGACAATACTAATACTGCAAAAGCAGGCCTGATTAATCATTAGGCTTTTAAAGAAGATTTCCAAGTCTAGCTGCCTGGATTATCTGCAACCATTGCTGACACTGTCAGGAGAAACTTTAGCAGAATGGGATGTGGTTGACATTCAGCTGCACTTGCAAACATACTGTCTCTCTCTATAAGAATGAGAGATTTGGGAAGTGCTCTTTAGCTACACTGTTTGTTTTTGCTGGTACAAAGCATAAATGACCTTATCTAAGGTCAGAAAGGTGTCTGTTCCATTCTCCAGCAGATATAAAAATTCTCCAAGTATTTTAATATCTGAATGACAATGTGCTTCGTATCTCCGACCTTGGCCATGTGTACATGGTACAAGTCATTTATTTTTACCCTTCAGGCTATAAAGCTTCCATTCATTTGAAAGGCTCTGTTAATTGCTTTTAATATAAAAATGTTTGTACTTTGGTTATTGCATTACATCAGCGCAGCTCAATGTGTCCATTCTACCATGTGACTGGTTCAGAGCTGAACACGTCTTTCATTTTCTGATTTCTCGCGTGCTTCTTAGTACCCCCTATAGCTTAGAATTACCCAAAGTACCTTTTGTTTAGAGTGAATGAAATTTAGTTGTGATATGAGCAGACGTATGTCCCATTTATTTAAGGAGGGAATCCAGAGTGCCCAGCTTCTTGAGAGACCCTTGACTTTGATTCTTGGCTTCACCGTTGTCTAGTTCTGCACTCAGAGGAAATCATTTAAGCTGCCACTGCCTGGGTTCATTTGCCTCTGGCTCCTTGCATTTTATATTCTTCAGATATTTGTCATCTGTTGAGTTTTCCTCCTTCAGTGTCTCTTTGCTAAGGTCTGTATAGTTAGCTCTTACTTGGTCTTTCCTTTTAAATCAGTGGCATTGAGATTATATGCAATGATGTCAACAGTATTCAATAAACAATGTATAATACTTTTATAATTTGTAGGATTTCTTTAGCAGAACAAGACAAATTAACTTTCACCATCTTTGTGTGCTAGAAAAATCTCATTCCAATGTTTTGTTTCAAAATAGAGATTCAGAGAAGTCACAGCAAGGAAAAAACTTACTAAATCATGCAAGTTTTCTGGCTCTCGGTACAGAATATTTTCCCTACGGAGTACTTTCAAGTATTTGTCCAAAATCCTCTTAAATGCTCAAAGCAATGGATCTTCTGAACTCTCCGTTAGAAGAATGCTTGATAGCATACTAGAACTACTTGTAAAGACAAATTGATGTTTCGATGCAAGTTTATCTTTTTTAAAATTAATGTCATTACTCGTAGGTTTACTACTTCTTGCACAACCCAAAGTTCCTCTCCTTTCTTGGTGTTTATAGCCTTCAAGTATTTGTCATTTCTCGTTATATTCTCCTTCTTCATTGTCTCTAAGCCAAGGTCTGTGTATTTCATTTTCTTAGCGTCTCCTTTTAAATCAGCCCCCGGATGTTCTTGTTTCTCCTCTACTTCTACGTTAGATTTTTGTTTAAGTTAATGAGATGTCTCAAAGTGAATGAAATACTCCTGAGTGTTCTAGAAATAGGAACTAAGTCTCCCTGTTCTCTGGTGTGCTGGCCCCAAGTACAAACTCATCTTAATGCATGGGCTTGAAAGAAGGTCACAAGATCCCTGAACCAATGTGTGTTTTCCCAGATATCCTATTAGAGAATTTCCCATACATATAAAATACATTGTGTAAAAAGACTCGATATCATTTTACCTTTGTTTCTGGGGAAGCCAGCACTTATGGTTTGCAAAGGTTGCTAATGTACCTGTGCAAATAAATTATGCATGCAGAGCAAATCTGGCATGCTGAATTTACCGTGGAGGCTCATCTGAGCTGTGTGTCACATGCTGTGTGAACGTAGTCAGCCTTTCTGTCTGCATGCATCTATCTGGAGTTCTGGAGGTGTTTAATCATGGTTGTGTCATGGGCCACCAAGACCCTTAAGAAAGCTGTACCCCAATCCTTCAGCTATGCCGGGGTTACTTTGCCTGTCTTGAGCCCTAAAGCTGTTTTTCAAGGTTACAGGAGGGGCAGTGACATTCATGCAGCATAGGCAGAAGAGAGCCTGGCAGTGATATCCCGCACTCTTGCAGTCCACAGCACCAGATATGGTTCTTGCAGCCAGTCTGTGACAGTGGCTAATGCCTTGGTATAGAGCTCATTTCAGTCTCCCATTTTCCATTTGTGCCTTCAGCCTTTAAAGCTACCTTTCTTCTCTTTTTCTGCTTTCTGACCTGACGAATGTTTTCAACCATTTTTTAGTTTATAACCATGTCGTTCTTATTAATAGGCATTTTATTTTTTTTCTGGAACAATGATGAAGATGTTAGGTAAAGAGTGGGCTAACATATTTCCCTGTAATCTCCTAGTAAGCTGAGTGTGCAAACTTGGTCTAGTGCCAATGACTGGATTTTGTTTGCTACCAGTCTGTTTTCGCTCTGAATGATTTTGTTCCTATCGAGACTGAAGTGAATTAATTCTGTAATATTTCCTGAGATGCTCTGTCAAATGTTTGTAACTGAGATACGTCATGTATACCATATTCCCTACAGCCACTAACGTTATAGTTCTGTAAAAGGTGCTCAGTTTGTGTTTTTTTTTTCAGGCAGTCTTTATCCTTTAGAAACCAGTGCAGCTGAAAGAGTGGTTCTATTATTCTGTAGATTAGAGCTGACTGACTGTGGTCTGCCAGCCAAGTTTTGTTTCATGTGGTCGGCAAAGAATTGTCTGGTCACAAAGTGCAGTCTCTTCCCCTAGACACTAATTTTTTTTACAGGAAGTTAGAGTACATTAAACACATTTCTTAATGTTAGTCATATGCATAACCTGCTCTATTTCCTACAGGACTGTGATCACCAATAAAAGGGAAAGTAATCTGTATAATAGCAAGAGGAAATGGTGTTGCATCTTAATTAGTTTGCATTAAACTGTTGACCTCCCTGCAGAATGGAATATACATTCTGATAAGAAAGCTCAACATCACTTTGGCCTTTGAAGATGTACAGGGGGAGCTACAAAGGAGTTTTCCAAACTTTTTATAACCACTGCTTTTGCTGGGAGTTGTTGCAATTCCCTTCCCCTGTTATGCATGGAGAGACTTCTTCCTCCGTGCATTGCGAGGCTTGCATATTTTTCTTTGGGTGCTGGAGAGCAGAGAAAACTATAACAAAGACCACCATGCTGGCCTTCTGCTAGCTGGTCTACAGATACCTCCATCCTTGAGTTCTTCTTGCTGCCTGGGTGAGATACTGTCCTTGTCATTGTGATTTTTGCTTCCTACTGTTTTTTTTAGCACTTCCTCTTTTTATCTGAGGGGTATGTTGGCATACAGAACAAAACAGAGTAACTGGCAGTGCAGCTATGTAGCTTGTGCTTTATAGCTCTGTAAGTGCAGTGCACACTCCAAGGGTTTCTTGCATTCTTCTGTTTTCCTGCCCCCCCGAACAACTTGGGTGACTTGCCCACCTCTTCAGTTCTGCGACTTGCCCATCTCTTCAGTTCCCTTCTGCTGTGGGCTCAGTGCACCTTCCTGTACTCTTTCTTCCTACATCTGTAGTTTGGCATCCTTGGTTTCCCTCAAATACCAGCTTGTTCCTTGGATTTGTCTGCACCAGGGGCTGCAGGTGCTCCGGGCTCCAGGCGCTCCTTCCTTGAGTGCAGGGGCCCACAACTCCATTTCTTCCCTTCTTGTGCCCTCCATTTTTCAGCACAGGGAGGGTCATTCAACCTCTCAAGTACTGACTGGCCTTGTCCCATCTTCCTCAACTTTCCGCTTGATCCATTCTTATCATGGAGGCAAGTAAAGCCTTGCAAAAGACCAGTGCTATGATGCCCGTAAGGAAGACATGGTAAAGGGAAAGAAACGTTGGCTCTGGTGGTTCTGTGTTTTTCTGATCTGGAGACAGTTGCTGAGGCAGTAAGATGCAGGCTGTAGCTATATTTCACTACACATTTTTGGCTATGACTCTTTCTCCAATATTTTTTTTTCCAGATCAATACATTTTTTCCCAAAATGCTTCCTGAAACTCTGAAATCATGTTGCGAACTCAATCAAAAGTTCCCGTACTGAAACAGGGCAGCTTGAATATGAGATTTCTTCATCCATTTTTGTCCTTCTTTCTCCCTTTTCCAGAAATTGATACAAGATTTTTCAAACACTGGAAGTTTTGCTTTCTCATATCTTTCTATATGTCTGCATTTTTTTTGGATCTGTTTTTGTTTGTTTGTTTGTTTGAGATTTTCACCTAAAAGTTGTTCTTCAGAATCTCACATTGCAGAACACAGATATACCTTCCTCTCCCAAGTTCATGCTTACAGTAGATATTTTATTCCATTTCACCAAGTAGGACAGGGTATTTTTGCAAGATCTATCTACTGCAAATGATTACCACAAGTTTTGCCTGACTTTGTAATCCCTCGTTTTCTTCATTAAATACCCTCCAAGAACTGTCAGTGAAACTCACTCTTAACTTCAGTTCTTTAAAGCCCCTTTTAGGACAAAGATCAGTAAACTATTGACCTAGGACTAGTGTTGTAAAAATAACTTAGATAAGCAAAAAAAATCTTACGCCATCATAATAAATTTAGAGACATGGAGAAAACTATTTCTTAGCATATCTTTGTCTTCCATTAAAACAAATAATGCACAAATTCTTTCACAAGTGAGGGCAGATAAGATAGCCACATAAAGAATATCTTTATATGGCTCTGACCCAGTTAGCTGTCCTCAGCTGGGAACCAGTGTGTCTTTATTTTTTACCACCCTGTGTTTTTCTGAGTAAATTTTTCACCTGCTGGTATCTCTAATTTTATATTATTGCTCCTGTTACTGCAATCCTAAGAGATTTATTTAGTGCACATTGGCATCCTTTCCTGTTGAACTTTTAGCTCCTGCTGAGTTCCCATTGAGGGAAAGAGGAGTACTTCCCCAGGTTGTATTCAGCTAGCAGCTTCCCCATTTGCTTAAGCTCCATGACAGAAAGAAAGTGTCATTGTCTGCTGTTTCTGCACCAGCAAGCCAGTTTCCCTGGTTACTTGTTTATATACTGTTCTCCCACCTTCCCCAACTTTCAAGGTCTCGCGCACATATTTCGGTGAGTTGTGACTTGCAAGGAGTCACTATAAGCGGGGAGATACTGGGTAGCTCTTCCAGCTAACTAAGGCCGCAGTGAACGATATTGAAATGATGGGTGACATTATAGGAAGGACGGAAAGGGGGCCTTTTCAAGACAAGACAGAGCAAAAGCAGACCAGGAAGATGACCTCAAAGCTGTTGTTGAAAAAGGACCTTGGTTTTGCTTCTGTGCTGGCTGTCTCATAAGATGCTTGCACCCCTGCCCCAGCTGGTTTCCCCCCAGGTATGCGAGTCAGAGTTTGGGGAGGAGGTGATAAGTTGTATTTTCTAAAGTGCACATACCTCTGTTTGAGCCTGGTCTCTGCTGTCTAAAGGCTGATCTGAAACCTTCCCAACATCTGACATGGCTGGATTTTCTTGGATTAATTGAGAAGAAGAAGGTCACCTGCTGGCCACAGACTGGGCAAGCAGGAGTTAAATAACTTGGCTTGTAGAATGTCCTAGATCTGTTTGAACTGTCCTGAGAAAATTCTCTCTGTTACAAGACTGACTGCATTCACCCAGCCACCTTGGGACAGCAAAAGGAGAACAGCATGCCAGCATGTTCTGCCAGTGCAGCTGCTGGGTCTGGTATCTCTTGTCGTGAGGCTTGGCCTGGAGGATTCCCAGAATTAAATTGCTGGCACTTGCTGCATTAGCAACGAGCCAAAGGAAAGTCCAGGTTGTCTCTGCTTTGTGATGCTTTGGTTAGATCACCTGAGCTCCCTCCCTCCAGGCTGCACTTTAGGTCTAAAGCGCTGCATATTGCGTTTTGCTGTCCTTGCACTTGGTTGTTTTGTCCTTCCTCATGCTGACGTGGGTAAAGATCATGGATGAACATGCTATTCTCCACGTGGGCTGCTGTATGTCAGCAGGAGCTGTGATGATAAACCAAGTTATTAGAAATAATCTGCTCGCCTGGCAGCTGCCTATTAAGAAAATGTCGGTGTGAGTATGCATGCGTGTAAGTGTAGAGAGAACAGACATGGATTTGTAGCCAGGCCACTTGGGAAGTGAGCTCACCAGCTATGACAGCCCCAGAGAGTCAGTCCAGAGGCTCCAGATCCCCCAACACGCAGTTTTTGCCAACAAGTGCTGCCTAACCACCCACTGAAGCTGGTGAGCCAGCTAACATGGATGCCTACTTGCATGGAAGATGCTGCAGAAAATGTGACCACAGAGCAGGAGGCCAGCCGTTTCCAGCCTCCCCAGCAGTCCGTAGGTTAAGTGGGACCTCACATGTGGGACTCCACAGAGTCACTTCTTTTAACCTTGAAAAACCATGAGCAGTGTTTCAGCTGAAAACAGAGTAAACTTTAACCCCAAGGCAAAAAACATTTTCAGCCTTGTGTGATGCCTCAGCTTGTCATGGGAAACTGCAATCCTTTGACAAATTCACCAAATTTCATGTCACTGCAAGCATCCCCCCCTCCATAGTATGTAAATGACACACAGTAATCTTCTCTGGTTCATTTCTATCCCCATCTGGAAGCCATAACAACTTTAAATCCAGCTTCTTGCTTCCTTTGATGACTGTCCAGAACACACTGGTTTGGAGAGGCTAAAGACAAATTAAGGAACCAAGCCCTGCCCCTTTTTAAGTTCCTTCCAGTCCAGTAGTAAGGTCACAATTGGTTTGGATTTGATTTTTATTTAAAAGAGAATTTTGAAAAACCTTTGTATCACCAAATCATAACTGCAGTGTCTATGCAGACTTAAACATGCCAAAAAATCAATTTGAAAAGAAGGATGCAGGACCGGCTTGTTTGTAGAACTAGTAATGGGGTAAGGACTTTGAGGTTTTAACACTTTGAGGTTGCTGCCTCCTATCCAGACAAGGTTAGTTGGCCTGAGGCCACCAAAGAGCTGCCTAGTGTCCCTGTATAGTGATGTGCTGGTGTATGCAACGCAGCATTGCTTCGTGACAGGTTTTGCAGAGACTGAAGGGCTGCAAAGTCGCAGTCCCCAAAGCACTATGCTTAGTTGTGCAACCTTTTCCAACCACCCGGTCTTCAGGTCCCAAGTGAAATGGATTCAAGATGAATCTATGACAGGCGACTGCACGGAAAAGACTTCTCTTATGTGTCCCTTTTTTTTTTTTTTTTTTTTTTTTTGTACAAGCTGTGAGGTGTGCATATCTGAGACTGATTAAAATTTTGAAATGCTTTTATTGCCCACATCAGAGAATGCCATTTGGCTCTCCCAGACCCAGGTTCCTGTTGTCTTTGAAGAGGCAGGGTTTAGCTTCAGAAGGAAAAGGTTGATGCACTTATCTATAAACTACTGTTTTCATCTCTGTGTTAAAATACTCGCACATTGCACATAGCAGCTTCATCTGCAGCTTCATATATCTTCCACTTAGTAATAACCCCAAATAACAAGTTCATAGCGTGTAAAGGTACAGAGAAATACTTTTGAGGATAACCATTGATCCAGACTGCACGACAAGCCTTGATCCAAGGGGCTCTTGTTCTTTTGGGAATGGGAGGGAGAGGAGAAGTGCATTGGGCTGAATCCCAGTCCTTGGGGCATTGCTCAATGTGCATCCGTCCTTGTGTTCACTCCAGCTATAAACAAACGGCTAGATCCAAGCGTGCTGTGCACTGCTTGGGTCTAAATGTATTCCCTGGCTGCTCCCAACCCCTATGCCTGGAGGCATGTGGTCCTTGCCTGGGAAGGAAATCCAGGCTCAAGGATTGAGCTTTTGGCATGCTCTGATGTGGACAACACAGGACCAGAAGAACGAGGCATGCTATGTAGGGCATCGTGGTTTTCTTATAGCCCAGGGATGGTCGAGCCTTCTGTGCTGGATCCATCCTGCCCTGGTTGCAGCCCCATGTTTGGAGGGTGCTAAGCTTCCTCTAGCTGCAGCAGCAAAACCACTTGTGTTTTGGGTCTTGCTTACCTTCTCACCAATTTTGCCCTTGCACTGGTAGGTGAACCTTGAGTCAAGAAGAAATCCTACAGTCCATTGCTGGGGCAGAACTGATCTTTTCCCTTGGCATGGTATTTCCTCTCCTCCCTGAGAGGTGGGCTGCCTCTGAGCAGCCTGGGCTCAGCTGCAGTTCGCTGCAAGCTATCAGTTGGGCTGGCCCATGTGGCTGCTGGTGCTATGTGGGCCGTAGCCTGCGTGTATGGACACTTTGGGGGGATGTTAGTACATCTGATATGATATCCATCTCTGGATATTTTTGGCAGGGAAGTATGCTGTGTTAATAAGGGAATGATAACTTCTGGATAGACAGCTCAGGGCCCCAGCTCTAATGCTACTGCTTTGTGTCTGTTGAATCAAGGTGACTTTATTGGAGCCTAATTCGCTTTTCAATCTCATTTCTGTTTTGCATACTCAGGGGATGCATCTGTCCTCCCTTTCCCGCCCTAGTTTAAAAAATCTCTTATCCTATTTTGGTAGACTTCTTTTTTTGCTACTAAGTGTTGAATAAAAAAAGGACTGGTTTCTCAGTGCAGAAAAAATACAACACTTCTGAAGCATTTGGGTAGCTCTTATTTTTCTCAAAAAACTTAAAGGAGAGAACTCTTTCAGTCTGGAAACTCATTTAGAGGAAGGAAATAGAGTAAAAACTAGCAGTATTTAACAAATAAAATGATGACTCAAGTATTAGGAAACATCCTAACTGTGAGGCCTCCTGGCTTATAGAAGAGATTTGGAAGAGAAATAGTAGAAGCTCCATCTGTATAATATAACCATAATAGAATTAGACTGGACATTGCTGAGGAAAATATGCTTTAGAGCTCAGTCCTGTTCTTGCATCTGTAACTGTTAAGTTTTCTCTGACTTTCCTTTCCATGCTGTTAGTAGCTTGACTTCTGCCAAGATAAGAAGTGCATGTCTGTGTGTGGTGTTCTCTATCAAAGGAGAAAAATGGGGTTCCTTAGGGGCTAAGGATGAAAAACAGGGAAATATCTCCTTTCTTTTATATGTTCATCTCTGAAGGCATCCCACCTCCTCTTGTTCTCCCATTCTCCCCTACTCTTTGTCAACAATAGGAACAGAAATGGAAGTTTTATATATAGCATTTGTGGGGCCTCTGTGCTCAGCAGCACATTCTCTGTGGTTTTGAGGCTCGAAAACAATGGTTAATGGGGCATTGTAGAAATGTCTCTGTCCTTGGCTGCTAGTGTTAATATCTGTGAGACATTAGACTTGAGAGAAATCTACAAGTCTCAAGTCATAATGACTGTAATGCCCAGGGTGAAACATAAGGGACACCATGGCTATATTGATTAGACAGAATGAGAAACGTTCTTAATGAGGTTGAAGCTTTAAAAAGTTTATATCATTAATTTTATCTCTTCCTGACTCTTGTTCACATAC
Organism: Cygnus atratus; assembly: GCF_013377495.2. Lineage (NCBI taxonomy): Eukaryota > Metazoa > Chordata > Aves > Anseriformes > Anatidae > Cygnus > Cygnus atratus. The sequence continues at coordinate 65,746,269 of NC_066362.1, forward strand.
ATCTGTTTTTGAGAGAGTAGTTACAGAATTGCTCTTCCTGTTCCAAAATGATTTTTTCAAATATACAAGTAGTGCTACTGCTGTGAAATGTAGTGATCCCACAGAAATGGGGGGGGGGGGGGGAGGGTTGGGGCTCTGCACAAAGTAACTGTGTCATTATTTGATTCCAAGCAATTCTAAATTTTGGCGGGGTTTGCCCCAAATCTGAATGAAACTCCAGCTGTAAGCTTGCAGCTTACAGTTGTGGCTGTGCAATTCTGGCCAGCCCCTTGATATCTCAAAGCTACTAGATGTATGCTTATGTGGTTTGCATACTTTAGCAGCTGTCACTGCTGTAGATCTCAATGATATATGGCCTCAAGATGTTTGATCAAGTATTAGCCTTTAATATTCATTAGTCAGTTCAGGTGTTCATATGACTGGGAATACCAATAACTGATCATTAGATTATGAAAATGTTACATAAACTAGGTTTTAAAAGAGCTTAGGTAGTAAATGGCCAAGATGTTAATTAACCATGAGATGCTGGAACAGGCTCTGCTTTCAGTTTACTTCACTGAAGGGTTAAAAAAAAAAGATAATCAAACTTGTGACAAAGTGGTGTAGGGGCCCAGAGGCTTGAGGCTCATACATCTAAGTTCACAGCACATGTGTCATTAATAAACTGTGAAGCTGTGAATTACACTGGCACGAATACCTGAGAGCAACTTTCTTTTCACGTGATACCAAAGCACTTGTAATTCACTGGAATGCTTTGATAATAGTCTCAAGGTTAAGGCAGGATGAAGCTGGTGGCAGGTTATATTTAGCCTGGGTCCTTGGCTCCAGGACTCACTGCCCTGGTGGTGCAGCTGGGCCCACCCCTAATGACCTTCAGTTGGCATTGCACGATGGATTCGTTTGGGACACCTTTCGGAAACAGGAATTTGAGTAGGGATGAATTCTGGTGGGCTAGGATGGACTTCTCTTGCATGCTTATTCTAATCTGCATATCTAGTCATATCTCACAATTTTACCTCTGGTTTTACAGTAGTTGATTATTTTATGATAGTCCAGTCTTCTGAAGTTGTCTTTTGCTTTGGTCTGAAATACAGTAAAATTCCAGCCTGTGTAGTTTTTGGAGCAAAGTTAGAATTGTGCACTAAAGCCTAAGAAACTATAAATCAAAGAAAAAAAAAAAAAAAAAAACAACAACAACAAAAAACTAAAAGCCCATTACTATTGTTATTAATAGGTCCTTTTATGGCAAATTCAGGGCTTGTGCACTTACTTGTTTGTAGTATGTACTAGTTTGAAATAGACACAGAGTTTTTAGAAAAAATAAATCTGCAAAGAGCAATGAGCAGCATAGAAGTAAGCACAAAATGGAGTGTGGTAGAGCTGGCATACCTCCTCTAAAGTTACCTTGAAAAGGAGCAAAATGGGGAAAGTTGTGTTAGTATGTGTCTGTGGGGGTATGCCAATGTTGTTTGTTTGCTTTTAAAGCAATGAGCCCTCTTTTTATCCATCAATGAAGCTAGAAGCAGTGCTACTGGAAACTGTAGGAGCTGTGCTGGTTTTCTGCCCACTGGGAAGAGAAAGCAGCCTTTGGGAGGGAACTCAGCTGTGGGTATCCTCCAAGCATCTCTTCTTTCTTGGTGCTCTCTTATAAAGCACCCCGGCAGGAACGTGTGTTGTTTCTTTTGCCTTGTGTGCATGTACTAAATGTTTTGCTCCTTATTTTTGCATTATTGAAGTTAATATTTCTCCTGTTGCTGTTTCCTAAGTGCTTTCATGGTCTAAGCTATGGAGTACAGAGGATAGAAGGGGCTTCATCTGTGACAGAAGCCTTGCTCTGCTCTGCTCTCCCTGCAGGTGGCAGAGGTCTAAACAGCATGTTCAATTAAGTAGGAGTGACTGAGTAATGAGTTTCTCAAATGGAAAGGCTGAGGAGGCCAGAGGCTTCATACTGTATTGTTTCTGCACCATTTGTCTCATTACGTGCTGTCACCTGTTGGAAAGGAAGGATGAGTGCCCCACGTAGGACCTGGTCCTTGGAAGTTAATAACAACATTCAGAGGCACATCATGAGCAACCTCACATGTTGTTTTTGTTTGCTTGTTTTTAAGTTCTGCTTTATAGTCTGTGCATTTAAAAATCTGTTGGCTTGCCATTCGTGGCAGAGCAGAATTGCAGCAGTCGCACTGCTGCCTCTCTCGGGAAGGTGCCAAAAGGTGAGGGGTGTGAGCAGCTGTGTCTTGGCCTCCACCGCTCTCACCCATCCCTTCCACTCAGGCCTGCTGCTGTTTTGTGGCAACCTGTCTTGTTTGTTAGTGTCAAGAGAATCAAGCGGAGCCTTCCTGTACACAGAGCTTCTCCTGGGCTCACAAGATGAATGTTGACTTTCCAAGCGCAGCTGCTGCATACAGATCACAGGGACCGTGGAAGACCTGTTTGGATGATAGCTTGTGCCTATACCCTTGAAGGGGGAGGAAGGAGTCGGAAGCTGTTTGTGTGGGTGTTGATGGCAGACAGGTGAATTGAGTATTCTGCAAAGCCTTTAAAATGCAGCAAGGCTTTCTGTCTGTAACTGGTGTCCCTTTCTCAGCTGCTCTTTCTACATCCTAATAAGTATATCCATATCAGTTATACTAATGATAATCCACCAGAAGCTGAAAGCCTACAGTCATGGAAATTTACTTCCCCCTTCAGGGTACCATGATATAAGCAAATAATTATGTTTTTAATATTTTGGTACTGCCACCCAGAAAAATAATACTCATAAATTTCCCGACACTGAAATCAGATGCAACCCACTTAATTACTAGCAAGTAAACAATGATTCTTCCTCCTTAAAATACCCAAACACGTTCATAATTAGCTAATTAAACTACCATATAAATGATTATTCAATATAAAAGAGTGATCAAGAGGCGGGCAGAGGAGGAAAAGCAGTGAAATCATTACCCACAGACACACTTCTTTCTCCAAGTAAGCTAGTGAATCGTTACAGGAGAGGTGATGGGTGGAAAATAATAAGAACAGCAACAATAATTAACTTGACAGCAATAATTAACTTGACAATATCTGCAGTTTAAAGCCAACCAGTATGTTTGTTTTGCTGGTAGAAGGCCACATGTGAGAAGATGTTTACCTCCTCCTCAGCACTTCTCTAGATGGTCCCGGCAGAAAAGGGGACTGGCAGGGGACTTCTGGATTGTGCCCTCTGATAGCCTCAGTTCACTGTGTACTCTTTGGGTAAATCACATAGGCCAGAGTTTTTATAGTTTAATGCCCATTTTTAAAGCAACAATTTCCACGTTTATGTGAAGCTTTTGAGTGGGCCTGAAGAACTGCAGAAAAGCTGCTCACAAAATCAGCCTTGCGGTGCTATTTTCTGCTGTAGATAGAGTAGCTGCCCTAATTTGGTGCTGCTGTGGTTTGAGTGGCCCATTTAAAACATCAGTGTGGCTAACGAGCCTTTGCTCATCTGTAGCTTAGGACAGAAGAAATCCCCAGCACTCTCCCCTCTTCCCTGCCCCCCTCCCCCCTTTTCTTTTAATATAAGTTGAGAAAACTCTGAGGTTATGAAAGATCTTAACATCCTGATTAATGTGGCCATTAGAGTTGAACTACAATTTAGTGCATCTTCTGCAAATTGGTAAAAACTAGTTTTGTAGTTTTTTGTTTTTGTTTTTAAATATAAAAGTCATCTTTCCCTGGTGACTGCATGTCAACGCTGAGTTTTTAATGACAGTTTCTAAAGTCCAGGCAAAACACCAAACTTCTGCTGGAATTTAATCTCATATAGACAAATTAGTTCATTTGGGAACTCTTGGCATACCTAAGGAACAAGTGTTTTGCTGTAAGAAGGTCCACTAGCTTCAAAACATTATGTACTCTTAATTTCTGTTACCATAGGCATACCTAAGGTAAATGACATGCCTTAATTTCTGCATCCTCTCTATATTTCCACAGTCCTTTCCACATCGTCTCTCAGCTTCAAGACAGCAGTGTTTCTCTCCTCTTTCCTTGTAGGAACCAGGGATTTCAGTGTCTCCCCTCCATCATCCACCTTATATAGCAAATATCCTACATAGGCGTTCTGGTTATTTCATATTTCTTTTTTAGCCAAATAACTGTTAAAAAGCAACAAGACTAAAAGGACTTCTTGCTAACAAGGCAAAGAAATAAAAAATTGGAAATCCTGTTCAACAGGATGAAAAATGCAGATGCCTACTGGGTTATGGAGACAAATGTCCTTCAGTAATTGTATGAGTCAGATTAATTCTTTTCCAATGTTGTAAACCACTCTGCTTTACTCTTTTTCCTTTAGCAGTTTGGCAGAGGACACAGATATCGGTTGTCTTTCCTCCCTTAAATCTAATTAATTTTTATAACGCTCCTCTGTATTTTGGTATTGGGGATGCTGCTGTTTTTACAATCTCTTGTGATGCACTAAAGTGGTAACATCTCTGGACAAGTGTTGCAGAGATGAGGTATGAGTTTTGTCCCCTTCAGATCCTGTTTTATGAGAGAACTGCATGGGGTGTGTGGGTCTTGATAGCTTGAATCAGAAAATAAATTGAAGTGATATCGTAATTGCTGTGTGTTTTAGCTTTTCTGCCATGTCACTGAAATGTTTGTAATGTAGGAAAGGGAAAATGCATTTTTTTTTAGAAACTGCTTAATGAGAAAACTGCTCGGTGGCTAAGGTTAAAAAAAAAAAAAAAGAGAAAAAAATGGAAATGAAAATGGAAAACAGCCTTTTTTTTTTTTTTTTTCCCTCCTACTGAAGACCGTGAGAGCTACTAAATAGTTCAGGATATGCTGGTATGTGCTTTGGTGCAAACAAAGAAGTTAGGCTTCGGACAGGTGTTTTTTAAAACATTGGTTCTGATTCACTGTTGTGTCCATAGCAGCAGTAGTAATAGCATGGGAAAACGTGGCTGTGGGACTTTGGGGTCATCGCTTTTTCTGGCAATTGCTAGGCAGTCATTTGACCATAATACAGGTTAGAAGTTCAGCAGTGCTTGCATCCAAAGGTCCAGACCAGCAGTTGGGAATACTTTTCTGTCTGTGTACCCTCTGCTGAAATTCTTTGCTGACGAGTAACATGATTTCATCACAGCATTTCTCTGCAAGTCAGGGAAAGAAGGTTTGAAATGAGCCATGGGGCCAGGAACAGCAGTCCATGAGTGCTGTTAAAGAAGAGCCAGAGCACCACTGATTCTCAGACCACTTGTTTTTCTTCAGGCTGTTTTTGTACCTTATGCTTTCCTGGTACTGTACTGTTTGGAATTTTTTTGCCTCCTTGTCAGCTTGTGATGACTCCTAAGGAATACATTTTTCCTGTAGGCCTTCATTAAACAAAACAGTCTAGGGATTACAGTGTTACCATAGGTGCTTGTAGCGGTTTATCAGTGGTTTAGGAATACCGTCAGTGTGTGAGAGAAGCCAAAACAATAGCATTTAAGTAGGTGGTGATAAAGTGGGATGAAAATGAGAGAAGTCACAGGAAAGAGAACAGTATAGACAAAGACCATCAAGCATGAGGAACAAAAACAAAGAAGAGCTGAAGTAACACAGAATTCATTTGTAAAACAGTATCCAAGTTAGGCTCTGCTTCTAGGACTTCTCCTGCTGCAGTCCTCCCTGTAGTCTTGTATCCACATCAAGCGTCTCTGGAGACAGCAAAGTCTCCTTAAAATAGGTGTCTACCCTCGGTGTGTTGCAGAATGCCATCCTCCTTTCTGATGCAAAGCTTCCTTGACTCAGTCCCTACAGTAAACTGCCTTCAGGTCTTTTGAAACCACATTCAGCTGTCAAGTGCTTCCAGGAGAAGTTGGTCAAATAGCATTTTTTTTCTTTCATGTATTCTTTACCTTTCTTAAGTATCCTGAACTCTAATACCCTTGCATATACTAAGCGCATCTTGTTTTTCTCTTCTTCCATCTTATCTATATAGCTTTGTGATTCCTGGATATGTTTCACAACCAAGCAATCTTATTTAGATTTTTTCTTTCCCCATGAAAAAGCTAGTAATTCTTTAGAGTAGAACCCCTCAGGCTAAATTGTGTTTTCATTTACATTCATGCACCAGCACTCAGTACAATGCGATCATCTGCTTCACCTTGAGACAGCTTGGCTTCCTTCTGCATGCTCTTGCGAAAGCTGTGTCTGCTGTGCTGACTGAGAGCTAACTACTGGAATGAGAGTGAAGAGAGGAAAACATATATATATTCATATAGGATGTCCCTTTCCTTATGCAATTAAAGGCCAATGCGAACACTTCTCGTAACAGGCAGCAGAAGTTATGATTTGGTGCACAGACTGTTGTCCTCATACACTCAAGTAGTTGTAGGGACATCTGAAAGCTAGGTGTTTTTGAGGAAAGTTTGAGGTGTAGAAAGGTTGGCTACTCCAGGGTAAAATTAGAAGTGCACCATAAGACAAAAATCACTCTGAACTTAAATTGGGATAGCTGAGAAGAGACCTCCAAGTGTCCCAGCAGAGAACTCTGAATTTGAAGCCTTTCTTCCTGTGCCCTGGGGGTCTGTTTCTCATTGTGCTTTGTTTTCGCTTTCCTTTCTTCCTCCTCATTTGTCTGTATCATTTTTGTTTACCATTCTCTGGCCCTTTCTAGCATTAACATCCCAAATTAATATAGTGCAATGTAAATATCATGCACATCTCTATTACTTAATAAACAAGTGTACATGTTAAATATGAGAACATGATTAAGCAACTCTGAATACATCCTGTGTCCTAGATCCTGCATGACTCATATGTCATGGCAGTTAATAACCAATCAGCCATAACTAAGGAAAGCAGGAAAACGGATAATACTGAAAAAGAGGGGACTTGGGTCTTATTTTTTTAATGGTACAGGGATTCTTTAGCATAAAAACAAAAATAGAAAAAATTGACTTTTGCATTGCATCCATGTAAAGGCCTGGGAATGCTCTGTGTTCCTGACAGGAAGATGGGGAGCATACAGAGGGATTAAGCAGCTCTCCGCTGGCATGCGAGCACGCCGGGCAGGCGGATGCAGCTTTTAAAGGAGGCAAAGCCACTGAATTACTCAGGGTCCAAAGGAAAGAAAGCCTTTCCATAAAAAATGCAGGGCCTGGGTATTTTTCTGGTAGAGGTAGGCTGTATTCATCTAGCAAGAATCCAGTCAAAACAGCATGTGCAATACTTCCAACCGATGAGGAAGAAGCTGTTGGGGTGTTCATATCACGTCTTATTAAACTGCTCTGAAAGGAAAGTTTCCAAGGGAGGCCTGGGGCTTCAGCTTACAGAGCAGTGCCAAGGGTGTTGTATGTTCTTAGGCATTGCTCAGAGGTGAAAAGCTGTAAGAGGAAACAGAAAGTATCCATTAAAATATATTGATGTGGATAGATTTGTATGTGTGACAGCACACACTTTTTTTTTCCTCCTTCCTAACCGGGCTGAATTTCAAAGACAGTGAAAGTCAGAAATTGATAGTACCTGTTACTCTCAGGCTCTTTTTCCTGAACACCAGCATATTCTTAAACAGCCAAGAAGAACTGCTACAACTGCAGCATTCCACTCAGAAATTACTGCCTTGTAAAGCGCAGCCCCATAAAGATTATTTTCGGAGGCTGTAAAGCTCCCTTGGGTGAGCGTGGAGCAGGAGCTGGGTGAGGGAAGGTCGCCATTTCCCCCTCCTCAGGCACCGCCACTGGGTGCTGGGCCCCGATGCTCCCCTGGTGCAGTCCTGCCTCACTTGCACAGTTATGCCATGCAGTGCTGGACCCACGAGGCTTGCCAGGACGCGTCTCTAAGAGGTCTGGTGAGTTTGCACTAGGGAAGGAAGCTTGGCGTCAACAGAAAGTCAATAGTACCCACTCTCATTTGTGACCCTGCACGGAGCTTGATCTCTGGTTCCCCTTCTCCTTAATTCGCCCACATCGTGAATTCTTCTGATTGCTTTTGAAGAGAAGCGCCAAGGCCTTAGCAGAGGGAGCTGTACTGTACCTATTTCTCAGCAGAGATCCAGGGATGTGAGCTTTCTTTTTATTTGTTTTTGTTTGTTTGTTTGTTTTCCCATCAGATATTGTTGTGGTCGAACCAAATCATAATTTTGCAAGGGAGATTTTGGTCTCTCAGCAAAAATCCCACACAACCACAGGCAGAAGGAGCAGCAGACTGACACAGAGGGTCTGGCTCTGAACTGCACTGTGACCCTTGCAGCCCATCCGAGGCGGGGTTTGTAAATGGAGTGGCAGAGCTCTGCTGGGCCAACAAGGGCTACAGCTCCCTCCCTGGCAAGGGTAAATGGGGTTTATCTACACCTTCTGCACCCCAGCCAGTATTTGGCTGTGGACTAAAGAGCAGTAAGTTCTTAGCAAATGAAACTACATACCAGCTACGATATGATAAAATTATTATGCTGTCATATATCATTATCATATATTCCCCATATTTAACCAGCAACCAGCATGGCAATGGAAGGCTGCTAGACTGTTTTTGAGAAAACAGTCAATTGTTTTATTGGTCGTATATAATTTGCTGTTTGAGAAGGAATGTTGGTCCTTGGTATTGGTCATGTATAATTTGCTGTTTGAGAAGGAATGTTGGTGCTTCTCATCTCTATCAGCACTGTAGTTGCACTTACAATGTCTTGGTATCCTTTGTTGTAACAATGCAAACGTCACTAAAAATGTATTGGTATAGCACTATAGATCAGAATAGCTTAGAGAAGTGACCCCCCCAAAAAAATATTTTCAGATAATGAAGTTTCTTTGACACCTCACAAACATACCTTGGTACGTAGACTTCATCTACAGTGTGGAATAACAGTGTATTCCCCCAGGCTCCCATCCACTCCACTCGTGATTTTGTCACAAGGGCGGTAATCAGGAAGGTTCAATTTCCAAATTTGTCCTTCTGCTTTGGACAGCTTGCTTTTAGTATACCCAAATGCCTGCAGTTTCAGCTGAACCTCTGGAAATGCTTGTATGTGAGGAAAAGTGGAATACAAAACAGAAACAACAACAACAAAAGGTAAAAGGAGAGAAAGATGGCAGAAACAGGAGGTAAAATGTAGGGTGGTAGTAACTGAGGGGGACAAAGAGGGGCAAAGACAGCAACATCATAGTTTTCATCCACCAGAAGATTTCCAAACATGTAGACAAAGTTTTTTTTATGCTTGTCAGAAGTTCATCTTCTCTAAATTGTTATTAGCTCATTAGCTGGTTAAGTCAGCCAAGCCAGTGCACCAAGTTCCTATCCCTTGAGGCATCTTCACTCCAATTAGTCAACAAAGCACTTGGTGTCTCCGAAAAACTAAAATAAATAAATAATCAGCCTGTCCCATAGTGGAACTTGAAGACCTCAAATCTTCAGATACCTTTATCCTGTGTATTTCTCAATTTTCCCAGTTATGAACTGGAGGCAGTTTCTGTCTTGCCCATGTGGTATGATTTATATTTTAATTCATTCATTACAGTCTGTGAAGTTTAGAGCAATCATTGGATGAAGGAAACTGTGTTTATGCAAGCCAGTAGTATGCTGATTTGAAGGCTTCTCAGATCTACGGAAATCAGTAGATTCAATGGCCTAAGCCAAATTCTCAACAACTGCTGATTTTTCTCTGCTGTTTGTAACAGGGAAACTCCAGCATTGCTCCAGAGACATAAGGAGTTCAGCAATCCACTAATCCTCAAATTTCTCTAAGTCCAAGATTAATTAAAAATATGCTCAGCAAAGCTCCTATGTTTCTGCTACAGGGGCTCTGGGGACCCAAAGCAGAAGAGATCAAAAGACGACTAAACATTCACAAGGTCATGTTCCTAAAAGCCCTTCAGAGGCAGATCTTCTAAGGAAGTGAACCTTCCACCATGAATATCAGCAGTCCAGATGAGAATCAGTCAGAACAATAATAATGGAGCATCTTCCCAGAGAGGGAATATCCCTCCAGTTGAATTGACTTCTACAATGTAATCTTAGAAAACTATGAAACTACGCCATAAGAACAGAAAAGCATACTCCATTCCAGTGTGATGGCAATGGCATTTCTAAACTGATCAGCCCTGGGGAGAAGCCTGAATTCTGTTTCCCCGAAGAGAGCTATTGAGCTACTTTTTCAAATTATGACATACGGAGGCATTCCTTGAAATCCCAAACGACTAACAGATTTCTTGCATAGATCTGCGTAGTTGTAAGAGTGTCAAAGACATTTTTGAAAGGCTATTTACTCATGAATACAAGGATTGTCCCTGGTGTCTTTCTGTCCAAAACCAATAGATAGCTGCCTCCCTGATGAGACAAATCTGGCTGGGTTGCGGCCTATTAGATCCTCAGGACTGCAACATTTAAGGCTAGAAGATACTTTGAGAGGCCATTTAGTCCATTTTCTGGCACCAAAAGAAGATTTAACCTTCAGTGATTTAAACTCCATGAATTTCCTGGCCGTTGTACTCTGGCACAGCCCTATTACCAGTACTGGCATCTCAAGGAAAGGCTTCCTCATTGTCCATCCTAAAGTTCCCTTGTCCCATCATAAAGCCATTACTTTCTGCCGTGTGTAAAGTCAATGAAGGGAAAAGGGTTATTTGCTGCATCTCTGCAGCAGTCTGTAGCCTTGTCTTGTCTTTTCTTCTCTATGCAGATCAGCCTCACAACAATCTTTCAGGTCACTTTTCTATGCTTCACAAGGTCCCCTTGTGCTCATTGCTCTCCCCTGCACCCTCTCCAGTCCATCCCTGTATTCCTTCATTCACAGACTTTCAGCAGAACTTTCACCTCTGACTACAGCAGGATTTTTTCTTGCGTCTTGTGGTTTGTACGTTTGTTTACGCATCCCAGCATGATGTGTGCTTTTATTTGTTTTGCAATAGCATGACTTTGAGTCATAGTCTGTAATCAACTGTAGCCTCTAGAGCCTTTTCTGAAGGTCTAAAGCACTACTAAGGTGATGAGACAAACTTATTCCTAGTGATCCCATCCTTTCAATCAGTTCTGGAAGACGTGGGATAATTTAGCCCTACCAGTCTCACATCTGTCAAGTTATACAAGAGATTTCATTGTCATTCCTCATGTCTGTCATTAAAATTAAAAAATTCTCTTTAGTTATTTTTTATCCCCTTTGCCAAAGACCACTGAATTCATAGTTGCACTTGCTTCTTTTGTTTCATCTCCTTGTGAAAATGCGTAGTTTGCTGTCTCACTTTGCTGCATTTCATGGGAAAGTGAAAGAAAATACATGCAAGACAGATAGTGTGCCTAGAAGATGAGTTGTGGAATGTAGCTAGTGGAGTCAAGCTCATGGGGCATGGGACAAGTCCCTGTGACATGGTGTCCTACTAAAGTTTTTCCTCATCTTTGCGAAGCCTGATTATCCTGTAGGGAGGGAACAGTTATAAGAGAGAGAAATAGTTTTGGAAAATTTCACTTTAGACTGTTTGACTAAAATGAAAAGATTTCAGCAGAACAAAAATGTTTGTAAAACTTAATCACAAAGTCCTTTTCCATCAATAAAATATTCTATGAAAAAAAAAAAAAGGTTGCTGAATTTGTTCCTACAGCCTTTGAAGGGATCACAAGAAACCTTAGACTAGGCAATGCTTATTATCTGTACAACTTGTTCTCCTTCTATTAGTACGTTACTACTGGTACCACAGAATTTTAGTTAACACAGAATGAAATTTATATCAAATTTTTTTCACCATTTCTGTGTCTGTTCCTTTTCAGAACCTTTATGCTGTTCTGTAAATAATAACAACTTATTCTATTTAATTTTAGTTTTTAGGCAGTTTCACCATTGAGTTCTCAAACATTAGCACAACACTGCCTTTGCACAGTTTGTAGATGATTATAAGAAAACATCAAAATCCTCAAAACTATGCATTTCTATTTAATGTCTCTGTAGGAGAATATTTCTGGTGTTAGTGGACCAAAGCCTACTTGGTTCCTGATCATGCAGACCTGCTAGAAGTTGGCGAAAATTTTGTCCAAATAAGAACTTATTTTTTATCTGTTCCATGACAGATTTCTTCAGTGTTTGCAAAATCTGTATTTTTACCCCCCACTTTCTTTTGAAAAGTGAGGTTAAGCTTATTATATGATGCACCTTAAAAGCTTTACCACACCATGCCATGCCATATCATACCATTTCTTTAAGGTACTACTTTTTCCAATATTAAATGTATAGTTTGATTTGATGTTTTTGAATTTAAAATGTTAGTCTTTGTTTAAACACAGTAATCATTGCATGTTTGACTGGGCGATAACGGTATGATAAGAGAGTAATTGTCTTAAAACAGCATCCAGGAGTTCATCCAGCTTCTGTCACTTTTGTGCTGGCAGCAATGAGCCCAACTTTAATGTGCATGACCTAAAATGTACTAAAAGCAGAGTGGGGGAAGGGAGGGATAAAAAGCCAAAAAATGTCATAGGATGAGACTGTGCAGAGTCTGCAAGGCCATGAAGAGTATGTACTGAGCACAAGAGAACACTTATGCCCCACCAAAATGAGTTCCAGTGCAGGCATCGGCTGTCTTTTATTTCAGTGGTGTGATTAGGGATTTGGCCAGCAGCAAGGTAAAAGTGATGGTTTTAGTGTATTATAGATCAGTCAGAACAACTAGTAAGGATCAAAAACTTGGGAGACAGCCAGTACAGCAGCCTATAACATTAATAGCATTAAAAATAATTTTCAGGCAGATCAATATGAATCCTGTTTGCTTAGAGCCTGAGGGTGGTTGAGGAGAGAGGGAGCCTTGGGAAAAGAGTAAGTGAAAACACAAAGTGTGTAACATCTTATTTTCATCAAGTGAACACAAAATCTTTGAAATCCAAGTCCATTTGGCAAAATGTTTGCCAGCCCGGAGCAGTGGTCTGTCTGACGTAGAGGAAATCTGGCTGAGTTCTTCAAGATCATTTCACTGGGAGTGACCTCCTGAGCAATGGGCTTAATAAAGATTTGCCTGTAACTGAAGAAAGGGAATTCTGGTTAGGGGTGGGATTTTAGGTTTTTCAGACAGGCCGGCTGAAACCTACTTTTCCCTTTAGACAGAGAGCCTGCAGCCTGCATTACTTGCAGGGGATAAAGCCACCCCTGAAGCCAGGGAATGTAGGAAGAGCACGCCTGTTTGCAAACTAGCCAGAAGCTAATCAAGCTGAGTTTAATTAAAGAGCATTATAGGATATTAATAACATTCCTGACCTTTCCCTGTCCAGAGTGCAATATTTTTCTCAATTTTAATTTTAAGTTTATCTCCATGAGAATAAATATTGTTGTAAGGGTTTATCATAGCAAGAGAAAACACAAGTACATTGCTTGCCTCTCTTCTCAGAGCAGCATGAAAATTGGTAGCTCACTGCAGTTCTTTTCAGACTTTTCGCTTGGAAAAGATGGTACCAGTGCAGTGTTCATTCCTTATTAATGCCTGAACTTCATTAAAATCCTTTTTCCTTAATTTTAAACAAACTAAATGTATTAGCATGCACTAACCCATTTCAGAGATGTTTCTCTTCTTTCCATTTTCCGTCTTGCTTTTTGCTGGTTTTCCAGTCAGACTGGTGGAAATCTGCATTCTCTGGGAAATTCTGATATTTCAAAATTTGGTTTTGCTGAATACGTGAATGATAAGTTAAAGTATTCTGTGTGTGATATTGCCCTCTTACCCATCCTTAAAGGGAAATTCTTAGTTTTAGTGCAGAAATAACAGAGCATTACATTTAAATATTTCTATTGAACAAAAATGTTTTAACATTCCTTATCCATGTGTTTGGGTTTGCTGAAACAAATCCAGATACTTTGTTATGACACGACCCTGCATTAATCTGCACCCACCCAAGCACTGCTGCAAGCTGTGTGAGGGTAACCTGGTGTCCTGCCTCTGCCACAGGCTGAGGTCACACCTCATTGCCACCTAGTCCTGGCCTAACTGGATGGAAGGTGGTGTTGCTTGGCAAGAGTATTACTCGTCCCCTTTACGCCTGCAATACACGCACGTGTGAGGATGAAATAAATGGTTGTCTTACAAGAAATGAAAATAAGTGCCACAGTCTGACAGGAGGAATGTGGAATCTGAATTCTGGTTCCCAGCTTCCAGGCCCTGGGCCTGTCTCAATGCCCGCAGCCACTACGCTGAGGGTGGGCAGAGTGGCTGGTGGCAGTCAAACCAAGGAACAGGAGAACTGGCAACGAATATCGGTTGCTTGGGATTTTTGGTAATCCTAAATTAGCAAAACCTGCAGGAAACTGAACCATTTCTTTCACTTCTGGCCCAGAAGAAATCTTGCTACTATGCAGAGCTGTATAGCCTTGTGAGCTTTATCTGTTTAAAATGAAGTTCATTTCTGTTCTCTGGGTACTGCACAGGTCACAGTCATGTTTTTAATCACCAATTAGACTTCCATTAAGGAAATAAAATGAGTTTTATGTGCTGGTTGTCAAAGGTCCTTATAGGTGCCTCATTTTATGTGCCCTGTCCATTCAAGCAGCAAGCAAACGAACAGAAACTTACTCAGGGGTAGTAAACAAAACCTCGAATCCTTTGCTCCACAGAAAGAAAGATAGAGGCTGAGATGGAGAAGCTGCAAGGACTTTTCATTTTTCATTCCCTTCAGTTGTGTTTTTCCTGTCTGCCATGAGCAGTGTGAACAGAATGTTAAATATGCCCTTAAGTTACTCATGGAAAGAAAAGGTCACACACATACACGTTCAATCTCTTTTTTTTTTTCTCTCTCTCTCTATTGTGTGTCTCTTGTGTGTTCATATGAATGTGCACAGAGAGACCCCAACCCCAGAGCACGATAAATTGAACTGTGGGACCCATCTATTAGCTTAGAAATTTCAAGAGGGAGAGGTTATAAATAGTCATAAATTCAATTTATTTATAAAGCGTTCTCTGTCAGGCGTCACTGCACTGCACAAACAATTATAAAAGAATTGTAGTAGATTAAAAACATAAATTAGAGAATCATAAAATGCCCAAGAGTGATTGGATTAAAATGCATTTGAGAGAAATCTTTTAAATGTGGGATTTGAGGAGCTCTTCTGGGTGGTCAGTCAGAGAAAAGTCTGTGCTCAGTGGTGCGTTCCAGCAGAGGCTCAGGGCAGGATTTCTGCAGGGGGTCCCTTGTGCCTCTGTAGTTACTAGTCTGGGCATACAGTAGTTGGGGGTAGCTCAGAGAGGGTCTAAATCGTGCTGGATGTGGCTGTGGTTTCACGTTTGCTGACATCCGTCCTCATCCTTCCCCTGCTAGCCCTGTCCTCGCCTGAAAGCACACCCTGTGGCAAGGGCCCCCACCAGAGGTGCACGGCACGGTGTGTGGAGGGGCCGCCTGTGCAAGGCCATTTCAGGAAGGTTTCCTGAGAAGTTAGAGAAATGGGGAATTCAGTCTGTGGATAACTACTGACTCAGCTTGTAAGAGGACAGTATTTTCCGTGTTAAAATTAGTAGCAAAATTCTACCTGATTTAGTCTATATTTTAGTCTAACCTGGCATGCACTGGAATTACTCAAAATCTTGTAGGTCCATATCATTTTTAAAAAGAAAAAAAAAAAAAGAGGAAAAAAAAATCTTTCTCAGAGAAAAGATGCTTCATTAAGTTAATATCATGGAACGCAACTCCACACCACTTGTCCACGAAGGGATTATAAAAACCCTTGGCACAAAGAAAGTCTTATTTATAGGCACATTTCCAATGGAATTCACTGTTCACATGTTGAGTTCTGTTGGAAATTCAGTCCTTCGTTCTGCAGCCCAATTTTTAGTGGGCTCTTAGAAAAGTTGACTAGTTACAAACCTGAAGGTTCGTCAGTGTACCACTGCACGTGATAGCAGCTTAAACTTGCAAGGTAGGCAAACTGTAGTTGTGATAACGTTGATTCCAGGCAGTTAAAACATCATCAGTCTGGCCCTGAAACCATGTGATTGACTTAAAATCAATAAATCTCTTGGGGACAGGGATTCGCCTTTGTTAAGCATTTTTACTGCCGCAATAAAGTTTAGAAACTCATTGAAAAATAATGTGCTCAAAGCACTGATCATATAATCATGATCAGATTATGAATATAGGATGAGAAGAACTCCACACCTGGAATTTCAGGGTGTATATGGAACAAAGCAATAAGATCGTTATAATAGTCATTTCTAAGATCATGTATCCTATTTCCAAAAGCAAGCATGCTCATGTATCTTGTGCTGAAAGGCATTTTAGAAACAGTCCTAATGAGCCGATGTTGTTTAAGTGGATTTTTTTTTTTAGAATCCCCCCTGAAGTGGGATGTATACTCACTGTTCTGACTGCCAACAAAGTATTCAAAATTTAACACTAACATGGTTTTGAGCCCAGCAAGGTTAGGCTAGACGGAGCTGTGTTTTTTAAATATTAATAATAATTTTTTTAAGTTAATAAAATGGACACTGAAATGTTTTATGGCTGATAGACTTGTATATTTTATTGCACACATGAGCAAATGCAAACACCTGAGCGTGTTGAATAGTCAATGTCTAACTTATCTGAGCCATTTTAGGAACTGAGTGAGACATGATATGCCTTGTGATGATCTATTAGATGTAGCTGTCATGCTGAAGCTGCTCTGATTTAAATGGATGCTTCTGGTACCCTGTCCTTAATCAGTGGTTGGTAGATGGACAATTGACTGTGGTGTTTCAAATGGCTTTTTTAACCTTGGGAAAAGGTGCCAGACTGCCTCTGAAACTGCGTAAGGGAAACTAGTAAAAAACTTTCTTCTAGGGGGTGAATTTTGTTCCTAGGCATGGTAACAGCACAACACCTAGCCAGCTTTTAATTCCTATCCAGAGACCCTAAATGAGGCTCTCACAAAAAAATGAGTCATAAACCTTATGCTGCCTTCCCTAATGTTGCTTCCCCTGGAAGGGTAATCTTTTATTGGTCTGATCAGAATATAAAGTGACAGTTCATTTCAATTTAATCAGAGCAGTGGACCAAAACAAAAGGAACTAGGACGTGACTTATTTTTGACTCTTCAGAGCCTTTCAGGTTTGAATGTTTGTACATAGGTTGTCTGGATGGCTTTAATTCTTTGTTGCACCAAAATAAAACTGAGCCCATAAGGAGCATATTCTCTGGCTTTCATTTACATATAGGTAGAATGTTATTGTTCTCTTTCAGTACAAAAAAGAAAAAATCTTGAGCAAGAAAACCCAAGAGATTTCTGCTGTTGCTAGCCAAAGACCATAATGAAAAATCTTCTATTGGTTAGACATCATTTAATCAGCACCAGAGTCCAAATTTGAAGTCCAACTGAATGTGTAATCCTTTATGTGAACCCAGAAAGGCATATGTCTGACCATCTCGACGATAGAGAATGAGGCATTCAGCTGGGAAGCACTGATGTGTGACTGGAAAGGAAATAGCTGGTTTGTTAGGTTATTTTGAGGACTAGAGATCCATTTAGAATGATTGAATATGCATATAGATTCTTAGAAAACTGTAGGTTGAAAGGGACTTTGAGGGCCTGTCTAGTCCAAATTCCTGCTCAAAGCAGAGCTGTCTTCAAAAGTTGCTCAGAATCTTCTCCAGCATAAAGGCTTCAAAATCTCTCTCCTCCTATTGTGGTCCAAATAATCTTGGCATGTGAACCCCTTCAGAAATGTAGGATTCCCAATAATTACATTATTCTGTATAGCCAGAGCCTGTTTCTCCACTTCTATTAGTAAAACTGTAGGTGAAATGTTGATAAAACAGAACAGTAATGGAATTTATCATCTGTATTTTGTTTTGCATTTATAAGGTACGTGTGGCTCACTGAAAGGGGAAGTGTATTTGTGCAAGTTGCCTAGCAGAGGGGAGTGACCCCCTTGTACTTTGGCTTTGTATTACAATTGGATTCTGACACAAAATGTAGTTCTGCTGAACCCATATATAACGTCCATTTGATCCTAGCCAAAATTTTGTGTTAAAAAAAAAAAAAAAAAAAGAGAGAGAGAGAGAAAAGAGCTTTGACTCGATCCTGAGCTTCGACTCAATCCTTCAGGCGTACGCATGAAGTATTTGTTGATTTGCCAAGGAACAGTTGGATATAGTGCATGTGGATCAGGTCTGTGATCATTCAAAACTATTAATATCCTCTCTTCTGTTGAATTCCATGGAAGTTCTCTAAGTGGATCATGGGCATGTTGTGAATTACCAACTACTGAAGGCTGGCTTGCACTACATACCTGTTTTATAATTGCTTATTTCAGGTTAGCAAGAATTCTGCACTCATCTGGTTTATTTTTCTAACGTGCATCTTCAAAGTCGCAGCAGATGACAGTATCTCCCATTTACGGCTATTAGTTGAAGGTGGTATTTCTGCAGCACTCGGTATGTGTTTAACTTTGCTTGCAGAAAAGCCTGTCATATAGGCACTGCCTTTGGTTGGAATGGACCGAAGACAGAGCTGATCATATTTGGAAATCTAGCCTTTCAGAAGCTGTTCTGACTTCTGTTCACCAGCACAGGGGGTTATGTTTAGTGGAGTGATAGCCACCAGCTTCCTTCTTCAGGCTTCTGTTGTCCTTGTCAGGTAAAATTAGATAGTGTTCTTTTGCTTGATTTTTTGGGGAGCAGGGACATTGTCTTAGGAACCACAGTATAACAGCAAAATAGGTTATGTTCAGCTATATGCTATCTTATCAGTCCTTTCTTTTTATCAAATGAATTGGAAATGCTCAGTGCTTTCTGCAGTGACAGTAGTTTTCAGGAGTCAAAAAAGTCCAAACATTTTCGCTCTTCTAAGTTTTATTCCTTCATGTGCTTTTGTACTATTTTCGTGCATACTTAGCTGGAAATGTCTCCTGAGTAACCAGACACATTCAGAAGTAACTTGGTGTCAACAAACCTGTCCTAACATCTGGTTTGTTGAACTGATCCCTTAAGTGCACATATGTGGCTCTTCTGCACTGAAGGTCATATATTAATGCTAACGGTAGCCTTCAGGTCAGCATATTCACACAGCGAGGGTCTCCATAGCTCAGATGAAATGATAATTTGTAATCCAAAAACAAGGCACCTTTTGTGCAAAGCCTCTGGACCATCTTTCCCAGCTCCGCAGCTCAGTCTCCCTACTTCCAATCAGCAAAAGTTTGTTTTCCCTACTAGGAAAACATCTGAGTGCTCTCAGAGCCTATTTATACAATTAATGCCAAAACATCCTATATGACAGAGGCTGTTAAAATACTGTTGTTTTCCTTGGATAACTGAGTATTTGCATTACTGAAGAAATGTATTCCGTTATGTTAGGGAAACACTGGGGAATAATAATGCAGACACTGACGTAACTTGGTCTAAGGTCAAACAGGCAGCTTTGTAAAGGTCCTAGCTGCGCAGGACTTGCTGCGCATTGCTTCAAATATATAAGATCTAGTTTTTTAAGCATGGTTTGTAGCAAGCAGAGCTGGGTGCCAGCAGAGAGAGACAGCGATGTTTGAGAAAACCTGTAGTGACTGAATTTCAGGTTGCCACCTCTCTAGACTGGGGTGTATGAAATGCGAGGACGTGACTGATTGGAGCCTTGAGTGACTCTTGCAAAGAAAATATTATGAACTAGCAGTGCTGCTGTGTGGTTGGGGTTTGGAGAGCCAAGGATCAAGATAGAGCGAATGATTCTGGAGGCTGTTTTTTCAGAAACAGCGCTGGTCTACTCACCCCTGTCATGACGGGAGGAAAACCTCATGGCACCCTACAGTACTTTACTGGGATTTCCTGTTCTCAGACTCCTATGAACCCAAGATGTTATTAGGTACGGTTTAAAAATTAAAAACAAAAACAAACCAATGACGTCTTCAGAAAGCACATGGGATTAGGGAGGCTTCGTACTTAATACAGTAATCCTCTTTCGGAAATATGTCTTACAGGCTCAACAGTAAGTTACTGTTTGTTTCTCTGTTAAGAGTAAGACAATGTACAATTTGTTTCTTGGCAGTGTTAGTGCTGGCTAGTCTGTCAGCCAGGGTAGCTGATGCTCATGTCCTGTATCTCTAATGAAAAACAAAAACAAAAAGGAACGGTGGCGGAGCCAGCCCCCAAACATCTGTGTATGCTCCAGAGACAGGCCAATTTTAGAAAACTTTTGTCCCTCCTCTTCTTCCACTCATAGTTTTTTTTGTTTTTTTTTGTTTGTTTGTTTGTTTTCTCTCTCTCTCCTTTTTGAAACGTTTTCATCACTACTGTCCAAGCAGGAAGCTCCTGCTTTGTAATTCTGCAACCTACAGTACTTTTCATGTGTCCCAGCCACATCAGCACCGTTCCCTTCTCTAAAACACAATTGAAAAAATGTTGTACCCTCTTTCGTACAGCTCCAAAATGTTTGCTCTCCTTTGATGCTGTGGTTTGGTTACAAGCTTTAAGGGGCAGAGCTGCTGGTATCTCCTTTCCTGCCCAGAAGGTAGGAGGCACCCCTGATATTTCTTTAGCCTTGTTTCTTTTGAAATGGCGCCAAACTGGTATCTTAGAGGAGCTGGAGTCGTGGACACTGTGATGCTGTGGGACATGAAGGGAGCCTGAAATACCGGGGCCCAGTCTGCCTAATCTGTGGGAGCAGAGCTCTGAATGAGCAGCCAGAAGTGAAGAATCCCATTTAGCAGAGACGGGTCCATGGTTTTAAGGCTGCCAAGTGCTTCAGGTGCGCCTCTCATGTCTAACCTGAGGCAAGGAGCGGCTGAGTCACACCAGTAAGTTCGGCAGGCAAGGTGGCACCAGAACTGGGATGCGCCCAAGGTTCTGCGAGCCCATTGATGTTACCTCGCCACAGAGTTCTACAGCTCTTGAGTTGTACAGTATTCGGAAGAAAGGGAACAAATTAATTAGCAGGCTCTTCAAATTCTCCTCAATTCCAAGCAGGAATAGCTTCTTGAAATGGTCTTGGAGCAGCTGCACTGTTTAAGTTGGGCAGTATTTCTCCTTCAATTTTAGATCCTGAAATCGTAATGTAAGTGCAGAAGATCATAAAATTTCTCTCCCCTGCTCAGCATTCTGTGTCTTATGTTCATTACAGAGGCTTTTATAGAATGTTATTTTCATGGATCTTTCCCCCTTAACCAGAGCATTGTAAAGACTTTATTCAAACACTTCATAGTTGTATATGGATATATGCACATATCTGTGTATAGATATACATATGCATATGTGTAAGATTTCAGCATATTATAACCTCAATAACATGGTTCAACAAACAGTGTTATTGCAATAGCAAAACAGGAGCCTATCATCCCACAGGCATCTTCAGAGACAGAAAGGTATGAGGCTCCTAAACCCAACCAAATGGAACCTGTTAGGTGTTGAAATACTGGCTGCTGTGTGCAATATTAAATAATAATAATAATTAAAAAAAAAGATTTTTCGTCCAGAATTTTCCCAAGTATTTGCTTCCTTGGTCTTTTGATTGTATTACTATAGGAATTTCAATGAAATTCATGGAGCGGAAAGGCTCTTCTGGCTAGGCAGACCAGCACAGCAGGATGCTGCAGCCACAGAAGATGCGGAAACCAGAGCAGAGCAGGTGGCAGCACTGTCCCACAGGCACCGCGGGCTGCCTGCCTGCCTGTCCCACAGGTCGAAGCCTGGCCCCATGTCCTGCCGTGCTGATAGAGAGGTGCAGCAGCACAAAAATGCTGCACCAAGGCTTCCCGTCACACAATGATTTGGTCTGATTTTTTTTTAGAGATCTCCTGACAGCTTGGCTTACTTTAGAATGGGTGCATCGAGATTGATTGGTGGTGTTTGTTTTACTGTGAGTAGTACATCACTTAGTACATGTTCAGTTGTCAGGGGCAGCGGAGGAAGTAGGGGCTGCCAGGTCAGTCCCTTCTAGGAGTATGAAAGCTCTTTTCTGCAGCCAAGCCTATGGCTGGACTGCTGGATGTTAGCACTTAGATGCTAGTTCCTGAGCTAAGACACCAATGCACTTACTATAAGCAGAGCTGAGTAGTCATTAGTATTATATGCTGTTATTTCCTTCTCTGATTTCAATGGAGAAAAATCCTTAGTGACCTGATCTATCTCTATGTAGGACAATGATGAGCAAATTCTGTATTGAGGGCATGTTCAAAAGTTTTATGACTGGATCAGATGACTACAGAGCAATACTTTTTCTTCTTTAGATATTCCCCATAGTAAACACTGGGGAATACTGCAACCATTGTGATAGCACTATGTCAGGGAAGACAGAAATATTTTAAAGTGCAAGCACGTGTCTGCTACGATCAGGTGGAATTTCTCAGGCATGTAAAATAACATGTTAATGCAAACATGCCGATGAACTGGGTATTACAGTTTTTGATTAATGAGTTGTTAGCGAGATCCTGTTAATTACCTGGAGCTGAGTGGAAGAGGTTTAAATGGACAACTCAGTCAAATGATGAAATGATTTTTCATAAACCTGCACATTTGGTATTGCTGTATCATATGAAAAGTGTCATGCATGCATTTAGCAGCACTTCTGGTCAGAGGTAAAGGGCAACTGCAATTTGGAGCTTAAAAAAAAAAAAAAAAAGTGAGCTGACTGATTGTCTTGCTGGGTGTCTACAAGATATGACTAAGAATGCCTCCTAGGCTGTTTAAATTTGTATTTCTTTCAGACTTTTGTTTCTTGAATGGGAACTTCTAATAACTTCTAATAACCTCAGTTTAACCTTGGAGGGACCTCAGTTTAACCTTGGAGGGAGCAGTTGGCACTGCTCTCTGCAGAGAGCTGAGTGCTGCAACACGCCTGCAGGCCCTCTGCCCTCCTCTTTTTCACACACTTGTGTCGTGGTCGGTCTCTGCCAGGGCAAGGGCAGCAAATTTCAGAGTCAAACCAAAATTTGCTGCCATTGTCCTGTCAAACTTGCTGCTGAATATGCAGGTTTGAGGAGGGAAGTCCTCTGGCAAGTCATGCATGTTAGATGTACCCAAGTGATAAGTCAGTGGGTTGGAGGCTGCATGGGTGGAATGTGAGAGAAGAAAACATCCTTGTCCGGCATTTGTAACTCATGCTAACTGTTGTCATTTTTGTTCTCTTCTCTCCAGGAACGAGTGGAATATCTCTTTCTCATAATTTTTACAGTGGAAGCATTTTTAAAAGTAATAGCATATGGACTTCTCTTTCACCCCAACGCTTACCTCCGCAATGGCTGGAATTTACTAGATTTTATAATCGTGGTCGTAGGGTGAGTACCAGCATTTTGTCTTTGAATGCACTGCACACATGGGAACACCGGGAACCTGTGGGAGCATGAGGGTGGATGAGTGTTGGAACATTACTTACGGGTGATGTTAGGGGTTGCTGTCCATCATGACCACCACTGCTTGTCCCTACCTTGTTAACCCCCCTACAGACTTCACACCTTCTACCAAGTGTAACTGTCCAATCTAAAAATGCAGGTAACTCCCACTGGTTTTCTGCAGGTATAACTTGATTCATAAGGATTGACATTCAGTTGATGTACATTTTCTCTCTGGTATCCCTTGCTGCTTAGCCTTTTCCAAGTCTTTTAGTGATTTGCGAGACATGGAAATTAAACTGCTCTTTGGTAACAGGAATAAAAACAGGAGTAGTGCAAAACTACTGGGCAAAGTAAAGTGCTTAAACATGACTGTGGTGGAAGAAAATCCCTTTTTTTTTTTTTTTTTGCATGTCTGCGAGTATTAAGAACATCTAGGTGCAATCTTTTAATTAAGTTCAGAGTTGAATGAGAAATAAATTCTGCCATCTTACAAACTTTTCACAAAGAAGGATGAAAAATTTAAATCTTAAGTTTTCATACTCATACAGAAATAAGTTCTGTTGTTCAATCACACTGTTCTGGTGGTGATCTCAACACTTTTGATTTTGGCCCTTTTGAAGCTTTAACCTTTTTAAAGACTAATTGTACTATTGTGGATCAAATTGCCACCTTAAGATGCAACTTTCTGATCCCCTTATTCTTCTCTGTGTTTTTCAGGCTTGGCATTTAATTTATTTGAATAAAAACAGAATAAACCACCTTCTACTTTTTCTAGCCGAGGGTAAGAGAGAAACAAGGGTTTTGAATTGTGGTTGTTGAAGGGAAGGAATGAAGAATAAACTGCCCCTGAATACAAAGAGAACATGTTTTTCTTCTCCCGAGTAATTTGTCCCATCCTTCCACCACTCCATTGTTAAAACGTTTCATTGCTCACAAAAACTTTCCGTCTTTTCACCTTTTTCATAAGGAAATCCTACATCAGGTCCTAGGAAAAGCATTAAAAGGGACAGTCCCAGTGATCAACACTCCTCATAATCTCTGCTCCCAATCAAAGTCCATCTTGACTATTTTAATGATGGTCCCAAATAATTATGTCAGCAAACTTTGCTTTGTGCTATGTGTTCCCTACTGCTTTTCAGCATCTTGGGGAAAAGTGGGCAGAAGGAGAGTTTCCAGTGAGGGGAAGAGAGGACAAGTCATCTCCTACTTGGGCATAACTTTTCCACCTGCAGCAGTATATGGTTGCCTTTGCCCTTCATTCCTACCCACAGTCAGAGGATCCCACAGCAAATTAGTCATTAGAAATTGTTAAATCCCCAACCTCTCCCCTTTCATTGTCCGATTGTGTAGCTGGTTCTGCCTTTGAAAGCCCTCAGACATGTCACCTGCTTGGGGATTGTTGCTTAAGGTGAAGAAAGACTGGAAAACAGAAGTCCTATGAATATGATTGTTCCCTTTTAATTTCTGTGAGAAAGACCTTTTAAAGAGCGGGCATGTGTTATGTCTTCCTCTTCCATTGGAATGCAAGAGAGCAAGGCTCCAGAAATCACAGGGTGGCATTATATCTAGTTTAAGTACAGTCCTCTTCAATTTTCCTACTAGGGCAGTTAATCAGCAAGATGAGATGCAGGCTGAAATTAATTCCCCTGCCAATGATAGAAGCTGCATCTCTCAGCTTTTCTAGCTGCTCTTGCCTCCAGCAGCTCTCAGTCTCTAGATGGGGAGCAAAAAATGTAACTGGGGAGGGATTACACAAGTATAATAAACATGGCCAAGACCCCAAGGTCTCTGTTAAATAGTAACAATCTCAAGTGACAGATTCCACTTCAAGGCCAGATGGGTTCCTTTGATGTTTATCTGTTTAAATTCACTCATACACTACTGCAGACTAGCCTTGTGCACTGCTTTTTCTCTCCACAACCCCTCTGCAAAATCTATGTGGCAATACCATCTGTTCCTGTTCTGCCCTGTCGTCTTTTCCCAGGGGCTGTCAGAAACCCCTCAGTGACATCATATTTAAATTTCAGCATGTTTGAATATTTTGTAAGAGAGGTAGCCCCATAAAAAATAAAATAAAATAAAATAAAATAAAATAAAATAAAATAAAATAAAATAAAATAAAAGAGAGATAGAGAAGGAGAGGTGGAAGAAAGGTGCAAAAATACAGGCTCATAACATTTTGTCGTGACACCTTTTTCTGACCATTGATGGAGCTGTTGAAGAAAGCTGAGTGATTTGGACTGAGCTGTAGCACTGGGCAGAGAGGGTTATTTGGTCTGGGAGGGAAGGGAAGATGTGGAACTAATACTGGAAGCATCAAAAGTGACTGTGGTAATTGCCATTCATGCTTGTTCTGCCTTAGGCAGCACCTTCATTTTCAGTGATTGTTCTTGCTACAAAAAATAAAAAGGCTACGAGTGAAATACCTTTTTAAGTATTGTTGGAAGTTAAGGAAGCGAAAAAAAAAAAAAAGAAAAGAAAAAGACAGGTTTTATATACTTGTTTGTCTCTCAATCCACCTAGTATACACTGCTAGTATACCTAGTATACCACGTATGATGGTTCCTCTGTTCTCGACACTGGTGCGACCACAGCTTGGGTAACGTGTGTTCAGTTTTGGGCTCCTCACTGCAAGAAAGATACTGAGTTGCTGGAACATGATCAGAAAAGAGCAACAAAGCTGGTGAAAGGGTCAGAAAACAAGACATATGAGGAGTGTCTGAGAGAGATGGGGCTGTTTTGTCTGGAGGAAAGGATGCTGAGGGGAGAACTTATTGCTCTCTACAACCACCCGAAAGGAGGTTGTAGCAAGGTGGGGGTCAGTCTCTTCTCAGGTGATAAATGATAGGATGTAAGGAAACAGCTTCAAGTTGTGCCAGGGAAGGTTTAGATTGAATATTAGGAAGAATTTCTTCACAGACAAGGCCCAGGGAAGTGGTGGAGTTCCCATCCTTGGAAGTATTTAGGACATGTAGATGTGATGCTTAGGGACGTGGATTGAAGGTGGAGTTGGTAATGTTAGGTAGATGGTTGGACTTGATGATCTTACAGATCTTTTCCAACCTAAATGATTCTCTGTTTAGGTCAGTTTAATCAGTTTAATATGTCTCGAAGAGATAATACAGCATAATTGGCTTCCTTGTATGTTTTAACATAAAGTGAGTAGAGTAAAAGGAACATGATCATATATAGGGCCAAGTGTAAATTCTAGGGGAAACTGAAGACAACCGCTACATTTTCTGGAGAAAGGATGCACTTTAGACCTGCAGGCTTGTAACAGCTTATCATTCTTGCAGTGTGGGAGATCTGCTTATTCATCAGCTAAGTCTTTTAAAGCTTGATTCTAGCTTATCTTTAAATAGCCTATGACCCTGCTATAGCGGTACCATTAAATGCTGCTTTGAAGAAAAATGTCTGTGTGTGGGTATCAATCAGAGGCTCTGTGGATAAGAACATTATTAGTTAAGAGTAGAGATCACACCCATAAGCTGCCTAATGAGGCACAACCCACAAGCACTATTAGTCAAATTGTTTCCTGCTTCTTTCAGTTTTACTGTTCCTCTTTTGGAAAACATAAAACTTTCAGATAAAACAGTGATGTCCTTTAACATTGGGCTGTTGAAGGAAATTTCTCGTGAGAGAGCACTAACTTGACAACGTTGTTCTAGAAGACTATATGTCTTTCCTGTCAGTGCTGTGGTTTGTCTGCCAAGTACAGTCATCCTCCAAGGACCCATAGCTTCTGCCAGAAAAAGAGGTGTCATAATTTGAAAGGCATTCTTACTTGGAAAAGTAAGCAGTGAAGGTATTTAGAAAGGATCTGAAATTAAGAACATATTGGAAAATGTGTTCAGAGTATATGTCTTTCCAAAGGCCTGTGGGGAGTTTCTAAAGGGTGGACCCAAACACTTCCACATTCTCAAATCACAGGTGAACTGTAAAGCACAGTGACAAAAAAAAAAATCACTGTACTTTACTATTTATTTATACCTATGAGGATTCATTCAGCTGTGTTTTTCTGCTGAGTTTTGGCCTTAGAAATACCAAGATCTCTGTTTCGTTTTTATTTTTGGGAGGCCCTTGACAAGTTCTATTTGATGCTATAAAAATCAGCATGCCTTCCCCACAGAGGAAATGAAGAGCTGTAGAGCAGGTTACAGCCCTGCCATGTTGCTGTTGGAATCATCTAGCAAAGAGAAAGCCTTTTAGATGTTTCAGATGTCAAAAAAGAAACAGAAAAGTAAGAGCAAGAAAAACAGTGAGGCTGGCTTCATATGTCACAAGTAAATCTGAAACAAACAAACAAAACTGGACTGTGCCCATACATGCGTTGAGTGTGACAGAAATTTATTTTCTGCTTTATAGCTTATGCCTGTCAAATGAATTTAGTTCAGGTGTAGTCATGTCATGGATGAAATTCAGAAATCAAAATGTTGTTAATTGTGCTTCATCAAGGGAAAGTATTTTATCCAAGTGAAAATGGGACATGAATTTAGGCTGGCAGGATGTAGGTAGCTGGAAAGAAATAAGATTGATTTCTGTGTTCTTTAAAAAAAAAAAAAGTGAGATTTTTCAGTGGCCACAAGAGATTAACCCCCTTGCATTTTTATACCATCCAAACTTTGATTTCTGTGTGAGCACAGAATTCTCTCACACCTTGCTTGAAGCATGCATTTCAGCTAACTCACCTACTTGAGAAAAGAAAGAACAGCATTTTTCTCCACCATGCCTTTTCCCAGAGGTTTTCATCAAAGAGCAGACTTTGCCATATAAATACATAGTAGAAGGACTCTGGCCTCATATTTTATATCAGTACCTTAACATCCATCCATCTCTTTTAGGACTGTAGAACAATTAGCTGACAAACTAGGAAGATTTTATAGAGCTTTTAGAAAGTACCAATTGTATGTGGTTGTGGGTTTTTCTCCTGAAAGAAGATGATGGAAGAGACAGTCAGAAGCCTTACCTTTCTTCTGTATCTCATCACCTGTAGTGTTTAGGAAGAGGACTTATTTTTTCCTCTGGGTCATAACGAAGTTACTGCCAAAAAAGTATGTGGTAGATGTAACCTATGAATCATAGATCTGCCCATGCCCTAACTCAGGAGGCAATATGGACAACAAAGTATGATAGGCAGAACGTACTGTAAATTTGAAGAGATATATTGAATAGAGATCCAGTAGGTCAGATTGGACACAGTGTAGACCTCAATATAAAAGGGAAAGACATGAAATACTACATAAGAGAAGCAAGAAGTTGTATTGCAATAGTACAAAAGCGGGATTAGTATAGAGGGAGATATTAACCATGGGTTAAATGCATTAAAGCAGGATTAGCAGGAGTAATGCAATTCAAGTTTAAATGTGGGTTTTTAAATGAGGAGATGCGGGAATTGATGCAAATTATTCCTGAAGGAGTAGGCAGATGACTGTGGATACCTCAAGATAGCACATTTAGCAGATTGGTACTGGAGCACACAAACAGGGTTAACTGGCCTGCAGCAGATCTGCATTAGTCTCAGAAAGCAGGTTCCAGCTCCTCTGGAGTGAGTGGCCTTTCTGGCTGTGTTTCTGTTTCCCTGGAGTTAATTTAGGATACGCATAGCTTTTCCTAGGATGCAGAATTCCAGAGCAGCCAGTGATTTACTCGTTGCACTAGTGGCAGGAGAAATGCCCTTGGTGCAGGGGCAAGAGCTGCTGTTTGGTAAAACCAGGGGTCCAGTGATACTGGGGAGCAGGAGACCAGACCTTCAGTTATGCGCAAGTGCTGACTCAGTTCTTTGAGATTTTTTTTTGTTTTCAGCATTGCAAGAGAGCTGAAAAACAGTGTAGGAAACCTTTTGCAGTGAATTCTTTTTCCTCCAGCAGATCCCAGGAGACTGGGACTGTTGTACGGGAATGTCACTCATCATCTACTATGGGAATTGTGTTGACTAGGAAGATAGAAATGTTTGAATACAAAATAGAGCACATTGCTAGAGCTTAATCGCTAGATTTCTGGAAATATATTAGGCCAAATTTGACCTACAGTGTTTCTATTATGAAGACCAACAGAAAATTGTGACTCTGTATAATTTGTATACATAGCTCAAGGAATACATATGTTCCAATAATTCATGTTCCTTGCATCAGCCCTTGTTTATCTCTCTGTGATGTCTGTAGTCAACTCAGTATTTTTCATAGGCTCTGTTTTTGTCTTCTCTGCATCCTGCTTCTCTGTCTGCAACACCTACAAACTCAGCATCCAACCTCCCCACATACAGTTTTTCCCACACTTGTTACCTAGTTGTTAAATCTTTCTGCAGTGCTTGAGGTTGAGGCTTTGAATAGATTCAGATAGGAGTTCCTCAGTCACAGCTGACAAGTTTTATAAGACTCTCTATAAAAAATTAAAAAAAAAATACCAACTGCTTAAGAAACTAATTTCACATTTGCACTCTACTAATCCATGTTTTTGTGTGGATTTAGTGCTGGGGAAATGTGCTGGCTTAGATGCTTCAGTAAATGAATCCTTTTTCTATCCAGGACAAGCTCCCTATATTTGTGGCCCTATCAGTAGGTTTCAAGCACAGACTGCAGGGGTTGGAGCCCCTTGCAAAGCAACCAGGCAGCTCAGTCTCTGCTTTATATGCAGTTTGGGGGCTCTTGTGGAGTCTGCCAGTTGAGATGTTGATGATGAGATCCTGAGAGAGGCACTGCAGACTGTAGCATCTGAGAGAAATCAGCCAGTGCTGAATCCAGGGCACTCCAACCAGGCTGTTCCTTGCATCCCAGACAGCTTCTTTGAAGTTACATCTGGTACTTCCATGGCATGCTACCGGTCACAGGGGCTCTGCCACTCACAGGCAAGGTTTTCTACAGAGCCCCAAACATCCATTTAGGCTGGAACAGCTTTTAACCTCTACTGAATTTGGCTGGGTTCAAGCTGATGACTTCAAGGCTGAAAGCAATGTCATTAGCAAATTCATGAGGAATCCGTTCTCCCCCAAAGGTACTAATGTTTTACCAGAAAAATGGAAGCTGCTTCCAGAAAGCTAACTTATTAAATCAAGTTCTTATTAACACATAGGGTGAGCCTTCAGCTCTTTCACAGAAGAACATTATCTTTCCTGCCTTGCTCTGCCTTTTCAAATATGTTCTGACTGAGACATCTTCTCCTTAAAGCAGCTACTCCTACTAGCAAGATAAAACATTAAGACTGGTATAATAAGATATTCTAATAATAAGACTCCTACAGTTTTGTGCTTTCCATAGCCACCGCATCAAGGGATTTACAAATGGATACACAAGCACATAATGTGAGCACACTCCCTTATCTAAACATTTGCACCTTGAAGAATCCCAGAGTTTTAAATCCAGTTCTACCTGCAGTGACCTTGGTGAATCTAAATTTCTTGTAAAGTGGGTGACAGATAATTAACGATTGGGTTAACGATGAATGATGATTTTTTCCCCAAGGTGGATGGCTGGTTAATAAAGATAGCAAAGTATTGGCAGCAGAAGGGGCAAACCCTACAATTTGTGGTTTCTTGCCTTTCCACTCAACTCCCAGGGAGCATGTCCTGACTGTCTGGTAAGGGCAGCCTGGAGGCTGCCTTCAGAACCTGACCCACATGCTCTGTAGTTGGTGAGCCTTCAAACTCGTCATGAAGCATGGCCAGAATGGCCATCTCAAAGCATCCAGGGCAGGGAGCACACGACTAGGTGCCACCAGGCAGGCTGGCCGCTGGGGCAGTCTGTAGCTGGCTGCAAGGAGCCACTGGGCTGAAGGAGGAGCATGCTGTGTTTATGTCTGTTCCAGAAACAAGTGTTTTGCAAATGGTATAGACATCACCATTAGGCTATTGCATATGGGAAGAGTCTGTCTCTCCTCCACCATATGCGAATGTCGAGTGAGATGTGTGACACTCTTCACAGGTCTGTGAGATAGTTTGTGTGCTATGATGATGATGATCTCTGTTCCTGTTTAGCCCAAGCCTTGCTGTCTGCCTACAGCTTGTTTCCTCTTTCTTTTTACAGGCTTTTTAGTGCAATTTTAGAACAAGCAACCAAAGCAGATGGGGGGAATTCAATAGGAGGAAAAGGTGCCGGATTTGATGTTAAAGCACTGCGGGCTTTCCGAGTATTGCGTCCGTTACGGCTGGTGTCTGGAGTTCCTAGTAAGTAACATCATTGATTTTCTTATATGCATGTCTGTGGCACGGCACAGAGCAGGAGTAATTCGTGTAACAATTTTGAAGATGGCACGTGATGCAGATTGTTTTTGGCGTGTGGAGGAGGCCTTTTTTCAAATGAACGTAGCTTCATGGTAAACATGGTATTAATCAAAGGATGACCAACCCAGAGCCGAAGGGGAATGGAAGTTTTGTGCGTGTCAGATGCGATTGTGCAACCTTAGTAAACAGTGGAAGTGGGAGATCCAAGGTTTTCAAGATTTCAAGCAGAAGATCCTTTAAACAATTGTGAAGTCACGGTGCATTTTTGGTATTATAAATATTTGACCTTGATGGAAATGCTGTATGATCATTTGTGTTGATTTGGGAAGGAGAGGAGATGTTTCATTAAAATTGCATTTTCTTTGCACGTGATGTTCTCATCAAGAGTGCTGGGAACAATTTAGAATCAACAGGACATCAGGCAATGACACAGTCATGTTCCCTGTTAGTCTTATTTTCTTAAATTATTTGTAATGCCTCAAAGAAAGCCCTTGAGCAGCTTTTGATAGTCTAATATCCATTTTCTTATTTACAGTAAAGGTATGAGTAACTGGAAGTCTGGTAATTCTATTGTGGAAGTGGAATATGGCCATCACAGTGTGGGACACTTATATTGTTTTGGCTTGAGAGTTTTAGATGGGGCCTATTGGCCTTCCAGAGAGACAGTTAGTTGAAAGCTGCCATTGCTTTCCATGTTCATAGCAATGAGAGATGCAGTTAGCAGGAAAGGAGTTAATCTCCAGAATAATTGTGGAGAGAGCTGTGTTTATTTTCACCTGGGGAGCCCACTAGTTTGATATCTTAAAGTACTTCTAACCACAGTCATTCAAAAACCTTAAGTCAGGCTACCATACCCTCTGTGATGTTAGCTTAAAAATTATGATGTATTTGATTTAAAAAGAATTGTGAAGCTCTTTGTCTTGTTTTCTGACCCAATGGACTATATCAGAGACATGTTTTCAGGCACAAAAAGTAGCAACTTTTTAAATGGACGGTGAGAATCTCTGTAGAGGAGCTGAACATTAACAAAAGTAATTAACAGCACTATTAATTGGTCTCACAAAAGAGCCATGCTTGGTAACCTGATGGAAGGCCTTAGCTTGTGCCCACCTGGGGTTGCTTTGGGCATGTAGCAAGCATTTAAAAAAAACAAACAAACAAACAAAAAAACTTTTCCTCTGATACGTAGCCACCATGATCCACACTATTCATGCCACCTGTGTTAGGGATTACTGCAGTGTTGTTTGATGCAGACAGTCATGTACCGTGCAATACCTGCAGGCAGTGCAGAACGCAGCTCTCCTTGTGGCAGGGTTTGTCTCATGAAGTGTAGTCTGCACCGGCACTGACTTAATTCCTGGCTGTAAATCAAGGTTTTGTTGTTCTTTCTAGTCCTTCTCCAATCTAGGCCTTTTGGTATTTACAAGTTGTGTGCCCACCTAATGGTAAGGGGAAGATGCTCGGATTTAAAAGTCTGTGAACTGGGGCACTCTTGGTGAGATGCTGCTGATGGTGGGATGCGCTCCGAGAGTTGTTCTGGCATGGGCTGAGCTTAACTGCCCTTAAACTTCTTGTTCTCCTGGGGACAACATTCTTTCTTCAAGACAAAGGCTTTTGTTACTTCTCTTGAAGTCTTGGGGAGGGAGCCAAATCTCACATAATTCATATCCGTATTGCTTATATGACCTCAGTCCTAGCATAAACTATCTAATGGTCCATTTGTGGCTTTTCTCATCAAGAGAAGTATTTAGTTTGCACCAAAACAGAGCCAGGGAGCCTGGTGCATGCTAACAAATACTTGCTCTAGAGAACAAGATGCCAGTCCAGCGTGAAACAGGGAAACCATCAACAGTTCCTGACAGACATCTTCTATTATAGTCTTTATGTTTCTGATCAGGGACATGTTTATTGAACCAGGCTTCTATGGGGCTGATGTGGCTTTTAGAAAGCCTGCTGAGGTCTCTAGCTAACACAGCCTCACTGTGAGTTTTTGAATTGTAAAAATGCCTGTTGATCAGCCTAGATAGATGCTATCAAATCCATATGTATTAGAGCATAACTTTTCTTATGAGGTCTTTAGATAAGACTGGCTGAGCCAACCATAAATAGTACATTGCAGGGTTACATTATTACATAACAAGTTAACACAGAGGTTTTGGAAGCTAGATCTCTAGGTCCCATTCAAGTGCTGTCCCTGAGATATTGTCAGCATCAGTGAAAGGGTTATAAGCATTGTACTTGCTGTGTTTTGCCATCCATTAAAAATTGTCTTTTCCTTCATTTGCCTCACAAAATGTAGCAGACTTTTTCACTGTGAGGAGACTACCTGCACAGATTTGTTCTAAAATTACATGAATGTAGCATGCACTGCAGTTTCTTATCACTTAGACTCTGTATGTGTGTGGCAACAGCATGATTAATAGGAGGGGATCCTCTGGGTCATTGGCAGCCTTATTCTGCATGGAAAGCCCAACATCTGCTGTTTGGATTGAGGTTCAAGTCGACTTACAACTGTTTGGGGGGGAGGGGGAAATTCTGAAGCACAATGGTTCTTTTAAAATAAAATTATGAAGCACATGGTGAATTTTTGCATGCAAATCTTAAGCTCATCTGTATTGGGGTTAGGAAATGGGTTGTCTGAGGTAGAGTGGAGAGATTGGGTTGTGGCATGGCAGCAGAGAGGATGGAGTAATTTTTTTCTAAGTCAAGAAGATTTTCTGTGGTTTTTTTGTTTGTTGTTGTTGTTTGTTTGTTTGTTTTTCCTCTGGCTCAGTCCATAAGAAATAATCTAGTTTAGGAGGGACACCTTTTGTATTCAGATTGAAGCATTCAGTGACCTGTTTGAGAATAAAGAGAGTTTCCACATAAGTGTTGCCAGAAGTGGGAGAAACAACATATGAATTGGCCTCTGAAGTAAATTACTAATTTCCATGCTTTGCAGATGGAGAAACTGAAACAAAAGTTCAAAGTTTAACACTTTAAGTGTCTTCTAACTCTATATGCCTCATAGTGGCTACCAGTGCTAGACACCTGGGTTGACATAGGTATCTGAGAGCTTCAGATAGGTGGGTAAAGGACATTAGCATCAGAGCTAAGAATCCCTTTTCTCTAAGTCCCTTTTATGGACTGGGACTCAGCTGCTTCCTGCTGGAAAAACTCTTAGCTGCGTAGCAGAAAATTCAGGGACTGTCACACGCAGGAAGTGGTTCATTTGCAAGCAGACAAGTCACTTCACCCACAGGCAGACAGGTAACAGTGCCACTAACAGTCCTTAAGCTCAAATTATTCCAGGTGCCAAATTAATTTAGTGCCTCCTAAAATCAAAAGGGTTTGAGGTCATGAATTCAACAAAGCCTGAAGACTGTGTCAGGATGACTGTTGTGGGGACATAAATATTCCATAATCTTCAAGAGAACAGATGACATTTTTATTCTTCTTGGTTATATGGACATTCACAAGACCACTTGTCATAAGGAAAGAGGTGGACAGTTGTTTAAAACATGAGATAGACATTTTGTACCCAGGTCACAAAAACATTTGTAGCATCATGGGAGAAGCCTGCAGGGGCACTGAATTTAGTGCCTTTGGGCTCACATTACAACTTTTGAAATTGCTGTTAAGTATCTATACATTTCCAAGAAGTGCAGCAGGGATTGATTTTTTGTTGTTGTTGTTTTGATTTTTTAAATAAGGATTTTGAGTTCCTTCCTTGAAAACATATTTCGGAGTGAGAAGTACAGGTTTTGTTGTGACTGTGTGAGGTGTAAGGCAGGGCAGTAGGTTAGGTACTTCCCACAGTTCTCATCCCAGTGCTGGCAGTTGCTTTGTGAACAAAATAAAAATAAAAAGGGATCATTGAGCAACCTTTTTTTTTTTTTAACCCTTTTTAAAGTCATAATGCTTCTAGAAATATAATCCACATCCAGTCTGTTTAGCCTGGAATTAACATTTAAATGAATGGTGCATATTTTCAAAAGCGCATGGATGATTTAGATTTCAAAGTGGTAAGTTATGTCCAAAAATTAGACATAAGCACTTTAGATCTTCGATACACAGGCCAGACTGCGCTGTTCAACTATTCTGTTACAGTCATACTAACATACATTTCTGTAGTATGTACTTTATTTCAGCATACCTCCTGTTGTACCAACACAGCCTTCTTGTTTAAAAACGAAACAAAACAAACAAAAAAACAAAAACACACTTCACATGTGCATTGGAGCATCTATCTTAATGTGGCAGTAAGATCAATATATTGGTTTGAGAAAGGAAAGAGAAGGAAAACAGTTCCCTTGATGGACATAAGTAGACAAGTGCAAAATCAGCATGTATACCAAAACTTAATCACTTAAGTGTCTTAGAAACTGCTACCCGTTATCTCCTTTGGCACAGGTAAAATATTGCAAGGCTTTTGAGGGACAGAATCAAGTCAGCCCTTTGTGGCAGGAGTTTTCTGTCGATTACTCTTCTATATCCATTTTACATTATTAAGTATTTTAAAACTTATTTTAAACATTTTGTTCTAGAGGAGGGCAAAAAGAAACATCCAATTTGGCAGTGAAGAAGCATGATCCAATTAAAAAAGAAAATCACTCCTGACTATTGGAAAGGGCAATCAGTTACTCCCACACATGCTAACTCATGCCCATTTAACTTATTAAATTCCATTTCTATCCCCTTTATTCATGCTGCTCAATTATATCACCTCATACATTCTGTTCATCCTCTTTATCTTGTACTTCGTCTTCATGTAACTGCATTGTTGCCACTAGTTATTGCCTATCTGATATCTGCCAAACTTAATTTATATGCTCTTCTACATAAGTTGAATTTGATCAGTAAGTGTTGTGCTCCATACTTGTATTTTCAATGAGATCCTCTGCTGACCCCACCCCAATTTATGTGGCAGAAAAACATGATATCTTTTCCAGGGCTAGAGAGGAAACTTGTTTGTTCCACTAGAACAAAAACTTCCAACTGTTCAACCATTTATTGCATTTAATTTTCTTGTAGAAAGCTAAGCCTGTGAGTTACTCAAAGGCAGCATAGGTAGGTCTTTATCACCACTACTGACATGACCTGCAGTACTTACAGCGTAGCTGCAGTGATTGCAAACTGGGAAACAGAGAATATGAGTAGAAGAACCTAAGGCAGATCTTCCTCACCCTTCTCATGACAGTGCAACATCTTTCTGTCTAGGAGACAACAGCGTGTAACGGGCTTGAGTATATTTTTTAGTTAAAATGAAATAAGACCAGAATTTTCATTCATGAGTGCCTAGAGATGGCTACTATTTACATGCATTTAAATAACTAACTTTGGATTGGCAAAGTCATCCAGCTGTGCTTGTTGTTAATTTGCCATATTGCAGCAGGTAGGTGAAGCAAGGAAACCCTAGAGTGACAGCACTGAATTTTTTTCCGTCAAGGTTTTTGTCTGTGTGGGACGCTGCACTAAGTACATTGTGGATACTAAATTGCAGTCAGTTTTGGGGGAAGAATTAAGAGAAAAAAAGCTTGCGTATGCTTATAAGGTATTTAGGCTATAGTCCACATTTTCCAATTAATATTATTCTTAACTCCAAAACTGGAAATATTTCTTTTTTCTGCTTTTTTAAGGCATATGATCTAATAATTTCAAATCATAATTGAAATCCATTTGTGTGGTCTCTTAATTCAGAGATCCCACTGTCTGATAGAAAAATATGAGAGGACTTGTGGCAAAATGTAACTTACAGGGCTTAAGACAATAAGGACAGGTCAAACCACCATGGTAGTCCTCCTCATGTAAGTCTAAGCAAATCCTCTGTCTCATGTTTGATCTTCACCCAGGAAGCTGAATTTGCTCTGGAACAGTTTATAAAAAAGGGGTTTTGTTGCTTGTTGTAAATGGAAAGACCTCTTAGTGCCATGAGCTAGAAACTGGTTCTTGAAGGCTTAGTCTTCAGCTACACCTGGTTTGGAGGTAGTATACCTAACGAGAGGGAGAACAGGCATCATATTTCCTCTCTGCTGCAATCTTTGTAAAAATTAATCTGTTTACAGACCAAATTGGGCTCAAGAGCAATAGAAGCAGCCTCAAAGCCATGCCAGCTGATGCATGGAGAAGGCAATGCAAGTAAATAAGGATCAAGCATCATGCAGAGAGCACAGTTCCTGCTGCAGGCACGCTGCTACTGAACCCCCATGTTCTGCCTGTCCTGTATAAAACAGGGGGAATGGAATGGTGATTTTTAATAACCATCAAATTCCTCCTTTCCAAGAGGAAATTCGTTCCTCCTATTTGTAGCACTGTGTCAATTTGGACATGCCAACCCTCTTTTCAGGAAGGTGAGGATGGGGCATACAGCAACTCTACACGTTCTTAGTTCTTTCTGTATCTCAGCATTCAGCTTGTGACATTTGTCTTATTCCATGCCCTGCACATGCCTTTCTCACCTGTGATTGCTCTTCTGCTTGAGCCTTTGATTCCCTACCCCACCACTGAGACATCACAGCTGAATCTATTGCAATGGCTATTTTGCAGTCATTGAAATAAACACACCCAGTGCAGTTATTCGGCTTGCATTTGTTTTTTTATTTGTTTGTTTTTTTGAATGCATAATCCAAATTTTCAACTGTACTTTCTCATTGTTTTCCAGACAGCTCAAGAAAATTAACACCACTTTATATAGTTGAAGAAATAATGTAATTGAGGTAATAAACACAGAATTCAAGAAATCCAAAATGACATCTCTTTTGAGATGGCAGACATTTTTGCAATATGGCAAAGAAATGTGAGCCATTGCCGATTTCTGTATGTTGAATTGTACATAGTAAGTCTCAAGTTTTATGCAAATACTAACTAGCAGTTAGGAAGATAACTTTTTTTTCAAAATATATATTCTTCTGGCAAACTGAAGTTGACAGTCATCTGTTCTGCATTTATACAGTGTCACTGGTGGAGCTAGGGGCTTAAGTTCATCCTCCTGGTGCATATGAGTTTATGGTATAAATACCACATGAATGGAGAATTCTGTGTTGCCTTCAGTAGAGGGGATACAAGATATGAGAAGTGGCCTGATCAAAGCTTCCAACACGTGAAAGGTTTGTGCATAGATACAAAGGAGTAGAGGAAGCTGGAGGAGACCGTATCCTTAACAGTTTATTTCCACCAAAGCCAAGGTCATGATAAAGGAAACTGCTGCAAATACCTTCAGGCAAAATTTGGTTTCCAAATCTTAATTCTGTCTTAAACTTTGTTGTTGTTGCATTTAATTATGTCAGCTATTGCCAAGTCCAGTTCCTTTCTTTTCTCTTGGGCTCTAAAAGCTTTAGGAAACGTGCTGTCGTGCAGATTTCTTACATGCTCCTCCACTCTTGAACAAGGCTTCTCAACCATCTGTACCATCTCTCCAGCACATACAGCACCATGTGAGGACGAGTTGCACCACCTTTCCCATGTTATTGCCTAGCTGTTTTTAATCTCAAGTGGCCAATTTGTTGTGCTTTCATTATAAATGGGAAGGGTGTGGAGAAAAAAGGAGAGAACAGTCTGAACCAAATGTCCTCATTAAGCTTATTTCTTCACATTTAACTTAAAACTCTAGGCAGGCTTGCAAGTCCTTTATTTACTTAGGTCACCATTACTCAAGGGAGTAATCTAATTCCAGCACAGCATCTTTTATAGGTAAAGATCATTCCTGTGAGTAGGGCTTACATAATCAGGACCTAAAGCATGTTTCTTTGAGTGTTACAACCCGCAGACTGATGTAATTTTGTTATTTTTGACAGAAGAGGTTAACTCAGTGTAGGAAAAAAAGGGGGTTGTCTTAGAAAAGGTTACTCACAGAAGTACAGACGTCTTGTGATACAGATTTCTCTCATATTTAAGGAATGCCAATGAAAACAAGGAAATATTTATTATTTGATCTTTGCTATGCAGATCTTTTAAAAATAGCACTAACTATGAGTGTACCCAATAACTGTTAGCCTTTATCCTACCCATTACCATGTGTACTGGCATGATTATTCAGCAGTCTTCAAAACAAAAAATCCCAATACCATCAATGTGGGACCACTACATCAGAGTGTAGGTAGTCCCTTCCAACCAAAGAAAATAAACCCCACACTGACACCAAAGATAAGGAGATAGTCAAAGAATCCTAGCTTGGCTTAGCAGGAAGTTTGTCAGAAGTGCTCTGGATGGATCAGACTCTTTCCAGCACCGCTTTTTCCTTCTTCAGGTAGTGCCCAAAGGTCTCATTCAGAATAATGGGAGTAGGGCATGTCTGTGTAAGAGTCCATGCCATCAGTATGCTTGTTCTGAAGCATCTGAAAATCTAGGAATGTCATCTATCACCTCCCAAGAACAATTTGTATTGTTTTTAAGATATGCTGTTGTCTGGATCATAAAGAAGCAGAAGTATATGTACAGGTTGTAGCTAACGGTATCAGCAGGAGTGCGTTGGGTTCCCAGTTGCTCACTTGTATTTGCTGGCTGTTGCTGCCTCCTTGATGGGTGAGGGAAGATATTGCTGTTCCAGATCAAAATAGTAAGGATATTATCTAGCCTGTTTTCTTTTTACATTCTCTCCCCCTTGACATTTCCACCACATCTGATGTCGTCCCAAGCTTACATCAAGTGTTGTTTTATATTTTGATTCTAATTGGCTAAATTTTACATTGCTTATTCATTTAAGAACTTGTAAGGAATGGTTTGAAATCCTTTGTTCATTTTCTCTAAAATCAGTGTACATCTGCTAACTTGTAAATGAAGTTTTGGGACTTTTTAATAGACCCAAAGCCTTCCCATCCTCTCGGGAAAAAATGACTAACCCACCCAGAGTAGCATTTGTCTCGGAATTAAGGCACAAGAATGTGTAGAAGGGTTGTTAGCTCAGGACACGAGGAGGTACATGGATGTTCCAGTGACTCTGGCATCATTTGGATTAATTCTGTTTATCCCAGCATTGTTAGATGCCTGTGGTCATTGTTGTGGTTTTCACAAAGCATTATCAACAAAGTACAGAGCAGCAGACCAAATAATTGCCTCAACCAGTGAATGCATTTTAAGTCTCCGTTTAGCCAAGGTATTTGTTTGTTGGTTTTTTTCAGTGTTGATCTAGATTTATATCGATATTACCTCTTGTATAAGTGCTATCAGAGGAAAAATGTGAAAGTACACCGAACTGAGAGGAGACAAATTTGAGGAAATATTTTAAGTATTTGAATGGCTGCCAGAGACCTTCCCTCTTCTCCAAAATCAGCTACTGTCTTCTGAGTTATATCTGCTTGATATTAGTGTGCTTGTTGAGTACACAGGAGTATTAGCTGTTATGAACAACTAATGAACTTTTCCATGTTTAACATGTTCACTGATAGAACAGGTAATTTCTTGTTCTGAAGGAAGCAATAGGGAAGTAACTGTTGGCCAAAGATGAACAACAGCCCACCTAGCCTGCCTAGTTTCTTAACATTCTATCAAAGTTTGGTTTCTACTGGGTAGAAGGAAAGGAGATCAGATGTCTGTCTTAATCTCCCTTTTTCCCAGAAGCAAATCCAATTCCTGTTTAACACATGTAACAATAACCTATCCCATATGTGTTTTACCCTTTGTTGCAATTATTTTTTCTGAGTTGTCTGAGTAGCTATGCCTCTTATTTTTTCAGTTTTAGATTATGTTCTCCTGGTTTGTCCTGCCACATCAATCACAATTCAGAAAACATCTGCTAGCCCTCTGCAAAGAATCTCTTTTTTCAACTGTAGTAATGCTGAAGCTGTTCAACATTTTTCCAACAGAAGCATTTTTGACAGGAAGTAGCTCATGGAATAAAAGAAATAGAAGAAATTATCAAAGTTATATTCACGTCACTTTTTCATAAAGAAAACAAAATTTAGTAAGCCTTAGGAATGGAAATCTCTTTAGAAATTCGACTTCATAATCAAATTACAAAACCTCCTCTGTACATTTTCTTCAACCTTCTTCTCTTTCAGTCAGATATTTGCAGAGGGTGCCCCTTCTTGAAGGCAGTAGTACACTTGGAGCTGGGACATAGCAAGCTATATATCTTAAAATTATCATCTGTTGTTCTGTTTTCTATTGCTGTTAACACATTAAATTGGAGCGTGGTTGATATTTCTATCTTGTTTTGCTTTGGGTGTTGGGTTTCATGATTTTTCTCTAATAATTGCCATTCCTTGCTGTTCAGCATATTTCTGCAGCTGATATTTTCTCATAGGTTGTTACTGTACACTGGTCTTTAATGTGTATTGGAAGTTGCCAAAAGGTAAATTTCCTTTTAATCAACTTTGATATCTCGGGCAGAATTCAAACCAACGTGTCCATGTATCCACACAAACAAGATTTATGAAGGCCTGTTTTTTACCTAGCAGTTCAGCTGTTTAGTACAAACAGCACCCAATGAAACAGCTTATGGTTGAGTCTCACCATTGTCTTCACAGTGAAGGTGAAAATAAATCTTTAGATTTTAGCCCATCTTTTGCTTTAACAGTCTAGTGTTGAGATCTTAATTGCACTTAAAATCTTTACTTCAGAGGAGGCCAAATGCCATCCAGATTTATGTTTGCAGATGTCTGTACCTATAAAGAATTTAATTTAGCCTTTTAGTTTTCACTACTCTTGCAGCAGGAGAGCCTTATGAATCCCTCTTGACAGCTTATTATATGTAAAAGGAAATTCAAAATAAATAAATGTTTAGTACCAATGCATTCCAAGAATACATACACAGCTTGCACAGGAATATTTTGAATTGTGCAAGCCACAAAGAAAGTTACAAAGGAAGTAAATATCAATAAAGAACCACTCTTTTTTCTGACAAATATGTCTTTGCAAAAACTACAACCGTTAATTTTTGTGTCCAAACATACTGGAGCTACCTAGAGAGCTGAAGGAAGTTTTGCTTATTATATCAGAAGACATTTTTTCCCCAAGGGCATTTTTATTATCTGATGCCTTCAAACAGAATTTTAAGTCTAATCAGATTTATAAAAATCAAAAGCAGCAGTCTTTCTAGTGTAGAAAAGGAAAAAAAAAAAGCTAGATTTCTAGGTATTCTGAGATGGGGCTAATTAACAACTCAACAAATAAGTCCCTAAATCCAAACTCTCCTCTGAAAATTAAGAGGCAAATTTGTTTAGATTTGTCTGGCCATATATTTCCAAGGATGTTATCATCATACCATGCACTTTCATTGACAGCATTTTCAGTGATTAAAAAAGTGGAAACAAGTCCTTTAAGTGCATGAAGACAGTAACACAGCAGTAATCCCACTTTGTGTGGTTTGAATAATTTTTTCATTACCTGATCAAGTAACTTTCTGTTTTTTATGTTCTTCAAATACTCCTGAATACCCCATATCATGGTGTTTTTGAAAATGTCATGCTATGTCTATCTAGAGCTTAGTCCCAGTGATGCTCATTAAACATTATCTCAAGTTAAGAGATGGAGTGAGTTTTCTTCTCCTGAGCTATACATCCTGATTTTGGCATAGATGATGCTGCACTTCTACATAGACAGCCATCTAAAGACAAAGCTTTAGGGTTTATTCAGCATTTTGATGGACTTTTTCTTTCACGAGAAGGTAAAACTTAGTGTAGCTCATGGTATGCCAGTTATGATA
Organism: Cygnus atratus; assembly: GCF_013377495.2. NCBI lineage: Eukaryota > Metazoa > Chordata > Aves > Anseriformes > Anatidae > Cygnus > Cygnus atratus. The sequence goes on from NC_066362.1 coordinate 65,789,296, forward strand.
GGCTTGGAACATTTAGCTCTCACAGGGCCCCAGGAAGATCTATTTTTGTCATCAATATATTTTTCTCCAAGAAAAAAAAAAAAAAAAGTAATGTTATCATCCCTGGATACACTTGCACTTGCAGGATTGCTGTTAACATTTGTTACCTCCCTAGCTTTTACCTTTTATAAACCGGTTCACAAATGGTAAGTGAGGAGAAGCTCAGACAGCTAAAAGAATCCTTATTATTTAGAAGACAGAAAGGATTATTTAGTGGTGGACAAAAGGGATAATGTCCACTTACCTGGGGAGCCATTAGGATAAGCAGGTAAAAATAACACCCTTCATGGCCATGAGAATTTGGCAACTTTGGAAAGGTAATTGTAACATAAATTCATTAGTTCTCCACTTAAATGTTGATGTATTTACAGTTCAGACCAAAGTGCCTTGAGCCCATTTCTGTTACCACAATGCTTTAGCAGTTACAGGTGGCCGTAGTTCCTTGGTTCAAAAATTACATCCTTTAGGGCACAGTAATGTGTGTAGCTGCTATCCAGAGCTGTGCTCAAACAGCAATCGTCATGCTGAAGCAAAGTTTTTTCATCGTTATCTCAGATCAGAGATGTCTTAACTATTGGTGGTGTGGTTATTTGTTTTTTTGTTTTCTTTTGGTTTTGGTTTTGTTTTGTTTTGTTGTTGTTGTTTGTTTATGTACACTAGAACAGACTTAGGCAGCACAGCTTTTTGATGCATTCATATACAAGTTTTCCCACTGAATCCAGTAGCACAGAAATGGACCAGAATTTGCTCCTCTGCTGGAGTTTGAAAGGCTGATCTTCATCACAGCTGTGCTTGAGTGGGAAGAAATTTAAAAAGTGTAACTGTGATGGATCATTTCACTCAGAACTAGTACAATCTTCTGTCCAGACTGTCTTTGATTTTGCATAGATGTGCAGAGAGCAGGATGAATAAAAGTTCTCCCTATTTGTGATCCCTTGTGGGGATTTAAGTATAGATAAAACCTTTACAATGAGCACACAAACAGTTTTCTTGGAGAGTCCATTATCATCCAGTCAGCAGAAAGTCAAAGATAATTCTTGGTAAAAGGTGATAGCTGATTCTTGCTGGCCTGGGGACTGCCTTTCACCTGCCTTGCTTTCAGCCTGTTTTGGGGAGTTCAAGGTAGCCTCAAAATTAACTCACAGCACTTCATTTGTGTTTTTGACCAACATGCGCTTTCTTTTGTGATGTGCAATTTTCAGTAAGCAGTTAGTTGCTGCTTTTCTCCCCATACTTCTTCTGTGTACACTGGTAACTGCATGGGAGGGACACTACAACATTTTTATTTTTGTTGTTGTTGTTGGGGTTTTTTTTGTTCGTTTGTTTTATCTTGAACATCTGTAGATCTTACATGTTCACACCCTCAGCTAAACTGAGCTAGGATCAAATGTCTAGAGAATTAAGTTTAGCTTGTAGAAGCCGACTACTATTATTGGGGCTGGAAAGATGAGCGAGGTCTTTTTTTCAGTAAGCAACTTTATAAGAAAGTGAATACTTAGATGCTTTGAACAACAAGCTATTAAAAGTGTTAAAGCCCGTGCCAGGAGGGAACGGGGATGCTTCCATGAGTGGAAGTTGAGGCTTCTTCCAGCAGAGAGGCAAAGAGCCTAAGGCAGAGTATACATTTATCCAGTCATCTTCCTCAGGCCGCCAAAAGCTGGGGCTGAAGACAAGCTGTATTGTTTGTCTAGGTTAGGTCACTCTGACAAGCTGGGGATACTGGAGATGAATTGCTTCCCAAGAGAAAAGGGTCCAGAAGGAAGAGATGGGTTTTGTTGTGGCTTTTGTTTTTGTTCTGCTATTCCTTTCTTGCCTCAAAGGACGAGGCGAGGGTAGTATTGCAAGACTTCACAAATATGTAACAATTGTGTTCACAAACACATGCCCATTTGTATGAATTCCCTTTTGTGTGTGTGTGGATTTCAGTTTGTAAAGTCAATGAAAACAGTTTGAAAACAGAGCAAAGAGAACACTAGGAGCAGATGCCAAAACTTTCTTTTTCTATTAATTCCAGCACATGGTTGTGAATTATATGTTAGTATATGTTTAAATAGCATATATGTTTAAATAGCATAACCTACTCCAAAACAGTCACTGTTCCAGCTTGAAAAGTGTCTTTCCTAGGTTTTCTTTGCTACCAGCACTTTAGCTAGTGTCGTGTCTTTCCTTCCTATTCCAAGCCCTTCTTTATTATTCTTGAAATAGAAACAATGTCTGCAGCCCCAAGAACACTACACTACACCCACAGAGTTTGCCTTATCCAGCAATTTGCCACTAATATTTTGAGACTCCAGCAAGACAGGAAAGGATACCTCCTTGAATTGTTACTGTACAGTTGTCCTTAACTGAACTGTGCCATCTGAGTTCCCTTTGTAACAGTGGTGAGGAAGTTCTCAATGTTTTCCCTCATGAATCATTTCAGATGCAATTATCTCAGATATCTTGCCATGACTGTGGACCATTTTGTGACAAAATGTCTGTCGTTTTCCAGGCTGCCTTAAAAATTGGTATAAAACCTTTCATATTTATGAATATTGAATGTTTTTCAATTTTCCTAGCCAATGCCTATGTTTATTAAATGGTAAACATCCACTTCAGGGAATACTGCTGGTTGTTAAAGCTTGTGCTGTGGAAATGGAGATAACCGTGGTGGCCGTCTCCTGGCACACTGTCAGGCAAAGCTGCGCCTAGCGGGTAGGCCCGGCTGGCGACGGGGAGCGGTGCATCAACCCTGCCTCTTGAGAGTGGTTCCCAGAAGTGGTCTGACTCAGGCACTGTGCTGAGTCACAAATCCTCCTCTGCTTCCTCCTTGCTCTCAGAAAGTAGTAGTTTTCTTCTGAACTATATTAGCAGAGAAATAATTACCTCCCACACCCTTGGCACTGGCTTAAGTACAGAAATCTGAGTGTGTGTCTCAGGAGGGAGGGGAGGGATGGATAGAGTTGAAAGTCCTCTCCTTTCCCTTTTATTCCTGCTTGTTCCCAGAACGTCGTGTGTATGAGACTCTGCTTGTACTCCTGGGTCAGGCAACATTATGGTGTTGACAAAATATAACCTCTCAAAACCAAAGAAGGAGCAGACTCAGAATATGCTTTCTCTGAAGATCTGGACTGCTAATATGACTAGAAGAAGAAACCACCCTCTCCAGCAAACCAAGTTTGATCCAAAATTAAAGGCACGTGAAAATGCAAGACAGAGCTGTGCTTGGAAAGGCCCAAATGTTTTTTCTGAGACCAACCTACCATTAGTTTCCTTGGATATGTTCCAGAGCGCAACAATGCCAAGTACATTTTAGCAGCTGGGTCCAGTGCACTTTTTTGTGCCATCTTGCTGAGCATTGGTCGAAATCCAAAAAAGCTTGTAAGTACACAACGGGGTATGTAGGCAATCCCATTGCTTTAGGTGCAAACAGCTGCATGCTTACAGATAAGTGCATTCTTCAATAACTGCCTGAACTGACAAGACACCAACCAGCCTCTCACATGATTGTCTTCCTGAGAGAAAAATACAGCACCATATAATAGCTCTAAACCCCCTGCAGCATCCCTACCAGTGTATTTCCCATAGCTCTGAGAAAGATCTATGTTGCTTGGTACAAGTTCATTTCCTTTGTTCTTCCCCATCCTCCCTACTCCCCAGCTGTGCTCTAAACCTTTGGGTTGACACAGTCCTTGAGAGGCTGAAAAGGGCTTGACCTGGCATAAAAAGCAATGCCATTCCTATGTAATAAATATTTAAAACATTTTATCAGAGTAAATAAATGCTAAATTCTGTGAGCCCAGGGAATGACATTAACATGTTTGGCTTACTGAAACATTTATGGAGTCAATGTCAGCCAACAGAATGCAGCCAAGAAGTTTTTTTTTTTAAAAGGTAAACTGAAGTGCTTTTAAAATAAATATTAAGAGCTGTTTAAGATCTTCAATTATTAACAGAAGAAAAGCATGGGCTGAAAAATGGCAAGCAATCCCTTTTGTGGTGCTTTCCCTAACCCCTGCTCAGTTATCTCTTTGTCCAGCCCAGAGTGAGCTTCCCAAGGCAGATCCTGTGCCTTCTCAGATGTCTGGAAAGTGTCTAGCACATGGAGAGAGCTTCCACGAATGAATAAGTACATTCAGAATGCCAAATATTTGAAAAACATTTCTTTCTATATTTACTTGCCAGGACATAAGTTCAGGGCTCTGTGTTTATGACTGACCAGCGATAGCGCTGCCAGCCTTTGTGAAGCAGTGTGAAAACACAGCCCTTCACTCTGCTGTGGGAAGGTGGCTATTGGCATCATCTACTTGAAATCCAGAGGCCAGGTTTTGGGTCTGAGCAGGTCAGCAGGCATTCTGATTTAATTACGATTATAAGCTGCACAGCTCATTCCTAAGACTGCCAGCCTTACCTCCACAAGGGATGAAGTGCAGAAGGTGTGTCATTGTTTGTTACAGAGAACATCAGGCCATGGGGACTGTGTTGCTGCGAGCACCAATGTTGGATGCAATCTATGTGTTGCAGTGTGCAAAGACTAAGAGCATGCATGGGTTGGGACAGAGAATTCATTTCTTAGTAAGTTCAGCTGTCTTTTCTTCCTCTGCACAGGGAAAGAGCATATAGATGTGTGCAGAAGTTCTCATCATTGTTTAGAAAAGGCTTTGTGACTCCATGTAAGAGGATGATTCACCTTGATTTACCCTGATCAGAAATGAGTTTGATCAGCCACATATTTGCAGCTTAGTTCAGACGCTGATCTGCACCTCTCAGTTTTCAGAACACAGTTTTGTTGTGTTTTGAAGTATGTGTTTTTTATTAAAAAAAAATAAAGTGTTTCTGTTCTGCTTGCCTATGGCTCTTTCCCCAGTGCTTTCATCCTCATTCATCTGCTCTCCCTGTTCTCCTCCCTTGCCACTACATAGAGTTTTCTGGTTGTCCGGGCCCAGTTCCTCATGCCATTCCCTGCAACAGCTATTCATGTTGCAAGTGGCTGCCTGAACTGAGAATTATGAAGCAACTTACTCGCAGCAACTACATTGCAGCAACTACATTGACTACAATGCAGCGAGCAAGGTCATGCGCATCTAACCGTTGCCCTTCTACAAGTAGAATTTAGTACATCTGAGAGGGCATTCTACGGTTTCTAAAGCTGCTACACAGCTAGTGGTTTTAAGTTTAAGAAACTCTCTGAATGCTTTAATGGTAATATATGTATGCTTGCTAATTACTGGAATTATCAGGATTTGAAGCCATAGTACCTGAATCGGGTGCTGCACAGCACACACATCAATTCATGCTAACAGTGTTCAGTAGCTCATCTCTTCTACAAGGTTGATTTATTATCCTCGAGAAGCTTTTCTTTAATTAGTCTAGCTGAAGCATCTGTAAATCTTCTGGTGGTACATGTTCCCTTGGCTGTATGAACACCTTGTCTTCTCATGCTTTTGGTGCAAGCCTTTGATTTCACAGGCACTGCTTTGTTAACAGAAAGGGCATTGGTTTGTACAGATATTATCTTCTCTGGACATCCGTAGTACGATGAAGCACTTTCATGGCATGAGCAATAATGAAGCTATATTTAAAACAAGAGAGGTTTTTGTTCATCACTGTATGTGTCCTCGCTACCCTCTCAAGAGCCCTGGGTATATCCTACGATGAATATTAAATCAATTAAGCAAAATAATTAAGTGTAAATTACATAAGACCTGGTATTAGCACTCTCGACCTTGCAATCTTGGCTATGTTTTAGATTAGCAAGGTTCCTAAAATCACTGAAAATGAAGGCTTTTCTGTGCTTTTGCATAGATTTATTTGAAGACACAAATATTTTAATCTTCAGAGTTTGGTTGTTGTTTTTTGTAGGTTCATAGACATCTGCAGTATTTTAACTTCCTTGTATTGTTTTTCATTGTCTGGGGGAAGGTGGGACGTTGCTTTAACTTTCTGGTGAACATCACATTCTCTACTAATGTAAAGTATTGGAGAAATGTTGATGTACACTGCAGTTCATTTTCTGTATATATTTAGAATTAATAGGCTGAATGAGGTGAGCAGCTAGGGGAAAAGGTTGACTGCTTCGTGTAATCACAGCAAGATTTTTTCCCAGTGACATTACCTATTCAAAGTTCCCTGAGGTAACTGAGCAAGCAGAGCATCCTACTCTTGTATAGGATGAGTTTTGATCCTGTCAGTATTATACTTCATGTAAGGATCTCTTTGTGAAATCCAGAATATTTCATGTAGAATATTGCCCCCTTTGGATGTTAGCATGACCTGTTAACAGGTAGATGCACTGACTGCAGACACCTGAAAAAATGTTCTGACTGGAGGAAGCTAGTAGCCCACTTTGGATTACTAGCAGGCAGTGAATGATCTTGCTTGCCTGGGAGCTGACACCACCCTTGATTGCTTCTGTTGAGTTCCATCATGGCTGGGGACCAAACACAAAGACTCAGCCTTAGCTGTGAGCTGACGAGCGGATTGCCTGTGAGTAAAAGTGCTTGTCAAGAGACATGTCGTTCTTATTAGAAAGTATTAAAATTATTTGTAAAAAAAAAAAAAAAAAGAGAGAGAGAGAGAGAAACAGAATCTAAGATCTTAGATGATAGATTTTAAAAGTTAATTGTTATCACATACTCTCTTGGCAGAAGTAAAACAGACGTTTCCAACTCATGAATCACATTTTTCAAAAATCACAACTAATATCAACTTCTCTGAGGAGATGACAGCATTTGCAGGAGACATTAATGGCTTCTGGCTCTCAGTCATTGCAAAATCATGATCTTCTAATTGTTCCGATCCGGCTATTTGTAGACTATGGAGTTCTAGAGGTCTCGATATTTCCAACATTAATAACTTGCCAATGACAGTGGTTGCCATCACTGCCACCAGCAATGATAACTTTAAGACACTGTAAATGCAAATCCCTACTAAAAGCTTCTGAGGCTGGCTTTGTTATTCTGGTTGTACAAATGAGAAGAAGGAGGCAGAGAGGCACATGACTCTGCAGCTTGTGTCAACTGCATCTGAGAGTGCAGCTGCTTAGCACTTTAGCAAAGCAGGCTACGAGTCACCTTGTTTGCAAGTCACGAGGCCATGCTGAAAATGTATGGCTTGATTGTGAACAGTACTTATGTGTTAATGATATCTGTATAATAACATTTTGTTCATACCCCTTGCTGGGGACCTGGACCACCTCTGTTACAGTGATACCTAAATCTTGGGGCAAAAGCAGCACTGCTGGTTCTGACTCTCCCTTCGTTCAGACTGAAGTAAGATGAGGTGGATTTGAAGTGTAGAGAGATCCCAAGATGGCCACAAACTCTCAGTCAGTATGGATTTGGTGGTCTTTCAGCAGCTCAGACTCTGCCTGAGACTGGCTTCACCTCTGGAAGAACCCAGAATCAGAGCAGGGACATGACTTCAGTTTCCCATCTCTTCCCATCCTCGCCGGTGGGGCTCAGTGGCAACCCACCATTTGCCCTCTTGTATGTCTCACTGTTCTTGTCCTGCCTCAGTTCTGGTTGTTCTTTTTTTTTCCCCATGCTTTAACCTCCCGAATACAATCTGGGAAACACCTTAGGTCAAGAACAGGCAAAACAGCTAAGGTATTCCTTTTCCAGAGTGGTGGAATTTCAGTGGCAGGGAAAGTAATACAAGTTTTACTTTAGTCTGCAATTCAGGCTTCAGGGATAAATTTGTGAAGTGTTGGGAATCTTCTGGAGGGAAGATGCTCTGTAAATGTACATCTTTGCATCATCAAGAAAATGAGTTCAGGTGAGGAGGAACAAGTTAAAAATGACATTATTGTGCAACTTATATTCTCTTTTAGGTACTTCCTCTAAATTTTGTTCACTTGCTAATAAGTGCTTCTTTCTGTTCTCTCTGCAGGTCTTCAGGTGGTTTTAAACTCCATTATCAAGGCCATGGTCCCTTTGTTGCATATTGCCCTGCTGGTGCTGTTTGTCATTATCATCTATGCCATCATTGGACTGGAGTTATTCATGGGAAAGATGCATAAGACCTGCTACCACGTGCAAGGGGGGCTGATAGGTAAGGAGAATTCTCTGTGATATGGAGCCCTGTTCCTTTGCTTTTTATCTTTCAAGTGAAGATTTTCACCAGTACAAAGCGAGTTTCAGGTGTTGATGTTCTGACAGGAGGGAAGGTTTATGCAGCCATTTGACAGTCTGTATGTCCTAGTGCAAATGACAGCCAAGTATGAAACAAACACTTATTAGGATCCTTAAGTGCAGGGAGTGGGAGAAAAAGTACTTTGGTGCTGCTGGTCTACCTGCTGCAGTGAAATGAAATCTCCAGGATGAATGGAAATGTCCTTTCTCACAAGACTAGCTCCTTCATTGCTTGAATACTTGGTTTGTTGCCTTTAATCTCATTTCTTCTCCCAAACTTCATCCCTCTCAGTGAAAGAAAAACCATTTAAACAGCTTTCTTGGCTCACATCTGTAGTGTAGAAACAGAAGACACTGAGACATTATGCAGACACTGTGTTTGCTGGGGACATCATTGTCATTTACTTATGCCAGTGTGTGGAGAGTGATGCACTGCAGCAGCAATGGCAGAAACTGGAGGTGCTCTGCTGAAAGGCAGACAAAGACAGATGAAGACCCCTCAGGTCCAGATTTTTTAAAAAGTGATGAAGCAGCAAGATCATAGATGCCCTTTGCTTAGGTGTATATGTGAAAAGGAAGGTTGGTAACATACAAAGATTTTCTGAGGGAGACTCCAGGCACAATGGAGCATTTGTGCTAGCACAGAAGATGGGTGGCTGTTGCTCCCTGCTGTGTACCTGTTCAGGGTTTCACAGTAGTGGTTTTTCTGCTCTGCTCCTTGGATGTGAATCACCTTTGATGTAGAGAGACTGTCTGTAACGGTGAGAGTTCAGCTTGCTCATCTTGAGCACTCAGATTTTGGCTGGTCTGTCAAGGCTACAAGAAAAGCAGTTCCTGCTGAACACAGTAGTGGATTCTTTAATGTGGCCCTTTGCCACTAAAAGCCATCCTCAGTCTCAAGCAACAATAAAGTTACGATGATTTCACCACTAGCAGACTGAGCTGGAAATGAAATGGCATCATGGAAATGATCAATGCTTATATTTTATTATTAATCCTGTACCTAAACACATCTCTGTTTTAAACCAGAATCATTATGAAGGAATATCTACTTGAGCAACAGTACCCATCTTTTTAAATCACAGTCTGTGACTGTCATTAGAGGTACTGCTAATAAGAAAACAAAAGTATATTAATAGAAAGTTTTTTCACCAATCTATCTGGAAAGAACTTTGAAATTATTCACAGAAATGATAATTCGAATTTCAAAATAATTAATTTGTATTGTCACTCACTCATCTAACCATCTGCTCTTTTTTTCATTTGATTTATTCAACTTGAGCAGCAATGATTCCCTGTGTGGTGGTGGGCACCAATGTTAGGACCCGGTTGTGCTCATAATCAAGAGAATATTGTACAACAGGAAATTGCTTCAGAAGTTCTATATTTTCTGCTTTTCTAATGTTGGCAAATTTCATTTTCTACAAATGTGAGAACTGTAATGAATTGTCAGTCTTGTTTTACATCTTTGAAGTGTATATATCTTTCTCCATACTGTCAATATTACACAACAGCATCTAATTATAATACAGCTATTGCTGACATGCCTTGGTGATCAGAAATTTTGGAAACTTACTTTTTAGCCATATAGAATAAGAAAAAAAATGTAATTATCTGCTCCCCCACACATAGATATCTGCTTCTGTTATAGATGTGGCATGAGACTCTGAAGTCTGTATATCTGGAAAAAAACAAAACAAAACAAAAAAACTTACGGGAGATTTCACGCTTATAAGAATATATTTTTTTTTTTGTAGCATTTTTCATATACCAAGGGATTTAGGCAGGCTTGTTGGACAGGTTCTGAGATCTTTGGTAACACCTATACAGAATAAAGGGTGGATAATCGAGCATTAGAGTCATAAAGTTTCTGAGTGCCGCTGGGCTATTGATAAAATGCCACATAGCTTCTGAACTCCAAAAGAGCAGAGCTCCAGAGACTCTAAGCTGTAATTTAGCAGTGCCCAGCACCATATCATCCTATCTCCAGAGCACTGAAGCCTGTCTGCTGCAGGGGTTCAGCCTTCTTCAACAAAGTGCCAGTCAGTGCTGCAGTTCCTTTCTGAGATTAACCCAGAGGTCAGGTGACTGCAATATGAAAACACTGGTCATAACATGCAGCCTAAAGAAATGTAATAGATTTGACCTAATGTTCCCTCTCATGTTGAAGGGCATTATTTCTTCCTCCTAGGAGGACATGTTAAAAAAATACACATTTCAGTTTTGACTGTAAAATTTGACAACATGGCCATTTTCTCTTTTCTTTACAAAAAGAAAAGCACAACAAAACATCCCTATGCCCATTAAAATTAACAGTTCCATGTGTATTTCAAGAGAAAGCTGTCAAATTCACTGCAAAATACATTTGTTAAAATCAGATATCCTTCACTTGATTATCAGTGTGTCAAATAGCAATCAATTCTCTTCATCTCCTTTTTCTCCCTCCTCTCCTTTAAGATACACCTGCAGAAGATGATCCGTCTCCCTGTGCCCCCCAGTCTGCACATGGGCGGCAGTGTCAGAATGGCACCGAATGCAAAGCAGGCTGGGAGGGACCCAAGCACGGCATTACGAACTTTGACAATTTTGCTTTTGCCATGCTGACGGTGTTTCAGTGCATCACGATGGAGGGCTGGACAGATGTACTCTACTGGGTACGTATCCGAAAATGATAAGCTAAAAGGCATGCTCATGTGCTCCATTTGTGTCGAAACTCTGGGGCTTTAGCTTGATCTTTGTTTTTCATGCTTGTTCTAGATAGTGAAGGCATGGTTGCTAGCATGGAGCTTTAATTAACTCAGCATATTAGTGAGTGAAATGGGAGGGTTTATATGGTGCAGTTAAATGTAAACATTGACTTTCCATTGAAATTATGTTGAAAGATGGCACATGGCTTACTAGTTGGCACATGGCTTATTGTTTTGAAGATACGCAATGTACCTTTGTTGACCAGAATGCCATATGAAGACCCTCTGTGCAGGGGTGAACTATTCCTTACGTCTCCAGATTACTGATGTTGAAGTATTTGTAAAAGGCAACTGGGTGCTTTACCCGTGGCATTACTGTAACAAAGGCACTATGCTGATCAGCTCACAGGTCTCACAAACCCCTCTTCATGCCAGCACTACTCCTGATTATGACTTTTATCCTAACACTAATTCTTAACTCTCTCCTTACTCTGATACTAGTATAAATCTTTGTTACATCTTTAGCCAAAAGATTGCATTCTTTAATCTAAATGCAGATTTTTAAATTAAATCTCGTCTTGTCCTTTACACTAAAACTGGAAAATTCAATGGCTTTTGTTTCTCCCTTGTAATCCCTGACCTGTTAGAGGAATTCAGTGGCAATACAATTATACTATAGGAGTTAAAATCAGATTTGGCCTTTACCTGTAAACCAGATATAAACACTCCTGTATTCAGCTCTTGCCATCAACTTTTGCAGCAATATGTTATGGTCCAGGCATTTAATCCACATACAGCTGAGTCCTGACTGCATAAGGGTAACCCTGGACTATGACTACATCTGACAACTGGCATGTTATGACACCTGGTTCTCCAAGATGATAGGAATTCCATTGTAAATAGGACTTGTGCTACAACACATGATGGAGTTCAGCTGAAGACCCAAAACACGTGAAAGGGTAATCTGGACTAAAGCAGGCTTGCATTGTTAATCAACATCAGCTTCTTTCTTAAACATGAGCCTGAAGCTGTATTCTACCCACCAGTGGGTTAGGGTTTACAAGATTTTCCTTTGAAGATTTAGCTTATCTGCAATAGATATTCTCTGTGTGGAACAGCTAACAGTTGTCTCTTTATCCTCTTAAATTTAGATTAGAACTGTGATTCTAGTTTCCTTCTAATGCCTGAGATAAAGTGCAGAGATCAAACCACAAGGAAAGTCTGAGGCTCGGAACATAAAAATTAGCTTTACTTGAAGAAAGGGTATAAATTAATAAAATAATGGAGAAGAATAGAGGTTAGGTCAGAATAGGAACTGGGCAAAACTACTCTACTGCTCTACTATGGCTGTATATGATATACCTGTCTTTTTGTCACATTTAGCTCACATTCCTCCAATCTCCTAGCACCATCTGTCTTTGTGTGATTGAGAGGATTTATGGGTAGTTCAGAGGAAATAGGAGAGAGTAAAAGATATCAGAAATAAACAAGAAAATAGCTTTGGCAGTGTATGTCATTTAGTATTGTGAAAGCTATCCACAAGTTATCATAATTTTCTCCAAGGGCACTTTTTACAAAAGACCCTTCCAATCCCTGCACTTTTGGGTCCATGCGTCATTTACATGACTGGATGTGAATCATTCAGAACTCAGTTATCAGTTATCTAATAAGAGAAGCCAAAAGCATATACTCACTGCTAAATGATTTTCCACCATGACTGCTGCAGATGGTCTGATTTTTTATGGTGTCCCTGCAGCAACCTGGATTTTAGCTGTTGGATTTTGTTTGATATTTAGCCAGTTTTTTTCACTAATTTTCTGAGTGGTTCTTTTTCCTTAAGAGACGATATGGTAAACTGAGACCTGGAATTAATACAAATTGATGGTCATTATTTTTAAGGGCAACCATATTGTTAGACTTTTAGGATATGGCTTTGATAGAACACTTGCCGTGGAAACAAAAATATTTGCTATCCTCAGTTCCCAGTTATTCCTAGACAACACTACAAAAGCTAGAATTAATGCTGCAGACACAATTTCAGTAACAGGAGGAGTACATTCAGTTTGTGTTTTTTAAAATATATATATGCATATATATATATATCACCTATGTTTAAAAGCTGTGAAATACCAAGTTTGAATAAATGCTTGAACACCTAAAATGACAGACATACTTAAGCTGCTGTAAATAATTCTAAGAACCTATTGTCCCATGTCACTTTTTACCTCTTTGTTTTATATATTGACAAAGTGGATAGAAGACAGCACTGATCAGTGTTTGCCATACAGTAGAGTAGGTATCTGAGATGTGATGAGTATTTCCTTCTGCAAAGAGGTTTGTGCTACTCTGGGGGCAAATGTTGATTGGAAAGTTACTACAGGGCATGCCTATGAGAAGCACTGTGGCTTTAATATTCATATGTAGAAACCATCTCTAAGCATTCACACAGCAATTCATATGTGGATTTCTCAAACCATTTCTGATACGTTTTATACAGTAAGTTTTATAGTCCATGCAAAGGGCATTCCTGCTTAAGCTAGCCAGATCAACAGAAATAATATTTCTGGATGGTAAAGAATACAAAAGATGCAGCATTTCAATTTCTGAGAGTGAATGAAAAGTTTTAGTAAGTGGGGTAGGATATAGATATGCATTTTAAACTTTGTGTGAGCCACCATTTATTTAGTGAAGACTGATTCACTCATAAGTCTACTTCCCATCCTCTGCCTTTTTAAGCCAGTAAGAGTGGACTCATTGTAGAAACCCACTGGGGGCTGCGTCTCCACAAGAGAGCAGAGACAGGAGACTATTCTATTCTCAGGTCAACAACAATTTGAAAGCTCTCCTGCGTCCACAGCGAGGTCATGGAAATTAAAATTTGCTTTATTAGGAGATATATCTGCACAATTAATTAAATTAAAAATCTAGTCATATATCTCCCCTCTCCAACTGCGCCCTGAGCTAGAGAGTTGGTATAAGAAAGGGTTTCTGCAATTCATACAATTATGGGGCTGAATTTTTTGGGTGGTGATTTTCAGAAGTCATTCCTTAAACTTAATGATATAAACTACTGGATTAATATTAAAAGTTCTAAGCATTCAGATTTTGAGCTGACTGTTAGGTTCTTAGCTCTTCTGAAATTCAATTTAGACACGTTTTGGATCCAATACTGCTGAGTTCAGTGTCAAATTTCCAATTTCAAAAAGTCAGGATCTCACCTTCTACATTGTAAAATCTTCATTATGCTGTCTAGATGTTCCACATGCAGTCATGTGTACAACATGAGGACTTACAGATGGCTGTTCAGGACCTTTGTGGCTGTTTTGATGGTCTTCCAAGGACATACATGTTGATGCAGGGAGTTTTCTTTGCTCCCTCCTTAAATCTGAAAATAAGACCCTGACCTAAAACTCAGTAGAACCATAGAGAAGGTTCTGGGCTGAATTACTTGGCTGGAAATGTTTAGCCAATGGAGCAGTTCCATTGGTTTGAACTTTTCTGTAAGCGCTTTTCAATTATATCTTCCTATTTCCTGAAATACAGCTTTTGAAAGATACCTAGATTCCTCTCAGTGAGAATGGAGGTACCTTAGAATATTTCAGCATGTTACCCTGAAAAATAAACTAGTAAAGTCATGAAACTCATGTCTGTCTTATGCCACACTTTTCAAGGTTAAGCCTGCATGTTTAAAAGTTAGAAAGCTATATGACCTTCCACAAACCCTGGACTCTTAATCCACTGAAGTAGCATTTCAAATTTTACCTTCAGTTTTCTGCTTCCTTCTTCACGCTTCCTCTCATGTCTCCTTCAGCTTTTCACATCTGTAGTGAAGCCTGTCTCTTTCATGGAGTACTGCTTCCCAGCCTGTGATCCATATACTAACAAAAAGGTGATCAGAGACAGGAAAGCAATAAACTTTTATTCCCTAGAAGGACTTGACATCAATAAGATCAATACACTTTCCAATCTCCTCTCTCAGTCAACAGATAAGATTTGTGAATAGATTGGCTTCTTTTGAAATGCAAAAGAAAAATGTTAGGAAAAATGGTTTGAGACTTCTATAGTGTCACGTAAGATAATTGCTTATAAGGAGGCAATTTTTAAATGTAAAATAACCATGTTGGACAAGATGAAAATCTTTGCAAAACAACCTCATTTACTTTATGCTAAAGAAATGATCTTTGTTGAAGGAGGTGTTAAGTGTTTGTAGGAGCACATCTACTACACTGCCTCAACATTTCGAGGCATATTTTGTCCCAATATAACTGCTGGGTGGCTTCGTCACACATGCAGTCAGATCATAGAATCATTTGAGCTGACAGACACCTCTACACATCATGATTTTTCTTAAGTGTTGTTGAAAGATTGAATTTATTATTCTCAAGACCCTTCTTAAAGTGTGATCAGCCAGCCTCAACAGCTTGCTCCCCTGTGCAGGCACCAAGGCCCATTTTTGAGGACCCCCTCAGCCTTGGGAGCTTTTGGCAGCAAGTGTAAAGCTAAATGTTACAAATTGAGTCATTTGGTGTTTAGTAATCAGTCTCTGCTGCAGTCCGTTATTTCTTATTGTCCTGTTGACTCAGGAGGAAAATAAATCCCTGTGCAGTTTCTAACAACCTATTTAAGTATTTGTAGGCATTTGTTGTGTCCCCTTAATCTTTTTCTAATCTGAGCAGATTTGGTTCTTTCAACCTTCCCTAATGGCACTTCCTTTTAATTATTTTTAATCAATTTGTTACTGTCCTTCAGGGAAGTTTCACTTCTGAGTTAAATACAACTTGGACTGTGCCCTGTCTCTAGAAAGGCTTTTATCTTTGTGCGAAATCTGCTTTCTGCAGCTGGAGCCCTGTGACACTGCATGCAAGACTGTCTACTGCCGCCTCAATCCTAAGTGCCTGGTCTCTCCATTCCCCTGCAATTAAGCAATCACATACATAAATGAAAACAGAGTTCAGAGCAAATGCAAAACGCAACAGAACATTGTTGCATTGGGCTGTTCATACTGCTGGGTAATGGAGAACCTTGACCTGGGATGTTTTGCATACAGCTTGGCCATTGCACCTTGAATTCTAGGACTGAATAATTCTACTTTATCTACTCCGTGATTATTAAATATTAATAATGAGCAGCCACAAGCCTGCTATCGTTTCTGGAATATTGGCTTTGTCCCATGTCGTTTGTGAAACTCATCAGAATGCTTGGTTGAGTCCCTGAAAATAACATGCAGTGCCTCCAGGGACAGTTTACCTCAAGGCTCTGACTGTAAACCAAAGACTGTGGTATTATTATAGATGGACTAGAGCCAGCTCTGGATCAGATCCAGAGCACTAACCTGTCTCTGGAATAAATGCCTGAACTGGCACATAGTAGATTGACTCCCTCAAATTTAAGTGTACAATCCTTGGTAGACTTGCCCAGTCCCTAGACAAGAAAACATTTTAGTGATCTAAGATAGGACAGCAGAGCCGCCACAGTGGAGTGAGACTGAATCAGTCAAAGCTTTCAGAAGCATCACATCCCCGAAGACAGCAAAGTGTTGCATATGCTAGATGGAGTGGGTTAGACAGGCTGTACTGGAAGACCCTTCTATCTCTGACTCTGAGAGATCATACCTCCAAGAGTCACTAAATGGAACTTGAAACTGGAGCTCATGGTCACCTTTACAATACCTGAGATTAAATTAAAATAGGAAATAAACTGGACAACAGGTATAATTTACTTTGCTGACAGCATTGAAATATCCTGAGCTTTTCTCATCCCTCCACAGCTTGTTGCAGCCAATGAGGAAGATATGAGGAATACAGTGATATTGCCACAAAGTGGAAGATGTTAAACGCAGAGCTGCAACCCCCAATTTTTGCCAGCTGTGTTTTTCCTTCTAACCATTTATTCTTGCAGCGCTTAGTCTTGATTTAGTAAGGCTTTCCACACAAGAGAATGATCTGATTCTAAGAATATATCTGTCTACGTTTCCATGGCGTTTATTCCCCATCCACCCCCATCCCTCCAAGAAAGTGCTCGGCTTTTATTGTTGTGGGGTTGAGGTTTTTTAATCATCTTTTTGGCAGGCTTTGGCATGGATGTGAAAAATTAACAAAGAATAAGCACGCAAGTATGAGCAACCCATCTCTGGGATTGCAGAGGTTATTTCTTCTCCTTCTGCTGTAACAGAGGTGGGTAAGGGAAGAGGGACCATAGTTCAGAGCACTGAAGGGCCACAGCACTAATGCACTAAAAAAAAAAGCAGTGTCCATCCTTAATTTGCATAAATGCTGACCTGAATTTTTTTCCTTTTTCTCATGAACAATTGCACATGCAACTGTCATGGTTGCCTATACTGCTGCCTTGAACATAACAGCAGTGACTTGCTGTTTGCCACCTGCCACAAAAAATCTGCTGCTGAACATTTGCTTTATGCAAAAGAGACAGTTATTTTGTGAAATGAAGTTTTCATGAGCCCTTCAGGCCTCAACTTTGGGCCTCTCAGCCCTCTTCCTCTGTATGAAAAGAAGCTATCTATTAAAAATAAGCTTCTTCATGGGATGGTTAATCGGGTGTTAGTGGAGACCTCTGCCCAGTGCTCCTGCGTGGGAAGGACCTCTTTAATTGCTCTGTCTTTCTGTTGCCCTTTCTCTATTCTTTCTTCTTTTGTTCTTCCTTAGGCTCTTTCCTAATTACTGCTATCTAATCACCACAGAGACCTTTCTTGTCTTTATTCTTTAATCTTTTATCCCAGAGCTATAAAATTAAGAGCAAAGCTACTGGGACACTTCTAAGTGTCTTAGGATTTTGAGTGCCTATGTTTGTGGGTGCGCCGTTTGGGCCATACTACCAGTTTTTCAAGAACTGATTATCACTGCCTTCTGAAGTAATCATCTTCAGAGGAGTTAAGTTTGGACCCAGATCCACTAGGCAGTTTCACAAATAACAGGCTTTGGTTCATTATCTAGTCCACAGGAAAGAAAAAGTGTGGAAGATATGCCTAAGGTCAGAACCCAAGTGGTGGCTCAAATACTGACGATTTATAATCCTTGAGTTTAATTTTGTTTCAACATCTTGTTTTCAAGATGTAAGGCAATACAACCAGTCCTTCACCAATCTCACTGTGAAAAAATAAGTCTTTTCCTGCCTGTGCAGAGAATTGGTTAACCACTGTTGTCTTTTTTTCATTGATTTCAGCGGGATTTCTGCCTAAGCAGAACTTGCAGGCTCTCTGATAGGTGGTCATGATGTCATAGCATATAGTTTAGCTGCTCTCATGGCATCCTCTACAGCCATTGTCTTCAAAATTCAATTCTATGAACTGTGTTCAAATTGAAGGGCTAAAAATGTCAGACATGTTTCCCTGAAGATGCAAAGTGACCAGAATTACTAAATGAAGGGTTTGGGACTGAGTCAGGGGACTTGTTGCCACAGAACATCCCTACTGTGGATTTTTAAAGCATATCTAGAAGTCAGTCCTGGACATTGTGCTCATCTTGTCTACATGGTGTTTCTGATAAGATTCACAAGGAAAAGAGAAGGGGCAGCCTTGTCGACTGATATACAGTTGCACCTTGTTCATATTCTCTGAGAGTTGTTTCTTCAGTATACCTCTAGTGCATAAGTGGGTAGTGTGCCTATCAGATGAAGACTTATTAGCTGTGTGCTATGAGATCTAAATATCATGCATTTTATTTGAGATTTTTGGGTGTGATTTCACAACTGAAAGGTGGATTCATCATCTGAAATATAGAACGGATTTCTAGCAATATCATAAATTGGGGAACTGGCTACAAATGCAAGTGGGATACACTGATCAAGCGCAAAAAAAAAGAATCAATAGTGGTGCCTCCCCTTAGTAAAGAAGGTAGTGATTATCTACAGCTTACAGTACTGTTTTTCATTATCTTTATTTTTAAGGACTTAATTGACTATGTAAATCAATGAACAGTATGTGTTCGTGTATTCCCATGCATGCAGCAATCAGTGCTGTTCTGATATACTTGTGGTAGAATTTGCTATCAGACTGCACTGAGATAAATAGAAGCCTTTCTTAAATAGCAGTACAATAAAACAGGCAGAAAATCCTTTCTGGATAATCAGCCCTGCAAACATAAATACAAAATAAACAGAGACAGGAAGGGAAAGCCCAGAATTCTAAGATGAAATGAAATCTTCAGATTTGGAAACTCACCATCATCGGGGATATTTTCATGCTTGAAATCAGCGTTTTATTCTTTTGGAGTGAATTTCCAAAGCCTTTAAAAGATGAAAAGGTTTTTAAATAACTAAGCAGCAGTAAGAGATGGAACCGCTGCAGTAGCTGTAATGAAAGAACTGTGAGCCCTGTGGCTAAATAGCCTTTGGGCTTTTGGATGACTTTTTCAAAGATCAACCTTTTCCTTTTCAAGGGGAAAAAAAAGCCGTATGCACTTAACGTAGGAACAAGGCAACACATGCAAAGCTCTGTTACTTTTGCCTCAGGAGGCCTAAATTCAAATCCTGATTAAGTCACACAAGTCAAAATAATTTTTGGAGGTCACTACACAGCATTTCTGCAACTTGTAAATTCACCCAACAAGCTAACCCAGTCGTGTAATCAGCCGCATGAGAGCATGGGGAGCCTTAATGGGTGATGGTTTCTGTACAGGGATCTGACTTCAGCAGAACACTGGAGACAGTTCAATAACATGAATCTCCTCTAAGTAGATCTACTGCTCAGGAGGCAAAAAGAGTAGTGCAATAAGAAGGCAAAGGTAATGCCACTGTTGATGTTAGCTGTTCAGTAGGGACGATAAGGAAAAATGGTCTGTCAGCTACCTGTATCAACGAGCCAAATGGATCAAGAGCAGGGGCATGGCATACTGGACTCCAGGCTATGTTTGTGGAAAGTCATGGAGACCTGCCCAGTCTGGGCATTTTATCTGTCGGAGTTATGCCTGGGTCAGTGTATCATCTGTTCTTTTGCAGCTGGTCTGTATGGCCCAGTCAGTCTCAATGCAGACAGAGGGTGACCTGAAACACCTTTAAAAAATAAAATAAAATAAAATAAAATAAAATAAAATAAAATAAAAATAAAATAGCAAACAAACAAAAAAAAACACGCTTTCGTTTAGAGGTGATTATTTTCATCCTCAAAATGCGACAGATCCAGTGCACTACAGAATAAGAGCTGCTTCATAACTTGGCAATAAATGAATATCAAGATTTGTCTTTGGGTAAAAACAGGCCAAAGAAAAATTTAAAACTAAAATGCATGTATGCAAATATATAGCTGAGATATTGCTATATAGAGGGATTTTGATTTGGAGTTAGTTGTCCGTTTGCATTTCTGTTTTGGAAGTTTGCATTGGGGTTTTTGGAAGTTGGGTTCCAAAGAATTATTGTTAGGCTGCTAGAACAGTAATTCAGAAGGGGTGAATACTCTGAAATCAGTGGGTCACTTCGTTCAACCTCCTACTTTGTTCTTGAAGCACTAGAATCAGCTCATGGCTGACTCATTTTAAATGCTTTTCATTCATCTCTCTCCAGTGTTGCCCTCAAGGATGTCAGTGTGCTCTGTACACTGAAGGATGAGTTCTGATCTTCCACTGGCACAGTTTCAGTTCTCTGCTTTCAGTGAAGTTAGTCTAGAATTAACACTTTGGCAAAAGAGGTCTACATATCCAAGCACAGAAACCGAGGGCTGCAAAGACAGTTGTGATACAGAACACCATGAATCTGCTTGTGTTTTCTATGCAGTGCTATAGGTTTTATTGGAAACAGTTCATGTAGCTGAAACTGGAGGGGGAACTGACATGAACTGGCCAGGCCACAAACATTGATGGCCTCTTTGATAGCAAAATCCTTCTCAGGCCTGCTTTTCTGAAACTGATTCCCATCTAGCTTACTTTGTTTCTGGAATGTCAGGGTATCTGGACTGGCGGTGACCACACGAGTCACTTTTCTATACTACTTTTCCAAAATGAACTTTAAAGAAGGAAGCAGTTATTTCCTAGCTAACTAGGAACAGAAGCAACCATGAGTAATCAATTATGATACCAACAGTTCTTCCTTAAATCTCAGTGGAAGACATGGTCTGATTGATTCTAAAGTCCATGGACAAGTGTTCTATGCTAAACTGAATTGAAATATATTGAAAAAAAGTTTGTTTGTTTTTGTGGTTTTCTGGTTTTGGTTGTTTGGTTTTTATTTTGCTTTTTGTTTTCCCCTCTTTTACATATTAAACCTAGAGAAAGAGGGTAAGGTGGCAAAGCAGGAGGTTTATTGGAGCTCTGAATTAAATTGCCTTTGATGTAAGAAATTCTAGCTGTGTAAATAATGTTTGCAGTAGGAGTTCAGAATCCCTGTATTGCCAAACACTCTGCAGAGGTACATAATGCCCTCCATTTAAAAAAAAAAAAAAAATTAAAAGCACAGGTGGTATTATCCCACTATTATTTTTGTTTTCCCACCCTTAGTATAATTGACTACAGGAATTTCCCAGTGATACTTGCACTAACATTTCAATATGCTTAGGTTATGTCAGCAAAATCCACTTTTGAGGTTGTTGACTTGCCATGGTAACCTGTGCCCCTTTGGGACATTACTGGTACTAATAGATCTTGCAACTAGGTGAAATCAAAACTAAGTAACACTGTTGTTCTCTTCAAATCAAGGGAGAGCCTAACTTTCTATTTATCTGTTTTGAAATGATAAGTGTGAAGTCAAATGCCAGCAACCTTTAGCAGTAGAAGGAAGGACAGTAGACTTGTGTGAAGGCCACTTAAAATTATGGGTTTAATTAAGACAGTAGTAAACAGACCCATGTAAATATTCCCTCTACCTCTTCTGCAAGCACAAACTACCATGCCATAGAAATATGGGATCAGTGAGCATTTTCAAAACAAGTAGCTTGCAGTGGAAAAAGTTCAGCTCAATCATTGTGTACCACAGACATTTTGACCTGCCGGTATTTGAATGCAAATTTTAATTCTCTTCCCACTCTCAGACAGAGACCTCATATTTCCCATAATAGCTCAGCCTGTTAAAGAACAGCCAGCTACAAAAAAACAATGTGCACCCAGACCAAAAACAGATGAAATATGAATATAGAAAGTTACCAAAGAATGAAATGATATCATGGAGTCCAGTGGCTATACAGTGGCGGGTAAAAAATGCAGTGGAAGGATTCATTGTCAACATTATGGTATCAGCAATCTGGGGCTAGATGATTTAAAATTGTTGCTTTTTTTATGTCTCAGACTTTATACAGCCTTTCCCGCTGCAGAAGGGGGCATATCCATGGAAAGGTGGGGCCATATTTAATGAGTGATGAAAATATAACTCAGTGCTGCTATAAAGAAACAAGCTTGGCATATTCTATCGGTAGCAATGCACTTCCTGCATACTATGTGCAACAAAAATAAAATACCATTTGCTTCATATCTTTTATGTTTTCTTCATTGGAGGGAGTTCATATAAAGACAAAATGCCATTCCACTGTGATTGTATACTTGCAGAGAAGTTCAAGTAGCTATTCTACATGTTTTCAGTTTGTCTGCCATCAAGCAGCTGACAGTTAGAAGGTCGTGCTTCAGGATCTCTACTCTAGCCTTGTTCTTGCACAGATTACCATAGCCTGGTAGGGCCCTTCTGCAGGATTCCTGCTTTTACACTGACCAAGAATTTCAAGCCAGTCAAGGTGTGCTTTTTTCTGAAGCGTGTGCTCTTGTGACTCTGAAATTGAGCCTGGCACTGCTTTCAATTGTCTTCTTCATAGAGCAGTGTGGGAAGCTTGGTCAGTTCTGGATACTTCAATGTCTTATCAAGAAAATTGGGCAGTATAGCAGTGAATTATAGCTATACCCAAAGTTTTTTTTTCTGAAATGAATCACGAATTAATGTTCTTCTGGATCAGAGAAGGTGTCCTTTGGTGAGGACATCTAGACCAGATTCAGCATAGTCTTTGTTGACAGGGTTGAAGAGGCAACCTCTGCAGACTCCATCTTTTCATATGTCTGCTTGCTTCCCCTTCTCTCTTCTGTACTCATCTTGAATTGTTTCCCTTGATGTTTCTGTTGTCTTTATCAAGGCAGTCCTTTCTCAGTAAATGTCTCCATTTAGCTCCTGTGGTGAGTTCTGAACAAACAGCTAATACTTCTGGCTCAGGGTGGAATTTCAATTTGCTCTTTCTGTCACTACACAACACATAGAACAATTGGGGAACCAAGGTGCATGTAGGAATCTTGGAACACTACATATTATTCTTCCCACTGCCATGTATGATGACTATTGCCTACATTATTTGCTTTTATCTACAGTGACCATATACCAGAAAAACCTGTCTGGAGCATTTTTTTGCTCTGTTTTATGATCCCTGTGCACTTGTCTTCACCCAGTTCTGTCTTGCCTGTGTCCTGAAGACACTCTGCAAAAGGATTCTAGCTGTCTATTTGCACATACAAAATTTGTAAAATTCCATAATTGAGGTTAGACAGTAAGAAGAGACTTATAAGTGCTTGGAGATGACAGCTGAGCTTAAAACTTGCCTTTCCCTTAAGAACTTCAAAATAAAGCAAATGTGATTGTCAAAACAAATAATTTTTAGCATGAGCAACTGATCAAGTGCTGCTCCTTCCTTTGAGTGTCATCAGACTGAGCCTGGGATGAACACTCCAGTCTCTTCTTTGCATCCATCTGATAGCATCAGCTACAAAATACAGAGTATTTCAGAACGGTTGTAAGGAGCACCTGTGGCCTACAGTCCTTTTAAGACCATTAGAATGTCAATGCTTAGAAAGAAATTCTACCCAGAATAAGAGCAAATGCATCTGGAGTCCTTTGCTTATATTTTATGCCATTCGTAAGAAATTTTATTCTATTGATTCCAAGCCCATAAAAGTAAGTCTAGTTCCTTTGTTTTTTCTTCCTTTTTAATATATATTTTTGCTTATTTGGGGAGGTTGTAATTTTTTCACCCCCTTCTCTCTCCTTTACCTTGAGTCAGCTCCGAGACCTTCAATTCCCACTCCTTATCACCTGTCTTTAAGACTCAGGAAGGCTTAAAGTATTTCAAGTTGACAAGATAAATGATAATACTTCTCATGATGCACTAGAATGTCTAGACTGAAATGCTTAAATCTTTTTGCTTGAACCAATGATTTTGTAATTTCTTAGTCACTGTGTACACAAAACTTCTAATTTTATGGAGCTTTTTTCCCCTGGGAATTTCAGAAAATGAGCTCTTTATCATATATTTCTCCCAGTCCTGTGCCTCATCCCATTCAAGCAGAGCACTTATGCATATCCGTTCAATTCTGCTGGTAACAATAATATTGACCATTGGCTTTAATGGAATTACTCATATGCTGTAAATTATGCACATACATGAGTACTAGATTAAAAACCAACCAAGTGAAGACAACTAATTAGATTTCAAATATTGAAGGATCTGCAAGGTGGAATCTTCATCCTTAGGATAATAATGCAGTAAGTCTAAATCCATCTTTAAAGACATATGATGGGTAATAAATATGTGCCTTTTCTTGCTCCTTCTGTGAATGGTGAAGTCAGACAGACAGAAACTGTATATAGACTTACTTGAGGTGTATGTAGAGACCAACCAGGGATTTCTAAAGCAAAAATGTGCTTTTTTTCATGTCATTATTGACAAGCTGTGTATGAGTCTTAAAATATTCAGGTTCCAAGCACAATAGCAGATTCGGAATCTGTAGGATTTCAGTGCTATATAATCAATCCCACAGTTTGTCCCACAAGTTAGAAGTGCTTATGGAACTTGACATATATAGAAAGCCAATTTTCGTACTGTGTCTCTTTATAATCCCTCATTCAAATCTTCTTGGGGCTTCTTTTTAGCATTAATAGTTTTGTGAAAAAGTTAGGAATTGTGAATAACAATGAGTAATTTCCTTGTTAAAAGTAACGCTAGATTAGTGTGATTTATAATAAGTTGCAAAATGCATAATTAATATATTTAGCACGTTACATGGAAGAAGCAGTATAACATACACAGGACTGGGCAACCTGACCTAGTGGGTGGCATCCCTGCCCATGGCAGAGGGGTTGGAACTATGTGATCTTCAAGCTCCCTTCCAACCCAAGCTGTTCTGTGATTCTATGACTGTTTAGAGGTCAAAGAAGAATACCGTGTGCAGGATTTGTTACCAGATCTAACCAGCAAAGCTAAATTCCTGCAAATGCAGGGGTTGGTTTGTTTGCGTCACAGTCTGAATGGTCAAAGACCAATTAACTAGAAGAACATGCTCAGAAGAGCATAACCACTAAAGACCCAGTTGTCAGATGACTTAGATCTCTAATGAGACATTGAGAGAAAGGAAGGAATCAGACCTTTCACATTACAAGTCCTCAGAGTGCTCTGTCTACTAGCAAGAGCTCTTAAAGTAAAGAGAACAAGGACGTCAGAGCCAAGGTTTTCCTAAGCCTGAATCAGCTTTGCAGTTGAAAAGTTAACCAGAAAAGAAGGATTTATTGAACAAATTGTTTCTTTTTTGTTTGCTGAGCAGCCTCAAAAATCACGCTATCACCACTTACAGTCGTTAGTTGGATGTCGTTAGGAGCTGCTAGCAATATCCTTTTGTTCATTTGGGATGAGTATTTTTTTCCGCAGATATTTCTGCAGATGTGATATCTCTAGAATGAGGAAAGGTATCAAAAAGAATCTTTCAAAGTTTTGCTTCTTCACTGTATTGATTTACCTGGACACTTTCTAGCAAATCACCCTGCCTTAATTACTTCTGAAGGGTTGCATCAATTTTATCAGATCATTTTAGTTCACTGACTGGATGAATGCAAAGCATTTTAGTCAGTCAATGTCAAGTTTAAAAAAAAAAAAGTAAACCTTTAACTATTGTGAAGCAGTATGAAAGTATAATGGAAGAAGAAGAAATAATAGAAGAGTAACAGTACTTTGCTTTATGGGCCACATAGCCTTTGCCTGAGACCTAGGGTTTACTGACTACCTATAATGTAGATTCCTTTTGAATATGCTCAACGCAGCTGTAGCTGTGAAGGGTGAGGCTCCATCCTTGGTTTATTTTAATTCTTTTTGTGCTTGAATTCTGACTAAAGAAGTTTGGGGGAAACATTTTTCCCTCACAATGCAAGGCAATGCATTATCCAATAAAAAAGTTTCTAATGTTGTTTGAGCAGAGTTTAAAGTCATAGTTCCATAAGCATATGAGAATAAATTGCATTTACCTAAATATTCGCGGGAAGAGAAGCAAAGAGGGAGTGGAAAAGGGAAAAAAATAATACAAAGCTTTTCATTTTGTAATTGATCAGTGATAAATATCTAGGTCTCATGTTAGTATGTATATACATGGTCCTTTATGTATCACCTGTTAGTAGGGTACCATTTGATCTATAATCAAAGCCGAGGATACAACTTCTACACATCCTTAAATTCTGAAGGTGCTTAAGTACTTTTCCCAAAACAGAGGGTTTTAAAAATGAAGGCTTCAAGCAGGAAGCTATGTTCAAAGACAGTTAAATGTTGCCTGTACCTCCTCTTCTTTCTGCTGTCTCCTTCAACATATATTCTCCAATTTTATTTCCCTATATGATTACAAGCAATATTTAGTTTCAGCTAGAGATCTTGCTATTGGCCATAACCATTGTGTATGGCTAGATAATTTCCTGAGGCAGTGAATTCCACAGATTGGATTTAGCCTGCAAAAAATAGCATTTCTACTCAAAATTTCCCAATTTACTGCCCTTTAATTTTATTGAGTACTCTGCTCTTCTTGATTAATGTCACTCTGTGAAAGGTTATACACTTCATTATAGAATACTTGAAGCACTTGACTTGTATATAAAAAAAGGCTATCATAACATTCTATAGTCATTAAAAATCAATTAGCAATTTATTCAAGAAATAGAAGGCTAACCCTGGTGTCCCAGATAACTTGCTAAGCCGTTGCTCTCCAGTATTGTGCACTGAACAAGATAGACTTCAGATTTTTTCTTCAACTGTCCATTTAGTATGAGTGGCTTGCTGCTTTCCAGTGACAGCTGCCCTTCTACAATGGATTAAACTTCTGCTGTAACTTGAGCTTGTCAGTTGTTTATGAAAGACATTTGGCACAAAGTGTAAGGGTGTAGGTATGTGAATTGCCAGGTCAGCAGAATTTAGTGAATTGTGTCTTCCTCTCCTATTATCTGGATGAAAGATGTCCACTGTGTGCTTAGTGATGCTGGACCATTATATTAATAGAAAATATGCCTCTAACATTATCTTTGAACTATGATGCTAGTGTAATGAACGAGAAACTTGAAAAATGTGCGTAGCTATTGTTCCTGGGGGGAAAAAAAAAAAAAAAAAAAACTCTAAACAACCAGAGCACCCATGTCTCATGTAGCTCCAATAATATGTCTTCACCTAGTTCTGAAGAACCAAAAGATATAGGCATAAAAGTGTATTTATGGAGACAAATCGACTTTTCATTGCTTGGCCCATACTGAAACTGCTGGTTGTAATTGTGATTAACAAACAACAGAATTAAAAATCCTGGTGCTATTGCTAGGCGATTATCTGTGTCATTGAGAAAAAAGCCTTCAACTGGAGGTTGCAATGCTAAGGTCATAGCAATTAAGGATGCTTGGAAAAGAAGAGGTCTCCCACAATACACAATGTTCATCAGACTTCCTGAGATATGCTGAAATGCTTTTTCTTCATCTTGATGTTGAGCAGTTTCTTTGACTTGCAAGAAAAAGAAAAAAAAAGTATCAGAATCCAATTCCTTTGGTTTGTGTGTAGTGAAGTTGTTTGTGTTTGGTGAAATTGTTTGTAGTGAAATTATTTGCTTTGTCCAGAGAGGAAAAAATGACTCCAAGTTTGTTTATAACAAGGGATATGTGTTGCAACCAATGCAATGGGAGACATGGGTTTTCCCAGAAAGATAGTTTAGCAAAACACACCAAAACAAAGACCAGGTCATGTGGCAGTTAAGTGTGTAGTGGGTATCCAACATATGACAGGCTACTTCTCAGTCTCTGACAAAAGAATAAATTGTGTATGTCCATCCCAACTTGGTTCACGGTACTTAAAGCTAATATAGTTCCTCCTATAGGAGCAATCATTGCTTCTTACGAGTATTTATTGACTGGACTCAAGGCAAAAGAATGACACAGATCCAGAAATGCTTGAAGAGAATGCCAGGTGTGTTCCTTTAATCACAGTATTTCCAAGCATAACAAGCAGGACTCTAATTATATAGACCTGCTCAAAATATAATGTTCTAAAGATCTTCTTAATTCTGATTATGTAACTTGTTCAGAAAACAGGACACAGTCTTGTATGTCAGGGAATGCATATCTCTGTCCTCTTATTGTAGGTGTCTAGGATGACCAGGCAGTAAATCCATTCATTAAGGCTGAGAAGTGGTGCAGAGTGTTACTGACCGTAGTGGTCCCTTCTGTCACCGCAAAATTGAGAAACTATCCAAAACAATGTTGATGTTAGAGGGAAAACTTAGAAGCCCTTCAGAGAAAAATCCTGTCCTGTTCCTTTCAGCCCAAGTGAGTAGGTAAACTACAGTATGAACAGGCATTTACAAAGTGCAGTAATTTGGTCCTAGTCCCAATCCCATCCACATGAGCCCAGAGCAAAGTTAGAGCGTTGCTGTATGAGGGGCTAAGCTGGATTCTTCAGAGGCCATTTGGTCACTAAGGAGTCTCCTGAGCAAACTTCTTCCTAGAGGGGACAGAGGTTCAGCCTAATTCAGCTTCAGTGATCTTGAGTCTGCACCTGAATACTGAGATGAAATGGTGACATTTTGTTGTACAGTACCCAGTGAGGCAAGGCAGTATCTCACTTTGTAGATTGGAAGGCTAAAGCATAGTGAGCCAAAATGATGTCCCACAGTGCTAGAGAAGGTATCTAGCAAATCAAGAGAAGGAATCTAAGACCCTAATCTCTGAGGTGCCCCTAAGAGGTGACACATCAGCAGCGTTCAGAATTGTACCAACTTTCTCACTGTTGACAGTAGTGAGATGTAAGCGTGGAGAAGTGAGCTATAAAAGGTCAGGCAGTTTGACTCAGAAAGCAGAATTATTTCTATAAATGACCATCTGTAGATCTATACTAATGCTATGCTTCCAGCTGACCTAGCAATCATCCCACACATACTTAAATTGACACCAAGCTGAATCACCTTGACTGCTGTAACTGAAATATTGTCATTCAAATCTACACTGGCTGATAGTCTTTGTTCAGACCTGTAAATGATCTTCCTTTTCTGTTGAGATTCATATGTTTAATAATAAACACCCCAGGGAGAAATAAACAGAGAAAAAGTGCACTCAGCAACCAGGGAGCTAAACTGGCTATCAGCATTTGTACTGTCTATCCTAGTGATGTAACTTATAAGAGATCCCCTTTGTGTTCACTGTAGGCAACACTACAAAAAAATATTCTGTAGACCTAATTTTCTACACTCAGTAATGTGTAAATGGTAAATCTCCTTCTGATTGTCATGACCCTGTGCAGCTTCTCTATTTCATTAGCATAATTAGGAAAAATCATCTGTACCACCTAAGTTATGTTTTCAGTGAAAGCCTCCAGCTTCAGTCAACAGGACACGTGTATGCATGCACATGTGATTAATAGCTCCTTATTTGCAGAATAATGACGTTTCCAAGAAGCGTTTTCAATGAAAGACAGATGCAAGGTTTTTAATGATAACTGTATGGGAGCATTGTTCAGTTGTGGGTAGTCTATCCTGGACTTCTAGGATACTTCCATTTTAGAGGAAGCATTTCCAGATATTTGGAAGGATAAAATCTTAGCCAAGGATTTAACGTTTCTTAAATGTTGATACGTTACTGTTACTGTTTTGAGTAAGTGTTACTTCTTTTTTCCCCAAACCTCTGCCAAACAGCCTACATCTCTGCATTTCTCTTGAAAATATTTTTCAAGATCAAATAGTAAACTCACAGTGTGCTGTCTCCATACCAAAGCTTTTTGTTTGTGTTTTTACATAGTTTACCAAATACCTAATGTTACATCAACATATAACATACATTCCTAGCACCTGTGGGTCAGTTTCACAATATTTGGAATGATCTCACCTTCTGCTAAATAAAACAAGATGTGACAGTATCCTACATATGGAGTCCAGCAAGAAAGAGAGAGAGTAAATACTCAGCTATCTGCCAAGTACTGATGATTTCTCTGCTCTTGAGAAGATACCACTGTCTCTGCTTCTCAGCTTACCCATTACATATATGGCTGAGCAGTAAAAAGGAGGTGAAAAATGGACCTCACAAATGTTCAGTCTGAAAAGTC
The DNA here is from genome assembly GCF_013377495.2 of Cygnus atratus. Taxonomy (NCBI): domain Eukaryota; kingdom Metazoa; phylum Chordata; class Aves; order Anseriformes; family Anatidae; genus Cygnus; species Cygnus atratus. The sequence goes on from NC_066362.1 coordinate 65,819,421, forward strand.
CTAAATGCTCTGCTATACCAGGAAGTAGGTCTATTTTTCAGGACCAAGTTGTGCTGATGCTAGCTGATGTAATCGTTATGCAATTGTGCAGGCACTGGGACTAACCAGAGTACACTGTATTCTACTTATATACCTTACCAGACCACAGAGGAAGCTTCTTGTCATCTGGAAATTTCTTCATGCCAGAGCAGTAGAAAGTTCTCTACCAGAAATTTTGGCATTTGTTATTTAAGATTCACTCATACCACAACTTTTATAAGTTCTACTTTTCCAGCTGACTTTCCCAGATGAAGAAAAATACTGCCAATAGATAAGTGCCACATAGCTGAGACTTTTTTATCACCATCCATCATAATTAAAAGGAAGTCAAGTCGTCATTGTGCCTGCATAAATTCTTATAGCAGTTTCTCAGTCATTCTTAATCATTGTTTGTGTGGAATTATTTATATAGATAGTTGCATTCTTTGTAGGAGAGAGAGGATGTTAAGTCCAATTTCTTGACCTAATTCCAGCTTAGGTAGTTATGCTTTGCCTGCCTGATTTATCTGCTGTGATTGTGGGTGAATATTTGCTTCCATCTTGTATCATAGTGTTTTGTTTTCTTTAATGCATTGCTGTGTTTCACAGCAGAGGTGTCTGTGGGATGGTCATGTCATGTGGAATGCAATATGTCTTGCAAACATAAAGAATAATTAGTGATATTCCCATAATAACTGAGCAATTCTACAACAGTATTCAAAGGGAAAGTGGGTAATATACTTAGGGACTGTTAGAGAAACTCCTGAATTTCTGAAGAGAGGTGTTTCAGGTACTCTCTTCTGACTACAAAATCCATCAGTCCTGTGAGGAAGCAGCTGATGAACTGTTTTCACAGAGGTAGATTTTGAACTTCCTTTTTAATGAGTCTCCTTCAGTTAAGTTGCAGCTGAAAGAGCCCAGAGATAGAATTCTGTATTGGCCCATTGACTGTGGACTGTTGCCAGACATGGACTTTAATGACTGTACTTTGAAAGTAAAATGGATGATGTACCTCCATCCACAAAGAACTGATTATATTAGTGTTACTCTCCTGCCTTGTCTTGCTGAAGGTCTGAAATTCCTTTCCTGAGTTGTTAAGAATCTTGAGTCAGATCACCTCCCCTAAAGTGTGTCTCAGTGCCCATGTATGGAAGAATATTTCTTCTGGGATCACAACAAATGCTTAGATTGCAAAGACGAGAGCATTTTCCTAGAAGGAGAGAACAACATACGATAGAATTTTACAAGTGTGGAAAACAAAGGAACCTAAGTTGCTTTATGCCTTTTAGGTACTTTCAAGTCTGCAATTTAAGTTCATAAATCATTTTAGTGCTCCTGAATATGTTAACCACCATCTGTTTCTTTAATGATGCTGTGTCTGGCTCAGAAGATAAGTGTTTATGAAAAGTAATGAAGAAGGGGTTTTGGTATTTTGATACCATCATGAAAATGAGATATTGAGGTATCCAGCAACTTTCCAAAATTTTGAACTTCAGAGGACTCTTCAAGATAAAATGGTGTTTATATGCTACATGCTTTTAGAATATGTAAAATATGTGCTAGTGTTGCTGTACACATAATACAGGTTCTGGTGCTAAAATAATAGTCTGCTGGCTTCATTTGCAGATTTTTGTAGCAATGTTAAAGACAGATCTATGTTCATGCCATTCAGTTTACAGTCTCAAATTCTTCGAGTATTCACTTGTGTAGGAATCACATTTTGAAAGAGAGATTCATCCTTCAAGGAGAGAAAGGAAGTTTGTGAGAAAGCTTTAGGTCACACAATCATTCAGGTTGGAAAAGACCTCTAAGATCATCTAGTCCAACCTTTAGATTGTCTAGTCCAAACTTTAAGTCCTGAAAGGACTTCTCTCAAAAGCATACAGCTACTGCCCTGACTGTGGAAAACTAAAGATTACCAGAGAATTGCCAGGGAAAGGTAAGTATATGTCCACAGTTACCACATACTTTTCTCTGAAGTGTGTGTACCTGTGCTGCAAATGGGAAATAAATATAATCTGACAACACACTGAGGTAATGCTTAGCAAAACCTAGCAACTTTTTCACAAGCAGAAAGCACACGCACAGAGATTAGAACAGAAGTTTAGAAGTCATTGGATGGACCCTTGTGGTGCTGTGGGTAAACTCCAGAAAGTGATAGTCTGCAACTTTGAGCATTCAAAGAAGTGCCAGTACAGCACATAGTTGTATTCTCAATCTGTATTAATCACTGCCTGTAAAGAAACAGCTGGAGGAAAAAAGCAATCAAAGCAGAGGTCACACCAGAAAGAACATACAGAAACACTTGCTATGATTATGTGTAAACCAACCACAGGCTCTGTTTACAAACCTTTCCATCTGTTCCTTTGCCTAATCATTTCTGCTTTCCCTCTCTGTCTTCTAACTTTCCTTCGTCTTTCCAGATGCAGGACGCTATGGGCTATGAGTTACCATGGGTGTATTTTGTCAGTCTGGTCATCTTTGGATCCTTTTTCGTTCTAAATCTGGTTCTTGGTGTGTTGAGCGGGTAAGCTGACAGTTTTGGTGTCCTTTTTCCAATGCTACAGGGCAAGACTCCATAATAAGGGTTCTTCCCTGTCACCAGGATTCTTTTGGAGGGATTAAAAATCTGAATCCAAGGAAGCTTTCACATCAGCTCTCAAAAATCTTGACCAAATATTCAAACTTGGCAAATAACAATGCAGGTAACAGAATAGGTATGCTGACAAAGAAATTTAATGTCTGGGCATCCAAAATTGCTAATGTCAACCTTCCATAAATTTCCAGAAAAATGATTATTGAAAATTTTATTGCTGGTGACTTGGGATCTCTTTGGCTGGAGCCTTGCAATGCTCAGAAACTGAGCTTGTCTCACTAATTATCATTCCACTCTTCCAGGTCAATGATGCCATAGGAAGGGACTGGCCCTGGATCTATTTTGTTACACTAATCATCATAGGGTCATTTTTTGTACTTAACTTGGTTCTCGGTGTACTTAGCGGGTAAGCAGTACCAGGAAAATGTTTTGTTATTGTTTATTTTTAAAAATTTGTATTTCTATTCCAACTCTGTTGTTACCAAAACAACGGGCAATGGTGGGTTGATCTCAGGAATCTTTATAGAAGACCTGGGCTATTGCTGTGCAAATAGCAAAACATGGCATTCCTAATGGCATGGAAAGAGTCTTTTGATTAAACCAAAGGAAAAAAAATAAAAAAAAAAAAAAACTATGACTGTAACTTTCCTCTACCTAAATCCTCTACCTATTCTCTGTGGGAAGAGGACAATACTATGTTCCACTGTTTAACTGCCTGTGGGTGAAGCATACCATTCACCATGGAAGGGGATTACAGTAAAATCTCTAGAAGAGTCATTGGGACTGAAGGAGGAATGAGAGCACGAGACAAATCCCTTCACAGTTGTGGGATGAGATTCCTGCCAAATTATGTCTTCTCACATGAGATATTTTAACATTGCTTAATATCTCTAAACCACAGCCTAATGGGAGACTATTTTCCCTGAAGAGTGTCCTGGGCACATTTCTTCTTCAATAAGCACATCTTCTCTGTTGTGCGGATTACAAGCCTAAAATTATGCAGGGAGGAAAGATCATTTCTCTCTGACCTTTCCTAAGGATGAACAGAGAAGCAGGATAATTTCTTCTAGTGTTTAAACATCCCTAAGTCATCTAGACATGTAGCTGTATTTCAGTTCTGCTGTATAACCCTCACTGCGAAGCAGCATTTTGGTAGATATGATTAAAAACAATTGATATTGTCCCCTGTAGATAAAAACTTACTGCCCCTGGGGAGCCAGATAATTAGAGGAATCAAGCCAGTCAACATTCCTCACACAATTATTTTTTTTACAGATCTCCTAGAATTAAGCTTCGAATTCTGTATTTGGGCATGACTGGGTGCCTATAGCCATTCCACGTAGATGGATAAATATGCTGTGAGGGCTTTTATGCATCCTCTTTTTCTTTGTTTCTAACATCATGCCTCTCTCAATGAGTTCTAAATGAATTTGGTCAGAGCCTGTACTTGTTGCCTCAGTGGGAAACCCTTAAATCTCCTGTCTTTTGATCATAAGAGGGGGAATATCATCTCTGAGCAGGAGGGAAGCCTTGATGCTTCACAGAAATTGTGTCCTCAGTGTTTGTGCCAACAACATAGGAAAGGCAGTAGTACGACTAGAGAAGAAAATCCTCCATTGATCATCCTGCGAAGAGAAAGATAATAGCAGATCTACAGAAGGTGTTGCTATTGTCTTCATTACTTCATTAAAGGAGACATGCAGCTAAGAAAGCTGCTGCAAAAGAGAAGAGTTTCCAAGCAGTAAATGGAGAGGGACAAAATGCCCAGTAATGAAGTGTCAGGCAATAGTCTGCGTTTGGATTTCTGGAGAGTGATACTCTGGGTACAATTTTAAAATGTAAGCTCCTCATTTCTCCATGCGGATGCTCAAATCAGCAGGTAAGGATGTCAGCAGTAGAGGAGGAGGATGACCAGCTGACAGCGGGTAAGCAGTCTGTTGTATCAGAAATGCACTCGAGGACCATGTAAGACGGTGGTTGAAGATTCTGTAATATCTGATTTGATAAAACAGTGCCTGAGAGCCCAGCCTTGAGGAGTGCATATTGTTGAAGCATTGCTGATTCAATTTACCGACACTTGGATTTGTGTCTGTACATAGTGGAAATTTGCATTTCCTCTCTCTTTTGTTTTTTAACCTAAGAAAGTGTTTTGGGGCCTAGATACTCCATCTCCTGAGATACTGCAGCCAAAGCACCACAGCTAGTGGTGAGAGATGGAAACTGTCTGTAGGGAGAACTGAAATCAAAGATGAAGTTCACCTTGCTTAATCTGTGAGTCACTATTTCTGGCTGTGTTCACACTATTATGACAGCTGCACTGTTTCTGCAGTTTTTCTCCCAACTGGAGAAAAGTAAAAAGAAACTTAAGAATTTGCATCCATGAAAAAAAAAATAGAAATGATGGCAGAAATGTTCTAAATTTTCTTTGGGCTAAATAAGCAGTTCTTAAACAATTAACTTTCTAAAGCAATTCTAAATTCTGCTGAGTTGCAAAGTGTCGTTGCTTTGCAGATTAAGCTTTTTTTTTTTTTAATAAACTTGCTATTAGTCTGTTTTGTGTAGATGATCCACCTGTCTGTTCTATGTAGTACACAAAGCAATATTCCTGGGCATCTTTGTAGATCCATTCTGGGCACCTCTGATTTCTCCCCATTTATTTCAGGAACAAGCATGTTGTGTAGGTAGACTTCGTCAATGACAGATTAGCTTAGTTTTTTTAATCACTTCTGAATACGTAAGTGTAATTAATTGTACTCACAAAGACACTTTGATTGCACCTGCAAAATCAAATACCGAGTTCTGCTCTGCCTAAAGATCTCATCTGTAATTTGTTTTTCCTCAGGTATTTCACCCATTCATGATTCTTCTGGTGAATTTGCTAGTCAAGTGCTAAGCTAAATAGTATGACAGAGTATTAGTGTGTAGAGCTATAATCCTTTTTGTATTTTGACTGAGCACACTATAAAATCGATGTGTTCCAAAGGAAAAACCTAGTCAGCAGATAACACAGTGGACCTTCTCAAGTCTAGGCAAAAGGAGTCCACGTCACTGCTGTAAGCAGTGAAGCCACTGTTAGAGGTCTTCTGAGACCAGAGATGTTCGCATCTGCTACCTGTTTCAGTTGATTAGTGAGGGGAAAAAATGGCAGTGTGTGTTTAACTTTCAGACCTGTATGTTGATGCATATAGATTCAGATTTATTTTACATTTTGCCAATCAGTGATCCAAATTCCAGGATAGATGCCAAACAAGCAATTTCCTAGGGCAAATGGAGGGCCAGAGAACAGCCATTTCTTCTGATATGAGAGGATCCTGGAAACCCAGTTGGCTGCTTCTGATGCTGTTACTGCCAAGGAAGAGATCAGAGTGAACAGGAGGCTGTCTGTAGTTGTAGCTCCTCCTAAGGACAGCAGAAGTAGTTTTCCTGATATTTCAGGGCTCTTCTTTAGTCTTCTGTCCCCTCTTCCAACCCTTTCCATTCTTTGCTGTATCTGTCAGGGTGGATGAGGTTTGAAGCCTCGTGCTGCATTAAGCAAGAGCTTTGAACTGCTAGAATTCTGCCATTTTCCTCACTTTCCAACACTCCTCTGAATGAGAGAATTCATACTGAGATCAGATATAGACATGAATTATCTATATTTCAGATTATATATATTATATTAGACTATATATATATATTACCTATGTTTCAGATATATTTCATATTTTTATTTCAAGGATTGGTATTTCCTTTGGCAGATGTCTTAGAGTTTCCTGGGAAAGTGAAAGAAAGTGAAGCAAACTGAGTTGGGGAAAAACAATGAGATTCGCCAACTCGTGAACAGATGTTGTCTTCTTCACTGAAAAGAGACAGATTGCTTGGTAGTTCTGCAAGCCTCTATTGACCTTATCCTCACATGATATTGCAATTTTTTTTTGAGAAGGCCACCTCCTGACTCAAGATGGCACTTCTGTCAGAAAGCTTATTTGGTCCTTGGCCTCCCTGCTGAAACTGCAAACAATGAACGTTTACTGCCAACTGTGATGGTGGCAGAGGTAATGTGCACACCTGCCTGCAGTAGGAACTGGACTGAGGTCACCAACTCATTTCACATGGGATAGTAAATGACATGGATAGTAATTCTTGATTGTGAACTACATTTGCCTGCATACAGGCTGGCATTCCACATGGGAAGTGGTTGGAATTGTATTAGCAATTTCCTGAGCCACCTGTTCTCAATAGTTTAATGCTCGTATAGCATAGAAATTAAGATAATTTAAATAAGTTGTCTTCTTTGGAGAGTCATACAAGATTTGGAAACCCATACATTGTACAAAGGAAAGAGACAGGTGAATTCATATCATTTAGACTGGGGGATCACAGTATTTTCAGCTGTGCCATGAAAAAGCCAGGTAACAAGTTAACTTCTATGCAGACAGCATAATGACATGCTGCTAAAAGCTCATTTCAGTTTAGTCAGCTCTTCTTCCAGCCTGAGTCACATTTGAGAGGGACAGTACATGGAGCTGACAAGACCCAAGCAGGCATGCAGCTTAGATGCATCTAATATAAATGATCCAGTTCAGTGCACGGTAGAAATTCCATTTTCTGTTAGCTGGATCATTTCGTTTTCCACACTTTGGTTTCTAAAACTGACCCTTGCAAGTTATAGCAATGCAAATACATAGTTCTCACTTGGAGTTGAAAGCCTTTTCCCTTTTAAAAATGGACCTATTTGTTGAAGATTCTAAAATACCAATTTACAAGCCAACTATTGAAATACTAGGATTTGATTTTTCAAACAGCCTTAATAGTGCATAGCTTCATTCAGTGATTTTTCTGGAGTTCATTCATTAATTTGGATAAGGTGCTATGTAAGACCCAGAGGAAAGATGTTATTGAAGCTATAAACAAAAACAATTGGAATTGATTGGATTTTTTAAAAATCTTTTGTACAGATTTTATTGTTGTTGCTGGGGTCATTCTTGCCATATTTGCAGTAGCTGTTTCTCGGCCTTGTGGCTATTGGGTCCGAGGGTTGACTGTGATCTAACTTCAGGCCTGAAAACCAGTGATTCTCTTCATCATTTGCACCTTCATTATCACTGTCCCATGGGACAGCCTGAAACTTCAGTAATGTGACAGAGGGTGAGGATCACACACGCATCCTTTGTCACATAGTTTGGCTTGAAATAAAGATATCTTCCTACTTTTCCTACTTTCATTCTGCTTCTGTGCTGGTATCATGCGCAGTTCGTAATATAAAAAGCCTGATCAAAAGACTGAAGTCAATGGAAATCTTTCAGCAGGTTTTGACCAGACAGAAGTACTTCATTAAACCATCACTACTGGAAATGCATCCCTGTCTCAGTTGCTTGAGAACACTTCATGTGGCACTCATTGATATTTTGATTAGGATTTTCATACTCCTGATATTATCCCACCAAAGTTAGTGGAAGGCTTCCCATTTGTTTTTGGAGGAGCAAAACAAAGACTAATATTAGGCTTTTTTTTTTTTTTAATTTCACTCATTGCTGACAATCATCAGCGAGGCTAATGCATGTTGTATTTGAGAGAATGACTTTTCCTCTCATATCTAGACACAGTGGGCCGTGTTATCTGCTGTGTGCACCTTGTGTAGTGATCTGCTTCAATAGATATAAGGCTTAAGTACTCTTAGTCCAATGTTTTTCACAATCATTAAGCTTACTTTTAAAAATACAAACATTAAAACCTGATTTAGAACCACAGGAGAGTTGTTAAATGGAGGTAGATTGGCATTTCTAGAAAAAAAAAATAGTGCAGGGTAGATGTCTGACAGATAGGAAGAAAAAGAATCACAGTCAAAAAGAAGGCAAAGCAGACACCCTGGATCATAACTAAGCAACATTAAATTCTTGTTCCTATGCCCTCTCTTTTAAGCCCATATTCCCAATAGTGGTTTTTCATCACACAATCAAACACCTACCCTGTTTCACTTTCTGGCAGAATCTATTATTGCTCATGTTTGTCTACCCAGCTGGAGACTTGAAAAATAAATTTCATGTCAGATAACAGGCCTGAATACTGAAAGCCTGCAATAAAACATTGAGGTTTAAATTTTCAAGTATACTGTTCAGTACTATGGGTGAAATTGCCCATAATTATCTGTGTAGAGAATTGTGAGTATCATTACTTACACTTACAATTAGTACAACTTAGTTGTGATTATACCTATAATCTTAAAGACAGATTGAGACCTGACTAAAAATTAGAGCCACCATCTCACTCTCCAGATGTCAGATTATTGTCAAACAGTTCATCATTGTCTCGAATTAACCACTATCCATATAGATATTTATGGATAGCTTTTGGAGAATATCAAGTGGTAAAGAATGTTAGAAAGTGTGTGGTATTGTACAAAAACATTATATATGAGTTTTATTTTAATTATTAATCAAATGTTGAGAATGAAAGGATTAAAAAGGTAATTGTGTTCTCCTAAGCACTGGTAAAAATGTGGACACTCCAGCTGTTTTACAAGTGCAAGGATACTCCTTTCATGTGTCTGTCCTGACAGAACAGAGAAAGCTGGGTGTGCTACAGAGGATATGGAGACTTTCTAGTGGAAATCAATCTAACCCATTGTTTTCCAATCTCTTCCTCTCCCTCCACCCACGTCCCGTTCCTCCCTCCCTCTTGCTAGGGAGTTTTCCAAAGAAAGAGAGAAGGCTAAGGCTCGTGGTGATTTCCAGAAGTTACGGGAAAAACAACAGCTGGAGGAGGATTTGAAGGGATATTTAGACTGGATAACTCAAGCTGAAGACATTGACCCAGAAAATGAAGATGAAGGCATGGATGAGGAGAAGCCTCGAAACAGTAAGCAATTTTATTCTGTCTGTCTGTCTTTCTCTGCTTTTACCAAGAGAGCCTGTGCCCACCTGCTCTAGCGCTGAGATTGCATATAGGGCAGAACAGGTTCTTTCTGAGACTCTTACTATGCTTATACGTGATCCAAGTTTAATGCTTTTTTGGAAACTATGGAAGGGAGAAATATGTGTAAAATAATGGATATTGTTTTGCAGATCCTCAGTTTCTTGTCTATAATACTGACATTAGAACCTGATATTAAACAGGAAAAAAGATCAATACTTGCCATTGGAAGTTCGCTACTGGGATAAGTTTTAAAATATACATGTGTCTCCTATTTGTTTATTTAATTGTAGTTCAGTGTTACAGGCTATTGACACATGGTTAATTACTTTGAAAGCAAAGGTTTCTAGGCAAAGCAATGCTACAGTATGGGATAAGGGCCAAGTCAACCCTGTTGTACATTAAGTGCACCATCTGTAACTCCATTGAAATCAGCGGAATTGCATTTGCTTTTGCCAGGCTGGAATTAAGCTTTCAGGCATTTCTTGTAAGAGAAGTACCTCTTTTTCTTCTGTTCTGGAGTTGAGAAAATGTTTATGCAAAGTGAGAATTCACTATCACTTCTTATTACAAATCCTGAAGAATGACGGGTTTGAAGAAAGCGGAGATTCCTTGTGTTTCATTATCTTCATTGAATCTTCTCACTCCACCTCATCTTTTACTAGTACAGGCTCTGTATCACTTCAGAAACACCTAGCAGTTATCATTACAGGTCATGTGCTTGGGAAATGTCAGAGTTGGAACCTTTAGACAGTTATGCAGTTAATGGACACCTATACTACTCAGCTTTCATTGCTGAAATGTGCATTATCCCAGTTTGATTTTGGAAGAGAAGACATGAAGCATTTCCCTATAGATCACCCTTCCTACCAAATAAACAAAATCTATGGGGTGATCTGATCAGAACCATATATTCCAGCAACAGGAAGACCAGACACTGAAAAGTTATTCCTGCAGAAAAAAAGCAAGATTTCTATCAGATGCTCATGATATTTTGGAGAAGTAAGCACTACTCCCTGTAGCTGCCAGAACACTTAAGTTCTTTCAGAAAAAAGAAAAAAAAATCACTTGTGGGGTCATGAATATCAAGTCATACCCCTGATACCTATGTATTTGGATTTGAGGGAGTCATTGGGGGGACTTGCTCAGACCTCCCCAGATCAGGTTACTTTTCTTTTTATGTTGGTGCCTTCAAGTGCTCATAGCTTACTTTCACAATTAAACCTCAGTAATTTGTTATTCATAGACAAAATTTGCTGCTGTGTGGCATACAATAAATGGAAGATCATGTCTGGTGATCCCATTTCCTTTCTTTATAGGCAGAATTTCCTATTATGAAGAAAAAAAAAAGAAAAAAAAAAGCACCACTGTAATGGACTCTGGTATCCTTATATGACATCTTAGTGGGGAGGCCAATTGTCACACCACTCTACTGAAGTCACCAGGAGGCTTTCCCTTGACTTCAGTGGGAAGTTCCTAGAGACATGCCTGTTAAAAAAAAGTGTAGCCACATTGCTGAGATAGTATGATGAGAACCTGCCAAAGCTACTCGCTAATTTGAACTTTTTCCTTTTTAATTAACATGAAAATAATGCTGCTCTGGTAAAAGCGTTTTGAAATAGGTCAGATGTAGTTTCATTGTATTCATTGCAACAGGGTGGGATCAGTCCAAATTTGAGCTAACAAGCTCCTTTTCTGACTGGTGATACTAAGAACTGAAAGATAACATATCTTCAGCTTACAGTGCTTCTTCTTCAGATTAATAAAGTGAGTTTGGTAAGACAGGGTTTATAAAATCCGTAATATTGCATCTGACAAGTTCTCAAGAGTTTCTCCTAGTCGGCTATTAATGGCAAACTAACTTTTTACCCATTTCTTCTCCAAGCTGTTTATGAATGCAGTGTCTTCAGTGCTGTTGGTTCCAAGAGGCAGGTCTAAGGACAGTGGTTGTTAACCAGTCCCAACCACACAGCATATCTTTCTCTCTGACATCGTTGTGGGACACTTAATCAGTTCGTGTTACATGACAGACCAGGCTTGGGAACAGATGTCTGCAGTGCCTAGTGTTATATAGCAGAATCACATCTTTGAGAGGAATGGCTCAGGATGTGAAGAAAGGCTGTGGACTGATGTTGGCCATGTACAAGGGACAAAAGTCATGCTAACAAAAGTCTCTGAACAAGAGAATAGGAGAGACCAAGCAAACAGGTCACTCTATGAAGTTTATTTGCTTATTCCTCTAAAAGTTTTTTTGTTTGGTTTGGTTTGGTTTGGTTTGTGGTTTTGTTTTTTTTTTTTTTTTCTTCCATTTAGAACAGGCTGTTGATAACAATGATCTTGTGTGAGGCTTTGGGTTCTACAATATAAAAAGGATGTTAAAGTTCTTGAAATGGTCCAGAGGAGGACACCAAAGCAGGTGAAAGGGCTGGAAGGCATGTCCTGTGAGGACACTGGGCTGTCCCATGCTCTCTGAAGCTCCCTGAGGAGACGAGGCGCAGAGGGAGGTGCCAGTCTCTGCTCCCTGGGACCAAGCACAGGGCGCACAGGAACGGCACAGAGCTGCCAGGGGAGGGTCAGACAGGGCATTAGGAGAAATGTCTTTACCTTGAGGGTGGTCAAACGCTGGGACAGGCTTTCTGCAGGGGTGGTTGATGCCCCAAGCCCCTCAGTGTTCAAAAGGCAATTGGGCAGTGCCCTCAATAATATGCTTTAACTTTTGGTCAGCCCTGAGGTGGTCAGGCAGGTGGTCTTGATAATCTTTGTAGGTCCCTTCCAACTGAACTATTCTATAGTTTTCCATACTCTCCAGTGCTGTGCATTGATCTCCTTCCTGCCAAAGGCTTTTTTAACTATGGAAGTAAAGGATCTTTGTGCTTACTTCCTCTGATGGGGAAGCAAATAGCCTCTAGACACAGATGGTAAAGAGCAACACCCCCTTTCCCACACCCAGGTCCAGCCCCCCAACCAACAAAAATACCTGGATCCATGCCCCCACCCAGCAGAGTTGAGGAGTTTTCATTCTGGCCTTTTGTATTTTATAAACCACATTAGTTTTTCTTTCCTAGTAGGCTGTTGTATTTACTCTTGCCAAATTATGGGTACCATATTGTTTAAGCTCTGTTGTATTTCTTGACAAAGCAAAATAGTTTACAGGCATCCTCTCCTAAGATGTCATGCTCACTTCATTTGTTGACATGCTTATCCGTCATGTATACCACATAGGAAGAAACTCACTGTATATTTACTGTATCTACCTATGTGGTTACACATCTTATATGTCCTATTGTGTACAAACATACCTAACGCAGAACCATCTCAACCCACTCTGATGCTGGAGACCAATATCTGCCTGGGATACACTGATGGAGAGCAGCACTGAAAAGGCCTATCTGCTCTCCTGAAGCTTAATCGCATTCAAGTTGTGCTGCTCTTGGGGGCTGATGGATCTGCTAGCAAATAAGGTGAAGGAGCACTGTGTAACAAATCAAATAGAAATAGAGGTCTTTTCTTTAATGGCTTCTGTTTAAGATAACGCCATAGAAAAAGTGCCATAAGTGATAAGGTATTGTTTTTATTTGTGTGTGTGTGTTTTCTACTGTGTTGAATGTTTTGGCATTCATGCCAGCCATCAATCACCAGTAGGGGTTGGACTTCAGGATTGGTATTAGTTCTCTTCCAACTACCATCTACAGAACATGCTCCAACTATAAAGGACAGATGGCACAGCATTTCAGACATGGTTGTAAATGACCTCAGGAATCTATCTGGCCTGATTGCCCTTAGCCTATCTGAATCACACCTACTAACCATGCTGAGCTTCTTGGTTTTGCATTGCTGAGGCTCCAATGTCTTCCTTGTCTTCTTGTGTTTAGCTCTTGCTGAAGGAGCACAGATGCCTCACATACAGCTTCAGTGTGGTTCTCTCTCGAGTTTTCTTCAAAGCTCACTGCCTTCTCTTTCTGGTATAATGTCCTGAGGTCCACAGCAGAGTGCTTCTGCCCCTTCCCAACACACTTTGTTCAGTGATGAATTAATTAACAGTGTTGACTTTTGAGGTATCAGCCCTGAACATTTCAAATAACATTTCACTGAAGTACATAGGGCAGTTCGGTACTCCTAAAGTGGTTGTTTTAGTTCAACATACTGGAAAGGTTTGTTTCAGTTATATCACACTGATGCTCAGCAGATCTGGGTTCCAGCCAGTGAATTACACCATTACTTTAAAGAAGTCATGTTAGTTTTCACTTCCTCAATTTCCCCTTGGAAGCTGTATGCAGGTTTTGGTTGTTGTTTTTTAATAAATAATATTGTATGAGTTCAGCATTTTAATATATACTTACTAAATTAGAGTCTCAGCTAATGTAAATCTGCAACTCTGAGAATCAGCAGTTTACACCATCTGGGCTCTGGCCCAGGTAGGCTACCTAAACTGGATCATCCCAGACACAGAGAACATATGTTTCCAGTCTCTTCTCTGCCCTTGGCTGCGGAGCCAGGTTTCGCTGTCTTCTTTCTCTGTAAAGAAGACTGACTGCCTGCCTGTCAACATGCCTCCTGTAAGACAGAGAACATGAGGCAGAAGGGAAGAGAATTGCACTTGCATCCCCTTTGGTTTGACTGCCTGTGCCAGTCTTTTGGGCATCATCAGTTGTATATTGTATATTCCACAGCTTTCCTGAAGCGGTCAAACCTTGACCCAAGTCTCATTGGGTGTTTACAGCCCTTAATGAAATGGTCGACAAGCCCAAGTACTACAGCAGCAAGAGCCCTTGTGGAAGAAAGGATGAGAAAAGAAGATAAATGTAGCCAGGGTTGGACAATCTGTGCAGCCTTCAGCTGATGTGCTCCATAGCAGTGGCCTTAGCGTTCTTCTGAGGCAGTTTAATACCGGTCGCCTCTCGCATTCATTGAGGAGCATTCACAGTTCAGTCTGAATTCATCCTCTGTGTTTTGGGAAGTGCATGTTTAAGGCAGTTTTTCCTTGTTATTTAAAAACATGATTTTTCCATTTTGGAAGATATGAGGTGGGAAATGTCAAAAGGCGTCTAGGGGTTGTTTGTGTTGATGGTTTTCTTCTATGCTCTTTCCCTGATGGGCCTTCTGCAAGGGAAGAAAACGTTAATTTGACAGAGGAGAGAAACACGTCATGGCACAAAGCAGATACTGAATTTCAAAATTACATGATAGTGAAGAGAATCACCCCTTCTGTTGTCACAGTAACTGGGAATTTGCCCTTTTTTATTCTTCCGAAGAGTGGTCTGGAATGCATCTGTGTTGTTGTGGGCAGAAACAGGAAACCTCAATCCAACCCAGATTTTCCTCCTATTGAAGTTAATTGGCAAAATTCCCATTGACTGCATCAGGGTCAGTAAAAAGCTGTGAATGGGCAGGGAGAAGTAATTTGATGTTTCTGATTGCTCAGATTTTGCACTCCCTTTGTTTTCCTGTGCTTCAGTCCTATTTGGTGCTGCTGCCTGCAATGTGAGCATGTCCACATTAACATCAAGAGAATCTCTAGTAGTAACAGCTCACTGCCTGGCCTCGGGTCTGATAACAAAGCCATTCTGTGATTCAAGACAACTCATTCTTCTAGTTAAGTCATATCCAAGGTGGTACTGCAAATTTAAGGGCTGATTTGCAAGTAGCTTACCCTACAACAGTTCAAAGTCTAATCATACTCCAGGGCTCTATTTCAATGGGACTGATGGCTGTAGATAATCAGGTTTTCATGTAACTCAGCAGTAAAAACAGTGCTAGGCGGTATGTTGCCTATCAAAACATATAGCAATACTTCAGAGAGTACATTAAATAATGAAAGGTATAGGGGAGGGAGGCTTGACTGCACATTCAGATTTATGCCTCAGCTAAAGTGGAAATAGAAAATGTACAATGGAAGGCAAAAAAAAAGTACAGAAATACAGACAGGTTCTAAAATATGTAAAAAGTAGTCTGTTAAAAAAGAAATAATATCAGTTTTCACTTTCAGAGCAGTTATTGCAACGTCTTGGTGACCTTTGGAAATATTTGTTAACATCTGAGTTCACTGCCTCTAAGGAATCAGCTGCAGCCTAATTTTTAGGTGGACCACAGATTTTGTCTTACGCCTACAATCACTGTTTCTTGTGAACAGCATTATGTTGTCATGACTAGGCAGAATTTAATCTCAGACTTGTGAGAGTCTTCCCTAGGTGAAAATGATTTTGAAACAGGGACAAAGTTTTCAGCTGCAAAGGAAAACTTTTTAGAAAAAATTGGGAGCTTATGGACAATTAGAACATTTGGAAAATCTGTGTGTTTCACAGAAAGACTTTGTGCTTCTGAAATTTGGGCCAGAAATACAGAGAACAGGAGAGCTGGTGGTTCAAACAGGAAAAAAATAAAATAAAATAAAATAAAAATTGAGAACTCTAGAAATAGCAGCCTCAGTAATTTCAGCCCAAACAGGGTTTTATTCCCAAGAGCTCCAATAGTAGTTTGACTCTACTACATAACAGGGATAAAAGTATGAACACCTTACTCTAAAAGTTGAGGCTTTTTAGGATTTATCTATCCAATTCCTATTGACTTGACTTCCTTTTACAAAGTCAACTTTTAAACTATAAGGGGACTCTACTGATTTCAGTGAGGCTATGTACTAAATAAGTCCCATTGACTTTAGTGAAAGTTCTCACTAAATCCTATGCAGCCCTTTGGAAAATATTGTGGTTTGAAGCTGTTGGCTAGGGTGAGTTTTGTCTACGGATCTAGTCAGGATACCAAGATAAAAGAACACCAAGTTGTTCAAATTTCACATTTAGTAATTTCATATGTCAGCTTGCTCTGTGGGTTTTGAATCTTGTGCTTAGTGTACTGACAAGGAAGTGGCTTATTACTTTCAGCCTGAAAAATAGCATGGTACTGTGGGATAATGTCTGAGGCAGAAAGCACATAACAGGATTTTCAGAGATCTGGTTACAGGGTAAAATTTCAGGGTGGCCTAAAAAATTCTTAGTCTGCTTTCTATGATGAAATTTAATGGGGAATTGCACAGTTAAGGAATTAACATGGAAGATTCAGAGCGGAAAATGAGAGGGAGTATATTTACAAGATACTTATTTTAAATTCAATCTTGATCATTGTTGCCTTTTAAACTCGTGTCTTCTTACTCTACAAGCAAAAAGGTGGTGTGCTGAGTTAATTTTTATGTCTTGTTTAACCAGAACACACTTGAAACACCTGAAGTTGTCTGTTGACAGTAATTCAGTTCACCTTGATTTATTCTAGTTTCACCTACAGAATTTGTCCCAGTGTATCTCACATACACATGGAAGGACATGGGCAACCACTCCTTAACAGGCATGTACAGCTTGATATTTGAGAGTATTTTTTGCCTGTTATCAAAAAGTAGTTAAAAAAAAACACAGGGTGCTTACTTGGGATTTAAGATCATCTTAGCAAAAACTGTAAGAGGCACAGTCTGGAAAGTGAAACCTTTATCAGTTTAGTTACTCCTAAACCAGTTGGTGATTTGACTTGTGTCATACAACCTGGTTGCATTTTGCTTTCCATGCATAAATGCAAGGAAATAAAAGTCAGTGTTGTAAAATGATTTATTATCTGTCAAAACCTCATCTAAAGAGGCAGAAAGCACAGTGTCATCTTGTTTTATCATTGTCCACTGATGCGGAAAATAATCATCTGGTAACTAGGAAAAGATTAGATGAAGTGCCAACAATTGTGGGTATTTCACAAGGGTACCTGATAAGTGTTTCACAAGGAGTTTAGCAGCTGTGATAGATTTATTCTTTTTCACCTGGAGACGAGGACAAAAGAAGTGTTTTCTGGTGTTTGCACAAATTTTATTCTCCTAGAAAAACAAAAACAAAAAAAGCCCCATATACTCAGCTGCAGAGGTCCAAAACCGTGATTTGCTTGGGTATGAGTGACAGCAGCTCCCAGCTGTGTGCTGTGCCCAAAGCATGCACTGTAGAAAACAGTCCATGTGGTATTTTTGTACCTCGCCATCTTTTAGAGTAGCTCAAACATTGCTCTTAATACAAATACTACTACAGTTTGCACACACTTGCTAAAAGGCCTTGTTAAATGATAAGTCAGCTTTGTTGTGTGGAAAGAGAAGCTCAGGTTGCAAAATGATGCATGGGTTTGTGCTTCAGATGTCAAGCTGTAGTCTATAATTAGCATGCTGCCTAGAAAAAGTTTCTGGGACATTAGTTCTCACACGAGGCTGAATCACTCCCGCGGTCCTTGGGCAAAAATCTTACTGGAGTTGCTGGGGATTTTGCCTGGGTAAGGCAAAAAGGACTTGGGTCCTAACCTGTTTTATTTGAGGTCAGTAACAAAACAGGCAAGTGTCAACACTAGAGAATAATGCCTAATATTAGGTAGTGATGCACCAGAGGCTTGTGTATGCTCACACATGGCTCTACTGTTTCGTAACTGTCATCCACCAAAGGGAGAACATGAGATACTTCATATCTGAAGTCACTTACAAGACTTGATAGTCCAGATAGTACTGTTTGCCCAGTGCATAATTCCACTGGCTAAAATGCCTTTGTATCTGTCATGAATTTGACCCACTGTCATTACTAGCATTTTGATTCCACAGCTCTGTATATGGAAATATGGGGTCACGCCCAGACAAACTTTTATATCCTGAAATGGAGAAATGACAGATATCACAAAAGAATGAGAAGACATTGTGAGACTCCGTAGTGACTCCGTAGTGAGGTAGTGTGGTAGCTACCTATTCAGCCCTCTAAATGACACAAGGTAATGTTGCCATTTAAAAGTAATATATATATATGTATGTATATATATTAGGGTGACTTTACTTTCACTTTTGCTCCATGTTTCATCAATGTCACCAAAACTAGGATGTCAACATTTGACTTTTTCCCTATTGGGAAAAAAAAAAAAAAAAACTGGGAGTAGAGTTCCCTACTGACTGTCTTCACATGTTGCTTGCCTTTTTTTTTTTTTTCTTCTTTTTCTCCAGTGACAAAGCAAGGAAGCTGTAGAGCCTTTATCCTTAATTGTTTTGTCTTCCTCACCATTTCCAAAAGGAGAAAGGAGAAACTTAAAAAGAAGAACAAGATTAGTTTGCTGAACGAAGTGAAATTAAAACTTTGCTTTTAAGCTCTGTCTAGAAATGTTTCATCTACTAGATTGATTCCTTAAAATACGTATGCAGGTTTGGAGAGAGGAAAACATTCTGGCCTGCTTCATCTAGTTAAGAGAAAAAGTCCCAGAAAGGCTAAATGATGTTCTGAAGGTCACCGACCCTCTCAGTGCCAGTGCCAGTCTCTCATAGCACTGCTCAGCCCTTTATACCAGAATTTTGACCTTGTATCGTATCATATAAGGCATTTACAGATTTGATCAGGGTGGTTTTGAACTATTTCCCTTCTTTGGGAAATCACTGTAGTCATATTAATCACTGTAGTAGACACACTTTTCTTGTTTCCCTGAAAGAATGGATTGTTCAGTCTATAAATAAGTTAATCAACAGGTTTGTTTTTAATTGGTAGTACAATGTAACAACCCAGCTTTTATGAAAAAGCAACATTTAGGTTCATAGTTCTGCAGATTTTGCAACTTCCCAGTTTCTCTTTCTCCCTTTCTGACTGAAAGAAAGCTTTGATCATAAAACAAAAAGCAAGCAACTGTTTGAAATCCTTCTTCCCCTTCCTTCTCTGCTGATAGTTACTGCTGAGGGTAGGTAAATCCCATCTAAGCAAATGTAATGTAGAAGCAATTTAGCTCAAGCCTGCATTTTATGTCAAAGCACAGTATGGAGAAGACAAATTGTTGCCTTTGAATGGAGAGCAAATAGAAGAAAGCTGCTGGTATTCAGGAAGCCTCAGGAGAAAGCTATGGCCAGCATTACGGTCTATAATTCTGAAGTAATTTGTTCCAACGTAATATCAGAAGGCCTGGTATTGTTTGGCAAAGCAGGAAAAGCATTTCCAGAAAGTAGAGCGGAGTAACTCTTCAGTCTGTGGGAGCTAGGGCAAATTCAGGTACGCGACTGACCCCAGCAGCCAGCTCCTTGAGTGAAATCTACCGCCAGGAGCAGCTAACAAATCTTTTGTGTTGCTGCTGCCACTGTTGTGTGGAAGAAGGGAGGGCAATGTGGAGAGTAATGTCCAAAACTGTGCAAATTTCTGCCTGTAGGCTCAATTTTTCTTCTTATTCCCTTACACTATCAAAAGTTACATAAACTAGATAAGCTGCCAGGCTGCTGTAGTTCATGCCTGGGATAAAGCTCTTCCTGTCAGATCCTCTGTGACTGAAGAAGTTTTGTGGTGATATCCATGTGCTCTGCTGTCTTGCAACTGAAGATCTGGCTAATGTTGTTCAACTTCAGTTTTTCTCCCTTCCCTGATTCTTGTAGCCTGGAGCACAATGTTACGCTGAGTACTGCTAGAGCAGTGATGTGTGACCAGCTACAGTATATAGAGGCTGGCATTAATGTTGATAGGGCATTAAGTTTATCTGCTATAAAAGCTATTTCCCTAGCAAAGAGTGTTTGGTGAGATAACACCTCTGTTTTTCCTGCTGGAAGAAAGACTTACGTTGATGTGGGAATCCTCTTTAGTACTAATGTGTTACAGAGAAATATCTCTTTAAAGGTATGGGTTTAGAGGGAATCCATTGTTTATATAGCTGGGGAAGACACCTTTGTGCAAATAAATTAATCTCCAACTGCCCTGTTAGGAAGCACTTCTGGAAGCTGTCAAGATTCATCCACTGACACTGGGATTCCAGTTCTCATGAAGGGACATTAAAGGAGACCATCTATGAGAAAACTGCCATCACCATACCTTGTGACAGATTGTATGTGCTTTATTTCCCACAGTTAGAGAGATATAGAAGGCATTCAGTGCCAGGATTTCTACAGAAGATTTTAAGAAATATCACAAACCCCCCAAACTGCATACATGTAGAGCAAGGCCAATTTTTTAAGTAGAGGCCTAAAACATGCCCTTAAATTTTTATAAGGACACTTATAGAATGGTTTTCCAAACTGTGGAGTATTCAGCATTTCCTGCTGAAGACAGTGAGAAAGACCAGTGATGAACATTTGAAAAAAAATGTTATCATCACAGATGTAGCCTTCTTCATTGAGAAAAAGCATTAGTGAGCAGGACTGATAGCAGCTGAAACCCCAAGGACTCCTCAATGTGATATAACAAACTGTCAGGAGAGAGGCTGAGACATTTAGTAATGATGGCAGAGGGAGAGGGAGCATGTGTTTGGAGTTAGGAACAACTGTTGGGGATGAGAATTAGTTGTATTACATCAGTGCCAGATGACATCAGAGCTACAGTACGCCTGACACCTTATATACACAAATAAAATTTAGGTGTATGTACACAAATCAAAGACAGCTTTGGCTCCAAGAGCTTACAGTCTGAACAGACAAAAGGTGGTATTATAATTCCTATATTTATTTTTTTTAAACAGGAAAGCAAAGCTGGTACAGAAGGGAATGCCACTTTAGGCACTTCATGGTACCCGAGACTTTCACTGTAGACCAGCAGATAAAATATGGCATATATGAGGTGGGACATAAAAAATGCCATCCAGAGCCTGATAAGCACTGAGTGTGGTTTGTCCAATGACATATGTGAAAAAAGTTAGTACTGCTAGAAACTTCAGTATGGATCTTGTAAGCTTGACATCCTAAAAGTGTTTTTGGTAGAGAGAAGAATGTGGTAGGACCAACTGTAGCAGAAGCTGTTCTGCTATGAGCTTTTTTCCTCAGGGTCGAAGTTCATATTCATTGGAACTATCTACCTGTCTTTTTCTTTCCTTTTGAGTTTTGTATTATAGCTTGAAGATATATGTACAGGAAGATAATTACTGAGGTCCAGACCTTGTGTTCCTTGGCCCAGACCAAGAGCTATGTGGGATGGAACTGGAAAACCTCTGAGATGCCAGGACAGGTGGAGAGAGGCAGGAGGGGCGTTGTTAGCAAAGCTCTCACGGGGAAATTGTTGTATCCTCCACCTTCCCTACCCCAACTGCAAGATAGCTCGAGCAGTCCATTGCTTCCTTAAATGGACCCACAAAAAAAAAAAAAAAAAGACAAAATTAGTAATATTTTGCTTTAAATGCAAGTAGGGTTCGAAAGCTGACCCTGCTGTTGTGATGGCAGTGCAGTAGAGCAGCACGATGAGCTGCAGCTGACAGACGGTCTGTGATGCTGTGATCTTCCTGCAGCAGAGCACAGAGACAAGGAGGCTGGGTGACATTACATAGCTGAGCTAGTGTGTACGTTACCCAATTGATAGCCAGTGCTGGCACAGCTGAGGATTGACAGTTGTGAGTGGCACCTAGCGTTTCTCAGTGCTTTGGTGGGAAGCCTGGAAAGCTTGCAGCAGGACCCTTGTACAGGTACAGCTCTGACAGAGGAGTAGTCACACTCTCGCTTTGTGACCGCTCACTTCTACTTACTGGGTGAGAAACTTCCCATCTGCTCCAGTACAGTCTGCTAATAGGGTAAAAATCTCTGGTTGTACTTGCTTCTGGGAAGAAAAGCTGGTCTCTCCATTCCAGTTATCTCATAAACAACATCAAGCCTGTAGAGGTGGCGGGGGAAGGAAAATGTTTCCAACTGGGGAACTGAACTGAAAATAGCTGTGGCACTGAGTCTGCCTGCTGATTACAGCAGCTCTTCAGTTAGCAGGATTGTGGAGATAAGTCAACAGATTAGACAACTGGCCTTTCAAATCTTGAGGCCTACATTCCAATTCAGCTTAAGGGCCCATGGGTGTTTGTAGTGCTGCTCGCATCCTTATTTCCATTCACGCAGTTCACAAGCCACAGCATGGTGCATGCTTCTCCTTGTCTGCTTGAGGAAGGGCTGCAGTCAGATGTGTCCCTCTAAGTGCAAACTGTGGAGGTCTGCAGGGGGCCCAAGGTTAGGTATATATATACAGGTGTCACTGGAGATCAGAATGGTGGTGTTATCAACTGCATTAAAACCCAGAGGCTGAAGTAGCAAAAGGGTTAAACATCAGAGCAAGGCTGCAGTGGCAGAGCTGCATGGATCCTCACAGATGTGCTGATCAAAATGTAAGTGTATTATCTAGCTGTTTGAAGAACCAGAAGCAGAATAACAGGGCTATGCCAGGTCACGAATGACTTGTTTTAACACAGCTGTGTGAGGGAAGCTTGCATAACACCTGCCCACACTAAGCTTAACTCAAGCTGTTGTTATCAGTCCCTCGCTCTCCTGCATGCTAGAAGTATTTGCAAACTAAGAATCTATTATTTCAAGGCCACTATAAACTGCCTGTTTCTTTGAATTGGGGTAATTGACCTATTCTCAATGCCTTACTCAAGAGGTGTAAAAGCTTTAATTACAGGTTTGACAAGCTGATTTTAAGGGCAAAACTCTTTAACTTGAATTCTTTGATTTTCTCCTGGCTGCACAGTAACACACAGCCTGCCCAGCTAGCATGTCTCATGCTTCTGACTCATGATATTGTGATAATAGTGTCTAGTATCAGACTAGTCATTATGTTAGCAAAAGTGTCTGAAAGAACACCACATGCAGGAGAAGCACACAAAATCACAAGCATTTTATTTACTAGGCACAGAAGACAGAAGAAATGTAACAGACCGGGGGTTAAAAACAGATTTTTATGTGCATTTTGTAATAGAAGAGGTGATTTCCATTTCAGATCGTGGAGCTGAATAGAATCTGTCCAGTGTGATCCATGAGTACAATTCCAAGGATCCAGCGCTTTCACACAGCCCTGGCTTGAAAGTGACCTATACCTAATGTGTGTGTTACCATACCTGTTGATCAGTGAACTGAATTGCTTGATCGTTTACCATCAGGAATGCATCACCCAGGAGCCTTCTTACACATCCCACGTGAATACAGCTATTAGAAAATGCCTGCACTTGCTGAGAGTTAATCTGTCTCAGGTGTTGCATGTGCAATGAGACTGCTCAGATGGATGAGGCCTTGCTGTTCTCTAAGTTTGGTAATATTAATGCTCAAATATTTTAAGTAAGTCACTCCTAAATTATGCCTTCCATCATGCAATAAGCATACGCTACTCTTCCAGCTCGCAGAGCAGTATTTCAGATGAAATATTCAGTCACTGTTGTTCTTTCCCACAGCTTCTTCACCTATGACCCGGCTTCTGCCCAGCTGCCCTGCCTGTCCTTTGAAATAATAAAATTTGCCCCCCACGTTCACTTTTCCTTTTTATTTGTGTGATATTCTGCCAACAAGGGCCAGCCTCCAGGGGCGTAGTTTCCTCCTTCTGCAGGAGGTGGTCCTCAGAGACACCTTCCTCCCCGTTGGCTCAGCCCAGGCACAATCCCTGCCTAAGCTTCCTGGCTGCAGGGTGTGGGAGCTCCCTGGGGAAAGATTTGCGTTGTGAGCCCCTGACCCACTGAACCATCCAAACACAAATACAGTCGCCGCTGTCCTGACACATCATCTTATGTGCTCTGGCTCACGAAGTGTAGGCCACTTGCTGAGTCTTCAGGTGTCACCCACCTTGGAACGGCTGGTGCCAGACAGGGATGTCATAAAACAGCTAGAGCTGCATCTCAGCCACTTTGAAGCTTAGCAATCGAGGTGGTGAGCAGCGCTCCCCAGAGAGTTTCTGATGACCTAAGCAGATCAGGTGAGAACTAGCTTCAGTAATTTTTTTGCTTCTCCCTGACTCTGCAGGGAAGACAGGGCTGTGAACTGAAAGAACAAAGATGCTTTTGCTGAAGTAGAGATCCTCATCAAAGTTACTGATTCACCACCCAGGTGTATGTTTGTGTGGATGGGCAGATGCAAAAGTTCCCCCATGCACAGAAATTTAAGGAAACACATGACCTGCCTTAAAACCACATTTGTTCTTGAAGCTCATGTGCTGATAATTTTCATTTATAACAATGCTAGTGAGCAAAATATAAGTACCTGTGTGATTATTAGACGAACAAAAGTGATCAAAGGGGGAGGGATTTTATTTTTTCAGTTGATTATACTGTCTTGAGGGCACTTTCTTTGTGGTTAATTATTTTATTTGTTTTGTTTCATCAGTCTTTGTATCACTTTCCAACACCTAGTGTGATAGTAGCTCTCATGCACCCATTTCTTAGATGGCTGCCAGACCACACTGCAATACTAGAATCGTTTTGATTTTCAAGTGAGATGCTCCTGCTTCTTGTGTCCTTGTATCATTTATGGCGTAGAATCAAGAACATTTGATGGTGCTGCTGCTTGTCCCAACTTCTTTTGTAAAAAAATTTTAAAGAATGAGAGAGATCTTGCAGAACCATTCAGAATGTGCTGTTGTAATTTGTTCACCACCAAAAAATACTCTTCAAATCAAAACTCTTTCATCATTGAAAGAGTTATATATCCTCAGTTGCCTCAGTTCCTTTTTTCTTCTCTCTCCCTCTCTTTTTTCTTTTTTTTTTTTTAATTATTTTTTTTTAATTAATGGCTCCAGAAGTCTATAGGGAACTAGAGTATTAGACTGACACCAGAAACTTAGGCTATAAACCATATCCTGGCAAGTGAATGCCTTGCACTTTGGCACATTAGGTGTTGTTCCTAGTGAGACAAACAATACAAGACATTTATCAAAAAAGAAAACAAGTTTAGGATGTCATTGGAGCACCCAGATTTAGGAGAGAAACATCTTTGAAGATCTGTTCTGGTAGCAGAATGTGTTCTGGTACCTTCTGATTCTGAATCTGGTACCAGAATCTGATTCTGGTACCAGAATCTTCTGGTACCTCTGGTAGAAGATCTGTTCTGGTCACCCTGTGACCTGGCCCATCTGTCCTTCCTCAGCCACAGGGATTAAGCAGGTTACTTCCACAGCCCTTGCAGGCAGAAACTCTGCAGAACAGTGAATGGGCTCCTAATGCAGACTCAGATGTTAGCTCAGCAGAACAAGCTGTTACCCAGGGAAACTGCTCATTTTGCCCTTTTTAACAGAGAGTTAGACTCCTTTCTGAAAGGTCCTACATCCTGTGCTTCTGAGACATTTGAGATACCACAGTTATGCAAAAATAACCCCTGCCCTCCATGCAGCGAAGAGCAAAGAGGATTTTAAGTTTTTCCTTTCAAATACAGAACAGAGCATGTCAGAGACTTGCAAGGCCACCTCTCGTCAGGGCCAGAAGTTCACTTGTGCTCATTATGTGTCTTGTGCATAATGTGCATTCCACTCGATGGCTGAAATGAACAAATATTTGTGGAGAGCTGTGTATTACTGTCAATATTACTGTAAAAAAGTAGAAAGAAATGGCAGCTGTTTAAGGTAGCTGGGGTGTTTGTTGTACTAAAATAAGTCTCAGGAAAATTAAGTAGTGGCAAGGTAATGCATTCATATGTGCGCAGTAATCTGCATGTGTTAATGACAGATCTGTTAATCACATGCCTGCACAGCTGATACAGATCTCCGTCTCCCGTTCTTCTTTGTGTATGGTATAAATTCACTTAGCCCATGACTGCATCCCCTCAACATCATGGGATGTATATGTGCCTGTGGTGACACTCCAGGAGAGGAGAACATGAGAAAGCAAGTCTCTTTATATGAAAGATAGATATTGCAATTTATTATAAAATGCATAATGTATATGTAAGTGAAATGTTGGACGTACAATACTCCATCTCAGTATTGGCAATGTTCCTACTTCTGCTCAAGTCGGTAACCTGTGCTACACTGCATTAGTCTTCTCAGCCTGCTTTTATGATTGTAATGACAAACCCTGTTACTACACACTAGCTGCTCCACCTTTGCTGCTGGTTTGCTGGTGTAAAGGTCTTTTTACCAAAAGCCTCTCTGTTTTTGATTGAAGCAGATGCAACTGACAGATGCTCTATGGCTCTTTGTTGCTATCCTCAATTTGACCTTGTGTGAAACTGCAACTCAAGCTCTCTCCTTCTAATTGCAGTCATTTGTATGTAACCCAAAATTAGGTTATTGAAAGTGTATGTATTGCATATATTTATGTAGTACTGTGTGTATAATACCGTCTGTATGGGCATTGACCTCTGAGCCCTCCATAAGGATTTTGAAAGCATTTTCACAATTTTTCTGGATTCTTTTTTTTTGTGCTAGATTCACTGATGCATTCTGTCTGTCTTTGGGAGGTGTGTAACCACCAAGTTCCTACAGATAGTTTAAGTTCCCTTTCCTCTTCTCTTGTAGAAGCCTTCCTATTGCAGAGCTTCTTTTCAAAACAGAAACCCCCAAAATGTTCCCCAGTCAAAAAATCAGGAAGAGATCTAGAGAAAATTATTCATTTGCCTCTGCACAGTTTATTCTCTGCATGCTGCTTCCATTTAAGAACATACTCACGGATTGTTCCCAAGACACTGTATGCATGTATCAGAATAAATGCTGTATCTAATTTAAATTAATAAATATGATGAATGAGTATAGCATTTCCAAACAGGCAATGAGAAGAGGAAAGCTAGACAATATTCACATATTAATTAAAATGAGAACTCTCCACCAAAAAAAAAAAAAAAGAGTCAATTGATATTCTGACAGCTGCCCATAAACTCATTCATGAAATGACGGGCATGAGAGGCACCACAGGAAGCAAGGTTCTTACTGGAGACAAAGTCATTCACTTGATGCACATTCTGTTAAAGGAAGCAGCCTGCATATTGCAATTTATTCTTGTTGTGCTTGATAGAAAAGAGAAATCTTAAATCTCAGCTGGAGAATTCACAGGACTTCTTTGCTCTTTAGATTTGCTTTATAGTACTGCAGTGTCCCACTTGGGAGACATTAGCATCAGTAATAACTATAGTACTTAGCACCTATTGTAATGTGTTTCATCTGCAGATCTCAGAGAGGTTTGCAAGGTGAGAGCAGAATTACAATCCCCATTTCAGAGAAACTGAACAGATATGTAGAAAGGCTTGATCACATGAGCAAGGTGACACAAAAAAGTAACATCAGGTCCATCTGACTTCAAATACCAACACGGGCAAAAGGGGTGATTTAGGTCGATATTTCACAATGTCACTCAATACCAGCAGAAATTAGAGAGTTGAGGAAATTGTAGTCCAGGTGAACATATCAGAATACACAGTCAAGTATATTGTTCCTTTTCTTAATCCGAAAACCCACAGCAAGTCTTTTTGAATATGGATGAACACACTGTTGAGTAATCACACTGGTTTTGGTCAGGTACCTAACTAGGGGCCTACTGTAAACGTCCAGCCTGTCCATGTGCTTGAGGGAGCCATCAGTGAGCCATTCAGAAAACCTGTGATAGAAACCTCTCTGCCTCTGGAGCTTAACTCAAACAGCTAAATCAGAGATGTGAAGTCAGGCAAAGTGAATAGCCTCCAACATATCCAGTTCTAAAACTAATGACCAAGTCTGCAAAGTCATTTAGTAGTGTGTCCCATTAAAACCTGAGAAAAGTATATGCTTCATCGATGTTTGTGGAACTTGACACCCTTTGCCCAGGCTTCATCTTCTCTGTGTCTTAAGTTCTCACAGTGAGGTTCATTAAAGTCAGATTCAGCAACAAGAAAGCGTGGCAACATTATAATCCATGGAGCTAAATCTGAATATTAAAATTACTTCCACTGGCAAGATAACAAAAGTGCCATAAAAGCAATATGCATCAGTGGTAGTGATATTCCTGAACTGGGAGCATATATTATCTAAGTGTGTAAAGCAAAAAAAAAGTTTCAGGGCTACAGAGAAGGGTACTTGCTTGTGCTAGCTTTCTGCTTGAGTGTTTGGCTGTCTCTTGGCAACCTGCCATCTAATAATTTATTGCATGTCCACAGGGCACTGGTTGGAGGAGGGACATATGTTAGTGCAAGTGGAGAGCTGGTATCAAAGCTTGATGCCAGTGACATGGAACAGAGGCTCTCAAAGGGTCTTGCACATCTGTCTATCTAGCCAGTCACAGACTGCGGACTCTTTGTCCTTACTTCTGTCTGCTGGGTCTCAGAGCTAGAATTAACACAACATGAAGCATATCTCAGATTTATTTTTAAGGAAGCAGCTAGATAGCCTTTGCTACTTCAGTTGCTGCAGGAACGCTATGTAAGTAAAATGAAATCAGAGTTTAGGCAGTCCAGGAGGAAAATTCTGTATTCAGAGATGAGCCACACTGTGGAGAGATGTAAGAAGTGCAAACATTTCAGAAGTGACTGTAAAGTATAAAACATACTGGTCCTTAAGGTTTGCATTCTGTTGAAACCATGAAATACTTTCATGCCTTTAAAAGGTTGTTTCACTTCCCTTTAAAAAGAAATTGCTATACAACTTTGAGAATGTGTAATTAATAGATTTCATCAACCAGAGAGAATTATGGATGTGATGACTAAGGATAAATCCAAAAAAAAAGATTGCCATGTAAGCAAAGCCGCTGTGTTTTGCCCCAAGGAAGTGCATAATATCTTCTATGGGACCTGTTCCTGTGCTGTTGGTAGCAGTTCACTGTTCTGGTTTGGTTGGAGCAGGCTGCCCACAATTTGTGCTCACTGCCCTGTTAGCTGCACTGCTATTCCTGGTGCAGCCAGGCAAAGGCAAACTGCCCAGTGAAAATGTCGTCTCACTCCTTTAACAACTTGCTCTCACTTGTGCCAAGGAGTCGCCTATGTATGACATAGGCATTTAGATGTTAACCTAATACCCTCAGGTGTTAGGTGGACAATTGAATCACATGCACAGGGATAGTGTCTGTGCTGCGGTTTGGACACCGAAGTGCCTGCAATGCAAAGCATGTGGTAGATGGAAGATCTGTTGGTCTGCTTGAAGGCCAGGGAGGTGGGGTCCCACACAGAAACAATATGTCCTCTGCGTCTGGTAGAACCCAGCCCTATGGGGACCTCTGATCTGGGTACAAGCAATAGGATTTTTGAAGATGACAGGGAACCACTTCTGTCAGAGTGCATACTTCATGGGAAAGGAGGAAAGGCACCAGGATTTCTCCCCCTGAATCATTTGCGCCCAGGTAGGAGGAAATATGCATTTATCTCTCTCTTGCTTTTGTCTCAGCTTCCAAAATTACAAGGAGGAAGTGGCCATTGAGATGGCATAGTCTGTATAGTATGAGCCTGAACATAACTCTGGTCTGGACTAGAGCCCACCATTTAGAAAAACATCTCTTCCTGATTAAAACATTCCTGTGGTAGATTCACCACCAGCATTCTCGGTACATGGTTGCAGTAATTTATTACCCTGACTGCAAAAAATGCCTGCCTTGTTTCTGTGCTGGAGCTAGGGTGCAGGCAGAAGGTCTGTGTCCCTGAGAACTGAATCAGGTAAGAAAGCCATATAGGCAGTATTTGGTTTACTTCATCTCATATTCAGCCCTAGTTTATACACACATCTTCTGCAGCATCTTTTGTTTCTAGGATTTGTTAGCTGGCCTGAATGAACCTCACAGCAGCTCTGCACATGATTATCCCCTGATTTTGAAGATGAAGTGAGGTGCCACAGAAAATTAGTGATTGCCCTGCTGAGAGCATATCACATTTGAGAATACAGTCCTAGTCTACTGTCTGTCATGACCTTTAACTTCTAGGCCATCATTCTTCTTATATGCGATACCTTAATACTTTTTATTGTCCTTAACATTTTCCATCAGTGCAGTGTAGGAAGTGCCTGGGAGTTAATGCCAGTGAGCTAGCTCAAACCACAGGAGGTGGCTCTTCAGCCTGTGTGTCACTGGACCTGTATCCCTCGCCTTAATTTGGCCTTCCACAGCAGTAGGATTAGGGAAGTGCAAAGTATGCTCTGTGACACCTTTGCACATACACCTCTGATATGTGTGGGCTGAGGACCTCCATGCATACATAATAAGCAGAGGATCAACATTAAGTAATGCCATGAAAAGCCATGCAGCAGAAGAACATCGGAGGGTAAATGCCAAATGTAAACTCAAATGGAAATCATGAGGCATAGCTGAGGTATGTCCTAGTTTGAGTAAGGCACGGTAAATCTGAGTGCTTGAAGGTTGTTAATCTCTACAAATGGGAAAAGACAGAGAAATGTGATTATTCCAACTACTTTCCGTTAGCAGCTCCATCAGTTTTGCAAGAGTTTCTTGATATTGAAAAAGTTTAGGAAAAAAAAAAAAAGACATATCATTCAAAAATAGGCTAGTCTAATAAGGATCAGGGGATAACTTTGGGACAAATTGTGACTGCCTTAGTCTCACTGATTTCAGTAGGTCACGCAGTCAAACAAGAAGAGTTTTGCCATTGATATCACTGGAAAAAGGATTTGACGTATAAACTTAAATTCTGCCACTTCATGTTCTCAGAAGACAAATTTAAAAAATAGCAGAAAGCAAGGGAACATTATCCTCCAATGATCTGTTATAATATTTTTTACTTCCGTATACTTTTGTTTTTGATTTTGTACTTTTAATTCACATGATGAAGTTTTCAGACAGAAGTGGATGTCATGTGCAAGCTGAGTTCCTTGTTTTTTTCTTTTGCCTGTCACTGGCTGCATGTTCTCTATTGATGTCTTGTTCCTGGTACTTGACACTGACCATCTTGTCTGTGAAAGGAAGCACTCCGTCTGGCTTGCCTGATAAGAAGAAAGGAAAGTTTGCTTGGTTTAGTCACTCCACAGAAACCCATGGTAATGTTCGACTGCAATTTGTGTCCACACTGTGTATATTTGTCTGTATGTGTGTCTATATGTCTCTATGCAGACTGACACATAATGTATCTTTGTATACTTCTGCATGTGCGTGCCTTGCTTTTTCTATTGCTTGTGCAGTGTCCTCTTCATGCACTCAAGATAATAAGCTGTTCTGCAAATCAATCTCTTGCTAATGTCTTCAAGATTGTTTTCCATTTGCAAATAAGCTCAAATATGTCTTGAAAGTGCTTTACCTCATCTTCAAAGATGACTTGCTAAATATCAGTGTTTGTTTTTTTTTTTTCTCTGAAGGGCTTAATCTGGACTGAAAATTTGAATTACGAATGTCATTTTTTCTTACAGTTTACTTGACTCTTCCATGTGCATCAAAATATTAATTCAGTTGATTTCTTAATTCATCCTTCTGAACAGATAATTTTATTAAAACATCTAATCTTTGCAAAGAAATGAGCACCATTAGAGTACAGTATTTCATGATGTCAAGAGTGGTAGAGAGACCATTATTTCCTATGGGCTGTGTTCCTACAGAAAACTGTACAAGAGCTTTAGATTTCCAAAGATACACATCGGAAGCACTTGCATCATTGGGATGGGGTGAAGAAAAGATTTTGAGGGGCTTTTCTACCATAATGCTTTCAAAGCAGAAACCCAGGGATTTCTTAGATCTTTGGAAGAACCTTCTGATATCTTTCTAGTTTCTGAAAGAAGACCTGCACCCATGGCTCATTAAACATCTGTCCAATTGGAATGCAGAGCATATTTATTCTGTTTTGTCTCTTTTTGCACCATTGACCCCAAAATAGATATTTTCTTATTAATGAGTAACCTGTTTTGACAAGCTATTAGAAGCCTCTCCAACAGCTAATAGTGCATGCTGTCAAATCTCATCTGAGATAGACATCCAGTGCAGGTCATGTTTTGCAGTCCTGTTGGGCATCTGAGAGATCTAACTCCTCCATTATTCAGTTTGAAGCAACATTTTCCGTATACTTCTGTAAAATTTAAAAAAAAAAGGAGGGAAGGGAAGAGGACACATTGTATCCTATCCTTTCTTTTCTTCTACCTTAAGTTGAATGTTTGTATATGAAAGGAGTTATTAAAGCTCATATAGGAGCTGGGAGCAATTCATGGAATGGAAACCATGAATCTTTGTGATCAACAGAAGCAAATAAAATATTAAGGTTTCATAAGAGAAGATAACACCTCCTCGAATTCAGAAGAAGTAGGTTTGCATTCATTTCATTTGATGGCTAAGGTTGCTTTCATTTGACGGCTATTCCATGACATTTCCGCAAAAGTGTGGGAAATTCTTTCCAGGTCTTGGTTGATGGGTGTCAACATGAAATCTCTGCCACAGTCCATATTAATTAGTTCCTTTGCTGATAATGTCTGAAAGAGTCGGAGTCTGAATTTCCCTCTTATCCCTATAGGCCCAGTTTGTAACTGTAGGGCTAAAACACATCTTGGTAGTATATGATAGATGAGCCATCAGTATTATTTGTGGTACTTGCTATCAGGCTAACAGAAGGCTTTTGAACATCTAGCACACTGGTACTTTTTATTTGCACTCCTCTCCACAGGAGATTGGGGAGGGCATTAAGGTGGCTGGGCTGGTTGCAAATAAAGGGGAATCATCTTAAGCATTCACTGAATCAAGCAAAAGCTTCTTTCTTGGTTTTGAAGGTTCTCTAATTTTCAGTGGTTCTCATTCATAACATTTCCAGAAGCCAACTCAGAAAGAAAATAAGCAGCTGTCTCTTCCCCTTCCTTTAGCTTTCGAGTAACCTATGTATGTTCCTAAAGTCTACCTGCCCAGCCTGGCCTGTGCAGGGAGGCAGCAGACTTGATCAGCTAATCCTCAGGAGCTGCAGCTGAGGGTCTTTTCATTACACCAGTTCCTTCACTGATGTGATTCATTAATAGATGTGTCAGGTTCTAATGGCCAACCCTCTCTTTTTCTTCCCTTTGACTCTTACAGTGAGCATGCCCACCAGTGAGACCGAGTCCGTGAACACAGACAACGTCCCTGGAGCAGATATTGAAGGCGAAAACTGCGGTGCTAGGCTAGCGTGAGTACATATACGCAGTTATATGTATGTAGGTGCTGGATTGAGCTTGGTGGGTTTAAAGCCAAGGCAAATGTCAGTCTCTTTAAGGGGGAGTACACCACAGTATGGGTGAAAGGAGAGGATGGAGACGATCTGTTGATCCCACTTCTTATCTTAATTGCAATGTAAACTCACTCCGGACATTAGTGGAGAGCCTCTGGGATTACATAGATACAAATAAATCATAGAATTCCCAAAATAAGAAGAGCCGGTTTTGCGTAGTAGCTAAAAGAAGAACTGATGGATAAATGTTCTTAATTTAAAATTTATCTTTAGTGATGGATAATCAAATCCAGAATATACAGACCAAGCAGTGGAATTGACTGGTATATTTTAATTTCACTAATGATTCCTCTACACTTTATGGTATCTTGTAATAGAAATACACATATGGTAACTCTCATCCTTCAGCTGAATTACACCCTTTAAGTGCTGAACACAACATCATAGTGACAAAGAAATGCATCACTGGGGAGGGAATAATGCCTCCTCAAAATCACACCATTGTTGTTAATAGACATGCTCAAGAACATGAGATAGCAGTTATAGAAGACATTTATATTTTATGGTGCATTTTTTAACACCACAGAGAGCAAGAACAGACAAGAGGAATGCTTTCTTGCTTTTTGCGTGACTTGAACAAGAATGGACCTTATGCTGCAGGGAAATATGTTAATCTCCCAAAATTTCCTTGAAAAATGGACAAAGCACTCTTCTGGAGTATTCTGGGACTCTGTCCTGTCCTTGGGTGTACTTTGAGCCCTTCAGTGTTGATTAATTGGTGAACATAAGGACATAAGAAATACTGATGCCAAAATACTATTTTTGATATGTTCCAATGTTCAAGTCCTGACAGTGACAGGGGGGCAAGTATGCAAGCCTGATCAATTCCTGCCTTTCATTCAGCTTTTACTGCTTCTGAATTCATGCTTATCATATTAGAGATCTTAGAGGGCACACTTCTTTTTGCCTTTAGCAGCGATCTATGGACCTGTCAGCCATGGATTTATCTGAAACTGCTAATGCTGCCTGCCCTCACAATCTCCTGTGGCAACAAGTTTCCAGAAGCTCACTACCTGCTGTGTAGACAAGTACTTTAGTGTATCTGTTTTAAGCTGATCTACTGCCACTTTCAGTCAATGCCCTTTCCTTCTTATACTGTGAGATCCGGTGATCAACAGTTCTTCATTCAGCTTATCTATCACTTTCATGACTTCATAAACTTTGATTGTGTCTCCCACGCACACCCCTGGCCTTCTCCTCTACAAACTGAAGAGGAGGGGTTCTTATCTGCATTACACGATGTGATATGTGAAATATAAATTCAATCTGCTTTTCTGGAAGTGTCAGCCAGTGACTTACAAACCCCAGAAGAAATTGTGACAGCTTTCCTTCACCTGTCTGCTGTTGTGTACATGCTGAGTCTGGCATTATAGTTTAGATTAGGAACTTTTTTCTGAAGGAGCCAGGCTAGGTCTACTGACAGCACTAAGGCAGTTGTAACGCTCCCTTTAGCACCCCACTGAGATGCCTGTGCTCTTGTCACTCTGTAGGAAGCAGTAGCTGGATATGTGACCACATCTTCCAGCTGGATCTAATTTGGAGAACCATCTCTATTCTGCAGTTACACTTCCTAACACAATGGGTCCCCTGGTGCTACACAGTGCCAACAACAATGTCAACTGTTACTATAAAGTTGCATATATTTTTAATATTACAGTTTGCATTCATTTAATGCCCTTAATCCCAAAGGATCCTAAAACACTTTATGAGCTGTACACACAAGGATTATTTTCATAGTGTTAGAGTTCAGCCACCTTCAGGGTAAAATGTGACAGGTGTTTAAAAGCTTAAGGAGAAAGGACACGAGTGTACAAGGAGATGTAGAAGAAGGGTAGCTTGTTTTGCACCAGAACTGTATGGGGATTTTTGGCATGCAGAACATAATTACCTTAGCTGGAATATGGCCAAGAGAGCTGAAGTTTAACCCAACTCTAAATGTAATCATGATTTAGAATGGAGTTTACTTAAAACAGTCCAACATGTCCACAGGAAAATAACAGTACTGTGGTCTGGCACAGTGATCACCATGCCCACATTATTAGGAGAAGGGGTAGCTATGTCTGATACATTTTGGGGAAGAGAACATAGAAAGATGACAGGAAAACAGAACTTCATTTCTTCTTCCTGTGTTGTAAATCTTAAAACAGCACCCTGTTTCACCAGAGCAGGACGTGTAAGATTCAGGGAGATAAACAGTTTCCTTGCCACTTTCCACTTCCATTGAAAATGGGTGGTGCATAGTAGGGAAATTGAAGTCTGTTATTGAGAAGGGTGAGTTTTGTTTTTTGTTTTTGTGTTTGTTTGGGTTTTTTTTTACTCCTTACCCAAGGACCTT
The DNA here is from genome assembly GCF_013377495.2 of Cygnus atratus. Taxonomy (NCBI): domain Eukaryota; kingdom Metazoa; phylum Chordata; class Aves; order Anseriformes; family Anatidae; genus Cygnus; species Cygnus atratus. The sequence continues at coordinate 65,855,064 of NC_066362.1, forward strand.
CAAGATCCTCAAGGCCTTACTGAGATTGCTTTTCATCTCTCAGAGATGGATGGGAGCCTTCAACCAGGAAAATGAATGACTATCGTTGTATTTGAAAGTCTGGAATTAAATACAAATTTCTTCAATGCTTTCTGATTTTGTAAACTTGTGGAGTTCCAAATTCTGCAGTTGTGGGTATATTCAGATGTGCCTAGCACTCTAAGGCTTGGACTCCTCTCTATCTTGCTTGTTTCACGTATCACACAGTCAGGTGGACAGAGAAATCAGCTTTCCTGGTTTCAAGAACTATTATGTCCTCCTCTTCTCACTGAGCCTTCATTTAAACCTCTCACAGGTCAATATCCTTGCTGGAACGTATAAAATGTAAGTAAGGATTTCAGAATTGGTTTGAATAGTATGTAACTTCAATGGAACCTGACTCAGAGCATTAGAATTTGGCCCAGTGCTTCCAATAATTCTTCAGGGTCACTTAAGGATAAGAATAGTTCATGCAGAAGTCAGTTGAATTTTTCAAATAAGTTCCTCATGTAGTACTAGTGACTTTCAGTAAGTGTTAACAACTATGGTCATGCCATCCTGATTTACTCTAGTTGAAGTCTAGGCCTGGACTTTTGAGCAGTCATCTGCCCTCTGGAATTTGTTTTTACAGTTGAAATGGCTAGACAAGTTTTTTGTTCAGTTGTTGAGTTTCATGTATTGCAGACGAGTCTTCATATTTACCAGCCTGCTAAAATCACCTAGTGGCCATGAGTCCCCATTGTCGCTCTAAACACATTTTTTCCCAGAGGGCAGAGACTGCACTGGGCAAGTTGCAACCAGACATGATTGAAGCAACAGGGAGATTTCAAATCAAAGGTAATACATTTATTTATTTAGTGGCATCAGGCTGCTAGGGCATTTAACCACCCCAGCACTGCCACCACCACCATGGTTACAGGCTGACCTTGCCTTTGGAATGGGCTCATGATAAAAAGTATCTAGGCGACTGAAAGAAAAAGCATTTTCAGTGAAGATAACTTAGAATTACTGGCTGTTCTTTTTGTTTGTATAAAAAGCTGTAGAGCTTTGAAAGGCTTGGTCTGTGGATGACAGAAAGATCTGCTTGAGAAGCTAGGCTCAAGCATGCCTTTTGGAAAAGGAGATCTTCCCTGACAGCCTTTCTCAGCTCCACAAAGACATATGCTATGTGAGATCAAGAGAATACCTCTCAAACACATGCTATCTCCTACTGATGAATTGTTTCAAAGAAGCTTTTATTTCTATAGTATCCATACTATAGAAACTGCCTTCATCAGCTGTGCTGTCTGGAGCAATGCCAGCCTTCAAACCAGCAGAAGGAGTTTCAGGAGGAATATAACATCTAATCTCTTTGCTTATTGTGTAAATCCAGTTTCTTAAAACTAAAACAAAAGCTTCATTCCTATTCATCCCTAGTTTAATTCTGCTGCCATCAGGTGAGATGTGGCCAAGAGTAGTTCCCTTCCTAAGGTGGGTGCTACCTTCATCAGGTGTCTGAATTTGAAGGAGGTTTTGTAGGGTTCCACTGGACATTGAAAAATGTCCAAGAATATCCACAGTATATCATCCCTGTCATGATATTGCCTTGTACTGTGCTGACATCTGCCCTGTAGTAGAAACACAACAGCTTTTATCCTCAAGGCCAATGTTTGGAAGTGGAACTTATCTTAATTCTGATGTATCACAGCTCTAATTACCTGTTGCCTCCAGGTACAAAGAAATGTATTTCCTCTAAAAGTATCAGTGAGATAAACCCAGAACTAGGAGCAATGGGTTTCTGTTTACAGGATAGCTTTATACCCAAGACTTTCCAGTAGCGAGTAATTTCTCAAAACCTCTATGGTTACTGCTCAGCAGGTCTTAGATTCCTGTGGACAGGCTGTTGCTTATAATCAACAGTAATCTATTCTGTGCAGGATGGCAGTGTATATAATCTTCTAATACAACCAGAATGCTAATTTTCTAATACAGTCATACAGTCATACAGATCTGGAGTGCCAAAATAGAACTTGTTTTTATACATATGTACTAGCAAAAAAAAAGAAAAAAAAGAAAAACCTTTGTGGAAACTAATGTTCCATGGAGCCACAGTAGAAAACTGAAGCACTTGAGTTCAAAGGGAAAAACAGCTTAAAATGATCTGCTTTCACTGAAACAATAAGCCATTTGGTATTTTCACCTTGCCTGGGATTTCCATACATTTAGGGGACAGTTCAATTGTTTTTTCCACCAAAGAGAGTTAAAACAATAAAAGATGATAAAACAAAATGAACAGCCTACGCTGGCTTTTTAACTGAAAAAAAAAAGTTATCCTTAAAATATTATGAACAATGGAAGCTTCCCTGGCAGCTGAACCATCACTGATTTTTCACTTGGTGCTTTTCTGGTAAAATAATTCCTATGCAGCTCTTGCCATAATCAACATAGGAGCCAATGGTAAAGGGGAAAGAGACAGTTTACTTGCAGGTTCACTACAGTTGCTGATGTTTTTGACCTAAATGAGAAGATGGCCTCCTTTGAGGACCAAAGTCCCAAGCACATCAGGAGCAGTGATAAGAAAAGTCTGCCAAAAGCTCTGAAACCAGTGCTGACTTCAGCAGAAAACACACAGGATCAACTTTTGTGTGTCAGCCTTAGCTGCTGTTCTCCAATTTATTTATAAGCACGACATTTTTGATATTTACAGCCAGCTCTAGGTATGTGTCTAAAGGACAATAGCATGCCCTTGTGGAGGAGAAATTTCTTCCTGCATCAGGTGCTGTGACAGGCTTTACCTGTGACTTGCCACAGGGAGAGCTAGATTATTCACTAAATTCTGAAGTGCTGGCTTATTTTCCCAGTCTGTTTCCCAGCCCGAGAAGGCCTGATAAATACCAAAGCAGCTCAATTTTAAGACAGATAGATCCAGTTTTCTTAAGGATGTTCTGCAGATTCTTATTGCTGCTGGCTAACAACCACCTCTCTTAAAACCAGCATCACTTGTTCAGGTCAGTATGTTCTTCAGTGCTTGTGCAAGAAGGGCAAGCAGAAGGATCTCAGAGCTCAAGTTCTCCAGGGCCAGTCTTCTGTTCTGTTTCGCTAGAGCTTTTAATAAATGGTCAAAAATTAGAAATGGTCATTGTATGTCCCTGCGGTATTAATTGCATTGTACAGAGGAGAGCAGGTGGAAGGATGGAGGTCCATTGTTTCAGTGTGAATTGCAGAGAAGTAGCTGAGGGTAGAACTTAGCCCTAAGACTTTATTAGGATGAGAGATTATTAGGTATGCAGCATGCATTCCTGAAAATGATTCCTTTGAATGAGAATGAATTCAGAATTCCTGATTCTATGTCACTATATGCTCTTGTCCTAGGAATGTGAGGGCAGGGGGGAAGGACCTCAGGGTGGGCATCCTCTCTTCAGGGATTCCAGCATCCTGACGAGAAGCAATGAAATAGCCTTCCATCAGCATGAAGACAGAAAGGGAAGATGGCTTTCCAAAGATCTGTTTTGTTGCTTTATCTCTCAGAATATGGGCTATCTCACTACATTTAAATTACACTGATTATCCTGAGCTTATGCGTATAAAATCTTTAAATTTCACTGTCTTATCTGTATGTGGTATATAACCAGGTAAGGCTAGACGAGTATTTTAGAGAATTAAAGATATCTAGTCAAATGATAAAAATCTGATTTCTGTGTTTGCCTTTCTAAAACATAATCTGAGTTACGTGGTCTCTATGACAAAAACACTCAGTAGTGATCTGCAATAATTTTCTTATAGACTCCAATATCGTGACATTAAAAAAAAAAAAAATTTACATTCCAGAGCAGGACACTAGTGAAGAAGCTCTCTTTCTTCCAAATACATAAAGCATCCAGAATATCAGGGGTGCAAGAGATCCCTGTTTAAACCCATAGCAGAGAATCTGGTCCACCAAATCCCTGGCTAGTGCTAGTTTGGAGTGTCACAAAGAGGCCGTGTCAAGGCCCCAAATTCAGATTATTTGACTGTCTGAAAAATGTTCTAAGAACATTTTTGTATACTATGTAGTTAATACTGGTTTTGAAAGACAAAGGCTTCTTGGATCACAAGGGTCACTTGAAAAATATGTTTCAGAGTAGGGCATAATGTTGTCAAACCCAGTTAATGTACAATTTGTGTTTCCAGAATTCAAATTTGCTTTTGGATTCTGCCTCTAAATATAAATCTATTCCTCCTCCCTTGTTCTGTTCTATATATACAGCACACCCACATGTGATAGAGCCTTCTGCTGTAGCAGTAAGGCGCTGGGGGGGAGGGCAGTGGTTTGTAGCTAACCTGTTGGAGCACTGAATGCACTTGGCTGCTGCTCATAATGCTCCAAAGATAATTGTCACATGCGTGATGAGTACTACACCTGCCACATCTCTTTCTGCCTAAATAAACAAAAGATTCCTTAAATGCAACAGAGCAGAGCTCCCTTACTGGGAAACCATCAGCCAGAGAGGTCATCAGAGGACTTCACACTCCCTGTCCTTCCTTCACCTTACACTGAGCAAATCCCCCATGACATCTCTCTTGGTCTCTTTTCCTCCCCCCCAACTTCTTCCTGTGAAAGTCCTCGCCATCTCATTTTCAGTGTCAAGCTTTCTCTGTCATTGCATTTTTTTTTCTTCTTTTTTTTTCTCCTGGCCTTGTCTGATCCTTCTTTCCTGTTCCTTGTCAATCTGATCCATTACAGTAGGTAGGGCTTATTAAGCAAGACTTCTCAGTATGATGTTCGGATAGTATTAACATTAAGGATATGCTCTGTGGATGACTAGTGAAGCACCTTTATTAAAGTTCCATGGCCTTTGCAGTATAATTTAGCAATCATCTGTGCAGCCAGTGCATTCTTCTTCTCTTTTGAAAGAGTTCTTGCACATGTCTGTAACCATGCTGCTGCCTATGACACAACAATTCAGTGCAAAGCCTTTTTTGTTGTTTTTTTTGTTTGTTTGTTTGTTTATTTGTTTGTTTTCTTTTTTTCTTGGACTATCTGCTGGTGAAATGTTTCTATCACTAAAATGTCTTCCACGTAAGGAAACTGGCCCATCATGGACTACACGTCAGTGACTGATGTCCTCAAAGAGGGACATGACCAGTTTTAAGACTGCTAGAGAAAGTAGTGTTGGATGCTTTGAGAATTACTTTCTCCTATGTCAGCTAACAGTGAATCCATTTTTAAGCCAGTACAGGAAGACCTTTCCTGACTGTTGTCAACAATCAATCACTTTCTTACCATAGAGGGAACCTTAAGAAATGCTTCCACTCAGCAGAAATATCTTATTCATAGTCACTCTCCAGATTTTCATTTCTTTTGTTATTGGTAGTGGATTTTGCAGCTTCTTAAATCAACTCTGAGTAATATCATTGCATACACATACCTTTATTTCTCTCTGTGCACCAATGTGTACGTACCACAAGACATTTGAGGGACTTAAAGGACAAGTGTTAAGCAGAGCAAGACACATGCTTGGGAATTGGGATCTGTCCCTAGTTTTGCCTGTGATTTCTTGTGTAAGGCTAATGAGATTATTTAGGTGAATGAACCTGAGTGAATGGAATTAAATATTTAAATACATGTTTAGTGGGAACATGGCCCAGTTTTCAGGAATGCTTGTTACCCCAAATTTCATTGATAGCAACAGAATTGCTGATTGTTCAGTCCTATTTAATTTCAAGACATTTTACGTAGATAATAAAGACAAATATATATGATCATTGGTATGTAAATATGAAAATATCCTCCATATACTGTTTTTCCCTCAATTGCTGGAAAAAAAGAATGAAAGCATTATTTTCCCCATGGTTTCATAATGTGCTTATATATCCTGAAGTGACAGGTGATGTGTGAAAGCAACAAGTCTGTTTGTATAAAGTCATACATATTTTAATATAAGAAAAAAAAACTGGTGGTGAAAAGGAAAAAAAGAGAGTTATACTTGAAAAATAAATTTGGTAGCAGATGTACAATACCCCTAGCATTAGGCCAGATTTTTACCCAAGAGAAAGGCTATTTCACTAATATCTGTAAGTGGTAGAATCCCATCGTGGCATGACTCCTTCTTCATGACTCCCACCAAACAACAAGGTTTAGATATCAGAGAATCCTAGCCCTGCCCAGTGCCTATATTGCCTCACAGGGGATTCAAAAGGAAAACAGCATGCATTTAAAAAAAAATAATTGAGCTTAACTTTGCTTCTTTCTGTCACTATTCTCATAAAAGTCTAGGAGGTATGGGACAGCTTCAGAAACTTTAATGGCAATTTTTATCTTTCAGGCATCGGATCTCCAAATCTAAGTTTAGGTAAGTAAAACTGATTTTTGTTTTCTTTCTTTCCACTGGTTTTGCACCTTACCTTGTGAAGTGTTTATTCCTGCATCTGTTGGACACAATCTTGATTCTAGGACATGCTGTCAAACTTGGTAGATATTAGTCAATCGTCTACCAAATATCAACATGCTTTTTCTAAATTTCATACTGAAATAAGGCGCAGGGACTACTGAGAATATTTTCACTCAGAAGTACCTATCTGATTGCTATCTGCACATTTTGAACCATGAAATATAAAAGCAAAGGAAAAAAAAAAGTTCAACCACATAATTATACTACACTCATCAATATCAACCCTGTCAGCTCAAGGTTCTGTTTTCTACACTTTGTTCCAGTACTCTACTCTGCTTGATTGTAAATCTTTCAACTGATGAAGTTTGCATCTTCAGGTTATTTGTGAAGTGTTCCCTTTTATCATGAGGCACAATCTTGTGATGGTGATATTTCCTTCTCTGTTGACTTAAAGTTCTTAACAATGTGAAGTAGTCCTCAGGTGGTCATTTGTGGGCGTCCATTGGAAGGGTTGACTGAATACATGTAACTAGATTGTTGATGTCCAGTCCACTTCTACATCTTCGGTAGGAGCAGCTGCCCTCCTCGCTCTGAATTCAGACTCAAATTTATTTACAAAAAAAAAAAGTAAATAAACTTTCACAGTAACTGGGACAAGAAAATAACTCTGTCCTTCACCTTAATTAAATAATAAACAGTAAGGTCAATTCAGGAATCCACATATGTGTACATATTGCCCATCTGCATCCCTGTGCAGAGCATTACATACATGATCACATTTGTACAATCCATGGTTTTAAAGTATTGAGTGTAAGCACAAGAAAACACTTGTATCACCACATGGTGATGTGCATGCACACTAATGCACAAGTACACACAAGTGTGGGGGATTGCTGACGATTTAAGGCCAATGTATATGCATATGTGTTGTGACTTTTGAAAGCTGAAAGATCGTTTCTTGTCTCCAATTCACTGCAAAACACACAACATTGATTAAATGATTGAGCTACATAGACTAGATGCCCTTACAAATTACATAGCTGAAACGGCTTGTATTTGATTACCTGTTAAAATGTTGCAAAGTTCTTGGCCAGTGTGCAACATTCACGTTGCCTTGCTTTAGTTTATCTAGATGCTGAACCCTGACATGAAGCACGGCCACAGCTTATCTCTGGAAATGATATGTAAGAGAAGACTAGCCAAGAAAAGTTCTCTCCTCCTTTGTCCTGTAATGTTGTGTATGTGTGCATCTCTATAGAGCACACACACCTATGTATATACCGTCTATATAAAAACTATTAGATTTATTATACAGTGGCAAATGTTGCCTGGAAACTGGTTGCTATGCAAGTTAAATTCTGAGGAGTAGGAGGTGTGTAATTAGCTTTAAATATCTTCTGTGGTTAGTAATTACCCTCAGAAATCAGTGACATAAGAGGATGTGTTCATGGCAGGCAAACTTTAAAAGGTTTGTTGATTAACAAATGGTATCCTTAGTTCCAGGCATGAAGGTGAGATGTTGAGGTCCCCTAAGTTTTTCTGATCAGAGTTAGCTCTGGGATTAGGCTAGGTCGTGAACCTTGCAGAGTGTTGGAAACCTTCCACAGAACTTATTTGATCCCACCTCTCCAAGGGCTTGATCCAGAGGTCCATGGTATATAGTGGACATCTTTTCATCAACTATTCTGAGTTCAGGCCACAAGCATTAAGTACAGGAAGAATAAAGATTTCAGTGAGAACTGGGCTAAAAGACCTCAGGATAGCCGTGATGGATGTCTTAATCAGATTAAGACATTGCTTGAAGAGATTTCTTCACCATTAAGTGTTGCAAATTGGCTTAGGACTAACTTTATTCCTAGAGCTAAAGAAAGCATGATCACTACTGTTGACTCAGATGATAGGGAGAAAACATTTCTCAGGGTGAAATCCAAAGTTATTCTCTACCAGTTTTGGACAATGAATCAAGACTAGAGTCTCCCTTGACAGAGCTTTGCAGTAGCCTAAGGTTCCCTATCTGAAAAGCACTCTTTCTTTTGTAATTTTTGAAGTCGCTACTGGCGCCGGTGGAATCGATTCTGCAGAAGAAAGTGCCGTGCCGCTGTCAAGTCCAATGTTTTCTACTGGTTGGTGATCTTCCTCGTGTTTCTTAACACCCTTACTATTGCCTCTGAACACTACAACCAGCCTGACTGGCTCACTGAGGTTCAAGGTGAGGAGAGTCTGATGGTGCTGTTTATTATGGTCAGTGTCAAGAAAGGGGGCTGAGGGAGGAGCTGGTGTGTTGGGCCACACAGTGTAAAAGGAGCATACACGGCTGCAGATAGTCCTTTTTCTGAGGAGGACCTTAACCAATACAAGAAAATATCTGCCTAGATTAGGAGAGGTTTCAGGGAAAACATAAATTTCTGGTTTCTAGCCAAAGCAGTTTTCTGCTGGGTGTAGATGAAATCAGGAGTTTATGCTGAATATATATCTGCAGCTACTGGATTTCCAATTTATGGATGGCTAGTGGGAGCCACAAGTTCTCCAAGATCTTCCCTGAAATGGTGTTTATGATAAATTCTAGCTACCAAGGAGGTGTGGAAGGAAGAGAGATTTGTAAAGTTCTTCAGTCTGCAGAGCAGTTGAATCCTCACTGGAGGTGAGAGCAGCTGAAAGGCTTAATTAAGCAACAGCAGGTAGCACAGCAGCTCTTCTATTCCCGCTCCCATCTGCAGATGACAACTACAATGGGAGGTTGAGCTGGGGAAGGCATATCCCTGCCATGGAGGCTGTGTAACACATCACAGCTGTATGTGCAATACATAAGAATTGCTGTAACCATCCTTGTAAAACATTTCTGTGAATGAGCTGCCCACACTTTTGAAGTCCATTCTTTGACCCAAGCTTAGATAAGGTTGCTCTTTCAGGCTGATCCCAGAAGGGAGTTCTTACAGGCAAGGGTCAATAGTTATCTGTGATGATCCTTTAACTAAGTTTCTTCGTTCTGTTTCTGTTTGTTTTCCATGAGACACTGCCAATAAGGTGCTGCTAGCTCTTTTCACGGCAGAGATGTTGCTGAAGATGTACAGCCTTGGTCTGCAGGCCTATTTTGTGTCCCTCTTCAACCGCTTTGACTGTTTCATCGTGTGTGGAGGAATCCTGGAAACGATTCTGGTTGAGACAAAGATCATGTCACCACTGGGCATTTCAGTGTTGAGATGTGTTCGGCTATTAAGAATATTTAAAATCACAAGGTACTTCTGTGCTTGTTTTGGAATGTAAGAGGGCTGCACATCATATATAGTTTCAAGTCACTCACATGGTAGCCTTTTCTTTTTCTTTTTTCTTTACTTTTTTTTTTTAACATTAATTGGGTAGTGAGAGTGCTAGGTTGCTGGTTGTCATCTGAAGACCAGGGCAGGATGGGGAAGGCTGAACAGAATTGGTGTCCATGATATGAGTGGTAAGGACTGGGGAGAAGTCTGGTATAGGGTTCTGGAGACACTTGATACCATGCAGATTAGCTGGAATCTGGAACAATAACATGAGCTGAGTTTGTGCTCTTAAATTCTGTGCAGAAGACAAAGCGAAAACAAACCAGGAGATAGCCTTGTGACCTTTTCTGTTGCTTTATGGTGACACTGAGGAGCCCATGCCAGCTCCAGCAGACTCAACAGTGGCCTAGTGGGAGACAGTGTCAACACCAGCAGCAATGGGCAAAAGATGTTGCCAGCCCTTTTCCTTCAGAGAAGTCCAGCATAAAGCAGCAGTTCTACAAAGACAGACTTTTCCACGCTCCAGACTCCCTTGTTTTTCCTTTTCCTTCCTCCTCTCCCTCTGCATAAAGGCACAGTGGTACCTATTTAATAGTCCCTTCTTCCTCCATGCACATACCTCCAAAACACCAGCTTGGTATGGCAGGAGTTTTTCAGCTTGAAGGGAGGTTATAAGACAGGTCAGCTCCTGACTTACCCAGATTGGAGCTCTTGGAACAAATCTGACCGTGTGGTCAGTCAGAGCAGCCCAGGGCCTGCCTTTTCCCATGCGGGCACCAGTCAGCACCTTATGAAAAGCTTAACTGAGGTGGTGAAAGAGTGAGTTTTCTGCAGGCTCAGCTACGAAAAAGTGCCTAGAATTGCTATAAACTCCCTCAAAGAAAATTTCTGACAAATATGAGATAAAAAACACAGAGCATGAGAAAAAACAAGACCAGAACTGGAAGACAGTCAAGATGGCAGAGCTGTGAGGCAGAAAAAACTATAGACTTGGACTCTTGCATCGTACATTTGCCTTTAAAGCTTCTCTGAGCCTTGATTCTCTGGCAGGGTGGATTGTTTTCAGGGTCAGATGGCAGAGACAGAAAATTAGTTTGCAATCTCAGAGGGAGTGGCAAAAGCAAGCCTGTAACTACTAAAAGAGGGGAAAAAAGAAAAGAAAAAAAAAAGAAAAAAAGCGGCCTATTTAGACATGTAGTAATAGGTGAGGAAAAATGTTCCAGCTAACAAGAGTTTCCAGCAAAAGACACATCTTTGCCCTTTCAGAAATAGTGGAGATCTCTGGTCCAGGGACTGTTTTTCCTGGATCTTTGGGTCTGAAAGCTATCGTCACTGAGTCCCAGGCCTGGTTTCTGAGGGAACTAGTAGCTGTTTCAGGCATTGGGTAATCAGATACACCCAGGGCAACATACCAATAGCTATAAAAGCATAAGCTTCAACATAGCATCCTGGAGAGGTCATTGTTTTTTCAAGACATTTCTCCACTCCTACACAAAATATATAATCGTGCTAGAAGAATTAGCTAGTAGAAAGGCAAATGGTGAGAGAATATCATTAATAATTTAGGAAGCTTGATCTATTCGAATACTCAAATATTCCTAAAGCTTCTGGTGGAGATGTAATGTAGGAAACAGCCAGCAATAGGAGTAGTTATACTTACCTTCATTCTGTAGCAGATCTGAAATCCAGTTTTACATGGAATAAAATGTTACCTGGAATATGTCTTGTAATTTGTACAGGGGTCTATGTGTAAAGCACAGTCAGAGCTGAGGAACAACTTGCAATGAATAACGTATTAATAGTATTTTGCCTTCTTTCCTGTTCCTAAAATATTGGCAAGTAGGTTGCAGTAGTCTCAGATTTATCTGCTTTTTAATTATTCATAATTTTCTCCATGATTTTTTGCCTCCGTGGGTGAAGTTCATGCTCATGTGGAAGGCCTTAGCAGAAGCCTCCAAAGCAGTACTTCAGGCCCACTCATGTCTGACTGCAGGAGAGAATATTCTGACATTAAAGTAAAACTTATACTTTTGATGTTCTCCAGTAAATTATAATCTTTTCCATTATTCACTTAGCTTTAAACACAATGGCAATTTAGTGACACTGACATCATCAATGCTAGTGGAAAATGCCACCTGAGTGAAATGATAATACAGAAAGATACAGTCCTGGAAAGGTGGGAAGAATAGGAGGGATGATAGTGTAATGTTTTATGTCAGATGTGTATTCAGGAGCAGTGACGTGGACATACAGCGGAGATGGAAGTAGTGATCAGCAGCTGTGTTAAAAAGGCACAAAGCAGGGAAATTGGTGAGAGTATGTCAGTAGGTAGCCTAATCTTTATATATTTGTGCGGATTTTCCATGATAAACACCAAGCGCAAACAAATTCTGGGTGCTTTCAGATGATACACTTCTAGGAAAAGTCCAAATACAACTCCCTAATATAAAAGAAACAAAGACACCATCAGATGAACAAAACATAGTTTTAGAAACCACATTTAGAATTTCAAGAGCAAACATTTCTTCCAAGATTATAAATACTCTGAATCATTGTCTTGTACATTAGAGAGGCAGTCAATATAATCTATGTTTTATTCTCCCTAATTTTTACAGTGCTGTGTGGAAAATTTTCCTTTACTGAGAGAACACAAATGATTTTCTCTTTATACATAGTACTTTACTGCTTTATAAATCCTTGTATTTAGTCCTTTATACTTTGAAGATAAATCAACTTGTTTGCAACAGTGTACTGAAAATTGTTATTTTAAACCTAAATCCTGTCACTAGATATGTCACTGTTAACTGTAGGGAGGAGAGACGGGGCACCTTTTTATGTACCTGCTTTCAAAATGGTTTTATATTGGATGAACAGTGTGGGAAGCTTTCCCACAATGAGGCTGCCAGCTGTTGCTACTGTTTTAAGCTCTGCATCTGTGATTGCCAGTATCATAAAGCCACAGTGGAAAGCAATGAAGAGGAGAGGGAAGAGAATTAAAGACGGCATTAAGGTCTAATCCAGTTCTGCAATTGATTTCTATGTGAGATGTTGAACAATCCATTTAACATTTCTGCATCTTATTTCTCCATTTTGAAACAGGGATCATAATCATGTCCTACTCACTGGGGTTTTGCAGTGCCTCATTCACTGGCATCTTGGGAGATGCTAGGAAACACATTCATTTCCCTATAGGTCTGGGGAAGCATCAGTGCTTTCTTTTTTTTTTTACCTCCCATTGTATGCTGCCTGGTCCAAATTCTCCAATTCCACCCTGCAGTGCCATGAGATTTTTTTTTTTTTGTCTGTTTGTTTTCTTTGTAGTATATTAACTAAAGACAACAGAGTGGTCAGAGACTTTTTCTTTGTCTGGACTTTTACTATTCCTGACCTAAGAGCCTTGTGTTTCGTTGAGTAATCCTGGATCTCACTTTGAGGGGGTGTTCAAGTTAGCTCTGCAACCACCTAATGTTGCAGATGGTAATCTCAGTTCAGGCTTCAAGAATGCTGAGATAAGACCATCGTTATTTCCACATCCTAGTCAAGTCAAGCCTTCCTTATCTTCTCCTTTTTCCTTTTCCTCTCTCTCTTTTTTTTTTTCTTCCCCTTATTGGTTTGTTTACTTTTCCAATGGTGCTGTATTTCTAGGTAGCACTCAGAGCACAGGTAAAACAGCACTAATCTTATCACCAGGTCATCTCAGTTAATTGCTTTAAAGTTTGTAAGTTACATAAGAAACTGAATCTCAGGTATTGAGCCATTTGTAAGAAATGCAAAGCTGATAAAAGTCTGTGCAGTTGTGCTCTGAGATAGCAAGGCTTTAAGTGAGTCATTGAGACTATTCAGATGTGTAACAGCTTTACTGTATGCCTCTTAAGGACACTGCTAGAAAGATCTAGAAAAATGTGTGTCCTGGCTGACATTGGAGGGCTTGAAGATGTTCTGGGCCCCATCCCTTTCTGGTGTAAGGATGCTAAATTCAGTATAGTTTCATCAGAAAATGTTTTTCCCTTTTTCTGTGTCATTTTCCCTTCCTCCCCAAGTGTGAAGCTGTAAGCATAAACACAGACACAGTGAGCTGTCACATTGCACATTTAATACAGGCCTTTGGTGCCACTGAGCCCACAGCTTCCACGCCCTTACCTTTGCTCTGTAGTTTTACATTGCTCATCTCTTTAATTGCAGTTGAACTTTAAAGCATTCTTGTTTTCTCTGAAGTGCTTCAGAAGAGAATCTGGGCTGGAGGGAGTCATCACGGTTCTCTCCGAAGTTCAGCTCTAGGAGATGAACTAGTTGCTGAAATTCAGAGGACATGGCAGTGTCCCCTCTGCACATCAGATTGCTAGCCTTTACAAAGTATTTGGGCCACTCAAACATTTCTGCAAGGGGACAAGGAAAACCTTCTTACACTAACATTGTAAAAACACTAATTTAAGGGGGATTTTAAGAGACCTTGTCTCTACTGACTAAACTGCCCTCAGAAAAGACAGATCTGTATGTAAGAACTATCAGGCTTCCTCCAGGAAGAGGGAGTGTTAGATATGTCTGCCATCCTTCTTAAGTAGAGCTTATTTCTCTAAGGAAAATATGTCTAAAAATTCAGAGTCTTTTAAGGACAGAAAGGTTCATTGTTATGGGCTTTGGGAGAAGGAAGTAGGGGATATTGACCATGGTGGGATCTCATATCATGGTGGTAGGCCACAAGAGATGGTGCTGGAAGGAAGACTTAGGGATCACAAGGAAACATTACTGGCTTGTTGACGTCATGCAAGCCACCAAAGCTTGCTAGTAATGTGCATTCAAAATCAGGTGACTGGGAGATGACTGCTAATCTTAAACCTAGTCTGAAAGCTCTGTCAGACTCAAAACTGCATACAGTAAAAGTGTTCATGACATAGTAAGCTGCAGGGTGAGAGTGGTCAAGCAGATGCAAGATTGAAGTGGAAGTTGTTCCATGGGTGATATGGTAGATTCTTCAGAAAAAATCCGGCATTTTTCCAACACATGGCTTCTGTGCTGGCTGGCAAAGAAAGCAAACGGACATGTTGAAGTAGAACATGCTACTGGTATCTCTTTGAACCATTAAGTGGGACCACAAGGGCAAGAAGATCATTTCCTTGTAGCATACATCAGCCTGATCTGGGCACAAGCCTGAATAAACTGTGGGAGAGCAGGTCTTAGCCGTATTCTCTCTTTAATGGAAGCTGTTCCAAAGGTAGAAGTGTCAATTGTATGTCATTTGTGTTAGGTCAAAGATCATTTTTCCTTTTCTCAGGAGCTGGTCTGAGTGGGCTTCACCTTAGTCATATACAATAAATTAATGCTAGTCCCAGAGAACAGAAGAAACATCTCCTAGTTTTGGTCATTGTGATCAGCTGGTACCTTGGTGTCCTGGGGATCCTGGAAATGTCTTGGCCAGCTGTCTTTGAATCTAGCTCTAAGCCCTTACAAAATGTTCTGCAGCCTGCCTGAGAAAGTATAAAGGGTTTGGTACCCAAAAAAGCAGTGACAGTGTGCTCTTCCAACAGCAAAAGAAACTAATGTCCTTAGGCATGTGGAGTCTCCCTTTAAGCATCCATATAAAACAAGCATTGCAGGATGTGAAGGACCTTTAGTATCTTCCTCATTCTTCTCAGTCCCAGAAAGTGTTGCAACCTCTATTTGTGAGTGAGCCCAAGTGCATACTCACACCAGATTTTGGACAAGTTTGTATTTGCATTCAAACTGTTTCCCCATCTGCTCCTGCTAGTTATTACAGGCCATTCTCTGGAGTGAGGTATTCTGGCATGCCATAACATCTGTGAGTGTTGTAATGAAGTTGGTTAGAATGTAACTCACTGAAGCAGCAAGAACTAATCACTGTATATTGATATAAGATTTGCAGAGACTTAGATGGAGAGTGCTGCAATAATCTTCTGGGTGTGCGTATGGGGTGGGGGTGGAGGGAATTGTGCATGTACATGTGTGGTAGTAAAATTACTCATTAGCTGTGGTAGGTCTCATTATCTTAGGGAAGAACATCAATGATTCACTGCTTAACAGGGTGTTTGGAAATGCCTGCTTATACACAGAAGGCAGCCTGAACCAATATCCTGTGCAGGCCATGAGCACCTGTCTTGTAGTGAAGAAATTTTAACTGCCTCTATTTTCCCTACCAGATATTGGAACTCCCTGAGCAACCTTGTGGCTTCACTCCTGAATTCAGTTCGCTCCATTGCTTCCCTGTTGCTGCTCCTCTTCCTCTTCATTATCATCTTCTCACTCCTGGGGATGCAGCTCTTTGGGGGCAAGTTTAACTTTGACGAAATGCAGACCAGGAGGAGTACATTTGACAACTTCCCCCAATCCCTCCTCACTGTGTTTCAGGTAAGAGCATAAGCAGTGCAGATGGGACCAAGACATTGTGCTTACACGGAGAGACACAGACCGGGTCCTGCACCATTCCTCTGCCACCTGGCAGTCCCAGAGACTGTACACCATGCTCTGGGAGCATGGCACCACTCTACGTTGCCAACATGGGGATATTCCCTCCCAAAGTGGGGAAATAAGCTAAGGCCCATGTGTAGCAAGGCCACCAGGGCTTATCAGCGTCATACAAGAGAATGGCCATTGTCATGTCCCAGCCCATTTCCGGCATGCCAAAGCCCAACCCTTCATCTCCCATAGTTCTGGGGAAAAAATATCTGCTCACTGCACCAGAGAAGAAATTAAACAGCCTTTAAGCTGACTGTAGTTTTGAGAGTGATCAGGCAACAGCATCAGGATCATGATTTCACGTGCAAGGTGAAGGGAAGTGTCAGGCTGTGCTGAGTGCTGTCCTCAAAGCTGTAGGTTGCACAGCTTGTCCAAAACAACAGACACGTGGGAGGGAAGTGCCTGGGAGAGGTGGGGAGACTTAAACAAAGATGTCCTGGAGAGCCATTTGGCTTCAACCATCAGTCTTCAAGGGAACATCTCTTTTTTTTTCTTTTTTTTTTTTTTTAACACTTTGGGCGCCCTTTCCGCATTCTCTCTTTTTGTTTTTAATTTGTTGAATGGATACAGCCAGAGTCTCCAAACATCTTGGGGGAGGGGGTGATCTCTAGGATAGTAGATATCTTTGTGTTAATGGGGTTTTCAAATTCTCTGTGTGGTCTAACACTGTGTCCCTTATTGGTGGGAATGTGTCATTTAGATCCTGACTGGGGAGGACTGGAATTCGGTGATGTATGATGGGATCATGGCTTATGGCGGCCCCTCTTTTCCAGGAATGTTGGTCTGTATTTACTTCATCATCCTCTTCATCTGTGGAAACTGTATCCTTTGATGCTACTCTTTTCTCCAAGTGGGGCTGAATTTAAAGTCACCCTTTACCACTTTGTTGTATTAGAAAATAATGAATTTCATGCCTTACATCTTTACCTTTTCCCTAGCTCTGGATTTTGGCTTTGCACTACCAAATGTTAAACAAGTTTGTTTAATTTTAGCTAGTGCTAAGTCTTCAGGCATATAAACAGTTGTAAGAGCCAACTACATGCCAGTTCTGTACGCCAGCTTTTATTTAGTATCTTTACGTGTTTAGTGTTTTTATTTTTTATTCGCCTTAATTCACTCATAGGTCTTCCTTTCCTGCCTTCCTCATAAACTAATCTCTCTGTCTACCTGCGGTACTTACTATGTATTTTTGCTTCAATTGCCATTTCAGTAATATATTCCATGTGCTTTCATCCAAACCTTATGTGGAATAAAAATATGTATAATCTACAATATGCTATATACAAATGCTGTAATAGGAGTAACATATGTTTGACATAATAGATTTATGTGAGATCATATATTAACTCATGTATAAACGAACAGGAACCATGTTCCATTTCACTTACCGCAATCTGTGTGTTCTTCAAACAGAAAATCGTGTACTCTGTTATCTACCAGCCTGAAATAATATTAAGTAACTTCAGTTCTCTCTGGCTTCAAGGTGAAGTGAGGGCACTGTACATAACCCAGAGGTACAAAGCACATTGCATGATTAGGCTATGAGTGTCTTTTCATAGGAATTTGCATATAACATAGTGCTATGGTTCTGTTCCATATCTGTTTGCTCCAAATTTGTTCATGTTTAGTTTCTGCTTCCCTAACAGATAGCCCTCCTGTGTCAGAGGTGACATCTCTTTTTATACCGATTCTTCTATAAAGCCACCTCATAGTCTCAGCCCAGCTCTTCTGGCCTCTCCTCATAATTTAGATCTCTCAAACCCTGTTATGTGACATTTTAGTTGACCTGCATGCCCTCTCTTCAAAGTGAGATGGTGCAATTCCACTTATCTGAAGGTCAAGGGAGGCAGTCTGCCTGACATCTTAAAAAAGCTACAATTTGGATCTCCTTATGAACTACAGGGGAAAATGTGAGCCAGCTTCAAATGCTGGCTGACTTTGTAGCCATTAGACCTTGGATCTCAGTGAGGTCAGTGGCTATATTTCCAAGCTAAGCCTTAAACTGGAGGTTACTTTGAAGTTATCATGGTGTAATAAGACCCACTGTCAAGAAATTTATAAAAGAATATGGTGTTCAGATTTGTAACATGAGATCTGAACGATGACTGGCATGACAAGAAAGCAGTTGATTCCTTACCCTTCAGCTGCATGTGCTTGGCTGGTTTATAATGTGGCTCCCATACATGGGCTCTCTGCTAGGAGATGGCAGATTTGCCAGCTCAACACTTTAATACTCAACTCAAATGAATTTCTTTTTGGTCCCCTCAGAAATGCTATCCTTACTGTCCTTAAAACCTACCAATGACTGTGGGAAAGGCTATCATGAGGTTGTTCAGCTCAAATATGTAGTCCAAAATTGGAAAACCCAGGTGCCTAATGGCATGAGGCTCTTTAGTATGAGTGCTTTAATAAAAAATTACCTGAGCCTTCAAAGATGGAAAGCATCTAGAGCTCCCCTTATCCTTCCTCAGTGGGATTTGTTGCACAAAACAGGGCTCTTTGGGGAAACCAAAAACTGAAATGTAAGTGCTTAAGTCTGGACTTGGATCTTTCCTATCAGTCATTCTGTTGTAAAATTTGGAAACCCCACATAGTGTGTTAGACATTTGGTTGGAAGGTGTAGGTTTGTGCATGCTCAATATGTGTGCTCTGAACATTTGTGTGAATTGAAAGTTTGGAAAAGCGAAAAGATCTGATGACAAGTTGCTAAAAAAAATCAATTAAGACACCTTTGGTATAATGTTGTTCTGCAGTTTTCAAAGCCTGTTTTCTTTAAGTAGCACACAGATATCCTGCTGAATGTATTTTTGGCTATTGCTGTGGACAACCTTGCTGATGCTGAGAGTTTAACATCTGCACAGAAAGAGGAGGAAGAGGAAAAAGAAAGGAAAAAGTTAGCTAGGTAAATCCATATGCATACATCTATCTACATTCATATGCATACATTTGTACATGTATATATATACACACATTATGCACATATATATGTGCAAGTATGTACATATATGTAATATGTGTAACTTTTCTGTGAACGTAGATAGATTACATATATATGATTAATAAAACTATGTATAGAATTATGTACTTTTTTTTAAGTAAAAGAATTCAAACTAAAAGACAAGATGTTGTTAGGAGTTGGGAATCTCCACAGTTGCAAAGATGTGAGCAGAGGAAATGAAGGCTGGGTGACTGATGAGATTTCAGGGCATCAGTAGATAATGAGTGTGAAGTGGTTTCAGTGTGACAACCCCATTTGAATCTTCCTCTTGCCTTTTGATTGCTCAGAACCACGAGGCATATTTTCAGATTCCCATGACACAGGATTCAGAGGCTTCCTTCTCTTTTGATGCCACAAGCTAGCAAAGGACTCTGACCAGTTCTTTTAGTGTTTCTGCAGACTTTTAGGAGACATGAGCTGGGTGTAGAGCTTCTCTCCATTCTCTGCTTGCCACAGCGGGGAAGCCTCTCCTTACTGGTTATTTCTCCTCACTTTCTTCCAGGCTGCTTGGAGGGGTTCTCTTGTGCAGATCTTTCTGCTCTGTCCTGCACACCAGTCAGGAGGGTTTCCTTCCCTCTGGAAATGCAGTGAGGGGCAAAACTTTGTAGGCAACCTAGTGGAAGTCCACAAGAGAGGGCTTGAAAATGTTTCATGCCATTGTTGCTGGATGAAAGAAGAGGAGATACCTAGTCATAGACCTAAGTATGCATATACACAAACACACAGGCACTTACTTCCACAGATGCATGCACGCACGTACACACACACACATACACAAACGCCATCCAGAAAGCTATAAAATAAATGAAATTAGAGCAGTCTCTGCCTTTGCCTGCAGATGAGGACAAGGTGGAGCCACTGATATATAAGCTGGACTCAGAATGGAGGTGCCAGCCAGCTGATCGTTTTCATGGTGTGTGCTGTACTACATGAAGTTCCTGAAAGGGAAACAGCTTTTCACCTTTGTAACTGTTTGCTTTTTATCTTGTCAAATTGTTAGGACTGCTAGTCCTGAAAAGAAACAGGAGATTGAAAAAACAGCTGTGGAGGAGGAGACAAAGGAGGAGAAAATTGAGCTGAAATCAATCACTGCTGATGGAGAATCCCCGCCTGCTACCAAGGTCTGCTGCCAGCCACCACTCTCTATGCAGTGATGGCATGAACAGCTTGGGTTTCTGAGGGAATGAAAACTCTCTGCCTTGTCTGATAAAGGCTTTTTCTCTTCTTCTGTTTCTGTTAGATCAATATGGATGATTATCAACCCAATGAAAACGAAGAAAAGAGCCCATATCCCACAACAGAAGCACCAGGTATCTCTCAGTTTTCTCTTATTCTTGATTCAAAGAATTGAAGCTCCAGTTGCTAGTGCATATATAACCAAACTGTGGTAACAGGCACGCTGAACATATAATGCCTTCATGATGGGACACGATGATGCACTTAGAATCATAGAAAGGTTTGGGTGGAAGGGACCTTTAAAGACAGACCATCTAATTCCATCCCCCCCGCCATGGGCAGGGACACCTCCCACTAGACCAGGTTGCCCACAGCCCCATCCAACCTGGCTGTGAATACTTCCATGGAGGGTACAACAACAACTTCTCTATGCCACCTGTTCCAGTGCCTCACCATCCTCTGAGTGAAGAATTTCTCCTGAAAAACTAATCTTAATCTACCCTCTTATAGTCTAAAACCATTCCCCCTTGTCCTATCACTACACTCCCTGACAGAGTCCCTCCCCAGCTTTCCTGCTGGCCCCCTTTAGGTAAAAGAAGGCTGCTATAAGGTCTCCGTGGAGCCTTCTCTTCTGCAGGCTGAACAACGCCAACTCCCTCAGCCTGTCTTAATAGGAGAGGTGCTCCAGTCTTCTGATCATCCTTATGGCCCTCCACAGGTCTGTGTCCTTCTAGTGCTGGGGGCCCTAGACCTCAATGCAGTACTCCAGGTAGGGTCTCATAAGAGTAGAGTAGAGGGGGAGAATTGCCTCCCTCAACCTGCTAGCTACACTTCACTTGCCCACGTTTCCTTCAGAATCCCTATAGGAATTAGTTGTACTTGATTTGATTCTCTGTTCAGCACGCAATACATGACTACAACTCTATTTTCAGTCTACTTTTTCATTACTCTGAGGTCAGGGAAGACCCACAACAGATACTTATGAAGGGAAAAGTGCTGAATGCCTTTTTGCACTTTTTTAATTAAAAAGGACAGTGTGACTATTAATATAATTCAAAGGCATAAGCTCTTAGCCTAAAGTTGGAAAAAAATGAGCTAGAGCATTAGACTAGTTTTCAAGTCAGTTGGACCTAATTAACTTTGTCCTCAAATACTTTAAAAAAAATGATTGAAGCAATCTCAGAACATGGAGCAGTTTTTCTCTTAGAATTTTTGAAGGCTGTGTCTTTAAAATAGTGGGTAGGGGTGCAGCAGAGGAATTATAAACTAGTTAGTTCAACTTCCATTCTTGGAAAATTGTTGGAAGAAATGATTAAACAACGTATAAGATTGCAAGATAAGAAGAAGACTAGCAGGAACATGGATTTGCCAAGAACAAATCACATCAAACCACTTTCTTCTAAAAGGGGCTGAAAAAACTTGAAGACAGGAGAGAAATAGATATCATATGCTTTAACTTTGCTAAGGCTTCTGAATGTCTCTTATAACATTCTCATAAACCAGCTAGGTAAGCATGGCTTAGGTGATTGGGAGAGAAATTGGTCAGACCCTTTATGTGGAGATTAGTGATGGCACAAGTGAGGTACTATGGCTCAAAGGCCTGTCCTGCGTTCAGTTCAGTTCAATGTTAATGACCTGAGTGATTGAAGAGGAAATATGCCTATTGCATTTGCAGATGACATGAAGCTAGGAGGGACAGGAAGCATGCTGGAGGACAGCATTAGAATTCAAAGAGCTGCTGAGGAACTGGATAAATGGTCTAAATAAAATGAAAGTACTAGGATCTACGTAGGCAGGAGTAAATAATTCAAAAATAAAGGATCTTAGGTGATAGTAGTAAGGTAACAGTGCTTGAGAAAAGAATCTAAATCCTGTGATCACAAGCTCAACAGGAGTCAACAACATTTTACTGTCTTTCAAAAGGCAAACAAGTATTGAGATTATAAGCAGCGAAAACAAGACTCTTTACTCCCTTTATGGATTTCTTCTAACAGGCCAATGAAAGCTAACCAGAGCAAAACAATTATTTTCCTGTTAGCAATTGGTAAGATCTCAACTGAGATTCTGTGTCTTATTTTGGGTGCTCTACCTAAGAGAATCATAGAATGGCTCAGGTTGGAAGGGACCTTAAAGATTATCTAGTTCCAACCCCCCTGCTATAGTCAGGGACACCACCCACTAGATTGGTTTGCTCAGGGCCTCATTTAACCTGGTCTTGAACACCTCCAGGGATGGGGCATCCACGGCCTCTCTGGGCAACCTGTTCCAGTGCCTCACCACCCTCTGAGTGAAGAATTTCCTCCTAAAGAGAAGTGGGGCTGGATTGGAAAGAGTCTAACAGGTCATGGTGAATGCAATACAGGAAGGAAACAGGAACTAAGATTGAAAGAATTGTGCTTGTTTGAGTTATGAAAGACAGGAGAAATATTTTCAAATGCATAAAAGGCTGTTAGAGGCAGGAGGGAAATTATCTCCGTCTCCATTGTGAATAAGAGAAGTAACGGATTCACACCTGGGGAGGATTTTCTAACAGTGAAGACTAGAAAAGATTGTGAAGAAGGTTGTGGAAACCCTGCATGTTAAGAACAGGTCAGAAAAGTCAAAAAATCTGCCAGAAAAAGCTTGAATATAATAGTAAGTTGATCCTAGCTTGGCAGAAGCATGAACTGGAGGGCCTTTTGTTGTCCTTTCCTGCTCTGCCCTTCTTCATTTCTATGATAATGTAACAGGCTGTAATAAGTAATAAATCACATTCTCTTCTATTGTGTGATTCCTAATAAATGTCTGTTAATAGGTCGATGTGATAGAGTGAAAAAAAGACACAATAGTTCACTTTAAATAGATGGACAAGAGTTTCAGACAGGCAAAAAGGAAAACTTCATTGAATTTGATTTTCAGTACAAAAGATCTGTGCATTTGCTATACTTGTATTGATCCATATTTGTAGCCTATTAATCAGTAACAGACTGTTTCCAATACCATGCAATACAGTTTTAGCAGTTCCTGAAGCAGTTCACTGTTTTTAATCTTCCAAGCACCTCTGTAGGCACAGGGCAGTTATTGCACACCCATCCCCAGTTGCTCATGTGTTCTGGGGAGTCTTTAGTCACAAGCATAAATTAAAACAGGCTGAGGTAGTTCTGTTTCTGTTTTTCAGCTGGCTTGGATTTGCAGACCTTTATATTTTTTCAAGTGAGGATACACCCACCTGTATAGCAAATTTAAGCCTACTGATAATAGAATTATGTTTTAGTTACCTTCTGTAGACAGCTTAGAAATAGCCTAGCATGACAAAAGCTGTTTCTACATTTTTGTCTATTTGACAAAAGCTATATCTACAATTCATGTCATCGATGTTTTATCTGCAGCCATGTGTAGGATTAGAAGGCAGAAAATTAAGTAAAGACATTTTAAAACTCCTGCCTTGGAGTACCAATCCTTGGACTGGCATATTTTTCAACAGAACCTGACATTTGAATGGATGCTCCTATCTCCTAAAGCATTATCAATGCAAAGGGACAGCATCTTGGTTTGCCTTTTTATAATGCCATTTCTAAACAGGCCCCCATGGCTGTTCCCAGAATTGTTTTTCTACTCTTTGTGACGAGTGAAGTTACTTTTTCTCTTTTCCAACCTGAAAAGAGAACTCTGAAAAACTTTTTTTTTTCTTTTTTTTATTTTCCTGAAAATAATCTCTAATGGTTCACATAATTGCCTGACCACTTCTTTCAGAGTTCACGGAAGTTACCATAAGTCTCAGATGGAGTAAAGTTTTGTAAATCACTTGTTAGATACTATTTAGCATAGTCATCTACTCCATTCTGCAATATGAAACTCAGAAACACCAAGGCCCTCTCAGAGCTGATATAGCACGTCACATCTGTCTTGCGTAATCAGGTCTGGGGAACAAAGCTCTAAGGCTTTCTCTGGCATTAGCAAGCAAGAATTTCCTGATCCCCACATGTACCCTGTCCCTTCATCAGCTCTCCTGTGGCCACAGACCAGCCCAGAATCCTTCTGCTGATTGCTGTGCAGCCACATATAGCCCACCTGGGAAAACATTTTTTCTGCCCGTTTCCCACATGTGGATCCATTTCAACTGTTGTTGGAGGGAAACATCTCATTGCTTCTTAGATGCAGTGAGCAAGTTCTACCAATTTTCAGATTATGATTTAACCCTCCCATGGCTGTGTATCATTCCATCCCCTGAAAACAACCTTCAAACTAACCCAGGGTACAGAAACAACTGAAAAGGTCAATTTATTTGCTTTCCCTTTATTCTCTGAATCTACCCCACTCAATTTCCTATTAAGTTTCTATTGCCTCAATCAGAGTTTTCTCAGTAACCTCTTCTAACTGTATTTGCTGCATGGTGTAGCTCTTAGCCCCCGGAATACACTGTGTACTTGCAGCTCATCAGTTCACCTAGCCACTTTGCTGGAGGGAGGGACTAGTTCTTCCAGAGATTTGTGTACACTAGAAGGATTATTATGATGACATGTTTATTATAGGAAGACAGGGAGCAAGTCTTGCAGTCTGGTACAGAAACAGACAAAGAATTCAGAACGTCAGATGAAGGTAAAAGTTTGGGATGATTCATGGAAGCTTGAAGCAAAGCAATGTCCTTGCCCAAGAGTTCTGGTCTTTGTATAGTAAAAAGAAAAAAAAATCCTCATCATTGAATATATCACTGATGCTGCACTGAAGCTTGTTTGTGCTTATGGCTTCACAACCAAAGGATGTAACTGTTCTAATGAAGTATAACTCAAGATGACAGTCCCAGATTTAAATTTCCTTTAACTTCAGGAGAGTTCAAAACTAGAACTGAACTTGGAAGCTCACAGTCATGTTTCTTCATGATTCCATGGGAGGCTTGAATAGAAAAGTCACTTTTTAAACACTAATATCCCTTAGGTATAGAAAAAACAGAAAAAGTGTAAGATTGCAGATAATGAGTTCCCCAGCCAACATGGGAATACTGTGTTGACCTTTGCTTGTATGAATGCCAGCAACTGTGCAGCATGCTGTTTCTTTATACTGGTAGATAGCTTAGGCAGTGACCTGAGCTGAAACTGTAATCATGTTATCCTTTCTGTATTTGACCCTCAGTTTTTGCCTTTTTATGTGCCCTAGACCCTACTTTATATGAAAATTATTTAGAACATTATTCTTGCTCCATAACTGAGGGACTGAATGTGTTTTCCAGTCTGAAGCTAGGTGGCTGTTATAACCATTAATATATTTCTTGCTCTGTGACAGACATTAGAAAAAGAGGAGAGAAGCAATGTTCCTTATGGTCTTTATGAGGCTGATCCTTCTGCTAAGAGTCCATTTTCCTGAGGCATTGTTTCATACCCATTTGAAAAAGTTTTTTTATAAAAAAATAAAAAAACACTTTGAGAAAAGCTTTCTTTAAGAAAAAGAGTGATCCTATAATGAATGCACAGAACTGGGTCTCAGAATATTAGTCTTTTAAGTGAAAGCTCTCAAACGTCCTACATGATCATGGACATAAGTACTCCAGACTGTTAAAGAAAAGGAATGTGCTTACCTCGGTCCTTGTCAGCCCACTTTGAAGTCTATAGATAAGAGGTGCAAGTGCAAAGTGTTGTAATATTATATAAATATAAGCATTAACATTAACAACATTTTTTCAAGTAATATGCACAAAAGCGCTTCTGAAAGAATAGTCTGTAGAATGAGTATTATCAAGTGTTTTACAACATGAAATTTGAGCTGTTAAAAAATGGACCTGCTTAGAAAGTCCAAACTCTGTGTACCAGATCAAACATTTATTCAAAGATCTATCAAGTGAATTTGAGCTGAACTCTTGCTACCAGAAGTGTAAAGAAAGAATCCTATTTGCATGCCATAATGACATGCATTGAAAAGGCCACTTTTCTCCTGTCTCTGACATCTAATTTGGGATCTATGTTGATAGACGCACCAGCATCTTTCTGATGCATCCATTACCAGATCAAGTACCATATGCAATCCTAAAGGAATAGATTCTTTCTGGAATTTATCTCACTTCACGGAGTTAAGATAAACCTTTTTAACTAGTGTTTCCGCCTTTGTGTTGGCTGGAAGATGAATCAGTTGTATCTTACCTGTCAGGCACCCTTCTTAAAATATTTCTTCCTGTCTTGCTAATTAAGTGAGAGGATTGCAAACTTCAAAATATCAAAATCTATCATATCATTTACAAAACAGCATCTGATTTCAGCAGGTAGAAGAAATCCTCAAAGGTGGAAGGTTCTCTTTCACATACCACTTAGCTTCCATCTCTACATTTTCTTCCTTGAGGGTACTCAGTGATGTGGCAATGGCTTCATGAAGAGCTCTTACAAAGAGGAGAAAGAAAGGTCCTGATAAGCTGGAGAAAGGGTCTGAAGAAAATAAGATGCAGTTCAATAAGGATGAGGTCAAAGTGTCACTCTTGGGAATAGTCAGCAGCACAAATGCAGGGGGAAGTGACAGGCTAGGCAACCATTCTGTGATACAGAATCTGTGGTTCATGAAAATCAGAAACTGATGGCAAATTAATACAAGAATGTGAAGAAGTGTCCATGAAGAACATTTAAACAGGAAAACAGTATTATAAGATATAAGAGGTAATTAACTCTCCTTTGCACCAGTAGGACCTCAACTGCAGGTTAATCCTGCAGACAATCCAAAGGAAAGTAGTGAGAATGATCAGAGATCTAGAAAACAAAGCACCTCAGGAAAGACTTGTTTTTGTCTAGGAACAGGAAAGCCTGGCAGAAACATAGTAATGGTCCTCAACTATGTAAAAGCCTTCTGCAAGAGGAAGGGAATTATCTCTTTTTCTGTGTCCATGAAAAAAAATACAACAGATAATGGATTTAGACTACAGCAAGAAAGATTAAAGTTAGTCATTAGGGGAAGCTGTTTTGCAGAAGGGACGGTAAAGCATCTGAGGAGATTGTTGTGAGGATATTGTGGATTTATCAGCGTTGATGGTTTTGCAAACAGACTAGATCTCTGTTTGCCAGGATGGACACTGGGCAGTGGATTGTGCCTTGGAGAAGGGAAGTGGACAAGGAACCTCAGGCTTTCATCATCTTATTTTGACGATTCTAAGTTTTTAGCTCTAGTTCCAACAGAAACAAATGCCACAGTACTCCATAAGGGGTAGTATTATGCATAAAATAAAACCATTTTGTGTGAAATAAAAATAAAAATGTTTCTTGCAGCAGAGGAAGATGAGGAAGAACCTGAGATGCCTGTTGGCCCTCGACCTCGCCCAATGTCTGAACTGCACCTCAAGGAAAAGGCTGTGCCCATGCCTGATGCCAGCGCTTTTTTCATCTTCAGTCCTAACAACAGGTATTTAAGAGGCTGCTCAGCTGCAGCAAGGAGGAGAAGAGCAGGTACCCCTTTCGCAGTGGTCCCCAAAGGTTATGTTGTGCAGAACTCCCTTCCAAAAGTTAATATCAGAGACCACCTTTGACCACTCTGTCTTTCACCCTGGTATAAAATCTCCGTGTAAGCACAAATGTAGAAAGCACTCTGACAGCATTAAGTGGGAGTACAGGGCACCTGCAAGTCTGATTGAAGACACAAATCATCAAAGCTTTGGAAATAACAGACTCAGAGGCAAGTCAGTAATTGGAACTACCCAACAAATTCAGGTCCAAACTGCAAGCAAGCCATCGTGCAGTCAGTCAAGCATGAGGCTGGAGCTTCTTGTCCTAATATCTTCTCAAAAATACTCCCAGTAAGGAGTTCCTGTGTTTCTGCTTGTCACTGACCAAGAACAAGCATGCAAGAAAAGAAACGAGGAGGAGTAGAGTCCATAGAACTGAGGGGAGGCTGAGAAGAATTCTCTCTCTCACATTCTTCCCTCAGGCTTCTCCATGGAGTGTGGCTTCACATTGCCCCACCTCTCTTTCCAATACCAATGTGTGAGACCAGTGCCATGAGTGGAGGGCTGAGCAGGGCCCACAAGGGAATATATCTTTTAAGGGTTCAGAAATTATCTCACTGTTCAGTGGTCTGTACAGTGTCATGTATCCCAATGTCTCCCTTGGGGACTTTGCCTCCAAACAGTCTGAAAGTAAGGCAGGGCTGTAAAAGCACAGCAGAATTCAGAGCCTGTCTTCCCACAGCAGGGCTTGTGCCACTCCTCCTTGGTATGTGCAACAGGGAGAGCCTGATGATGATTGGGACTCATGGACTCTAATGTCAGCTTTGCCACCCACCCACTGTTGCTTGTTGGAAAAGTAAATTAACCTCTGCAATCATCTGTAAAATTGCTATAATAGTGGCTTGGAGGCTTAACAGCCAAAAGTAGAGGTAAATAGATTAATGAAGTACCTCTAGAATTAACCATAGGACTGTTATGAAGTTTAACTCTTCATATCCTGCTATCATTGTATGGAAGGCACATATCTAAATCACACACCAAGCATGAGTCCTGCAGGCAGCCAGTCACCATCACTGCATGACACAGAGAGCCAAGGCTGCCCAGCACCTAGCAGGGCAAAGCAGAGCTGCCTGGGCCATTGGTCTCCCTGCTGCTGGGGCAGAGGGAAGCTGCTCTGCAGAGCAATCCTCCAGGGCCAGTCTTGCCAGCAAAAGAGGAAGAGGGAAATGTTTCCCAGGTTTTGCTGTTCTCTGAGAGATAAAGTTATGCCTCTCCTCTCTCTTTCAGGTTTCGTGTCCACTGCCATCGAATCGTTAATGATAACATTTTCACCAACCTGATCCTATTTTTCATCTTGCTCAGCAGCATCTCCCTGGCGGCTGAGGACCCCGTCCGACACCTCTCCTTTAGGAACCAAGTATGCTTACCATACTCCTTCCCTTGCTGTGTATTAGAGGCGTGGTACAAGCAGATCATGAGTCGTAGCCAGGAAAGGCAGAAAATACTGCATCAGAGGCTTTGGGAGTGATTCTCTGCCCTGATTTTTACCTTTTGTACACTGTGTTTAAAATCATTGTTTTTTGCAGGGAACATGAATCAGTGCAGAATTTGGCGTCTAGCTCATTTCAGAAGTGTCTGTTAGGGGTAGAAGGACAGGAGACTGAAACAAAATTATTGCTCCCTGGAATTTAAGGCATTAAAAATGGGCTGTAGAAACATTGATTGGGGTTCAGATAATTCAAATTCAGGGGATTTACAAGTTCCCTTTGGAATGTTTGCTCTCCTGCCACTTTTTTGTTTGTTTGTTTTCTTTTTGGTTTTGTTTTTTTTTTCTTTTGAGCTAAAAAGCCCAAGGCCTGATTTTCTCTTTGTTCACACTGGTTGTGAATCAGGAGTAAAATTCTTGAGTTTGATGCAGTCACTTTGGAGGAAATTGGTGTCATCAAGTTTAGAATCAGGCTGCTTGAGTGCAACCTGCAAAGCTATCACTGAGTTTGAGATAATCCTCAGAAAATATGCTGTGCTCCTCTCCTTGCCAGGCTGGGGGAAGAAGAGGAAGGCATTCATCACATAGATACATTCTCACCTTTTTCCTGACCATTCAAATTAGCCTTTTGAAATGTTCAGTACTTAACTTTGCCAGTGGTAGTTTCCATTTATCTGGGGTCATACAGAAATCACAACTGTCAGCAGTCATATATGAGACTTACAACCTCTGCTGTCTGCAGTGGCATTTTGGTGCCTTTAAGATGGAGGAACTTTCTAGGCATAAACAATGGGCCATTTATTTACTTATTAATATTAAAACTTTAATTTAATGCTCATTGTTCTACCTAGCAAAATAATTCTGGCCTGAGCCTTCATTTAAATGCACATGTGCATGCAGAGAAGGTGTTAATGGAAGCTGATTCCTGAACTTATCTCAGCATTGCTTTGCATTTTGTCCTGAAGAAGGGTACTAAATAGTAGTCAAATGTGTCAGTAATGATCCACTTGTGCATGGCTGAGTGCGCCCACCATGTAGGGCTAAATGTATGTCAACATGTATTAGCACTGCAGAATGATGTCAGCTGGCATATGGGCTTCTGACATTCCACAGAATCTGCTGTACAATCTATAGCAGAGATATTTAAATGAGGAAAAAAAAAAAAAGGAAAGGAAAGGAAAGGAAAGGAAAGGAAAGGAAAGGAAAGGAAAGGAAAGGAAAGGAAAGGAAAGGAAAGGAAAGGAAAGGAAAGGAAAGGAAAGGAAAGGAAAGGAGAGGAGAGGAAAGGGAATAGGAAAGGAAAGGAAAGGCGAAAGGAAAGGAAAGGAAAGGAAAGGAAAGGAAAGGAAAGGGAAGGGAAAAGGAAAGGAAAGAGAAAAGGAAAGGAAAGGAAAGGAAAGGAAAGGAAAGGAAAGGAAAGGAAAGGAAAGGAAAGGAAAGGAAAGGAAAGGAAAGGAAAGGAAAGGAAAGGAAAGGAAAGGAAAGGAAATAGAATAGTGAAAGCTGTTTGTCCTGGATAAAAGAGCTGAAGGTTTGGTGCAAAGTGGCAAAGTGTTGTCTTGTGTATTTGAACCCACTGATGTTGCACTGATGTGTTTAATTTTTACAGGAATGGGTGTTTAAAATGTATCATGCAAGGGGACACTGACAAGATGTTTGGGTTGCAAATGTTGTCTGCCTTTACACTTTGACAGTAGAACAGTAAGACTGGATCCTGCTCAGTGCCTGGGAGGGAAAGCAAGCAAGATGAATACAAACACACTGCCTTGCCCTCATGCTGGGACAACATAATCAGGCATTCACCTTCTGTGGCGCTGTACTGCTGTTGATACAAACTGTCCCAGAGCAGGAAGACAGGAACAGAGAGAACCTCCTCCAGCGAGGGCTAGCAAAGAGGCTTGGATACTGCAGCTGTCCTGGGGTGGGCTAGTGGCTGCATCTTTCCTGTGTCACACAGGGCTCAGGCAGCAAGTCTGTGGAAGTGCCTCTCCAGTCTGATCAAACAGCCTTCAAAT
This sequence comes from Cygnus atratus, assembly GCF_013377495.2. Classification (NCBI taxonomy): domain Eukaryota; kingdom Metazoa; phylum Chordata; class Aves; order Anseriformes; family Anatidae; genus Cygnus; species Cygnus atratus. Next base: position 65,886,225 of record NC_066362.1, read on the forward strand.
CCCAAGCAAGACATAAAACTTTATGGTCTCACAATATTCTCCTGTTTGCATCCTGGCAAGGTGTTCTTTCATTTTAATATATTCTGGATTAAATATATATTTAGATAATAATAAGTATGCCTGCTGGTAAATGGTACCACCTGCACAGGTGGGAAGTGATCATTTCCATTAGGCGTGATTTCATCTATATGGAATGTCTTTACTAGCTGCAGCTTTGGGGCCAGATTCACCAGTATGCTGTAGCTGCTTTGCAGTGCTCTGGTGATGTAAAGCAGCTGCAGGCCCAGCTTAATCATCCACTTTAATCAAGTTTATGGCTTCTTTATGTCAATGGAGTCATGCAAAGCAGCCTTAGAGTACCCATGAATTTGGCACATACATTATAAAATTATTCCATTGATATAATAACCAAATGTCAGGACCTAGAAGGCAGCAATGCAAGGGGACATTTCCAGCTATAATGTGTGGGAATTAATATAGAATGCAACTGAGGTCTGTCCATCCTTGAAATGGCCCTTTTTTAATTTGCAAAAAAAATTATAGACCCTAAGCCATCCTTGAAGAAGAGAAAACAACTTCTGCATAAGTCTTGGGGTCAAAAATCCAGCAGTAACCTGAGGGGTTTTAGGTTGCGCAGTAGCAGTAAATGATATATGTCCCCATTTGACCTTCAGCGTCAGCAAATCACTCTAGGTTGGGGTCATGCTTAAATGGGGCAATATAAATTAACCCTGTAGTTTGCAATAGCTACCGATTGCCCATGGCATACCAAGCTGTAAGAATCTAGCCACCTTTGAGTTTGTATTAGAGCAAGACCATCTAGATACAATAAAGAGATGTGGGATGGGAAGGATAGTTCTGTATGTTTACTAGTATTTTAGCACTAAAGGATTAAATTTGAAAATGATCAGGTTTCTACTGCTTCCTTATATTGGCCTTCAGGTTTAGAACTTGGTTAAGCTAAAACAACAGTAATCCAAGGGCACAATACTTTTGATTTTAACCATTTGCAGTATAGATAATGTCAAAATGGTTTGGGATTTTGGAATATATTGGTAACAAATGGAGTCCAATTCTGGTCCCAGTAGTAAGTTTAAAAGTTTCCATTTACTTTTGTGAGCTGTAGGTCAATGGGCAGTGAAAGACACCTCCATCCTTGATGCTGTTACTTAGAAAAATCACTTAACCCTTCCAGACTTGCTGTTGCCTTCTGTGACACTTTAGGGCCCCTTCTTGTGGTCTGCTATGCATGCCATAGGTATGCCCACCACTGGGTCTAAGTTTATTGGAACAAGGGGTGTTTCAGCTTGCCTGTTACACAGAATACCAATGGAAAGATGCAAGATATAAGTTAGGCACATTTAGTGCATGATCAAATTATGGTCACTGTGATTCTGTTCAATTGGCAGAGTATTTGTTATTCATCCTAATCCAGGGCAAGTCAGGTTATAGAAAAAAATGAGCTAGAGCATCAATTTGCAGTCTGTTTTTCTTCCTTCACAAGAGACACAAAACAAGCCTGAATGGCAGTTAGTGAGAAAAAATCTCATGTTTTCCACTGAGAGACCAGATATTCTTGTATCCTCGGTTTGGAAATCTGTTTGTGAAAAAAAACTTGAATTGTCTGTGCGTTATCACATTAAGAAAAAAAAAATAGAAAAAAAAAAATCCTGCAACAACAACCAAAAGCTTGTTTTCCCTCCACAGCCTTTATGGGATTTTAACTCAGAAAAGATTTCATGTAATGTGCTGCTTGTCCTATGTGCCAGGACCTTCACTGCACTCAACAGGACATCATTACAAAACCATTTCCTATATAGCCCTCCTTGTTCCCTTGTTAGGAGACTTGTGCATTTGATTTTGAACTGTGATTTCCCATTCTGGTGGCCAGTCACTGATCTACCCTCCCCACTCCTATTCCCTTTTGTTTTTACAGATTCTCTTTTATTTTGATATAGTTTTTACTGTCATTTTCACCATTGAAATTGCTCTGAAGGTAAAGTGCCCATATTCTCTACCATTACCTGTTCACAAGCTTACTAGTTTTCTGCCACTATCTGTTGCTAACACACACGCCTGTTTGTTCCTGGGTCACGCTCAGTACAACTAACCCGATTGTGCTTATTTTTCAGATCCTAGGCAATGCAGACTATGTCTTCACTAGTATCTTTACATTAGAAATTATTCTTAAGGTAACCAATCTGAGCAATAAACTCATTTTCTGCTTCTTTTTCTTTCTTTCTTTCTTTCTTTCTTTCTTTCTTTCTTTCTTTCTTTCCTTCTTTCTTTGTCTCTTTCTCTCTCTTGCCCTCTCTTGCTCTCTCTTTTATTTTTTTTTAACTCCAGTAAAAAGAGTACACAAAAGATTGCTCATCTTTTGGTTTTATGCTTTTGGTAGTTGCTTAAAAAGAAGTCTTATGTGAAGTTTTGATATTCAGACTTATAAGGCGAATATCAACACAATGCTTTTTTAGGGGAAATGCAATGAAGTAAGAGGACCAAGAAAAAGGCCTTCACTCCAGAAACTGTTCTCACTACCATGTCTTTCCAAAACAGGACTTATTTGCTGTACAAAGAATCCCGAGCTCATGCTCCTGTTATACATGCTACAACTCAAAGAGAAGGTCTCAGTTCTGCACAAGTCATGAGGCTGGGCCAAAGAGCAGCCAATGCCTTATGGAAGGTTACAGGGTGCACAGCCAAATAGGAGCCAGGCAGTGATTCTACGAGGGAGTACAGTGCAAAAGCTCATGTTTTAGGAGCAGAGAGTTAACCAAGAGTACAAATCACCAAAACATGAGGGACTGTGGCTACAAATGAAAATTGCTGCACTGCCTGTTTAAAACCTGGCTTCACATTTCCCAGAAAACATGCTCTATACCAAAGGAAATGTGCATGAGAATGTTTTAGCTCAGAAGAAAATAAAAATAGGCTGCCTCATTCTTAACTCTAATTTTCCCAAATTTGTAGGCTAATAATTTAAATAACAGTAATTGGGCAAAGTTCTGGCTTTCTAAATACTAGGTTCATTTGGCAGCTTGTTTATTTTTCTCAACAGGCTAGTTCTAAGTGCTGGCCTGCAGCACCTTAGAGTTGCTCAGATCTTGCAACTCAAGACCCTAATAACAGTATCCATACTGGAGGCTGGCAAGTAGGGTGGCCCCTACATATTTTCGTAGAGAGGAATGCTTTTTGACATGATTTTAAATCAGCAAAGCCATAATATTCTCCAAAGAGTTGTGCATATTATGCTGCTGTGCAGTGTGCATCTGTGTTTACACAATAAATCTGAATGTGCACACGCCAAATGGCCTATCAAAAAGGCTTGTCAAAAAAGGAAAACATCTTAACAGCAACAATTAAAATCAAAATTGTAGTTCAAGTCTTAGCTTTCTATACCAGGGCACCTTCCCACCTGTTCGAATTTACAGTAGCAATTCTGCTGCCATTGAAGCAAATGGTAACACTCCTAACGACTTTAGGGGAATCAGAACGTAACCTAACCCACTGGTGTATTGCTCTGTTTTCATCAGGAAAGCGTACTGCATAGTACCTGTTTCCGAGCTTCCTGATGCTCTCCCATTAATTTAGGTCACCACCCTTGGATTTACTCCAAGTACAAGTGGGAGAGGAGTACAAAGAATACTAATATTTAATAAATTCTTCTGTTCTTACCCCATCAGTTCCTGCCACACAAGTTTCTGGGTTTCTCCAGGCCTGTTTCTCTGCTGCCTTTCATTAAGCACAGTCTTTTGCACAACAGAAAAGTTGATGTAAATAGTAAGAAGCAAAAGAACAAACAACTATATGATTATCAAGACTGTAGAGAAACAAACTTATCTGCCCCCATGTTGCTGACAACACCTACAAGCCCACGCTGCCATGGTGGAGTCTGATGAACGTTAGCGAGGTGACCAACTTTGCAATGTTTTGAACATGCCATTGAAGATAGTTATGGTTTAGTTTTAAATGGCACCCTAAGAGTTTTGTTCAGTGTACCAGGTGGGAGGCAGACACAGGTTACATACTCTTTGTGAGTCTCTTCTTAAATAAAAAATCTCCCAACTACAGTTTGTATAGAACTTAAATTCAACAGAGCTTCCCCTCCTGATTTCAATGGTGTCTCCTTTTTTTCAAGTTTGCCATACAAAATATAATCAGTAAAGGGCATCTTTATCACCTTTGTTATGGCAAGAACCCCCCCTTCCCGAATCAAATGTGTCTATAAGTATAAATTCTAAACCAAGATGAGTTTATACTTCCTCCCCTTCTCAGTTCTGTCTGACTGATTGATAGTTGGCTCCCTGATGTCATGGATGTTTGGTGAAAAAATTATCTGATATACCATTTGCCCTTCCACCATCCTCTGGCTACCTAATTGTCACAGGTAGGCAAGGCTGGAAGCCACTAGTAGTTATGCCATCCTGAGCTACTAGCCAGAAAACTCCCGTTTTAATTTCTAGTTCATACTTCTCAGCTGGGAGAGTCTGGTCATTGAGGAACAGTCTAATGACATCTGCTTCAGGTTACTTTAGACATCTAACTTAGATGAGATTCAGAGGACTGAATTTACAAGCCTGTGTTCCTAACCCAGGTAATGAAATGAGATTAGCAGTTGGGGGAATGGGGTTTCTGCAAAGCAGCTGTTAGATCACTTACTGATGCTAAGGTAGGTGGTAAAAATAAGATTATCACCTCTCCCTCTTTCACCATGCCAGACTCATCTAGTCGCATTCTAAAACTGAGCTCATTCTAAAATTCAGAGTCAGGACCTTTGCTCTCCTGAGCTCAGAAGGGTTTAGGTCTGACATTGTGACTGAGACCCATTTCTGTTTATACTGGTTCTTAATCCAGTTTTGGAGCTGTGACATCCTCCTCAGCGCCAGCAAGTATTCAATAACCCTTTGTATGGAGAAGGGGCAGAGCCTCCCTTGTAAAATATGTAAAATCTTTCCCTTCCTCATCTGGGTGATATTCATAATGACTACGTCCACAAAGAGGCTTCTTGGTCTCAAGGAACATTACCTTGGGTTCTGTTAGGAAAACAAAGGAGAAAATGGAACTGCTTCTAGAATAAAAAGGGAGGAAACTGGGTAGAGGTAGGAAAAAGCATATGGGATTGAGCTGAACAGAAGTAGCAAACTGAAGAGAACAGGAATTCTGCCTGATGCTTCAGTGCAGCTCTAAAGCATGAAATCCTGGAGGAATTCTGTTCTTTCTTCAAAGAAGAAAGAGAGCTCAACTGTCCACTGCAGATGGTATAAGCATTGAAAAACATCACAAAAGAGCCCTTTTTGTTTTATTCAATTTAACTAAAGAGGCCTTTATATAATACTAGTATCATACTCACAAGTGTCCTCTGCAATTGGAAAAATGAAAAAATAAAAAAAAATAAATGCATAGGATTGCAATGAGTAGTTTTTGCAAACACTCTTTTTGCTGCTTTACTGATTCAGTATGTTATATACTCTGTGCAGTCTAAGTGCGTATTTTTCTCACTGCACCTAGTGTTGGCTTTCCATAGTTAGGTCTTTCATAGTTATCTTACTGTCTTCTTCACTCTCTCTGCTCTCCATGGGGACTCAACTTCTGCTTTGGGGCCTGAGGGTAGATTGTCTTGTCTATGTTAGAAATACCACCCCTACCCAAATATATACTCTGAGCACAACCAGATGGGTTTGGTTTCTGAACAGATGCTAACGGCAAAGTGTGTTTGTGTCGTGTGCCTTCCTGCAGATGACCGCATATGGAGCTTTCCTCCATAAGGGCTCCTTCTGCAGAAACTATTTCAACATCTTAGACCTGCTGGTGGTCAGCGTTTCTCTCATCTCCTTTGGGATCCAGTGAGTGAACTGTTTTCAATTGGTTGTTTTTTTGGGATAGGAGGGCTGGGCTGGGAGATGATACCTAAATCTCATTCTCTTATCTGGGTAAGATTTTTCTCATGAGCCTGGAGGTATGTTTCTCAGATGATTCAAGACGCATTAAAATTCATTCTCATGAGGGGATGTGATAATTGGGAAATGCTATACTAATGACCTGGAGGGAACATCTTCCAGAAAGAGCAAATGAGAACAAGAAATTTGATCCACTGGGAATCATAACACTCAGCTTTGTTCCAAGATTTCTGAGTCACTTTATCAGTTCAGGGCAGTTAAGTGACTTACTGTTCCTTCCCAGAGCTCTCATTACCTCTTTATAAAATGGGGTGATAGTGATTTGCTACTTCCTAATATACCACAAGTCTTGGTCAATGGAAGATCATCAAGTGCTTCAAAAGCTACGTAAGAATCTGCAGAGCACTGGTGGCAGCATCAGTTGAGCCTGCTTCTGTCTCTCCACTTCGTATTGGTTGATTTGCTAATTTGCTTAATAAGTTATAGGACCTACCTGGACAGTATACCTGTAATGCCTGAGTCACCTGGACTGTCCATTCTTCTGTGAATATTTCAGCAGAGAAGCTCTCTATGAGCCCTATCTGAAAATGTCTTGCAATGCCTACATATTGGCACAATTTCCATCAGAAAGCTATAGAATATTTGGCAACTTGCCATGTTTATAAAAATAAATAAATAAAAATCCCTGCTCACGTTGCATTCCCTTCAGTAATACAACAGAGATGGTGAAAGCCAGGAGAATGTATACTGATGCCGCACAGATCAGGAAGCAAGACCTACGAAGGTAGCACCAGCGAGTGATTTCCTTATTCCTGAGATGCCAGAGCAAGTAGAAATGAATTTACTCTCTAGCTATCCTAAGCATCCTAAGGTTATGTAGGACTTCAGATGATAAAGAGTGGATGAAATCCATCTGTCCTTGCAGCACACCCCCTATACTGCTGTCTGTCTCAAGCGTTCCAATACTTTCTTCCAGGTCCAGTGCCATCAATGTGGTGAAGATCCTGCGTGTTCTGCGAGTACTTAGACCACTGAGGGCCATCAACAGAGCCAAAGGGCTAAAGGTTAGAGGAGTCCCAATGCATTCTGTAGAGTATAAATCTGAGTTATTTCAGGCTGCAAGGACTTTTGCAACAGTTCAAGTAGTGTTTAAGCCTCACCACAAAGATTATATGATGTTGTTTTCTAGGGTTACAGATGGGCTCACAAGCCTTACTCTATTAGTTAAATTCCTTCCTGTGGGCCTGGTGGGTGCCCAACTATGTAAGACTCTGCTACTGGACCATTCAGAGAGCTAAGCTCTGGAATTTTCCTACCACTCTTTGCTTGCTTCTACAATGATAAAAGTAACAAGTTCGTTTTCTCTCACCTTTCCTGAGACATTACTTAATGGGTAATAGTTAAATGAAATATTTGTATTTGTCATTGTAGCCTTGGGCTTCACTCCTAGCCAGAGCAGCTCAGAACAGTCCTGCAAGTTACTTTTGTTCCTATCTTCCATTTGCAGCATGTGGTCCAGTGTGTGTTTGTCGCCATCCGAACCATCGGAAACATTGTGATTGTCACAACTTTGCTGCAGTTCATGTTTGCCTGCATTGGAGTTCAGTTGTTCAAGGTAAAACCATTGGACCCGTTCATCCAACCATCACACTAAGCTGTTTTCTCGGGTGGGAAGAAAAATATGAAAAACCTTGAGGAGGGGAGATGGAATCTTCCCGTGTGAAAGGAAGTGTGGGCACCATCGTAGTTACCTGGGCTCCTACTACCAGGAGTTCCCCAAAACTGGATCAGGTATTTTCATAACTGCTGTGCTTCACCTGTAACTGTAAGAAATCACCAGTAACATCAGTAAACCTATTTTCCAAATTGCTCGTGGCATGACAAGTGAAGGGGGCTGTTCTAAGGGATTGGTAATTACAGGCTGTCTACCTTCCATTTTACAGAAGATGGGGTATGCCAGCTAATTACTGGAGGTTACTCATTCACTTCCTTACATCTGCTTTTATTTCTGTGCCCTTCACCACCCTTCGGACAATTAGTGTTTGGCAGCACTCAGGGCACATGCACCTCAGGACACACACACAAAAACACTGTGCAAGCAGATGAAAGCCTGTGCTCTTGAACTACCTAGATGCAGGCAACTCTTGATACAGTTTGTTCACATCTGCCTGCAAAAGAGCATGTAAACATACCCATAGTAGTTAAGCAAGTAGTAAGTGCAGCCACCTTGGTACATGACCTGCCCTAACCCTTGCACTGTCAGGAAAGGAGGCTTCATTCTTCTTTCTTCCTCTTCAAGGGCAAACTCTATAGCTGCACTGATAGCTCCAAGCAGACAGCAGCAGAATGCAGGTGAGTCTGACCTTTCCCACTCAGCCCCTTTCCCTGGCCACATGCTCTCAGGGCCTGGCACTGGAAGTGCAGTTCTGTCACATTCTCTCTCTCCTCTCCACCCACAGAGGGTACTACATTACATACAAGGATGGTGAGGTCAACCAGCCAATGATCCAGCCCCGGAGCTGGGAGAACAGCAAGTTTGACTTTGACAACGTCTTGACTGCCATGATGGCCCTCTTCACTGTCTCGACCTTTGAGGGCTGGCCAGAGTGAGTGCTTCTTGAGATGATGCAACACTAGTAATGTCCTCATTCATTTCAAAAGAGGAAACTCAAATGCAGAGAACAGACTTTCCCATTCTAAGTATTTAAAAAGTCTAAAACATTATATGTAGCAATAGTAGCAGCAGTCATTGTAGTACTAGGTACGTAGTAAATTCCTCAGGACCTGTAGGAATTGTGGTTCCTGTACTTGTAAGCAGTGTATAGCACTGTCTCTGGTTCTTGATACAAACATTATGTATATAAAGGGATATAAAACACCTGTCAGGCACTTACCAGTATTGCTAGGTGCTGCAGATTTCCCCGTGGAGCCAGTGGTCCACTTTGAAATACAGCACTGCTAACTGTGCAATATGGGTAGACACAGGATATCTCACCAGGCTGTCCTCTCCTTGTCACAGGGGCTGAGGACTCCCACAGTTCCACTCAAAGTGACATGGGCATGCAAGGTTATCATGGGGTTGCCCCTGAAATGGGTCACAGGGTGATGCCAACAGCAGTGTTAACAAATGTTAAAAGTGCTGAACAGGTTCAAACATATAAAGTTAATAAAAGCTGTGTTCTCTCTTTTGCAAGAGTTTATACTCAGATCAGTGCAAATCAGTGCATCTGTGAGTGAGGTAATTTTGATACAATCTAAGAAAATCACAAAACTGAGTTTTATAACATCACCTGTAAGGTCTCATGACAGCTGCAGATTTTCTCTGCATTGGGCTCCTGTTTGCTTTCAGGTTGCTGTATAGGTCCATTGATTCCCACATGGAGGATGTGGGACCCATCTATAATCACAGGGTTGAGATCTCCATCTTCTTTATTATCTACATCATCATCATTGCTTTCTTCATGATGAACATCTTCGTTGGTTTCGTCATCGTCACATTTCAGGAACAAGGAGAACAAGAATACAAGAACTGTGAGCTGGACAAGAACCAGGTAATTTACAATAACTTACTGCCACTAAGGATAGAAAATACATTGAGAATTGAGAATAAGCATTTAAGAGAGAAATATAAACATAGAGGAACATGTGAAAGTGCCAAAAAAATATAAGCTAGCTTCACTACCATCTTTAAGAAATCTGGCTTAAAAAAAAAAAAAAAAATCTTGCTGTAAGATTTGCACAAAGGACAGTATTTACTTAAAAATGTGTGCTGTCCCATTTGGTTCACTGAGATTAAATGAGAGTGACAGCACTCTGTGGTCAAAGTAAATACATATGGATCTCTACAACAGGTAGAATAAATGCATTCAGATTAGAAAGATTAGAAAATCTTCTTCCAGGCATTGTCATTTCAGAAAATAACTTGAAACACATTGTGCTTTTTTATATCTGGGAGTATCTGATCAATCCCGTATTTTGTTTTTGATTTTTAAACTTACCCTGCCTCTTTCACAGCGCCAGTGTGTAGAATACGCCCTGAAGGCCCGGCCCCTGCGGAGATACATCCCTAAAAACCAGTATCAGTACAAAGTTTGGTATGTGGTCAACTCCACCTATTTTGAATACCTGATGTTCGTTTTGATCCTGCTGAACACCATCTGCCTGGCCATGCAAGTAAGTAAGCAAGCAGAAAACCTCACAGGTGGTGAATTATTAGACCTTGTTGGGGGAAATGTAGAAATAACAGAGGCTGAAACCTAATTTCACCTTCACACCATGTGTTGAGGGAGAGGAACATGATAAAAGGCATTGTACCGTGTTCACTCATGATGATATTTAGTTAGAATTAGGAACCTGCCTCTCCTCTTTGTGCTAAAATGTGATGCTTTCAACAATCCTGTTTATCTTGTTTTAAAACAAAATTTTAAAAAGTTATATCACTTGCAAATTCAGTGGCCTCTGTAGTAACACGTGACTTCTCAATTCTGACTTGTCTCCTATGAAATGCAAGAATAAGCCTTGAACTGTCACTCGCCTAAGATCTGAATTTCAAATTTTAGCCTTTTCTATGTTAAAAAGTAGGGAGCAAATAAGTTGGTAAACAAGGCAATCAAGGAAAGTGGGAATTGAGGGTCCCTATTATCTCCATTGTTCTACATTAAGAATCTTGGAAATTTGTCAAGGAAGAACCTCTAGAAGCTGTATTTTCTACTCCATCACCACAAAGTAGGATCAACTCCACCTAAAGTATTTCTTGATAGTTGTTTGCCTAACTTGCTTCATTAGTGATGCTACTGATTGCTCTACTACCCACTACACTGTGCATTCATTTTCCTTAATGTGTGGGGGTTTTCCAAACATATAGTGGGAATCCACCAAAGAAACATCTGCAGCTGGATCTATGAGAATAATATAAAAAATAATAAATATATAAAAAATAATAAAATGTAAAAAATAATAAAATAAAAGCAAATAAAGGTAGTAGATTAACATGTGCAGGTGGAAGAGCAGTAAAGGGGAATAAGACATAACCTTTACTAAGTGGTCAGTTAACAAAAAGGAAGTTCTATGTTCTTTTCAGGCAGGGAATGAGCCTGTATAGACACAAACAGTTCTGTACATTTACCCAAGCCTGTCCTTTTCTGGCTTGTTCCTTCCACTCTGCCTTTGCCCTTGGTCTCTATCACCTTTCTTTTTGTTTTGAGTCAGTCCCACTCTTCTCTCAGCTGAAGCATCTACTCCTATACTGTCATGAAGCAACAGAGGGGAACTGTTATGTTCACTTGGAAGCTTTGGAGCATGCTCAGCTACTATGACATTGGGGCATGCACAGGGCAGATAGATCTAGAAGCTGGTGAGATGTTTGTGAGCCTACAGGCAGGACAGCATCTCCAGAGATTCTAGGAAGTCCATATCCATCCCGAGAAAAGCACAGTTTTTCAAAAACTTACACTTTGGTTCAAACTTAGAAAAGCCACATTCCAGTAAAATTCCAAGTTTTTAACCAAAGACCTGCAGGTACTAGAGTCTTTCAAGGAAAATGTCATGAGCAATTTTGAAAGTTCCTCGACAATGGACCTTTTCCCTAGCCTGTCCTTCATCTGTATATGAATTGTTTTAACTAAAGCTCCTTCAAATAAATCACCCTGATCCAATGCAGAATAGGAAAATTCAGTCCAGGTGGTTAAAACTGTCAAAATTAAGCAACTACAAACAAGGTCTTGTAATTTGAACTGAAAGACAACTTCAAAATAAGGTAATCTGTCCCAAGTATAAAGATTTTGAAATAAGGATATGAAAAATGAGGTGGCAAAATCTGCAGAAGACATTATTTGAATTAATCAATAGATTACAGAGTGTAACTTCATAAGATCTTAATGAAGTTAAGTGAATGGTAGCATGATTGCAAATTTAATTCAGAGTTGGCAAATGCAAGATAATGCATATTAGAAAGATATGATGTGAGCTGTTGATGTACTTTGCAGAATCCTGAATCAAGTGCAATTATTCGGGGAGTGCCTTGGTATCATTATGAACAGCTCAGTGAAACCCCCTGTTCACTGCACAGTAGCAATCAAACAAAAAAAGTAACCCAGGTGTTAGGGAAGGGTAAGATAACAAACACAATTGGAAATTGTCTTGTACTATTATGCAGATTTATAGCCCTCAACTGGAATGATAAATGTGATTTTGGTAGCCCCCAATCAAAAATATTTTTTTTAAAAGAGAAGAGATCCAGAGTCAGATTACAAAAATGGCTACAGGTATAGAAATGCTTATGTTTGAAGGGAGATGGGAATTCTAAATTGAAAAAATGGAGCATGTTGGGGTTTCCTTTAGATAACCTTGATGTGGAGGGAGATTAGTAGTAGTCCTGTGGATAACCAACTAGCTGGCATGTCCATTCCTCACACTGCTGCCGGGACACTGTTTTTCAGCACTATGGTCAGAGCTGCATGTTCAAGGAAGCCATGAACATCCTCAACATGCTTTTCACTGGCCTCTTCACTGTCGAGATGGTCCTGAAATTAATCGCCTTCAAACCTAAGGTAGGTGCTTTAGGTGTAGAGTTTCCCAGCCTCTGTGTGTGTGTGCATGTGTGCGGGGCAGCTGTGAGGAGAAGGAGGAGGTGAAACTCTCTGATCTATCACCCCACTGAAAAATGAGCTGGACAGTTGCTCTCTGGATTGGAGTCTCATGTGTATTTAATAACTTTTTCACTGGAGAGTAGACATGCTAAATAAATAAATAAATACGGAAAAACAGCGACACCTGCTAATAGAGAAGGTTCCTAGTTCTCTGTTTTCATTAAGTTATAATAGTGACACTATGTTAAGGCTATAACATGTTTTCCATGCTGAACATTATTCTGATGTTCTCTCTGACTTTCTTAAAATGAAATAGAAATATCATCCTATGATTAGTCTCCTGGCCTAAGTGAAGCTAATCAAGCATGACTCATTTTGGGTTATGAGCCTTTGAAAAAAATGTTTCTTCTGGGAGGACTGTGGCTTAATGCTAGTTTGAATTCCTTTAGTTTTGAGTTCAAGACTTCATTGATAATATTCAGCAGCCCAGCAGGTCCTGTCTGAAAGTATTGTCCTGTCCATTGGGCCATGGCATTCTGTATCTTGAAGGATATATTGAAATGTTAAGGTTGGCAAATACTCTCTGAAACATCAGTTGTGACTAAAATGTCTTTCCCGTTAAACATGTAGGGTTTCACTGAAGTTAAGAGCTCCCAGCTCTAAACTAATATTTTTTTCATCCTCAACTCAGAAACATTGCTCTCCCATTCTACTGAACTCAGTCTTTCTCTTGTTATTTCTGTGTTGACTTTACATCTACCTGGCCTCTCACCTTCTTCCACAGCATCTAGGAATTCTTTTAGTAGAGTCACAATTTTGTATTTTTTCCTGAACCCAGTATCAATCTCCTTTCTGAAATGTATTTATCTTGAAGGTTAGAAACATCTCATGCTGTCCTTGTGAAGGACTGACGTTTTTGTGAGATCTCAAGCGCTACGCTGGGAAATTTAGAAGTATTATCATCTGTTTCAGATGGGATTTCAATATTCAGGAGGGATCTACTTTTCACTTTTGACATTTTGCGTGCTCTATTAGTGAGCAAATCTTCTGGCAGAGAAAAATATTGTCTGCACATTGTATACCCACGATTGTATCTCACAGGCTTTGCACTTCTCTTCTGATTTCATGGTTCTACTTTACAAGAGATTCTTAACTTTAAGAAAGATGAGTTTCTGTGGCAGAATTTGTTATGACCATTTAGGGAAGGAGTCCAACCACTTCAAATATTGAGCTCTGTACATATGCAGGAAAAGCTTTACCTGACATGGTTGCCTCTAGCAGTAAGGAGCTGGACTTGATGATATTGGAGGTCCCTTCTACTTCCTGTGCCTTACTTTCCTGTGTTCAATCTCCTTTTCAAGTTTTGCTGCACCACAAAGAGTTAAGCAAAATCAGCTGAGGGCAAACGTGTATCCTCCAGATAGAAAACCACTGGAACAGATTGCCTAAAGAGATTGTGGAATCTCTATCATTTGAGGTTTTAAGATTAAGTTAGCTGAACTTTTCCTTAGAATCACTTTAGCAATGTATAATCTGCCTTGGTACAGGGGGATGGACTAGATTATATCACAAGATTCCTCTCAGCCCAATTTTCCATGATTTTGTAATTTCCAATTTAAATCTCCAGCTACTACAGTGTAGTAAAAGTGAGTATATAAAAGAAGTTTTCCTTGTGACCAGAATAGTGGATTATTAATAAAGTCTTCTCAACTAAGTATGAGACACCAAGCTCAGACTGGGCCCTGCCCATCCTGAAAGAACAGCCACATAAAATAATAAATCTGTTTAAAACCACAGTCTGGACTGTATGCCAAAAGTAGTTCAAATCTATTTAATTAAACTGTCTTAAACTGATAGCTTAATTAAATACCTTTGGGAAAATATTTTTTTTTTAAATGGGACCACAGGTTTTACAGGGAAGAAAAACAGGAATGAGCTTGTGAAAACAACTAGTACAGCAAAAAGTAGTGTCACCAGTATTGTATTCACACTGGATTGTGTTGAGCACCAGTGCTTTGTGTAACTTGCCATTCAGTACAAGGATTTGGCCTGCAGCCCTCATTCCGTGCTCCATATTGACTGAACCTGCTCTCCAAAGAAGGAAACCACCTGTCTCAGAAAACTATTTGGACCAATGTGGACCAACACTTGGGGGCACAGTCTGCTCATATTTAGGCTTCCCCTTTTGGATTGAACTTGAACCTGCCTAGAATATGTTCTGATGTGGGAATCTCTCAGCAAGAAGAAAATTGTTAGCACAGCCCTCTGCTTGGCCTAACCTTGTGTCCTCCTATCACACAAGATATAAAATAACCTACCTACATTTGCAGATGGAGGTTGTTCCTAGGAATAACAGCTGAAAAAGTCCAGAAAGATTTCACTGTTTCACCTGGGTGAACATCACTTTGGCAGTCACCATCCCCTACCCTCTAACCAACCAAGTTCACCAAACAAAGAAATGAGATGCAAAACGGTATTTTAGTGTTTCCCAGGTACCAAATGGCAATTTCAGAATGCTGAATGCAGAAATGCAGAATCGTCTGCAATTTCCAGAGCAGTAAAACACAAACCAGACTTTAAGCTCCTTTGCTCAATTTGATTTTGTGCTCCAACATCACTTTTTTTTTCTGTCTGAAGAGTACCTAAAATGAAGAAGCTGTAAGCTTGTTGTCAGTAAAACTGGCAAAAAAGCAGGAAACTTAGGTAACTGAAGGTGTTGTGTTCTTGCCTTAGTGACAATGCCCAGGAGAAAGTGGCAGAACAGAACTGAGCACAGAACTGAAAGTGGTGAACTCCACTCTATTTTCCACGATTTTGCAGTGCTTAGCCCAGCAGTGGATGCTGCAGCTAACCCTCCACTACAGCAAGCAGCACTCTAACTGACTTGTAACTCTGAAGCAGCTGCCACAGAGTTTTTCTTTGCACAGTTGCTTCCTAAAGGCACCTTGGAATGAATGGTCTGCAGCAGCAATATGGGATCACATTTTTTTCCATCTGTGCAAATTAGAACAAGCTGCTGTTTATTCATACCTTTACTACAGAGAATTGGTAAGGGAACTGGGAGAGATCTCTGGGATGCTAAGAGCTGCTACCACCCTAGCTCCTTACAGAAGTCACCACGGGGACTTGCCCATGCCCTGCCTTGGAGGGAAGCCTGGAGTTCACAATATGCGGAATTCCTGCTGCAGGCAGTGGTGTGGTGCTCAGTATTATATAAAATAATAGCAGTTTATTGCCACTACAATGCTATTTACTACCTGTGTAATAATGGAAGAGTTGGCAGTCTCTGAGTGCACAGATTTTTCAATGCATACAGTTTTTATTTCTTTGCTCATATTCTGTGAAGAGACATGTCCTGCTTATTTGCTGCTCCTGATAGTGAAGGTGGAAAAAAGCAAATACACAGTCAGTTGCATAGACATTAAGTAGGAGCACATATCTGCCTGACTGCAAAGAACTGATTGGGATAATCCAGCCCTGCAACTAGTCGTTCTGGTAAGAGCAGAGATTTACTTATTGAAAAGCCAGCTGTAGGAATAAGGAGCCACGTCTGAGACAGCGCTCATCTTCTAACACTTAGAGAAAATATGTGAAGGAGGTAGAAAGGCAAGGGTTCTCCTAACTAAACATACTGTTACTTTTGGGATTGGTTGCCCTAGTCAGCTTTTTATGGGCCATCTTCTGTGAAGTGTTTTGGTTTGTTTAGTCTCCAGGGAGGCTGTAGAGAAGAAAGGTATGTTAACTGTAGTAGCTATCTGTGGGTATAGGTAGCACATGCTGGGCAGGGACAAGGCCAGCCTCTGAGAGCCCACGTGTTTCTGTGTGGTGCATTTTGTGGAGGAGAGGATCAGTTCTCCCAGGTTTCTTGCAGGATAAATATAAGCACAGTATAAGACAGCTCATCTGTGTCTGATGCAGTCTTGGCAGGAGGGTGTGCTAACGATGCGCAAGAGAGATTTGGGTTGATTAGGGCTGCTGATATAGAAAACATCTACTACATGCCCTCCATCTCCTTACAGAGTATTAACGCGCTGCTCTGAAGCAAAATTCCCAAATGGACCTGAGTGTTTTTCTTGGCTAAAGCGCATAAACTGATTCAAAAGTAGTTACTTCAAAGAGACAGTCTAGAAGTAATGCTGTTGAGCCAAGGCCTTTTGCTGCTTTGTTTTTCTAATTTTATAAATTCTCCAGCCCATCTGGTGAGCTGTTTTCCAGTTTCTGCATGGAGAAAGCTGCTGCTACTTCGTGCATTTTCCAAAGAAAACTACTGAAGGGAATGAGAGGTGCTCTGCTGTCTGGTGTGCTCACAGTTACCACTGTCCTAGCTTCTTAACAATGTCACCACAAGGAGCGGTCTACAAAGGACCAGCTGCTCTACAAAATCTGCCTGGAATTTATCTTTTCAGCTTACAAAAAATGACTTAAAATTCCTATTCATATGAAGCTGCACCATCTGTCAACATAAGTGCTAATATGGGGATGGATCCTCCTGCAGGAATTTCAGATCTTTCCAGCTCCCTGGAATGGGTTGTTTTACTGATGAACCATATCTAATTTTATTTCGGGAAATATTTCATACATCCTCCTATTAGCAAGGGCAGGACTAGTAATCTGAGAATTTTGGATTTTCTACCACTGTCTCTGTCATCTCAAAGCATAGAAGATATACCAGTGGAACTACACAATCATATATTTTGTCAAATCCAGGTCTGTGTGTGGAAAGGGAATCTTGGGGATTTCCTCTTTGGAATTATGACTATCAGAGGGACTACAGATCACAAGTCTATTCCCTTTGCCAGACACTGTCAGCACCTTTCTTCCCTGGGTGTTTATGGATGTTACTTGTAAAGCAGCCTGTAACAACGCCATCTGTCCTTCCTCAGATAGTTAGCTCAGTCCTTCATTTATCACTGCTACTTTGCTCCAAATTCTTGCCATTCTTTAATGTCATTTTCCTGCAGCAGAGTTCAGAGTTCTGTGCACTGTTTCAAACAAGTTTCACATTCAGTACAAGGCAGATAATCCTATGTGATCCCAGGAAGGGCTATGACCCTCTGAGTTGTGGAAGTCATGGATATCAGCCATGGTTATATCTTAGTCTCTGCTTACGGATGGATCTACCTGTCCTTAGTGTTTCTTTCTCTCCTGATGTATTTGCCGTTCTTTATTCCTCGTTAAGCACCTCTCACTCAGCATTTATCATGCATTTGATGCACTGTTATCTCTTCTCAAACCTGCACAATGACTCATCTGTTTTTGTTCCCTTTTTACTACTCCATTTCTAGTACATTTATGCTTATAAACAGACCTCTGAGCAGTCTCTCCTGAAGTCACACTGGCTGCCTGATACTACTTACATTCTTCTTTCTCACTAAGATCATAATCAGTCATTCCTTGATCAGGATAGAGGCTCCAAACAGCTGAGATTTATATTCAATCTATTTACTGCACCACTGAAACAAGGTGGGTTAATTTTGGAAATCTAATGCTTTGTGTAGTTCTCCATTCTAGTACCTTTAGAAATACCCAAATACCTTAGGATGCTGCCCCGGCACCATTCATCACAGTGTTTTATTTCTCCAGCTTATATGGAGAAAACAAAGACATTCTGCACTGATATAAAAATACCAGGAAACCTGGTTACAATTACGTGGACTTTTGCCCACTGCTGAAAGCACTGCAGTTCCATCCAACAGACATAGGAATCATGTTTGGTTAAAAATCACATGGTCTAGGATGAAGTATAGTGGTATAAATTAGTAGTGTAGGTTGTGTAAATGTGTAGGTAGTATAAGCAAGCCTTAATTTTTGTTGGGTTATCCACAGGCTCAGAAAAAGAGCCATGCAGATCCCACGGTGCAGATAGCTGCCTCCCTCTCATGGGCTTCAGATACACAATTCTGGCTGTCAAAGGTCTTTTTGTAGATTTTGTCTGCTGCCTTTGGCAGGTTCATAACCTAAGTAATTGGTTTCTAATTGTTTCATCTCCTCGGCTTCAGTATTACCCTTTCTGTTTCGGGCAGCCAGCATCTAGACAGAGCATTTGCTGATTGATTCGTCTACTCAGCGCAACAGTAAGGGCAGTCTCTAACCCTGCCTCTGTTAGAGTATGAAATGGCAAAGGAAGGGGTAAGAAAGCTAATATATTTTGGGATCTGTGGTTGGGAAAAATATACCTCATTCAACAAATAGGAAGAGTGAGCTCTGTTTGATAATGATGGTAAGAAGCAGCATGGAGAGAACTAGGAATAGTCAGGTAATAATGTATGTGAACTGAAGGAAGTGAGAGAACTAAATATACAGGAAGAACAATGTCTGGGGGAAAAGGAGAGGGAAACCAAATCTGGATGGGAAGAAAAGCCATACACAGATTATGGAAAGTGGGAAATGACAGAATATTCCTTAAGGCAGAAAGAAAAAGAAAAAAGAGGGGGAAGGAAAAAGAAAAAAAAAAAAGATCCAGACAGAGGAAGATATTAGTAAAATGGAGAAATAAATGATTGGGCAAAACAAATGGAAGGAAAAGAAGAACAGAAATAGAGATGAAAGGAAAAGTGGACATGGAAAGAGGTTTCTAAAAATGAAAAAGAGAATTAAAATTCATAGCTTTTAAGCTAATGAACATCTCTTTGTGTTTCAACATTTTACTGAAGTTCTCTGGCAGACATCCCAGGCCTCCATGTTCAAACACATCAGTATCTCAACCACAGAACCTTCCTGTGTACTGTTTCATCAAAATAATTTGCAACAAAAATCAGGTGCAGTGTATTTCCCCACTTCTCTGGAATAATCTCAGCTCTGTTGCAAAAAGTTAACAACAGCATGATTCCCCAGAAATGCTTTTCTTTTTCACCCCATTTTTTTTTTTTTCTGGGTGAAGTCTGAATATGTTTAACATTCCTCTGCATCTTTTATATAGCCAGTAGCCCAGCTGGAATTACTGCCAGCTGCTTCAATAAACCCTGCAGCTACATGACCAGAAGTCCCTGGCATTTCTGAAATGCATGTCCAGACACTGCACAGTATGAATGCAGTCAGTCTGAGGCTCCCAAAGAACCGCTGATTCAGGCCCAAGGTTTTCAGAAATACACTAGAAAAGGGAAAAATCTTAATTCTTCGTTACTTAGTCCTCTGCTTTCTCTTCACTATGATTACTTCTCTGCCAGGAGTTTCATGCATCTTGCATGGCATATATGTCACGTGGAGAGCGGACCATATAGCCTTTCGTTTCTGTAGGTCTGGGAGGAAGAATGAGCCTCTTCGCTAAGTGATACCGAAAATATTGTATGTCAGAGCATCATTTTTAGGTGACTTTGATGTAAAGTCAAGAAATATTCGTAATAATTATTGTGGACATAGACGATAAAGTTATCTCAATCCTTTATACACATTTGTGGGTTGGAACAGAGGGTCATCAGGTAGCCTTGCTTTTTGATTCTGCTTGCTTGATGGAATTTCTATCTGAATTTCATCCAAAAGAGCGAAAAGAGAGGCTCAGAAAGGAAGTGGGTCTTTTGCAGCACATTCTGTGCCACTGCCCTCTCTAAGCAGCTTGGCTTTGAGACTCTTGCAGAATGTGGAAGGGCATCCCACTAGCCCAGGGCCACAACGCTGCTGTTATTCCAGGCCTTAAACTGAAACCATTCGGGAGTCTGTTATGGAGACACCTGACATGGAAGTGACATTAAAAAAAAAAGGAACCACATCCTGGTGTTTTACTGTGCTGACCCATTAAGTTAAACAGTGTACCTGATGTAGCTGTAGAGCCTTAAACAACAAATTCTCCAGTTTAGTACAGAAAAAGAAATTTGCATCAGAACGCTCAGGGATTTGGTTGTTTTAGTAACAATTTCCACAAATGAGGAGTCAGCAAGCAAATAACTGTGAAAGTACAGCAAATCCTCATTGATACTTCCAGATTTCACTGAGTCCCTCACCAGTTCCTGAGTATGTGTGGGAGGGGAAGTCTGGCCATTCCCAACACTTCAAAGGAAAGGAAAGTAGTGTCAGACTAAAGTTTTTCTATTGTGCATATGCTTATATTCTGAGATGGCATAGGCATGACTCCACCTAAACAAGTCACGCAGTGTGAAAACAGTTGGTAGGTGAATGTAACAGAAGAAACTAGACTGATGATGAGAAGTGGAATTTTGCAGTAAATCCTAGCTCATACCTCTTGTGGAATCTGGGTCAGGAAGCATCAAAGTCTTCCTTCTGAGGGCTGGTTGGCATCCTGAATGAAGTATACTGGTCTCTCCAATTCCCTCCTGGAAAACGTACATCACAGAAGGGCACCAGCAGAATTGATCCCAGTTGGCTTCTTTGTTGCCGCCCCCAAAGAAGAGGCCAAGAATGAAATAAGTGTACAGAACAAATTTCCCTCTTCGTGCAAAAAAGTGGTCCTTTCACATCATGGTAGAAACAACTGATGAGGGACAAAAAGGCTATTTGATCTGCTGCTTCCCATGTTGCATTGTTTAACTGCAGGATGTTCTCTTTCTTGGAGGAGGAAGCCAACAATTCTCTGCACGCAAATAGATTCTTTAAATATTGTTTTATAGGATGTATGACATTTCTAACACTCATCAGCTAGAGCTGTGTAATCCTCCAGCTTTCTGGAGGATCAATGGAGAATTCAGCAGGCAGAAAAAAATGTTAAAGAAACCTCATAAGAGCTTCAATGAGAGAGGACCATTTCCTTCACAGCAAATGTACCCAGAGAATTTGCATATTACTGCAACATTGTGACAGATTTATTTTCAGTCTGGCACTTGAGGGTTTTAATGTCATTATAAATGATCAAAAATAATGATATGACTGCACAATGCAACAGTGTGGGAAGTGCTGTATTAGCTATTACACTTAATTATTTAATATAGAAAATTATTCACACAGTGTTAAAAGCCCAGTGGGATGGTGCACTGGGGTCTCATTCACAACAGCACAGACAGCGTCTGCAGCAGCATGTAAGGGAACAGATCCAGGAAAAAGTGACTTGCTCTCACTCACAGAAGAAAAATCCCAATCTTCTATCACTTCATGTAAGGTTATTTTAAAGGGTCAAAAGTTCTCGTAGATGTGAATCCTCTTTTCATGTAAGAATGGTATCAGATAACAGACTGTGATACAGCCCCTGTTAAGAACTGTTCATTGGTTTAGGAAACAACATTTCCACTGCCAAGTGGTCACTGAAATGAAGTCTAAGAGGGTTGACTTCTGCTCTCTGCCATCCACCTGTCTTTTGTAGGATTTTGGAGACTTTTGTTTTCTATATTCCTGTTTCCCCAAGTGTAAATGAGTGTAACCACACTCTTTCTGAAAGTTGTGATTGGTGGACTACATGAAAGTAGGCGTTGTTTTACTAACTGCTCTAATCCATATAAAATCAAGCCTTTCTGAAAATGGAGATAACTTAACCTGCATTAAATTTACCTTAAAATGTATCTATATTTATCAGTCATATCTACTAGCCTGTTTTTGGAAGACACTGCCTTTCTTCCAGTGAGTACCCACTATCCTCGCAGCAACCACAGCAGAGCAGTCCATAGCCTTTTCCCATGGTGCATACAGAAACAAGAGAAACTATTCCAAGTCCAGCCCTGTATTCAGAGTGCCTCTTCAACCATTTCCTGCCACTGTCTCATCTTCCCACACAGTAAATGGCTCTTCAGACTGAAAGATTATGTTCTTACAGGTTTTGTTTTACTTCTTTTGAATCATTCTTCCCTAAGCTGGGATGTCAGTCCTACTTTAGAAGACAGACTGTCTTAGATAGCAAAGCCTATCCTTTTGCCCTTTTCATGACACTTTTTCTTGTTGATGGTTTGGTTTATTGCCTTCAGAAGTTATTTTTTCATTCTCATTAAGACCTACTTTTTATAGACTTTGCAAAGTCTTTGAGTATTTACAACTCTTTCCTAATGGAATTTGACAGCAAAATTTTCACAGAATCCATTTTGTGATAAATGATCTGTTCAGATATAGCAAGCCATCACATTCACTTTTCAGTCTTTCCAGTAAGACTGTTATTGATTTCATTTCCTTTTGCTGAGAGCAAGTCTGGTTTTGATTGCGGGGCAGTGATTGCTAAACGATTGGTGTAATTATTGCTCCTAAGGAAAAGGGCCCAACTCCTCATAGGGTATCACTGTGCCACAACATACCTGTAGAAAAACTAAGAAAGTTTATTTCACTTTTTCTAGGTGGCCAGCAGCATTGATAAGAGAGCTTTCTTTTATTTTGGCTTAATTTTCATGCATTTATACCAAGAAGGCCTTAGGCATTACTGTTCTGAGGCATAGCTCACTCTTTCTTCAAAGGCAGCTAAGAGCGACCCAGGTTCTTAGCTCTGACATCAGGGTCAGCTAGTTGAATCATCCAGTTTCAGCATGTTTTGCTGTTATCATTTCCTTAGGCCTTCCCAGCATGTTGCCTTGAAATATAATCTGTCCCAACAATAAGAGATGCTTCTATAATACATCATAATACATACTTCCACATTGCCTTCGTGCTGTTTCTGCGCCAGTCTTTGGAGGACCTGTGGCCATAACATTGCACTTAAAGCCTCCCACGTGGTTGAGTGCTGCATACTACTAGCCATTTTAGAGGAGATGAAATACAGAGAGGTGTGAGATGACTGTACCACCACATAGGTGGGAATGGAGGGGCCCAAAGGAACATCTAGAAAATACAGTTCTAGGGGAATGATCTGGGTTGCAAGATCTGGAAATGGGGATTCCCAGTTCCCAGAACAGATATGATGAAGACTTCTCTAAGCATGTCTCCACAATATTGTTGATTAACTGTAGGTGTAGAGAGCATAAAAAAATGTTCTAACACAAGAGATTATGTAGCTCCAGCCTCTGTAAATGTTTAAGCTTGTAAAACAGGAGTTAGGAATCTCTGTTCAGGCAATGGTGGTTTTCTGTTCTTTTAGTTCTTTTCTTGTTTGTGTGTGGTTGAGATATTTGTCCACTAGAAGTTGTGAGACCGATAACTCACTTTAGGACCTACAGGCTCTCACACGATAAACAGTAGGTGGTCACTTTTAACCAGTAACAAGCTACCTTAGATTTGTACCAGTGACCTTGAAATAAACATTTGGGGTCTTTATCCAGATCACAGAACCATTCAAGTCCTACCACTCCTTTGTTTCTGTCAGTGTCTAGTATGTCCAGACAGGCTTTCAGGCACCAAGGGACACCTGTCTGCTTTTACTGACATTTTTATGTGGGAGTTGTGAGAGAGAGCATGAAACAGAGTGAGAGAGGATAAAGTTAAATATCAACGTTATTGAGCACCTATCTTGTTCTACAAGTTGGTCTTATTTTCTTATGGAATAAGCAGAGAGAGGCAGGAGACCTCTTCAGAATGAAGCAAACCTTTGGAACTGCCTGGGGAGCTGAAAAGCTCCTCTCCTTGCTCCCTGTCTGCAGAAAGATTTGATGGAGTACAAGGGAGAGTTGTGCAATTCCCTGCAGCAGTGACTCATTACAGTGACTGGTAGGTGAACTGCAGGGAGCCTGTGTCTCAGAATTAATCCGTCAATGGATGAGAGCTGATAGATAGTATGCAAATAGATGCTGTTTTCCCGCAGCCTGTCAGGAGCTTCAAGCAGCTGCATCCTCCACTTTATTCCTTCTCTATTAGCTTCTGCTAATTTCTCTGATTGCTGTTATGGCTAAATGGTATCTCAGCATAACAGAACTTGTACTTGCATTATCTCCATTTGGTAGCAGCTATAGTAGGTTTGTAAGATTTCTCAGGTTATATGCGAATCTCTCCAATCTGCTGTGAGAAGGTATGCCAAAAGTCACAGTACTGTGTAAATGTCATTTGATTTTATTCTGTTTTCCAATGAAACTGTCCCTTACAAAAATTCTTTCCAGGAAATCCTCTTTTAATGGAGTCTGAAAACTGACTCTCACAACTCCAAATAGTGCGCTGCATTTTCAGAAAATAATTCCCCTATTAAGCATCAGCCAAACTGTGGCAGTTCATCCCACTTTTCAAGTCACCAGCAAAGTATGCTTTGGTGCCCTTTATGATCAGCAGGATATTTTTGATACGGAATCACACTGAATATCAATCAACCCCTTTCTCTCCTTCCTATATACTCTTACTTGTTAAGATTAATGTTTCTTTTTGTCATCTGAGTATGTTGGTTCACTTCAGATAAGTGGTGGCAAGGTTTAATTTCCTTTTAGGCCCTGTAGTTATCTATATGTCTCATTTTCTCTGCCTTGATACGTCCTTTCTGTATTCCTACATGCATACATACATGCATGCATGCATATCTTTCCCTGTTATCCTATGACATTGTGGCACCCTCTTCCACTGGAGAGTATCTGACCCTTTCAGATGCTCTCCAGTGCATTTAGATCCCACCCAATGAATACCCTTGGCCCTTGCTGTGCTCTTCATCCTTAGTGGCTTTTCTCTCAGAGGGTTTGTGTTGTTTGTTGTTTGTTTTTTTTTAATTTTGCCAACCACTTCATAGGAGACAGAAATGAAAACCTGGGACTAAGCAGACCAATAACTCCATGTTAATTAATACAGAAATGACCCTGCAGCTCCCACAGGCCTGGATGCTCATAACCCAGCTGGTACCACAACTCAAGCAGCACCCTTCCACTGAGGATTTCTGTGCTTCAGTACAGCTGTATAGCTCTCCAGCCACCTCCTGTACTTATTATGGGCCCTAGGTGACTCTGAGCTCAGACCTTCTGACAGGCTCCAGTGGGTGATTTTCCTTCTTGTTAATGAGGCTTCTTAGATACTGCATTTAGGATCTCATATTCGCAGAAAGTAAAAGAAATGGTCTCCAGAGATTTCAGTGGTTCCATTAGTACCAAAACAAACCCCAGCTTCTTTGATAGCTAATCTCAGTGACTAGGAAACATAAAAATGATTGGCATACTCATTCTGAAATGCTACAATGTCTGCTCCCCTCACACAAATGAGATTCCATTCCAGTCAGCTACTGCATATTTATGCTCAGCCTTTCATTAACATATGGATCATGTGATGATTCACTATTCTTTGCTACCTTTGGGAAAATAAAAACTGGGAAGAAAAAAAAAAGTGCTCTAACGGTGGGGTTATTTCATGCTTCCTGAATATTCAATCCAATCCTCCTGGTCTCTTTCTGTCCTCCTTTCTCCCTGAAAGCTTCATAGACCTCCAGAGAACTCCCACAAGAGAGGGTGACTACCCTTCCCCAGCATGCCCCTTGGGCTGCCATAATGTGACATGAAATTATACAGCTAAATCAGGGTGAAGTGTCTCCCTTTAAGGGTAAAATATGGTATTGCACTCTAAATTCCTGTACTGCAAAAACAAACAGTGCCATCAATTCATTTCCAGTCAGACCTCCTTCCCCTTGGGAAAAGTATACAGAACTTTCTGGTGGGAAAAATAGTTTAGAAATACAACCTCTTTACTAGAGGGAAAGCTCTCCCTTCATTCAGCTTGTCTGTCATTAGCCACCCTGGTACGCTCCAGTGAGGTACTTTGAGGTCACAAGAAGCATGTCCCCGGGCCAGGGGTGTAATTCACTCTTAATATGTGCTCATAACTCCTGACAAGATTATGAGGTCTGAATCAAACCTGAGTAATGGCCATTCGTAGATGAATGTCTCCAAAGAGGGTAGCTTTTTAGGAAGGATTCCATTACCTTGCACACAAATGAAGCATCTATGTTCTCTGTTTTCTTTAAGCTCTCTTACTGTGAATAATATCTTCCCATTTTTCACCCTTCTGTTTGAAACAGAGGGAGCAGGTGAGGAGGAAAGGAAGGTTTTTAAATTCATGTGTTTCTTTAATTCAACACTAGCATATTGGATGTGGGGTTGAGTAAAACTGCATTCATATCCGTGGTTCCTCTTGATCATTCATCTAAGAGGTACAGGAGGAAGAGAAGAGCTCTCTGAGTCCACCTCACAGCCACACAGTAACATGCAATTGTGCTGGTCTTTCTGTGACCCCAGAGCAGGCCAGCCCATGACTTTCAAGTGAGGAGCTGGCTGATGAGACTCAGCAGAGCATCCCAGGGGGAAGAGCTCACAGTGTAAATCTGGAGAAACTCCACAGAATTTAGCAGTGACTCCAGATACTCTGTGGTCTCACAAAAGTCCAAAGCAGCTATTTGTGACAGCAATGAAAAAGGGACATTTTCTTTCCAGGCCTGAATCTCTCCTGAGATGTGCCAACTATGTTAATGCAATGTCATTGCTTCCGGTGAGGTTACATTACTGCAACTGGGAGCAATGTTGAATTCACTGGTTGCAGTGGTCATCTGAGGACAGGATTCACTGCTGCTTATTGCCTGGGTTTTGTACCAGCAGCAAATGCTGTTTTAACAGCAGCAATGGCTATTGGGCTTTATGTCCAAAGTTTCTCAGTAAAAAGAAACTGTGAATTTGGTTATCCCCAAAATATTTTTTACAGTATGATGCCAATTATTATAAAAATAGTAAAAATAACCACGTATCCATCATCACAAATTTTAAAGTAGAGTCATCATTTTCATGGGCAACACATGACCAACGTGTCTTGGATCCTCACCCTTGCAGCTGCCCAAAAGCAAACTCTGTTTTTTTTGGAGTTGTTTGGGTTCCTGTTGACATCCTTAATAGTTCCCAAACTGTTCAATTTGAGAAGGAAAGGGAAAGATGGCCATGCTATTCAATGCATGTATTAATTTGGCATGTAAGTGGTGCCATTGCCTTCAGCAGGAATGTGCACACGAATGGGGCAGGAGGATTGGGTCTGTTTTCTACTCCATTCTCTTTGATCCTGCGAGTGTCTTCTCTGCCAAGGTCGCATCAGGCTGCAAAGGCACTTTTTGCAACTCTGTACGATCTGTGTCTGTCCCTTATCTATTCAAAATGCGTTTGCCTCTACAATTTAATCTGCTGTTCTCTCCCTCCCCTTCCTCTTGGTGAAGTCTAATTACAGTTTTATTCCAGGTCCATCTGGTTGCTAATGATGCTGGACATCACTGCTGAATTCATTCTAATATTTGTTGTGTATTTTCTAGGCTGGACGCTGAATAATAATATTCTCTGAATTTGCTTTTGCTCCTGTTTCCTTCTTCCCTGTTGTAGCTAATTGTGTAGTAATGACTAGTCATGGGATGATTATTCCTCCCAGTGTAGATCTGCTAAGATTCGCCAATTTCAGATTGGAGGCTAAAGGGATTTTTTTTTTCTGGTGTTGCGAAGACTTCAAAGTCCTTTCTGTCAGCTCCCTTCACTGCTGTGGAATCACGTGGGCAGTGGCTTTCTCTGTTTTTTTTTTGTTTTGTTTGTTTGTTTTTTTCCCAGCCCCACTCAAATAAATATGAGTCTCAAAGCATCCTGGTAGGCAGTGTTTCAGAGTTTAGAAAGACACTTTTTGCCAGTGCCTGCTCCGTATAATGGTTGAGCCTGGAGTATTTTAAGATTCCCAAGCCTGGCTTATACAGTGCCAGTACTGGGATTTTTTTTCTTTTCTCCTTTTTGCTTTCTACACACTGCCTGGGAACGCAGACTCACACTTTACCCATGACCTGACTCTCTGGCTAAGAATAGCAGGAGCAGTGCAACTTGGGTTCAGTCTCACTGGAGACATGCTGCAGCTGGGAAACAGAGAGGTCAGAGTAGCCCATGCTCACAAAACCAAAACACAAACGGAGCACTTACCTCCTTTTAGGATTGCAGAACAAGGGGAGAGGTTGGCACAGGTGTTCAGTGGGCCAAGACACATTTTCTTTGCTCTTGACATTAAGTTAGACAGGAAGTTTACATATAGAAACTCATTTTCTAGGCTGAACAGGACTTTTTCTCAAAAGGTCCTGTATCCTTATGAATCATCCAGCCAAAACTCATGCAGGTTGGGGAAGACAAGCAGTGCTGATTAGCTTAGGACGATGAGATGTTTGAGGTAGCTCTCCAAGTAATTCTGCACGGTAACGTGAAGGTATGAGTTTAGCATGTGCTAGCAGATCTGCCATGGCTTGTCCTACACAGCTAATGTCACAGTGATGCTGTGGCACTGTCTTTAGAGTGAGTGAGCAGGTCTCACTCTGAGTACATGTTAAAACTGACTTTGCTCCCATCCTTCCCCTTTCCTAGTGGCATGCACCATCACAAGCTACATTCACACTTCCATTTTGTGGTGCAGATATGCTTTCAGAGTAACATAAATACCAGTCCTGCTCTGTAGTTTTATGACAAAAAAAGCATTAGTAATAGAAGAGCATTAGTAAACTGTTAGGCTAATGGCTGTCGTAATACTTATTGTGGCTGGGTAAAGATAAAGGTGAGAACCTGTAAGGTTTAAATAGCACATCCCCAGCTTGATTGTGCCCTCTGCTCTGTCGTGCCACACCACCTGGCTGTTCTCAGCACCAGCACAGAGCAGTGTATCTGGAATGCAGACTGGTGAATTAATATTCACCCTGGCACAAGTGGAGTCTTTTTTTTGAGAAAGCAGTATGACACCATCCCCGCCCTCTTCCCTCAGCCAAATCTAAACCAGATGTGGAACCTATGTTGCTAGGAATCAGAGATGTCTGGAGGATCTGGACCTGCAACCCCTACTCCTGAGAGGAGCCATGCTCAAAGTGATCTACATGGTTTCCCCTTTTCCCCTATCTCAGAGTCGGAGCTGAGGGATACCTGGCCTGGGATCACGTTGCCTGGATAGGGGCTGGTCACACAAGTCAGGGATGCCAGGACTGGGCTACGGCTTGAGAAGCAGCAAGTAGACTTAAGAGGAAAACCCCTTGAGGTATCAGGGCAGTAATTCTAATGGTAATTTTGAACTGTTTTTGTCTGTCTAACATTCCTTTTTAATCCCCATCCTGCCTGCCCCTTCCTTATGTAGGGTTACTTTAGTGATCCTTGGAATGTTTTTGACTTCCTCATCGTAATTGGCAGCATTATAGACGTCATTCTCAGTGAAACTAATGTGAGTATTACTCTACCCTCCCCAGGATACCACCACCTCCTCCTCCTCTGCTGTTCCTTCTCTCTTTCTTTCTTTCTTTCTCTTTTTTTTCTGATTTTTTCCCTCTAGTCATGCTTTTATTGAACTTGCCGTCGTCCTTCTCCTTCTCCCAGGGAAAAAAAAAGGAGGGGGGGAAACGCCTCCTTCTTTTTCACTTGTCATAGCTTGCCCCAAGGCTGTGACTGGTGAAAGCGCACAGAGTTTGGGGTGTGTGTGCTTTTTTTCCCTCCAAAAGGTAGACATGCTTGAGAGTAACTTTCTGACTAACCAGGCTTTTGTTGATACCCTCCATCATGTGAAACGTTACAGAGGTTTGAGCAACCAATACTGTAGAGTGGTAAGAGACTATTTAATATGCCCACGTAACCTCTTTCTTTTCTTATTTTTTTTCCTCTTCTCTCCCTCTTTCATGCTTTGTTTTGTTTTGTTTTGTTTTTTATTTTAATTTATTTTACTTTTTCCTTTTTTTCCCTCTTTTCTCCCTCTCCCTTTCTCTCTCTCCCTCTCTCTCTTTCTCTCTCGCTTTCTCTCTCTTCCTTTCTCTCTCTTTCTCTTTCCTTGGCTTCTCTGCCACATGCAGCACTATTTCTGTGATGCATGGAATACATTTGACGCCTTGATTGTTGTGGGTAGCATTGTTGATATAGCAATCACCGAGGTGAACGTAAGTAGCTGGCGTCTGTCCATGATCGTGCCTGCTCTAACATTCATTTGTCTTTCCCGGGTTCTTTATTTTTCCTCCCCCTTCCTCCTTTCTTTTGAGTTTGTTTTCAGAGGTTTTTTTGTTTAGTTTTGAAGCTCTCTCTTTTTATTTTGTTTTGTTTTGTTTTTATTCTCTTTTAATTTTTGGAACGACTTAAAGGACTTTTTGACTGTTGCATCATTCTCTTCCCTTCATAATCCGCCTGGCATGAATTAAACTGTATAGCAGGAAAAGTGATGGGAAATGTGGAGCGTAAGTGAAAAAGCTATTTTTGCCATGGGAAGCTTCTAGAAAAGTCCCAGGCCAGCACTTTGGTCTACCCAATGTTATGCTTTGCTTCCCATGGCAGTTCAATACCCTCCACTCCATAGAGATCTAAAGGTCAGTTCTTTCGAGGTGGAACTGCGGGAACCAAACCAACAGTCCTCCTGGTGCCTCCTCACCCAGGCTTCCTCCAAAAGAAATAAAGACCAAATCACCTCTGTTTAAAGGATCCTGCTCATAATGTTTAGTTTCTAATTTGGAAAAATAAAAATAAAAAATAAAATAAAAACAAAGCAGAAAGCCCAAATGAAAACAAAGTACCAGAGTTTCAGCCCAGTTTGGTTTGCTCCATCTCACAAACTCCAGCAGAACAACTGACACTGATTGGCCCCAGTGGTGCCCATCTCAGCAGACAGGTGAAGGATTGAATGAGCCATGGAGACTGAAATGAACAGCTGGTGTTCAAAGGAATAAATCACATCAGGCAAGCTTTTTCCTCTTTCTTTGGAGGTGGATGGGAATAGAATTACTGAATAAATAGACAAAGGACAGGCAGGATGTACAAAGGTTCCCAAAAGAAAGACTACAAAGGACCCACTGACATTATGAGCACAGGCAAAAAAAAATTTACAAAATCCAGCTTAGTAAAGACAGGAAAGTAGCAAGGTCGAAAGAAGATTGCTGTAAAGATGTTAATGAAGAGCAAATCAATCATCAATTTGCAGAATGATGTTACTGTTGAATAAACATTCCAGCTTGGAATTGTTGTGTACTGTAGAGGCAATCCATCACAAGCAGAAAAGTGACAGCAGTTTTCACTCAGTGCTGTCTTTAGGAGAAAATGTAGACAACAGTTTGGAAAAGTCAAAATGCCTTGCTTTGAACTTCTCAAACAAAATGTTTTCCTATTTTGGTTCTACTTTAATTTCTGTTTAACTTCCTTTTTTTTAATTCTGAAACAAAGAAATTAAATGAAATATTGAACAAATTAAATATTTAATTTGACACAGATTTTTCTTGTCTTTTGAGAGAATAGAAGATAGTTTCTAACTGTAACATTTAAATCTTATTTCTTTTTTGCATCTCTCAAGTGTCCTACTTTCTGTTCTAATTTCACCCAGAATGTTGGAAACAATATTGGTTACCCTTTTACTAGTGAGAGATTAGGACTGGGCCAAGTTTGTAGAGGGAAATTACAATGATCAGCAGGTCAAAGTTGTTAATTTAAAAGAACAGCATAAAAGTCTTTTTATGCCACACTTGTCGCAAGAAAACTAAACAGGGAACCTGCTAGTAGCCTTCAGACTATGGAAATGTTCAGCTCTCATCCACACAGGCAGAACTGTACATGGTAGGTGAGGAAATAACTACATTTAATAGGAGATGAATGACAGTAAACATCAGCAAGATTTTCCTGAGTCTCCTCATATTTGAGTCTGTAGAAAAGACTTCCAAGTAGAAAGGAGAGAAATCCTTTTGTTTTTCCAAATAAATTGGGGCCTATCATAGAATCATAGATTGGCTTGGGTTGGAAGGGACCTTAAAGATCATCTGACTCCAAGCCCTCTACCGTAGGCAGGGATGCCACCCACCAGATCAGGTTGGCCAAGGCCCCATCCAGCCTGGCCTAGAACACCTCCAGGCATGGGGCATCCACTGCTTCTCTGGGCAACCTGATGGCAGGAAAATCTAATGGATTCTTTTGAAGAAATTCACAGTAATTTTGTGTAAATTCAAGAACTTTTTATATCATGGTTTAAATCACTTTGATATACGTCCCATTAATATTCAGTCATCTGAGAGGATGACTGTCACCTTCTGCAGTTTGTGGAGAGAAATACACCTTCCCAGGCCAACTGATTCCTCCCCGTCTATGACAGGGGAAATGAATTGCTTTCTGGAGGTGCCCATCCAGTGACTCGAGATTGTCTAGGTTTGTTAGGTTTGTCTAGACGCCCAGCTCTCAGACATTAAATTTAAGCAAGATAAGTCACACTCATGCTCGGCATGTTGTCAAGAAGGTCGCGCTGCTGCTAATTGTGCTATGTTCACGTCTTCAGTCTCCAGGGCTATCCATACTAGTGTGTTTAATTACCACTGGCAAGACTCCCTCTCTTTTCCATTCCCTGTCTAAATTCAAGTTCATGTCAACCAAAGCCCAGAACCCAGTGTCTGGTTACGGATGTCTGGGAAGAATGAGGGTGTGCCTCTGTCTAAACTCCCAATGCCTGTCTTAGTTGAGAAGGCAGCAGGAGAGGCCCTGACTCTTTTAATAGGGGTTATGAACAGCATTTCATAATGGTCCCTGTGTCTCCTCTAAAGAATCCTTTCCTTCTATACAGTTTTTACAGATTTCTGCACACGTCTTTTTGTTACCTGGCATGTTTAAATCTTCTCTTTTTATCTAGGCAAATCCTTTGCTACTAGTTTCTAACGTTTGTTACTAAAAACTTGCACAATCTTTTGATGCACTGATAAATAAGCAGCAGCTATGGATGTAGTTTGTTCTGAAATGTTTTGAAATCCCTTTGCACTTATAACCCTTATTGAATAAGAGAATGTATTGTATGTTGGTTTGTCCTGTCAGATTCCCTTCCTGCTAGCAGCACTTGATATGTTACATCAGTGGCAGATGGGCTTTGGAAGTAGCAGCCCATCTTGGATGGACAGTTGTCATCTTCCCAAGCAGTGTGAGGCAGTTTATCAGACACACTTCTCCCCTTCTCCTCAGGAGCTTGTTGCTTTCTTGCTGTTTGTGGGTTTGAGCAAACCCTGCATTGTGTTTCTGTACACTGTCTTGTCTTGTTCCAGTAGACCTGGAGTCTGGAAAAAAAAAAATGCCACCAAACTCCACTAATTGGAGATGTTTAGCCTGGTCAGGTGCAGGTAAGATGTTTCTGCCCAATGCATTAGAACCTGACAGACATCTGTGGTAGTGTCCTGGAAGATGCTGCTCTTGGAGCTAAGGGACAGCTTTCTTTGAGGTCAGTCAGCAAAGACAGAGACACCTGGCTCAGGCTTGTCTGACAGGAATCTCTATGAGGTTAATCAGACATCTGCACTAAAAGGAAGCATGCCCAGCTGGTGCTGAGCTGCCATAGTTGTAGTTGTGATGGGAACCCTGACTGACAGGCACCACGGTGTGTGCGTAGGTACGCATTTGCATCTATTGTGCAGTTCCCCTTTATTCCTTCTGACAATTATTTCTGTTTCTTGAAAAGGAATTTCCCAGACCAAAACCTTCGTTAAGATATATGTGAGTGTGCATGTGTGGGTCTTTGTGTGTGTACTCTGTTGGTTGTAGTACATATTCCTGAATGTGTCTGGATGCCTGTGTATGGGCTACAAATCCATAGGAGAGTGTACAGATATGAATATGTTTGTATGTGAGAGTGTGTGTATGCAAGCACACGTATATGTGTTGTGAGCAGTTGCTGGTGGAAACACGAGTTGTTTTGTATATAACTGAGTGTGAACATGTTTTCTCAGCCATTGTGGCTGTCCTAATGCGCAAGTTTAATTTGTTCATGGGTGGGTGTTTATATCTGAAAGTCTTCTGTATGCAGGCATGCTCATCTGCATGCCTGTGGGTGAGTGTAGACTTGCATGTCAAACTCAGCATATGTTTGTTAGCATGGCTGTGCATTCACACACAGTGAGAAGGCATGTACTGATCAGG
The DNA here is from genome assembly GCF_013377495.2 of Cygnus atratus. NCBI lineage: Eukaryota > Metazoa > Chordata > Aves > Anseriformes > Anatidae > Cygnus > Cygnus atratus. The sequence goes on from NC_066362.1 coordinate 65,920,347, forward strand.
CAGGTCCCCAGGTTGTCTTCAGCACTTCTGAGTCCTTTGGGGAGCTCTCACTTTTAACACCTCAATGGCATGGAACTATGGTAAGTCCAATTGCATCACATTAGGCCCACTTGGTTACAGCAACTTGGGAACACCTCCCAGGTCCCTCCAGCCAGCCCCACAGGCACACAGAGATTCATCTCACACCACTGATAATGTGCAAAGCACAGGTTAAAATCTGGCAGATATGAAAATTTCAGAGTGATGCAGTTTCTGCCAAATTCACTTGTAAGTTGCTTTATTTTCAAACTTGCTCCATAATTGCATTTTCAGAACTTTGCTTCTCAGTAAGCATTGTGCATCTAACTTCCTAGCCACAAAATGAAGAGTTTTGAGAATTTTCTGTAAATTAAGGGGAGGGTGTTAATCTGCTATTAAAAAAAAAAAACTGAGGCACATTACCATGCTTCAACTCTCTCTAAGTGCTAAGACCAAGCATGATGTTTGGATAATAAATTTAAAGATGATGTAATATATAGAGCCTGGGAGGTAGGGCCTGTGGGTTGCATTCCTTGGGCTCTGCCTAGATCCCCATTCCTCAGTCTCCCTATCAGTAAATTGGAGATTGTTATTATTCCCTCAGTTAAGAAAAGATTGCCATTATTGTTTCCAAAACACTTTAAGTTCCTCAGAGGAAAACATTATGGTGATAAAAAAATGATTACTATCTATTATAACAATAATAGCAGTGAAAATGTTACAGGAGTTGAATAAAAGACAGCAAATTTGGAATATTATATCATCCCAGAAGTAGCCCCAAGCACAGGCTTGCATTTCTTTCCTTTCCACATCAGCAGACACAGCCCAGAGTTCAGTACTGTGAAGCTGACTGACAGCCTGCTGTCCCCTCCTCCAGGCAAATAAAGTTTCTCATTCCAATTTGTTGTGCTGTGTCAGAGGGGGAAATCAAGTCTGATTTTTGCTCTGCACGACTGTGCCCAAAGTGATGGGAGAAAAATGACCAGACCCTGAGCCACTGAGAAAGCTGCTAATGCAACGTCCTTCCTCTCAGCTGGAGAGAGGAGCCAACACCTTTCTGGTCAATAGGGTTCTTTTTCCTTCATCCTTTCTCCTGCCAGTGTCAGACCAGACTCGCTGTGGCTGAATCTTTGTTTGCCACCAAAGTGATGCTCATAGCAGCGCCTGCTGAGCTGGATGGGTTCCTGTGGCCAGCCAAGTCTGCAGCGGGCAGCTCCCATGCAGATGTGTGAGTTACAGAGGCATGGTCGGGTGGGAGCATGCGTGTCTCCAGAGCACCAGTGTGGATACCAGTGACAGTGGGGATGTCTTGTGTTTGATTCTGTCTGTCTTGAAAGGATGTTGTGGAGGGAGGTATTGTGCCAATCTGTGAGCCTGCTGCCAAGGGGTTCTGCCAGTGCTTCTGAGTGTGTCTGCATCTATGGGTACCTCTGTGTACATCAGCTGTGTATGTCTGGGAGTGCATGAGGATGACTGAGCCAGAATATCTGGACTGGTATACATCCCACCTGTGCTATTCAGTGGCCATAAAAGTACTTGTGTGTTTTGAGTGTGTTTGTGGATGCTGGAGGATGTACAGAGGAGGATGTATGCATGACAGGTACCCAGTGTGATACAGCAGATGTGACAAGAGCCAGGGGGTGAGCACAGATACAAGATTAGCACTACCGGGGATAAAGAACTGCTGACCTGCGGCTTGTGTGAAATAATGGAGTATTTCCCTGTGTACGTTGCCCTCCTGTTGAAGCAGTACGTGTTTTCTGAACAGAGAGCATTGCATCAGGTGTCAGGGTCAATAGAAATGGTTCTATTTATTTTTTTAATGAGGTGACAGGAGGAGAAAACACGGAGGTACTATGTTGTGTGTGATCTGATCCATGGTGGCATCTGGGAGACGTAGTACCTAGGGGTTTCAGGAAATTGCAGCCCTATGAAGAAGGTTAGAGAGATCCAAAACCCTTCTTGCTGTATTTCTTCCCCTGGATAATGCTGGTCAGGTCTGTTGTGCCCAGGCCTGCTGGGTAGTGGTTTATGCATCAGGTTCATGAGGGTTGAATACTTTATACATTGCATTTCTGTAGAAGTTTCCAAATTACTGGTAGGAAGTCATCCGAGGGCTGCAGTTTTGTTGATTCCTGAGTACTGGTGAAGTAAGGCCAGGGAGGGTGTTCAGATCCCAAGGATACTTGGAGACCTGTACATTGATTTTCCCGTTAGTCTCTTTTATTTCTGACGTAAAACAGCTCAGGCTTAAACCAGACGCATGAGGCCTTTCCTTACAGTCATCCTGCTTTTGGTGTCAAGAGGCTTCATATGATTTGTCATGGGCTCCTGCTCCCATTCTTTGGAATATCTGACAGCCTATGTTTAAGTCTCCTTATCATCTTCTCCTGCACTCTTCCCTTTTAACCCGCCCCCCTCCTTTCTTCCTTTTCTCCCTTGCTTTCCTCTCCCTCATCTCCAGCCACACTAAACCTCACAAGTTCATTTTCACCCTCAATCAATGTGTCTGAAGGCAGAGAACCAGTGGCTTTAACCCTGCAGTCCTTATCCAGGCAGAACTGCCGCAGGGCGTTCGGCCTGCGCAAGGCCTGGAGCAGGCAGCCCCAGTGACACGGTCCTGTACACACACACACCCCGCAATGGGAGCAAGGATCAGTGGAAGGACGACATACATCTAGCCTGCACCTCAGTTGGGACTGGCATTCATCTCTGTCGCTGCGTCTGTCTGTCTGTCTTTCTGTCTCTGCCTGTCTGGTTCTCTTCGCTTCCACGCCCTTTGCTGCTCAGATTTTGGCCGTCAGCTGCCACCAGACACAAACCTTTGCAGTTCCTAGAACCTGCAAGTTCATTTGCCTTCTGGAAAAGGCAGAAAAGATCTCCTTCCCTCTCTCCTTCCCTCTCTCTCTTTCCCAAATGCCATCTGGGTAGCAGAGGCCTCCAAATTATGTAGCAAAGGGCTGGAGAAGCACAGCGGCTTCTTTTGACATCCGTGTTGTCATACCCTTACTGCTGCCATCCTAGAAGTTGTATGTAGTCCTGAGCTATCCCTGTGTGCGTGTATATGTATGTATATATGACCTGTTTTCTTTTGGGGAAAACTACTGATAAAATGGATTGGGGGTGGGAGGGATTAGGTTTGTCTTTTTTAATGTCTGGTGGTGTTCTTTATCACTAGAGTAATGCAGGTAACACACCACTGTGGCCCCAGCTTCTCTGTGTAGGAAGCCAGGTTGAAGCATGGTTGTGAGCTGTAGCAGTGGCAAATGCTGGTGCACAATGCTTTGTTTTGCCTCTGGTGAGCATCAGGAAAGGTGCCCTCAGCTCTTCCTAAATTAGACTTACATCAATTAAAATTTGACCACCTTCCATGTCTAGCCAACAATTCCAGTGCATGTTTTTCACCCTGTGTTGGTGAGAAAGAAGCATGGTGAGACTGTCTGACCACAACCATGTTTGAACAAGGTTATTTTGTTTTTAATTTATGTATTTTTGTCATGAACATGGGGCCTTTTTTTTTTTCCTTTGGTTTAAAAAATGTTGGTATTCTGAGTGCATTTCCAGAGTTTATAATATGATTTGCCCCTTCAAAAGACTGCTTTTGGTAACTGCATAAATTCTGTTTAAAAAAAAAATATATGAAATATGGGCAAAAAGATAAAAATGTGAGTTTTTTGCAGAAAAGGGAGTAATGAATGCCAATGGCTCCTTCCTCAGTTTACCTGAGTATTCAAGCTGTTACTAGTGACTACCAATCTTAGCAATGCACAAGAATAAAGCATGTAGTTCCCACTTTGAAAGACTCTCCTTACGACCCAGTTTTGAGGGAATACCTTGATACTGTGATTTCCACAAAACTTCTAGTTATACTTGCTTTAAACATTATTCCAGGTAGATGGAATAATCAGGACATATTTTAATGCTGCTTATAAGAGCAGCATAAAATTAAGTTTGCCTTGCTGTGTAAATATAACCACACACAAGCTAGTTAATTAAAATATGAGAAACAGAAGATACAGAACATAGGAGGACAAATCCTTGTAACCTAAATGTAAAAGCAGTAAAAGGAAAGTTAGATAGCCCTATAGTTGTAAGGCCTGATGCACAATCCTGTCTGGAATCTTTCTGAGTAAAAATGTTCAGAGCTCACTTTAAAATGGTGGGGCACCATGTCTCATTGGCTGTACTGGGGACTGGGTCATGCTTTTAATTACTGCAGGCTTTCACATACTCAAAACATTTGTGGGTTTTAAAGCTTTTAGGGAAGGAGTCCTGATTTCATATTTGACTGCAAGTTAGTGTTACAATAGCAATAATAGCTAATGGTGGAACACAAAGTACTAGAGGCCTTGTCCTCTGTTGGCTCGATGGTGACATAAGTGTGTGGCACATGTATTTAAGTATAAAGAGCTCTTTAAAAAGCTATATCCAGATTTTCTGACCAATATTTATCTTTTGTTGTAATTTTTCTATCACATCACTTTAAAAAAAAAAATTCTACATTATTCTGGTATCAACATTTGCAATATGATATGCTTATATTTCATTTTCCTTTTAATGCCAATATGTTCTTCTACAAAGCTAGTTAAAATGTTCAAAAGAAAAAAATAGTAAATAACATTAGAACTACCCCAAACTCGTTATATTTTCCATTGTTTTGCTAGCCAGGATAAATCATTCCTTTTGCGTAGAAGTTTCTTTTAACTTTGACTGAACTCTCATAGAGATTGTATCTTTCTATGAAACCACAGAAAATCTCTGACTCCTTAGATCCTCTCTTAGTATACTCATGTTATAAGCACCATAAGCTAGATGTTCAAAAAGGTGCTTGGCTGAGTTCAGACCCAGCTAGTTTTCTCATCTAAGGCAATTTCTTGAAGCAGTGAAAGATGCTTTCTGGCATTTTATTCTCCTTCTTCTAACACCTACTTTGCTTAGAACACCCAAGGAATTTTTCAGCATTGCTGATCTGCATATACAGATTGCAGTACTAAAGGCTGCACAATCCCCTGTATTTTACTCATTCAGTTTTGCTGTAAAAGCTTCTGGTTTTCATCCAATTTACAAGAGCTTTTAACATCAGTTCTCCAAGACCTCATTGCGTGCACTATCTCTTACTATTATGCATAGCTAGAGATCTGCTAACTGGTTCCAGATTGCACTGCCAGTTGCAATGAAAGCAGCAAAGGTGATGGGAGAAGGAAAAAAAAAAAAAAAAGCACTTTATGTGTTTTCTTCTTTAACTTTCTCTTCTCCCTCATCTTTTACCCAGCTACTTTCCCCAGATTTAGGTAAAATGTTGGGTAGCAGAGATCATGTTTCCCGTTCTCAGGAGCACTGGGATCAGTTTTCATTAAGGCAGTAAGTAGTTCCCCTCTGCCTACAGTATCAGTGATTTTCCCTGTTTTTCTTCAGCCAAGATACGATCAGTCCAGAGGAGAGGCTGTTGCCCCTTGTGAGGGTTTTTGTGCCAGGCACGCGGCAGCAGTTCAGCATGGTGATGGGTACCATTCTGCACACCCAAATGCCCAGATCAACAGGAATTTTTGAGGTTCCCATTATATAAAGCTGTCACTGTGCTTTTTGGCTGGTAGGCAGGAGAATGTGACCTCCCAGCCAGATTTGTAATCGAAGGTAAACATACCTAAACTAGTTTTACTCTTTCTAATGTAGACAACATAACACTCTTTTAGCTCCAACACCCCTCCATGCATGCTCATATGTACCAACCAGACAAACATAAGGGTGATGTTGTTTTTTTATTTCTCACTAGACAACTGTTTTTAAAATAGCTGTGCTCTTACCTTCCCTCACTGGTCTGTTCTTCATGGGGACTGTCTGGCACAACATGCCAACAAAATGACTTCTGCTTTATATATCTTCCTAGACATCTGCTAAATGGGACCCATTCCCAGCTGCATCCAGATGACCTAGCTGTTTATGCTGGGTTGCTGCTTATGGTCAGCAGACTGATAGCCAAAAATGTGTGTCTGGCTCTAATTACTAGTAAAACTGACCATGTCGCAGAGCAGTGGGACATCCCAGCTGGTCCCATCCCAGTCTTTTGTCTCAAAATCCATTTTTAAACTGGGAGATGCCAGTCATCGGTGCTATCTGCTGAGCCTTGTCTGAGTGACTAGGAGAAAATCTGCTTCACCCAAAGCCAGTTCAAGTGTCTTCTTTTCCTAAGCTGAACAGACATGAAGGCAAAGATGCCTCAGCAGTAAAGGAGCACTTGTTAATACAAAGACACTGAAACAAATTGATATTTGGAGCTAGGGATTTTGAGTCTCATCAGTTTGCTCAGACTTGAACATAGTAAATCACATACAGTGAGCATTGCATTTCATCCAAACCATCCCTACTATTTTTTTTTTAACTGACAAATTCATAAAATCAATAATCATCTATTCTTGGAAAGAGGTGCAGAACAAAAAATGTTTCTCGGTAGTTTTGTAACAGCTAGCTGCAATCTCCATATGACCACCTCTAAAATGCTCTGATAATGCCTGTGATTGGCATTTCCTATCCCAGAATGGTTCACAGGCTCTATTGTATCACACATTAACATACAGAGATCCAGTATGCCTCTGGAAACCACATTTCTAGGAAATTGCATGTTCTGCATCAACATTAAATAACTTTCTATTTGAAAAGGCAATGAAAAGGCACAGCCTGTGAATTAAATACTAACTGCTACAAATCTCGAATGAAAATGGTCCATAACAAACTCTCTCTTTGGGCTGCTGGTGTTTCTTTGGGCTGCTGGTGTCTCTGGCTAGCATCCCTTGAGCAGAGATTCGTTACTAAGAAGTAACGGGGGCTGCCCTTTCACCTGTATCCACTGCCTCTTGCAATGCACAGTCCTGTTGCATTTGAACAAAGGTGGATTGGGTTTTCTCCTGGTGTCAATGGGATGTGCAGTTTCTTTCAGCACATTCATCAGAGCATAACTTGGTCATTCATCTTCACCCTGCCCAAGAACCTTTGGGCTTGCCAAAGGAAGGATCCTGGCAACAATGCAGAGTCTTGGAGCTGGTAGACTGTCTGCCTTCCTCTTCAGGAAAACCTACTCATGATCTAGTCTGCATCTGTCTCCATTAGTGCACGGAAGAGTTACCATATGAAGGAACTGGAGATTTTGCTGCAAACCACAGGTCTGCTTCTGGCCTTAACACCATCAGTGTAATTCTCCATCAGTTGCACAGGAGTTGTAAAGATGCAGCCGACTGGGTTCATGCGTTCCTGCCAAGCACACCTCAGTAAACCAACCCTTCATACTGAGCTTCCAGCAAACCTTTTCACAGATGGAGACCACGAAGGTCTCTTCCTTTCTGCTATATGCAGTTGAGGCTGCTCAGAGAAGCCCCCGTGACACCATTATGCAGAAGGCATCAAGTTTCAATCTGTTCTTCATCATTTCTTCTTCCTAATCCTCTTCCCACACCATGCAATCCTATCAGCTAATAAATAAATAATTAACAAATAGTTGTAGAAGAAGTGGCTGAAATGCTGAGTGCACTGAAGACAAGCACAGCTGTGACAGAAGATGGACATGCTTTTAGGAATTTGCTTAATTCATCAGATCATCATCCCCCAAGGAATATGAAGTCCGTAGATGATACGCATGTTTTCAATGCTGTGGAGTATCGCAAGGTGTTGGAGACAAGGAAAGCTCCTCAGCAAATTCATCTCAGAGAAGAACTCTGCTGCTATTACCCTTTCCAAGGCAAGGCGTATGAAGAATGGAAAAAGCCACATCTTTTACAGTACACAACAGCATCTCTTTAAAGTAGCTAAGACTGGTACGAATGCTTTGAACAGTCTTTTCTTTTTCAGTTCAAGATCAAAATCAGTGGCATGGTCTTACAAGACCCTTAGCAGACAAGCCATGTCAGAAAGTCCTCTCTCTACTTGCAGCCCTCTAGAGCAGCAGTGCTTTCACAGCACTGCTACAAAGAAGAAGATGAGGTGATGGATTTATCTGGGTGTTTGGGATGGGAGAACCTGGAGATTAAAATGAACTGTCCTTAGGAATGAGTCAAAACCAGAACCAGGCTGTGCTCCGTGTGGAATACCAGCCTCAGATTTTCCTTCCTCTCTCCCAGACAATGAAAAAGAAAAAGAAAGAGAAAAAGGATCAATGTAAGAGAGAACATAAATCTTCCTAAAGAGGTGCAGGAAAAGAAGACTGTCCTTTCCATCAGAGTGATGAATTTGGTGTTTAAAAGCCATATTAATTTTGCCATAGGAAAGATAGTGAGACCCGCTGGACTACTTAGAAACAGCAATGAGGAAACCATTGGCATTGATGGTAAAGGAGCAGAGGAAAGCTGGAGACCTGTGAACTCCATGTTTTCACACTCGCACTGTCTCCGTCTTGCTCAGTGGTCTGGTCTGCTCCCAAGGTCATCCCCCTCAGTCTGCTCTGGGCTGGGACAGCCTCACTGCCTTCCATGGAAACCCTCGTCCTGTGAATCAAGGATGGGGTAAATGCAAAGAATGGGAAAAGTCCACTCTGTCAAACATGGCTCCTGGCCATGGTGTTCAGATCAGCAAAACCTCTCCTCAGCTGATATTCATACTGGAAAAATTTTAAAATCACGCCACCTTTAAAGTGAAAAGTAAAAAGTCCTTCACACAGCTGGCCTTTCAACATTTATTTTCATGGCTCACTATCTTCGGAGCCTTCATTATCTGTATGTTCTAGGCCTTTCTTTGATTACCCGTCCCATAAAATGCAAATAACAATACACAGGCAAGCCGCACCTGCCTCTCCGAGTCAGACCAGTCCTTGTGCCTGGAGATGAGCACTGCATCTCTGACAGTGTTTAATATCTACTTGTTTCTCAGGAACAACCCCCTAGGCCTAATTACCATAAGACTTGAACTCATCATTTACCCAGAGCTAATGAGAAGGATTATTAAAACATCCTGAAAATTAAGAATAATTTGCATAGACATACTTTACCAATTGTTCTGCTTTTCCTCTGAAAGTCATGAAAAAAATAGAGCTTTCAGCTGTATAAAAAGGGACTCTTTCATTAATGGTCCAGTAATTGTCAATCTAAGGTAATTTGCATAACCGAATTAATGCAATTGACTTCCCTTATATTTACCTTAAGCACTTGAAACCATAAGATTACTATCTCACAATTTCATGGATATATATATGAAATTAATTAATAAGCTATTCAAATTGGTATGATTTGCATATTTGAAGCTAATTAGAAAAGCAAGCTCTAGAATTTCAAAATCTTAGAATACATAGGAAATGAAGGAAAAAAAAGAACACGCACAATAGCTGCAAGACTCGCTTGCTGTAAAAGTTACCTTGAACTTATTAACTATTTTTGGAATAGGCTTTTGTTCACTTGGAGATGCTAATGTCTTCTCCAAGATCTGAGGTTTTTGTGGAAACTATAATATATAGTTGTATTTGCATGAACTAGCCCTGAATGAGTATTGACCCACATGGTTTAGTGCCAGCAGAAATGTAATGATAACCTTCATTGCAGGTGTCATCTTTTTGCTAATTCCCCACATTGTACCAAAGAAAAATTTAATCCCCTAGTGCAAGAGATCTTAGTCTCTTCTGCAGAGATGTCTGAAGCCCGTTACTTTGCTTTTCCCAGGGAAATCAGCAAGGTGTTCACCATTTGCCCCAGTAAAGGCAGTGTCATACACTATGATTCCCTGTTTTCCTGTAAGATGGTGCGCTTTTCCAATAGATGCTAAAACCAAACTTCAACTTATGGAAATTATCCAAAAACCCTCTGTTGCTTCACCCAAATTAGAGCTATGAGGAGGCTTGATTTTTTTTCTTTGTTTCACAAAATCTCCTTGTAATTCTAATATGCTTTTCTGTTTTAAAATAGAATACAAATGAAAAATTACAAGATTTCCAGTAAAAGAACATTCCAGCAGAAATAGATGGGGAAAATCAAAACATTTGTTTCAGTAAAGTAAAAACAGTTCAGTCCAGGATTGATTATTTTCATAGTTATATAACATTTATAATTGAAATGAAAACTCAAATTGAAATGTGCGAGGATAAAATGTGAGATTGCAGTCTTACCAACATTTCTGAAATGTGTTTTTTTTTTCAAAGTTGACATGTTTCTACAGAACATTTCACTTTCAGCATCAGCATTTTTCTAACAGAAAATATTTTTGTAGCAAAGAAAATAATTCTGTCTAGTTTTATTCAAAATATTCCCAGAAATTCTCAAGAAATGCACACTTAATGGAAGAATGCAGCATTTGAACAGCTTGCCTGGCTTTTTTTTTTCCAGCTAATAATTTGGTTTCACTGTAAGGTTGTGGGAACTGAGAATTATGCCATCTGCAATCCAATAGTATTCCTTGTCAGAGAAATACCAGATACATTTCTGCCTGGCCTTATAATAACTTCACAGACTTTGGTGGCAGGTAGATTATCTCTAGAGTGTTTGTTAATAAAACCACACACAGCAGTGGCAGACAGATGACTCTGGGGGGGGTTGTGGTAACTCCACGGTGTACTGCCAGCAGCCAGCTTGTTTTGAAACCCTAACTTTTTCTCTCTCTCCACAAAGACTTGTGTTACTCAGCCTCCTGAGGTCCTTCAGCCTTTTGACACTACAAACACAAGACAAAGTCTAGTGGCTTGTCTTTAATCACATCTCTGTGGCACTGATAAATTCTAAATCTCTCTTTCTCCTGTAGCCTAGTAAAGTCTTGTTCTCCTTGAAGCTCATGGCCTTGCAGATCCTGTCTCTGCTTGTAAGTGACCCACATGAGTCAAATAAAAATCCCCAGAATAGCAGTGCTGTTGGCTTGCAGTTGCCCTATTTGTGGCCTCTACACCCAGTCAAGATAAAAGTAGCCAACCATCTGAAACAATCCTTCAGTTCTTTCTCACTCCCTGTAGCAACAAAATCAAAGCGCCGTTGCCCACCAGCTATTCCTAATGAAACTGCTTTTAATTCCCCTCAAAATCTTATCCATGTTTGTATGATGTGGTCATCTTCACCTCGTGTCCAAGAATGTCACAGCTGCAGTATGGCTATGGTAGGCAGCAGTCTTGGAGGACTTCAAGATACAAAGAACTCGAGTGTGAAAAGACTGATATCCTAGAATGGCAAATGAGTTACACAGCACTGCAGCCTGCTCACATGAACTCTACAATGCAGATTCTCAGAGGCATCCTTCCTGCAATACGTAGAAAAAAACAAGAGGTTATCACCTATCACCCCCTTCCTCATTGAAGAACCAATGGACAAGCTTCCAACAGATACAGCATCTTCATGGGTAACTTTTCATTCTTCAATCATCAACACCAATCAAGGAAACAGGAGACAACTGTCACCAACAGCCAACTACTGCAAGTGGTCTCTTAGGAGCTTCATCCACAAGCTATGGTTTCCTCAATGGAGAAATCCCATTAGCAATTGTTGGTCACAAAAGGCAACGTAAGCATCTCACCAACTTGTTTTCTTGAGGCATATGAAGATGCTCTATCATATCATCGTGCTAAAGTCTTAAACAGATTTCCTCTCATCTCTTCAGATCTAAGGCTACCAGGCAACATCAGGATGTGGCCATTATAGCACTGTGTTGACTGAGACAACTGTGGCAAACAAAGCAATAGTGACTGCATTCGAGTTGCTTATAGGTTCCCTAGATCAAGCCAGGCCTAACGTTGGATTCTGCCTTGCAGGGGATTACAAAAATTACAAAAAAGGGGATTCCTTCCCACACATAGAATGAGTCTTACTAGAAAGTAGGAAGTTTTACTCCTCAAAGCTGGGGGAATATTCATCATGGACTTCGTAGCACAGACTGCGACTGTGCTCAATAGATTCAGTGTGTCCTATGGTGTAAAAAATCAATACCATCAACAGTGCTGGTAACAGGAATGCCACCTGCCTGTCATCCCAATGATAGTCAGGCTCCTACAAGTACTGAAACATACTTACTGAGCATTTAAGGAGCCTCCTTGGATTTATTAATTACCAACCTTGTGCAGCTTCCCTTTTTCTAGGTGCTGTTTCTCTGAAAAGACCTGTATTTGTCAGCAAACCAGCCAAAAAAAAAAAAAAAAAAAAAAAAAAACAGGGAGCTCAAACCTCTCAAATTGGTCCTCCATCTCTAGTGTTCCACAGGGACAAGGAGGGATTTATGCCTCTTCTCAGGATTTTTCTACTGAAAATTTCATTTGAATTTATTAACTCACCTTATTATTATCTTCCAAATCGTGATCTATCCAGAAGATATTCTAAGTCATGGCTATTTCAAGGGAATTCAAAAACACCACGATGGTACAATCTTTGGTCTTTTTGCTTATGCTTTGGCTTCTGCCTTTATGGCTCTGAATGGCCAAGTTACCCCTTCTCAAAAATTTTCAGAATTTCAAAATGGATTACAGAACAGCATTTTGTAGTACAATATTGACTGTTATACATCACCCTTAAACCATTGGATCTCCTGAAGTGTAAATGTTATCCTCTCCTATTTTTCAAAACATTTGTGTTATATTCAGCACCTGGAAAGCCCCTAAACACAGCAGTCCTCTTACCTCTGTTAAGCGATATTTCCTTGACTTGTGGCATGATCAGATATGACTCATATGTGAGTCAGTGTAGATATCCAGGAGACTGATGCTCCCTGTACCCAGTTGGAGGTGGTATGTTCTTTGGGAGTAGCCACCAGTAAGACTCACTCCCACCTACCCAGGTGGAGCACTCTTTATTGGTTAACCAGAGAGCAAGACTGGCGGGAAGACAGAACAGTTACCTTATTCTGAGCTGTGTCCTCTGAGGTTTTAAGTATCTGTCTCTTGAATAAGCATGTCTTCTTTCCTGGAAACCTCCTTACCTGGGATCCTGAATTCATGATAGGCATAAGCTGTACCTTTCATTTTTGTGCCTGCAGGAGCTTTAATGATGTGAACAGGTGAGCAGCAGCTCACGCAATGTGTCCGTGTGTTCTCTGACACACACTGAGCATAGTTAAAATGAGGTACATGTGGGCAACAATAATCTGAGGAGCTTTCCAGACATGCTTCAGGGATCCCTCAGTCACTGTCCTACTCAATCTTTACTTTGGCTTCTAGTACCTGCTTCTCTGTTTCTTGACCTCTTCTGCTCCTTAATGTCTGTTACCTTTTTAAATATGGTAACATAAAGAATTTAAAAAAAAAAAAAAAAAAAACAGAAGCATCGTTCCTCAGATATTTCTCCTCTTACCCATCTTAACCTGTAGGTCCCCTTCTATATCAGTCTTACCATGTCCCTGGATGTGTTTGTGACATATACTTCAGGTCCCTTTCCTCTATGATAGAAATTGCTCAGAGCATCATCTCTTGGCTGATCTCACTGTTATTGTTGTTGCCTTTTCTTAATTCAGTTTTGTGCATGCTACTTGTGCCCCAAATGACAAGAACAGGGTAGAATAGGTGAATTTCCTTGGCAGATTGAACCACATGCAGAGGAAGAGGTGATTGCAAGTAAAACAGTACAGCCAAAGCCACCTTCTGTTAAGTGGTATTGCTTCTATAAAGCCTCCTTCAAATATAATAAACAGATGAGGATTTGCTTCTGTACATTGTTCTGAGATTTGTAAAAATGAAATCCACTTCAGGTGGGCAATGGACACTGACTTCAAATCCAAGTACCTATCACCATGTCTCTATCCCTGTGAACAAATGTGACCTACTAAGTTCTCAGGTGCCAGGTGCCTGTCCTTGTCCTTAAATTAGCATACCCTCATCATTTGCAATGTTACAAATTCTCAGAAAATCTAGCAATAGCTCTCTGTATTATCATTAGGAATGGCCACACTTTAAAGTCCCAGTAAGAAGTTCCCAGATAACTGTGCTCAGGTCTGAATGGTGACTCTTTGGCACTCATGGAAAATGGAAGGACTTGGCTCCTCTTTCAGACTACTGTGGACATCAGAAAATGTATTCAGCAACCCACAACTGGGGATTGATTCCCCTTGCCCCCATGTACTCATGCACAAAATACTGTATGAGCACAAGCACATTGAGAACCTCTGCCCATTTTGCTTGACTTTGTACAGCTATCACCTGCCAACATTAGCAGAAACTTTCCTGCACTGCTTTTGAGCCTTTATTGTAGGTAGTGATATAACATGCTACATATCTGACCCCATCTTGAAATATAGGCCAGTTAATTAAGGGAATAAGAGTGGAGTAAGTCAACCTCTACTTCCCTTTCTTAGTAGTGCCAAAGATTAACAGTGGTTCCTAGTTTTTCAACATGTTGCCAACTGCTCCAAGTTGAGCATCTCATATCAACAGTGTCATCTTAGCTCATTACACAGACATATTGTTTTATACAGATTTTTTTTACTGTTACATTACTATTATCCTCCCTTTCTGATGAAATACTGCGAATATCAAAGTGACAATTAAGGTATAGTATTCCACAGTAACTTACAAGGCTTCTTCAAACAATCGGTCACAGATGCACCGACACTGTCAGCCAGGAAAGATCCTGAATCCTGAAACGTGCTGAAAAATGTTTGACTTCCTTCAGTCAGCTTGAAGGAGCTTTGTACCTTGTACCAGGAAAGCAGAAACCAGCAGAATAAGGATCCTCCTTTGTTAGAAAAGATGATTGGCAAAACTCATAGAAAAAGGAAGGGAGATGGGGCAGAGAAACACACTGGTGGAAAGGAGAGGTTTGCCCAGCAACACAAAATCAAAATCTGTAAGAAACATGCCTATGGACACTGCTCCTTTACTTGGTATTCAAGCCAACACTTGCCTGAAAGTTTCTTCTGAAAAGAAAACGTAAGAGCAAACACATGAAAGAGGAGGATAAAAGCAGTGGAAGCTGACACTACCAACCAATGAGTTAATCCAAACAAATATTGCATGGTTAGGAATAGCTTGGGTTTTTAGCTGGTCTCATTTGCCTATATCACCAAATAGGCTAGCCATCCAACATACAGTTTTATTTAGGTAGTACAGTGCCAGCTTAGTTAGTACAGTGTCCTTGGAGAGCAGAAGCACACTGCAGGAGTCCTTCATGGCACTAGAAGTGATTTTTGCCATTGGCAGAAGTACATCAGTTTCAGCTTTGGTAGCATAGTCACAAGTAATGTCAGACCAGTTTGGCATATGACTGAGGTTTAAGCCTGAAGGATTACACTACCATTGAACTGAAGGACTCCTGATGACATTGCCTTTATTTAATTTTCAATTCTGCTTTTTAAACTTAAAGGTATTTGCTGCCTTGGGTGTTTTTAAGAATTGCTTTCAGTAGTGGAAGTGGCCCCCAGAAGTTGATCAGGGAGTGTCAGGCAGAGTGTTTGCAGCAACTAGACCCTTTCAGGGATGACTGGGGCTCTGTTCAGCTCCGCTTGGCCTCAAAGGATGCATCCGATGGGTCCCTGGAGCTTTGGTGTGAGGTGGGTGAAGGTAGAGCACGCTAACCAGCTTTACCAACACACTTTCCACAGCCGGTGGTGGGTATTGAAGGGTTGCCAAGAGCTGATTACACTGTCCCAGCCCATTTTCTTAGTAACAACAACGTAATCACCCAGAACTATGTGTAGAGGAATAGGGGTATATAAATAGAAAGTGTTGCTTTAGTACCAGGATATTATGGGTTTACAGATCAGATTGATGCACTAGAAGCTGGCTGCTCCCTATGCAGGCATTGCCTGGATCTGAGCTGAGGAGCTAAATCAACCCCTGTACTGAACTTGGTAGTAGTGATACAAGAAACATTTTAATAGTATAAGTGCCTCCACTGCCTGGATTCCAGGATGTCTAGCACTCAGAAGATACTGGGTCAAATTCATGTGTGGTATTAGTGGATACAGCTCACGTCACTGAATTCAGTGGGAGTTGTACCTACTAATGCCATGGCCAGCTTTGATCCTGGGCATCCCAGGGAAATGAGCCCAGCCTCTTGTGCATTTCTTTCACACTCCCTTTTGCCCTCTTCTGCCATTTTGTTGCTCCTGTGTTAGCCAAGACCTAGTTTACTAGGGCTCTTGATTGGAGACTTATTACAGCTTATTTCTGTCTGCCTTTCTTTAAAGCCAGCTGAACATACCCAATGCTCTTCCTCTATGGTAAGACCAAAAATACAGACCACCCTCCCAGCTTCTGTGACACTCTTTCTAACACACTCCTTTATTCTCTTCCCCCGATCACGAGTTCTCTCTCCAAGCCCAGCCTAGTTATTTGTGCATGAAGCTGCCATGTTGTGTATTGGTGTTTGAGTCTGGTGTTCACATGAGCTGTGAATATGCTGCACATGTGTACTTCTTGTGCATCCTGAGCTTTCCTTTGGTCAAGTTAACTGTCGTTCTGCCTTCTAATGAATCACCAAGAGAGAACCAGACCTGGTAAGATTTCTTGTTAGCAACACACTACATCACGACCAACGTGATGCTGAATGAGTTTGCAATGCGATTTCACATCCAAGCTTACAGACTAGAAAGGACTGAAACTCCAAAGCTCCTTTTCAATGAGATGTTGTCAATGTAACATTTGAGTTCATACTTTGCACAAATAAGAATAAGCTGTGCAATGGCACACACAAATTATGCTGCTTTGGTGTACAAGGCTGTTCCTAAGCTACACCAACAGCACTGCAGTAACTCCATTCTCTGATTGCCACCTTGGAGAACTTCCCTCCTCTGGCAAAGATGTGCCTTCAAAAAGCTGGATGGAAGTCAGGAGAAAGTAAGCTACGGGGACAGTGGTTAATGTGTAGCCACCTAGTTTGAAAATGACTGTAATCTCCTGAGGCATCGCTGAATATTTTTGACTAAGAGTTTTGATGCCAGCGAGTTGCAGAGAGATGTGTCAGGGAGGAATTTGCTTCACTTTGTCCACTGTGTAGACTTTGTCTATCACAGGACATTTGGAGGGCATGGGAAGTTTTCTGTGTACATCTCCTGCCTCCTCTCAGCAAGGAAAGACAAAGCAATACTAAAACATCTGTCCAGACTCATGTCCCAACTGTCTGCCATCCGAAGGGTCAAGCCCACGAGGAGAAGCAGCAGGTAGAATAAGAAAAAACTTCTTTTTTTTGTCACAACCATAGCAGTAGTGACGCCCACACAATTTTTAAATTTCAACCTCAATTCTCTTTTAGGTAGTATTGGAATTTAGCTCCTTAGGGAAAGTCAAAAGGTGGCCATAAAACTTCTGTAGGCTTGGGAAAGACCTTACAGCCAGCCCTCTAGGACTGTAGTTCTGAGGATATTAATTGCCAAGAGTTTTGATTTCTTGGTAGCTACATTCCCTCCTTTACCTCAGAACCATTCCTTCCAGTTCACTGAAGCCTCCAGACTGTTGTCCAAGTCAGAAAAATAAGAATGATGTGAGATTTAGGGAACACTCAGGCTTTTCTGTGACACAGCCTGTTCCCCTAATCTTTTTCGCCCCGCTACTGCGTGGGCAGCTAGCGTCAGCCTTTGCTGCAGACTGGAGGAAGCTACCCAAAATATCCACTGGTGATTCACATGGATAGACAGACAAACTGCAGCTGTAGTGCAGTCCTGAAGTATTACAGGCACACACATCAGCAGACAGGCCTGAGATGCAGCCAGGGCAGATGGAGCCGAACACAAACCTGCATGTCCCAGGTGGGAAATGGGAGCACGCTTACAGCACAGGTACACATCCTCATCTGCACAGCTGGAGTTTTAATTCCAGAAATGTACATCCGGGCAGTTTCTGTGCCTCAGATTTTATCAGAAATGCAGAGGCAGATGCAGCTTTTGCTGCCCCATGGCAGGAAATCCCAAGGGTCTGTTCTCTCTTGGTTTACACAGTGGTGAGTAGTTAACAGCAGGGGGTGATCTGCACTGTTTCTTCCTCCGAAACATTGCTCTTTTGGTGTTTAGACTCCAACTCTGGTCTTTGCAGCCTGGGTGGGGACAGAAGGAGGTCTCTGGGCACTCCGTTGCTCCACAGGCAGGTCAAGTGGCAGGGTGACAGTGTTATCTCCCCACAAGACAGAAGGTTACATTCCCACAGTGCTCCTAGCGGAAACCCCCAGCTCCACAGGCTTTGCACAGCATTTTAGGGGGTTAGTGAACTGGGAAGCATCGCATTTTCTTTGCCTTGCCTCCCCTCAAGCTAGACAGTGAGTCCTCTGCAGAGGCCCAGGTACACGGGCTGGCAGCTCAGCGTTCGGGAGGAGACTGCCTTCACACGTGTGCAGTCTGAGGAATGTCAGGGCCGGCTGCAAGCCCAAGGGAAAATGCATAGGGACAAAGCAGATGCTGTGAGGAAAAAATAAAAATAAAAAAAAGAAAAAAAAACAAGCCAGAAAAAAAAGAGTATTTAAAAATACCACACACTTGAACAGTAGCAGTGAAGCCAAAAGAAAACGTTTGTGTTTTTTCTTTAGAAAAAAAAAAAAAAAAAAAAAAAAGGCAGTGCACAGACTGTGGGAAGTACAAAGGGGTCATGAGAAAAGCGAAAGGCCCAGAAGCAGAGCAGCGGGAGCTGGTGACCACAGCTCAGCCCCCAGCGGCACGCCCGCGGTGGCACAGGGACAGCAGGGCTGCGGGGCCAGGGGCAGCACATGGCTGGCCCTGGTGGGGTTTCGCACCCCGCAGCAGGCCTGGGACCTGCTACTGCTTCCCAGCAGAGCAAGCAGCACGTGGCTGGTGCCCACAGCAGGTTCAGCAGAGTGGCTGGATCAGGGTCTTGCTGGGGTAAAACATCCAAGGCAGGTACAAAAAGAAAGTGTCTCTCTCCTCCAGTAAAATATCAAGGAGAAACACATCTTTCCCGTGTTAGGGGGAATGTAGAGGAGGGAGCATGATCAACCCCTGATCCTTAGAAGTCCAGGCAAGCTGAAGGGAGAGGCCGATGGCCTTGGTAGCCTTCATAGGTAGCCTCACCACCGTGGGAGAGAAGGCAGGAGAGAGCGGCCTCGGCCATCCCTGGCGTGCTGGGGCAGTGCAAGGCCAGGGAGCATTACCAGGACAAGGAACAGTGCAGTGAGCTCTCGGCGTAGCGTCCTCTGTGGCCCAGGGCCCTTGTTCCTCCCGTGCTGTTGTAACTCCTGCCTCTGTGCCAATGGCTTCCAGAACGCAGAGGAAAACTCTCGCATCTCAATCACCTTCTTCCGACTCTTCCGCGTGATGCGTCTTGTGAAGCTCCTGAGCCGAGGGGAGGGCATCCGGACGCTGCTTTGGACCTTCATCAAGTCCTTCCAGGTATCCCTTCACTTGTTTCGGAGTCGGACATAACCCTTTTGTTTTTTCCCCTCAGTTGCCCCTTGGGGAGGGTTTTCACTGACGTGGCCACTGCCCGAGCTGAAAGGACGCTCATCAGTGCTGCACATGGCACGAGTGAGCCTCAAGTAAATGGGGCTCAGGGTGGATGTGTTTCATCTTTAAAGCATGAGTAATTGCTTGAGACCTTCCTGAACTGCCTTGATAGTTCTGTTCAGCTCAATTACTGTCTGACTGTAACCATTCAATCTTTTTTTTTTTTTTTTCATTTGAGCTGTATTTTATATCTGTTTATTTAAGTGAAATTCACAGCTATGGGGAAGGCAAGGGCCTCAATTAAATTTCCGTTAAGCCTTGTTTTGAGGCTTTCCAGTTGATATTATAGGTGTGCAGCCCCCGTGTTTTCATCGATGAAGAATTTCACCTTTTTGGCCCTAAACCTTTTTGGCCCTAAACCTTTAGCCTTGGTAACAATGACAATTATTAAATTGATGCTGCTTTTGCCCTGGCAGCAGGTGCATTTCAGTGCTAGGTGAAGTACCAGAGTAGATAGCAGAAGGCAAAGGAATCCAGACAAGATGAGAATCATCACCTCTGGAGATGAAACTAACACCAAGAGATAGCTAATTTCTAGAAAAAACTGCTTCTAAACCAGCCACTAACCTGCAGAAAAATGCTAGGCAGAGATGAAGCATGGCATGTTCCTGCATTTTGCAAGTATTTGAACCAGACTCCGTGGGCCAGCACAACCTGGCCGAGAGCTGGGGCAGATCTGGGGGAAGCATCAGGAAAGGATGGCACAGTAATACAAATGGTGATCTAAACATGAGGAAAGATGTAGGGACACACCACTTTACAAAACCATGAAAGAGTGATTTGCACAACTCAGCAATCTTGAAAGAGCTACCACATATCCCTCAGATTCAGGCTTTAAATGGTTGATTGCATTTTTATTGACTCAAATGAGAAAGCAACTGACCAATACTTTAAAACTGGAACCTCACCAGCTATGACACAAGCTGAGACCAGAGCCTGCAGTGCTGTGGATCACCCTGACTTCTGTCTGTCAGCAGGAGCAGCACATGTTTACACCGGGGATCAAATCTGGACCTTTTCTAGTGCAGTTCTCAGGTGTAGCTGTAGCATTGGGCTTGTGCAAATGACTTTCGTTTTGCTCACTCCTTGACTGCCAAAGGATCTGATATGGCGCAGCAGTTTTCTGACACAGCTGCACCATGTGGCCATTTTTCCATTGCTCACACGGTTGCTAACTTTCATGTTATTTGAGCAGCTGCAGTGGGAACCATTTTGTCTGCATGCATAGGAATGAGATTCCCTTGGCACAGCTCAGCATCCCCAATGCAGGGGACAGAGTCACACTTTCCAGTTCCTGCTTCCCCTCCCCGTGCTCCCTGCGCTTCTCCAGCCTCCTTAGCAATAGCTCGCTCTTATCCTGAGCTCATCTTGCCAGGGTTCTTGGCTGGAGAGGATGAGATGGATGGGAAAGGGAGTGCCTGGTACTTCCCTCCAGTGACCTCCAGACCTCTTTGATTGGAGAGTCACTTTTAGGCAGGGTTGAAAGGTGGTGGGAGAAAGTATCAAGGGAGGTATCTTCCACAGCAGGGGGGAATTAAAAATAAAAAATAAAAAAGCACTGCGAGCAAGTGTCTTTTCCCTTTAAAGCCTTTAGCTGTTTATAACATGGTATTCTCTGCTTAAAGCTCCTCCTCTTGCAAATTCTGGGAGGTTGCTTTAGTAGCTAAGAATAGCCCCTGCACAGAGCTCTCAACTCGGCCACTCTCACCATGAAAATCTGGGATCCCTGCAGACTGTGTCTGGCACAAGCTTTTCTCCCATGTCCAGGAAATGTCGTCGTTCACACAGGGCAGCCTCATAAGCAATGGACTCATGCAGGAGTTCAGATCCCATCGTAACTGCCATGTGCTCTGTGCACATAACGCCCTACATGTAGCTTGCAGCACTGGTCAGGGGAGCATGTGGTGGGAAAACACTCGGCAGGGTTTCCGCCGGCAAAGAGCAGGCTGGCAAGTGGGAGGAGTAGGAAGCGAGAGGGGTGCTGAGAGCAAGGCGAGGCCATGGGAATCGAAAGGACAGAATGGTAAAACCAGGGAAAGATGGGGCTGGAGGAGGACACTGACAGGAGAATGGAATGTGGGAGATGGGGAGCTGAAGGAGCCACGGGGAATAAGGAGCTGACATGAGTGGGAAGGTGCATCAATAGGTTGAACAGAAAAACATGGAAAGAAAATGGAGGGCAAGAGGGAAGATGCTCTTCCAAGCCCCGTGTGAAAGACAGAACTGGTAAGGTTATGTCCTTGAGGTCCTGTCTGGACACTACCTTGGGAGCTCTACTGAGGTTCTCTGTGAATTAAGTTCCAACTAGATCATCACAAAATGTATGGAGCCCAGTTCTGAGATAGTGCATCTCCACTGGCATTGTGGGGTAACCATGTAGATTCATCTGACCATATAAAACACAGAGGAATCTGCCTCTGGGTCTTGAGATGATTATTACAGATGCTGTTTAAAGGTTTAAATTATGGCCATTTTGATATTCAGATCTCTTTGAGATGATTTCTGCATGTCTTAGTCAAATCCCCATGGTGGTCAGTGAAAATTGTCAATTTAGACATAAACTGGAAATGTATAAATAACATCATATTTTAAAATAATAATGATGATGTTGTAGGCTTTTTATACTCCATGAAATGCGATGTTCAAAATCCAGACCAGGGGCTGTACTGGCATTCTCAGGATGAATACTTCTGCCCATTGCCTCTGAAGTAAGGTCTGGAAATCTCTGGCCTGAGCACTATATTTCAAAAGCAACAGAGTAGAAAATTCCTTCTCAAAGACCCAAGACAGCGAGGCCCTCAGCTGTCCCCTTGATTCCTGATAGTGGTGGAGGGAACTGATAGCACTCAACACTTTGCTGATTGCACTGGCCTCTCCCTCCTGAGGCAGCTCTGCAAATCAGGGTTCTGCATTTCCTCTTCAACAGCTGATCACAGACACTTAGTGAGTTGCAGACACCATCACAGACACCTAACACTGAGCAGAAGACAAAGCTGATGCTGGTTTAGATACTTAGGATGGCACCAGCCGTTGTAGAAGCCTTGAATTTGGATCTGGGCAGCTGTTGCATTTTCAATTTCACCAGACTGGATCCAGGAAAAACACAGTCAAAGGGCACTGCCATTTGGGACAGAATCATACTAGTTACAATAGTTTTCTCGTCACGGTAAGCAGCTGTGGACGCTGTTTCTACCCTGGCTTTCCTCACTGCCGAGGGCAGGAGCGACCTGAAAGGCAGAGCTACAGCATCGCGAATGGGAGTCTGGCTGGGCTGGTTGGCAGCAGGGTGGTGGCGCGGAGGGCAAGCAAATATGGGCCTGTAGAGGCATCTAGTGGCCACCTGGATGAATTACAGACTCCACGTTTCGGTCAGTCTGCCCAGTTTTCCCAAAGCCAGGAGCAAGAACCCGGCTCCGTAATGCCAGGCTTGGTGGAGACACGGTGCTCTCTTTTTTTCGTTTCTAGGCTCTCCCCTATGTGGCTCTTTTAATAGTGATGCTATTCTTCATCTACGCTGTGATAGGGATGCAGGTAAGTGATACTAAAGGTTCAACTGTGTCTTTCTCCTCCTGTTAGAGTTTTGGGGGGGTGATCCATAATGTCACTGATCAATGTGTGGTTATAAAGGTTTACAAGAACATTTTCTCCGAGCAAGGTAAGAAGGCAGCTACTTGGTTGGAATGCATTGTGTGCCTATGCACTGCCAAAAGGATCACAACACGCTCCAACAAAACCAAAAAAAATCGATCCATTTAATGGCAAAATACAATATGCAAACAATAAAAGGAATGTGCCAGCCCTCCATGCTCACAAAGGAACACCCAGCAGCTCTGGCAAAGGTGAATTAGTGCCTTGCTCATTGGCTTAGAAGAGTTTTTTCAGTGGGCTCGTGGCCATGCTGCAACGAACAAACCTCATTTTTCTCTTGCATCACTTTCACACTGGCCTAACTCCATTGGGTTGTAAAGAGCAGCGTTTGATTTACACCCGTGAAGGTAAATATGGGATCAGAACCAACATACCAACCCTGTGTTTGTGCCAGTTCTTCAGGAAGCTGCATCAATACAATATCCTATTCAGTTTGCAAAATGAACTTGGAACCAGCCCGAGCATTCATCTGTGCAAGGAACTGATGTTGCATACAGACCACTGAAGACAGCATGCGATGCAGGCAGTCTGTGACAGTCCTAGCCTCATTTGCTGTGCTTTTCAAACTAAGCTTCAGTTTCCACTTCTGTGTTAATCAAAGATCTCAGACAAGTCAGCCATCTGGGACGAGAGACCAAACTATAGAAAGACAAGGCATAACTACTTCCAGAGGCCTTTAAACATGACAGGCTTCTTAGTTTCACGATTCAGAAAGAATCTGTAACAAAATTCATCTCACCTCTGTGACCTTATTTTAATTTGTTTCCTGTTATTATAATCACATCTTTTCACAGACTCCATCCACCCTCCCCCAGTCTGAAAAATAAAACTAATCATTTCTTGAACTATCATAGGTTATCTCAATTGCCCCTAGTAATTACAGCTGTCATTTAATCTACTGGGCTCATTCTTTAAACTTGCTGGTTTGCCTTTAATACCTAACTTGTTCAAGTGGACAAGATCTTTACAGGATTACCTATGCTATACAGAAAATCACTTGAGATTTTTATGCTAGTGTTACGTAGCTACATGAAACATTAAAAATGACTTCCCAGCACCTACCCAGACAGGGTTACAATGATCATGGCACTGCCAGAGCTAGATAGACTGTTCTGTAATTCTGTAATTCTATCAGCAAGTTCTGAGCTGGCTATTTAATCCTTAGCAAATGCTCAAACCTCTGTTTTAACAGTCTCATCAGCCTGAAGATCATACATCTCTCCTTCACATGGATCTAGGTCACTAGATTGCTTCCTGACCTCCTGCCTTCCAACAAGAAAACCAGCTCTTCTCATCTCCTCTCTTTGCTCGTAGCCCACAGGCCTGTTACTTATATTTTTTGTCAAAATGGCATTTTAACATTTTGTGTGCTGCTCTCTTGAACCTGCAGACAGGTAGACTTCCTTCACACACAGGGACACATAGGAAGGAAACTCCCTCCCCACTCCATTGAGCAGCTTCCTTGAAGGCTGAGAGGTACCAGATCTGATGGAATTGTAAGAATTACCCACATGAACAAGACCTTCCATTTTATCTCAGCTACTCCCCTGACTTGGAACCTAACAACATTTGAGCCTTGTAATCCAACATGCCCAAGGGGAAAAATCCAAAGTGATGGTGACAGATGGAGCCACTAACATAATGGCTCAAGAGGCGCAGGCTGAAGAGGCTATGAGAGAGGAACCTCTACCTGCAGCTCTTTGCAGCTGACTAATGCAAAACATCCATGGAAGCTGTTGCTGGTACATCAAGTGTGAGGGAAGCAGCAGGGAAGAAAGGAAAAATCAGACTTCCAGCATGGGAAGTTCCCTTGCCTACGCTTGCCTGAAGTGAAAAATATGGGTTGCCTCAGCTCGAACTGCCTCTGAGCATTTAAGCTGTCCTCCTGCTCCTCCTTAGTGCAGCTGGGGCTGTCACTGCTACCCACGGCATGGGGGCGGTCGGGGCTGAGGAAGGCCCACATGTCCACGAGGAACCCCTACAGAAAGCCTGCCACGTTCAGACCCTCCCTCCCTCTTGGCACAGGCTTCCTCTCCACATCGCTGTTTGTCTTGGAGTGTTAATTATTGGTGACATTTGCTTGAAAAGAAGCTCCACGTTCTCTCAGAGCTGCTCTGTTCCTGTTGCTCATTTTGGCTATGAGATAACGGAGCTCAGTCCTTGAGATCTCTGTCACATTGCTGTCGAGTGGCAATAAATAGTCCTGACCGACTGTGCTGGGCAGAGACTATTCTGCCGGGCAAGGTTTGTTAAGCTCTTAGCCCCAGTGCCCACAAGTACAAAAGCGATGTAAGATTTTTTCAAAGGAGCCTGAAACTCTGCTGCACCGGAGGCTTTGCATCTGAGGGCAGACTCTAAAAGGTCTGGCCAATGTTGCAGGCTTCATGCTGTGGATGGATGAATGAGTTGGTGCAGCAGTGGTTGGTTGGGCTTGGGAGGAAGCTGTATGCCATTTTCGTGGCTTTAAGGAAAGGGCTGTCAGATCACCATTATAATATAGAGCAGCTCAGGCATGGTGCCGAGAGAGCCCCAAGCAGGCTGAAATAGCCAGCAGAGTTTTTTCTTATGCAGTCACTAAAATTGTTACCATCACTTTGTACCTAAGACCAAGTTCCCCACAAAAGCTGTAATTCTCAAGTTACCTTCTCTGCAAAAGCGTCGCTTCTACAGCACACAAGCCACCAGTCTGTTTCACTTCCAGCAGGGAGAGCCACTTCTTTCGGTCAGATTATAAAGCTTTTAAACTAGATCTTCTCTGTCATACACCTCACATGATTACTTCTCATCTGTTGTTCGCTTCCAATGCTCCGTTCCCTTTTTCTCTGGACAACTCTAGTCATCATCTTCACACTGCTGCCTTCTGAGTGGCCCTGAGACACCTCCTGGTGACGAGCATGATTATTAGAAGGGCAGGCATTTCGATAATTTCCAGATCCAAGGCAACATGCTTTACATTGTTTTGGGAAGATGCAAGGCATCACGCAGACCTCAAGGCTTTGCAGCTGTTGGTCTTCTGCTTATCGTTTCCTCCTGGTGCAAACAGATAAGCGAAGAGGGAAGGAGACTTTCCTTCTGTGTTTGTAGCTTCTTTCAGCCGGACCCCCTCCCCTTGTGAGTGCCTGTTAACATAAGACCCCATATCACACATTCACAGTATATGAAATAAGGAAAGAGGGTTCTTGTAAAATATGAGTGCTTTTCTGGTGATAAAGCACAAGCAAGGGAAGCAACGGTAAATATGAAAGACAGTTTAAGAGAAGAGCAGTTTCTGTTAAATGTCAGGTCTCCAAAGTCAGGGTGAGGCCAAGAGCTACAGGCAACAAGAGGTTTGGGGACTTTGCAAGGCTAACCTGAAAAGACCTCTGCTTTCTGCCAGGTGTTTGGTAAAATTGCACTGAACGATACCACAGAAATCAACCGCAACAACAACTTCCAGACCTTCCCCCAAGCAGTGCTGCTGCTTTTCAGGTGGGTGTCTGACAGCTCTGCATTGTGTCAGCCCGCGAGCGTGATTCCTCTGCTCTTGGGCACAGCTTATCTCCTTCTACCATGTCATGCTCGCGAGGTGAGTGGAAACATGTTGTCCCGTAGTAGGAGAGCCTAGGAGCCACGTCAGGTGGAACAAATAGTCCATTAAGCCTCGTGCCCTGCCACCTAATGCTGGCCGGCCCTCAGTGCCCCAGGGAGGGAGGCAAGTCCTCCCACTCAAAAGAGAGGTGGCCAGTTGTTCAGTGCTTTCAAGCGCTGATACTCACCCCGAACTCCTCCTCTATTTCAAATCGAGGCAGTATGACTTCCAGCTAATTTTAGCAGGGAGGGGGGCATGAACTCCCACACAT
Organism: Cygnus atratus; assembly: GCF_013377495.2. Taxonomy (NCBI): domain Eukaryota; kingdom Metazoa; phylum Chordata; class Aves; order Anseriformes; family Anatidae; genus Cygnus; species Cygnus atratus. The sequence continues at coordinate 65,947,169 of NC_066362.1, forward strand.
GCTTTGGCCTAGCTCAGTTTGCACATCATCCTGCTCCAGCTGTGGCCAGGTGTGCCAGCGCCAGGGAGAGGTTCTGAAGGTGGTGAGAGGATGGCAGGGAGTTGGCGTAAATGCAACAGTCTATGCTCCTTCTTTCCATGGAGGTTTTTCTTGCAATCCGTAGCCATGTCACACACATCTCAGTGACTCTGACTGGCCAGACCACAACAGCCCCATACCCAGACTAGGCACAGTCAGTACACACCAATAATGGCAATAGAGTTAACAAAGAGGAGCAAGACATGCCAGTGAATGTCAGAGCCTGTCTGTCAGCCTGACAGGCTTGTAATCAACCTCAGTGGAGCAGGAGCAAGTTGCTAATGTGCCAGTCCCTGCCATCCTACATCAAAGGTCACTGCTGTCTTCCCTCACCCTCTGCTGTGCCCAGGTGTGCCACTGGCGAGGCCTGGCAGGAAATCATGCTGGCATGTCTCCCAGACAAGAAGTGCGACCCGGAGTCGGAGCCAGCCAACTCCACCGAAGCCGACCACTCCTGCGGCAGCAGCTTCGCCGTCTTCTACTTCATCAGCTTCTACATGCTCTGTGCCTTCCTGGTGAGTCCACCCCAGCACCCAAAACCCACCCCCCTTTACACTGCCCCCCTGCCTCAGCGCTGCACAGCAGAAGGATGGCTTCAAAGATGGGAAATCTCCCCATGGGGCCTTCCCCAGTAGCCCCCTCTCTGTGACAACAGCCCCTCAGTCTCTGCAGCTCCTGCCTCTCCCTGCAGCTCTGGGGGATGCTCTGCTCCCAATCCAGTCCTCTGAGCACAGCAAAGGAGTGCTCTTCCCTCCTCCCCCTGAATGAGAAAACCAAATTAGCGTGTTGTGGGCTGTGCTGAGGCTAGCAACGCCTCAGCCACACTTCCCACCTTCCCTCCTACCTTCCTTCTGGCTGCTGAGAAGGTTTTTCCTCCCCTGCCAGCAGCAATGACTGTGAGAATACACATATTGCATCTGCTCCGTGCTGGCAATGCGGCATTGCTCAGAGCGACAGCACATGCTCTGCAGCTGGCATCAGTGCCCAAAACTCTCCCAGTGAACAGCAGCAAAATTTTAAAAGTTTTCGTCTTGGGCCAGAAGAAAGGACTTTTATCCCAGTCCCACTGCCCATAGAGGATAAATCCCAGGTTCTCCAACTGCTATACCATCCTGGTGGGCAAAGACAGGTAAATAAAAAGCCATCACAGCACACCTACAGCAAACCTGAGCCTCAGCCATCTAGCTGCAAGGAGAAAAATACGACCAGCTGAGGACATCCTGCCTCTGTGATCTTCCAATTTAAACTGTGGGGCTGACATGGGGGAACAAAGAAACCACCCCCCATGACTTTCTAGTTTTATGAGTCCAAATCCAGACTCTGAACTGAGAACACGGTAAAGTATTCTGTTACCTGCCTCATCCACCAAGTCATCTTTATCCTTGTTTGCAGATCATCAATCTTTTTGTAGCTGTTATAATGGATAACTTTGATTACCTGACGCGGGACTGGTCCATTTTAGGACCACACCACCTGGATGAGTTTAAAAGGATCTGGGCAGAGTATGACCCTGAAGCCAAGTAAGTAACCCAGCCTGGACAGCAGAGCCTCTCAGGAGAACAGGCCTGTTATTTTCTGTTCTCTAGACCCAGTGCAGTAAGTGCCATGTTCCTCCTGTAGGAACACCTTTTTTCTGCAAATATCTTACAATAGATACCTCCACAAAGTATTACTGGTGAATCCAGAGGCCAGCAATGCAAGGATACACACAAAAATCACAGCATCTAGGCTGCGCTGTTACCTGGTTGGACATTGCTTCACTTTCAGTCAAGTATAGACTGCTTAGGGAGGGGACAGGAGAAAATTTAGAGAAGGAGGTTAGCAGGTTGTTTTATTGTTGCATGTCTTAGGGATATTTAATCCATTCTGTGACTCTTCTATTTGGCTTTCTACTCACAGAAGAGCTGCTGTGCTGATATCTCCATTTTGTCATGTGTCATATAGACCCATCACAACCTGCAGCTTCACATGACTGCTTTACATGCTCTGCAAGGTTATTCACATCAGCAGACTTGCAGGGATTTAAAGTTACACAAGAACAACTCACACAAGAGTTTAACTGACATCCAGTATTATATGCTCTGCTTGACACATGCTTTGGCTTAAAGTACGTTTAGATCCCTCTGGCATTACAGTCTAGTTGATAATTGCAAAACTCCCTTCATAATGCAAAAACTGTGGAAAGAGACCTTAGCATGAATGAAAAGCAGTTAGTTCTAGTTAGTCTCTATAGTTAGTCTCTTTAGTCCTGGATCTGGAAACAGTGTCAAGGTTAATCTGGGCTCAGGCTCTGCAGTATGTGATGCCATATCACTTTATCAGAATGATACTTAAATTGAAACCCTTCTTCCCATTCAGGGTGACTGTCCAGAGAGACTTTTAATATAGATAGGGGGTAAGCACAGCATTCTAATAAATATGCAGTTAAATAACAAAACAGATGCTACTATTTGTGTTGGTTTGAAGGCAAGACTGCAGTGGGGGAAGCCATATAATAGATAACCCCTCACTCCAGATAACATTCTGTTCCTTCCCATCTATAAATGTGCTCTTTCTTTCCCCTTCCCCATCACTGTCCCATGGTTGAACCCCCTCCTCCCTCCATGAGAGAATTCTTCTTTTGAGATAACATTTATAAAATTTAAAAGAAATCCAACTGCTGCTGTCTCAGCTGAGAAACTTCAGGACTTTATTTTGCACTGGCTCCAGTGACAGACCAAAACATAAACAAGTATCAAAAGACAGTAGCTCAGGGCTATGTGTATGGGAGGGAAAGTGGCAAGGAAAAAAAAAAAGACCCTTTGTACCTGTGCCATAGCCCTGTGGCCAAGAGGCAAACAAGCAGACATAGATTTTGAGAATGTCAGTGGTGGGGGGACAACCCCAAAGTGTCCATTCGTGCACAGGGGAACTGCAGCATTCAAAACACCGATGTCAATTCTTGAATGTATTGACTTGTGAATCACAGACAGCTGTGATTTCTGTACTGAGCTAGTGAGTTATGTGAGTATAGGGCAAATCCTGAGGAATGCACCAAGTATAAGAGGTCTGAAATACCCTCTCAGATATGTTCAGGTTACAGGGAGTGGCAGGCCTGGAAAGATCTAAGTGAGACTTCTAGCACTGCATTCTGCAGAGGGATCAGCAGGTCACCCTGTGGTAAGGATGCAACCCTCACTGTGCTTTCTTCCTTAGGGGGCGGATCAAGCACTTGGACGTGGTGACACTGCTCCGGCGCATTCAGCCCCCCCTGGGCTTTGGGAAGCTCTGCCCCCACCGAGTGGCTTGCAAAGTAAGGCACACCGCGGCTCAGGGAAGGCTGGGAGTCACAAGCAGTCGTGGTTGTGGTATCAAACACACATACCAAGACAAAGCAGGGTGGACAGAAATAACAGGGCAAGCAAATATATCTCTAAGATTTTCTTCTGACTAAATAGTGCACACAAAAAAATCCTAGTGTGAGCAAAATATTAAAATACAGGAAGAACAAGTACACATTTTCTGTGAAAATGTCTCACTCATGTCTTCTGTTGTGAGACTCCAGCTATGAAAAAGACTCTCTCTAGTGAATAATGACATTCTTATAACCTTTACGCTTCCTTGCTTTGAAGTTCTTTGTTCACCTCCTCACAAGTCCCAGAGTTTGTATGTGACTCATGTAGTTGTTTTATCAATCTCAGAGCAAAACACAAAGGCCAGGGCATATGGGGCATATACACAGAAATATGTGACTTCTGTGGTCTACTGCCGATCCTTTTCAGTCTGCTGTCTAGGAACTGTCTGTCTGTTGTCTCAGTCTGGTTCAAACCCCACAGTCTATGAAAGCAATGATAGTGATGGGGGATGACATCCTTTCCCCACTTTAGTACAGAAGCAGGCCCATTGCGTGAAAGTGGCATTAGGCAGAGCTCAGACAAAATCAGCCCCTTAAAGCATAAAAGCTCAAACCAAGTCCCTGGTGTCTGTCACCTCCTGAGACAGAAATAAGGATGTAAGATCTGGTAATGGCTACATCTTGCCTCAGGTATATGTCCTTGGTCTCAATGAAGTTCACCCTGCAGCTGCAACAGTACTGAGCACCCACTCCCTGCCCTTGGCTTTACCGAATTACTGCAAGGTGGACACAGCCCTGTATTAAAAGGGAGAGGAGGAATAGCTGGATAAAGCAGACCAGCTTTCAGGTCCAGCCAATCCCCTTTGTTCAAGGCTGCCCCCTTTTTCAGTGAAAGATTCTGACTCTATATGTATTTGCAGCAGTCACATATTTAGTGCAGATGAGCCTGCAAGTGCCTTGTGAGGTATGAAAAATCAGTTTGCTCAAGTGCTTACTGGCAACTAGGAAAACAAAGTCTAGAAAGTGATAGCCGCATTGAAGGAAAGAGTATCTACCAGTGGGAGAGAGACCCCAGGGCAATCTCTCACCATAGCTGGGACAAATGATGGATATGAGAAGTACTCTTAAAGTTGTGTAACCAAACCCACAGGTCACAAATGCTGAGGTGAAAGGGGTGGCAGATCTGGAGAATATCATGAGTGTGTAAGGAAGAACAAAATTGAGTCCTTGATGAAGTGTGATTGTTGTCTTTCTCCTCCTTACTCCACAGCGCCTTGTCTCCATGAATATGCCACTGAACAGTGATGGAACTGTGATGTTCAATGCCACTCTCTTTGCGTTGGTCAGAACAGCACTGAGGATCAAGACAGAAGGTAACAAGCTTGCTGAGTGCACGGGTAGCTGAGTGACATTCAACACACAAGTGTGTTGACCTGGAATGCAACAATAAGGACATTTTGTGTAAAATGATACCAGTTATTAACATGCAGCACATGGTACAAAAATCAATGTAAAGATGTTTGGGGGAATAAAGTGTCCTAGGAAGAGAACAGTGTTTCTAGCTGAGTATCATCTAGAAAGCTGGTGCTTCTCATGGTATCATCTCAGATTATTGATCATGTTCTTTATGATGAGCTGCAAGTTAAACATTTTAGACCAACATCCTTTGAAATGGCAATCAGGGGAAGTAAGAGGGGCAAAGAAGCTTCCCCCTGTGCAAATTGGTTCCAGAGCTGGGTGGATTTTTCGCCACTGTCACCACCAATCTTCCAGTCCATGGAAGGCAAAAGAGCTTGGACTAGAAGGCCTCACCTCACTAAAATTCTTTTTTAGAGCCAAAGAGGCTCTCCTGAGAAAGAAAGCCAACTGCAACCCTGTAGAACATCTTGTGTCCTGTGAAACAGAGACCCAAAAAAGACAAGATTTTCTTGTTTGTCTTAGCCTCAAACTCTCAAAGTCATTGCCAGTGAACTGCTGGGAAACCATCAACCTTCCTGGGAAGCCTCAAACTGCTTGGTTTCTTTCCTCTGCAGGATCTTGTAAGTGGTTAGAGCAGGAGTTTGGAATTCACCCTCCTGAGTCATATTTCTGCCTTTGATGCTTTCCAGCTGTTTCATTCTCAGCAAGTTGTTTAATGTCACCGTCTTCACTGCATCATATTAAGAGAGCTACTGGCGTGCAGAGCTCTGTGCAGCATATTTAGGAGCCTTAGTGCTTGGGGAGCAATAAGAAAAGTTGGAGAAACAGCACCTTTGGAAGGAGAAGATAATGGTGTAGTACACCCAGAGAGAAGAGAGCTTCAAGTATAAGGGGTTTGAATGTACATAAATCAAGAAATCAAAGGTGACTAGTTTGAGAGGAAATGTATCTAGAAAGAAAGAATATAAACTGAATCTGTTTCAATCATTCACTCTCAAAGGGGTGGTGTGGCTTGATTAATAAATACCTCAGTAGATTAGAGCCCCATGGAGGAACACATAATGTCTAAGTTCAAATGGTTATATATAACGCTTGTTATAGCCTATGCTGTTCTTGAGAGACTAAACACAAATGTCCTGGGACAGCCCTCTGAGCAAGAGGGTGGAAGCTCTGCATGTGCCTCACATGCCTGTGCAGACTCTCTCCAAGGAAGTCTCTTAGTACCATGTGAAGAAGTTGATGTATGCTGAGATGCAGGGATTGCGACAGGTAACTCCCAGGTCTTCAGATTTCTAGCTGCATCTTTGCCAACAATTATTTCTGTTCCCCAAGCAGTGTTTTCCCATTAACTGACCTCTTTTCTCATCATATTTAACCTTCACTGGATCTCAGTTAGAATGTGTAAGTACTGGATGAGATTTTCACTTTTCAGGACAAAGTAGCATTGTAGTTGCCTAGTTTCTGGCTTCTGGAGACAAACAGTAACACAGTCACCTTCCTACTCTGAGATGACTGTGCATATTTAGTCACTCTCTTTGTGAGGGGACTTCAGCAATGGTCTGAGTTCCTGTTTGCCCAAAACTTTCCACTACTGCAAAAGCCCTGGTATTTTCCTCCTGAGATTGCCATGCTAGACTTGCGAAATTGCTCCTCTACAGGCTCTGGCTTAATTCCTGTCTCTGATGATTTTCACCCTGCAGGTAACCTGGAGCAAGCCAATGAAGAGCTTAGAGCAATAATTAAGAAAATCTGGAAGCGCACCAGCATGAAGCTGCTGGACCAGGTGGTGCCCCCCGCAGGTGGTGAGTGCAGGATCCTGTCCCAGTCTGTGAATGTCTGTCTTTTCCCCACCTGACATGTCCTACTGCACCTCGTGAACATCAAGTGGAGTACAGGGGACAGGCTTTCTTCCACAAGCTGTTATTACCTGTTTACCTGGCTGGATGTTTCATCAGGCTGAGATCTGTTTTTGCCTGTACGAACATATATATCATGTTCTTACTGCTGAAAAATCAGGGGAGGAAGAAAAGGTGTTTAAATAGGAGTGAGAAATCTTCATTCCTAGATCTCACCCACTTCAGCTGTAGGATTTGTTCCCTTGGACACTACCTAGTGCCTTGTTGGGCATATATGGCATATAACTCCTTTTTTTACTCGCATAACTGCTTTCTACTTGTCTAAGTAGAAATTTTGTAAGATACTGTCCAGCAACTAGTTACACCAGTTCAGACTGGCTGAGGGTTGTCCCTTGTCTCATTGCTGTAGATTTCTATGCAGCGTCCCTGGTGGGCTGTAATTACCAGGCCTGCAGGCTCCTTCTTTGCTATGCTCCTTAGAAGCCCAGATGCATGGGCATCTAGTGGGACCTTCACTGGCCTTCCAGGTGGCTCTAGGGACTGTTGCACAAAACAGCACTTGGCAGCTAGTTAACAGCTGCAGCCAGACCTTGAAACCTTGCTCAGCCTCCTCTGAAGTCAGAGGACAGTATCACAGCGCTGTATTACAGCAGGTTTGGAGAAGCGAGGAGAGTTACCTGGATAAAAGCTGGGTGCACATTTTGGCTCATCAACAGTTTGTATTGAGTGAGAATACAGCAAGGACTGAGCAATAACTGCACTTCTGGGGAGAGGTGATCACTTTGGTCCTCTCACACCCATGCTAGACACAACCAGACAGAATTTTAGTGCAGAGAAGGGCCAGATCACATCTGGGGTGGATAGTCAGTCATGTGATGTTAGTGAGACCAGAATTGGAGTATGCATTACCCAAGGCTGTCACAAGAGAATGCAGCATGCATTGACCCAGACTGGGAGGCTACTGCTATAGCAAGATCATGAGTAAACCAGCACCAGACACTGCAAAGCTTAGAGGCATAGAGGCACTTCGCCAAAACCAAAGTGCATCCAGAGGTGCATAGCTATAGGTGTTCTCTGCCAGCGGAGCCAGTCTATCCAAATGCCACATGTACCTCACCTCCGGACTACTTACAGCAAGCTCTGGCTGTGGAGCAATCCCTTCCTTCATTCAGCCCTGTGTACTGAAGCCATAAAAAGCAGAGAAGTACTGTGGTGCCTAGTGTTTCTGCCTTGAGTTGCAAGTCTCACATTAGCAAACACACTGCTTAAAACCCTTTGCTTATTTGTTTTGTTGTGTGTTGTGTTTGTTTTTTTAAATACCCCTTTCCAGATGATGAGGTGACCGTCGGGAAGTTCTACGCTACTTTCCTGATTCAAGAATATTTCCGGAAATTCAAGAAACGCAAAGAACAGGGCCTGGTGGGCAAGCCGTCCCAGCGCAATGCCCTCTCCTTACAGGTGACAGATGGGCACAGGATGGGCAGGGGTGGTACAGTTGAGGCATTTGACCCCACTTCCCTCTCAGCCATTCTGGGGGCTGCCATGGGCTATTCTCACTAGAAAGGAGCTTGTAGACTTTTTTTACCACATCAATCTTTTTGGATAGGTGGTTATCTGTCACGGGCCTCATCCCTTAGCTCTGGAGGTGGAAGGCACACGTGAGGTGTAGTCACTGTTTATCAATCCACTGGTAATATTTGAAATTTGGCTTTCTTTTGGAGAGCTGGTATGAAGTGTCCATCAGACTTTTTTTTATTACCACATTCATTTGACCCTTTCTGAGGGAGTCACTATAACAGGACCAGGGAGAGCATGTTGCCAGGAGGCAAAATCAGTTACAAAGCAAAAAGCATACCTGGATGCCAAACCTATCCAGTGCCTGGGATCTGTTCATCACTGTGCTACAGGTTCACTGGTGGACTGCCAGGCTGTGTGAAACAATAAGAAATCCCCCCTGACTGTACAGGCTGTCCGTTTCTGTCCTTCAACTGTAGAGTAAGGAAGAAGGGTGACTCTGGATTTGCAGCAAGCCAAGAAGTGTCATGACACAGACATAGACACAGGCTGAGGTCTCCACATACCCACAGCATACCTCCCTGGAGTGGATTCCAGTCAGTGAGGGGTTTGAGGACTGTCCAGATCCAGATGCCAGAAGTTTAGCTATGAAATATGTATTTAAGATGCTGATTAAAAAGAACATATTTTTCAGAGGTGTTGAGTACATTGTTCAGCAGGAATTATGGCTGCTCTAGGGCTTCTGGTAGTGGATCTGAGAACCCAAAGTTGAAAGCATGCAGACTTGCACAGTCAGGCCCATGGATTTATGGCTATGACCTGCTTTGAAGAAGCCGAGGGACTAGCAATGAGCATTCCTGGGTTGGATTACTAAGAGTTTTTCCCTCTCTAAACTGGAGATGAAAGAGCAGAATTTGTTAGTATTTTTCTAGGAGCTGTGGATGCTATATTAAGCAGAAAGGCCTCACTGTTCTTAGGAGAATAACATCGCTTTTGTTTCTCACATAACCACTCGGAGATATGAAGCTCTATAGTTTGCTGTTTTGCAGGCTGGTTTGCGCACACTTCACGACATCGGGCCAGAGATCCGACGGGCGATCTCGGGAGACCTGACAGCTGAAGAAGAGCTAGATAAGGCCATGAAAGAAGCTGTTTCTGCTGCCTCTGAAGATGATATTTTCCGGGTAGGTGCAGAACAAATTTACAAGCTGAGGTTAGATCAGTAGCTTAGCTCAAAGAGTCCTATGTTTTTTTGCATGTACTCTGTATTTCAGCTGGCCCCTCCTTCTTGTTTTCTACACCCTACTGGAAAACAGACTGTTGGAGTCAGGGTGCCAGATCCTGAGAATCTTACATGACTTTTATCCCATTTTCTTCTCAATGGATGTTTGCCCTGTATTAAACCTAAACAAAATCATAATGGCAATGGCCAAAGAGTCAGAAGAACTGCAAAGTTAAGCCATCTTCCAGTCCATAGAGCAGCAGCCAGGCACACTTCAATTTTTTATTCAGTCCTCCTTTCAGTGGCACAAGTAGTGTCCTTTCAAAAAGCACCCCAGAGCCGAACAGAGACCCTATAGTCCTGGAGGAAATTTCCAGGGCAATTGCCTAAATCTTCTCTTTCTTATTTCATTCCTGTTCCTACTAATTGTATCCTCTGGTAATATTTCTTCTCCTTTGGCATTTCTCTCCTTCAAATCATCTACAGAAAGATGCTGTCTGTCCCTCTCATAACTCATCATCCAAACAGTAGATAACTGGCTTATTAAATCTTTCTTCATTTGTTCCTCCAGGTGATTAATAGCTTCTGGTGCTCTTCTCAAATTCCCTCTTATGTCTAGATATTGTTTTGCAACTGCACTGTGAAGACCAGAGAGCAGTAACCTCGTTCTTGCCACCTCACCCAGTCATACACTCCCAGGGCTGGTGGGAGTTATTTGGACACGATTGTCTCACCTATCCACTTGTTCATTTCTTTAAGGCCAGTCCTCTGAAATATCTTAGAAAGATGAAGCTTTCACAGCCTGCCTGTACCTAGTCTCTCTGACAGAGAAGTCTATGCACTGCATTTTCTGGCAGTGAGAGCACCAGTCCATAGTCCACACTTTTGGTTCTCACATTTTCTTTCCCTCAACAGTCTCGACAGGGAACACCCCACATACCTTTATACTGACAAAGGGAAAAAATAGTTTGTGTTTCTCTGACAGAGAGCTGGAGGCCTGTTTGGAAACCATGTCAGCTACTACCAAAGTGATGGCAGGAGTGCATTCCCCCAGACATTTACCACCCAGCGACCTCTGCACATCAATAAGTCTGGCAACAACCAGGGAGACACTGAGTCTCCATCTCACGAGAAGCTGGTGGACTCCACCTTCACTCCCAGCAGCTACTCATCTTCAGGCTCCAATGCCAACATCAACAATGCCAACAACACTGCCTTGTGCCGCTTCCCCAGCCCACCCAGCTACCCCAGCACTGTCAGCACAGTGGAAGGCCACGGGGCCCCATTGTCACCCACCATCCGTGTGCAGGAAGCTCCTTGGAAACTACCCTCCAAAAGGTAAGCTTCACAGCAGAACGTTGGCTGAGGGACCAGGGAGGGGAACGTGCATGCAAACACCAAAGCACAGCTGCCTAGCTAAAGTCACCCACCAGATATTGCCCTGCCTGAAGCCTGGACTGAGCCTTTTGGTTTTCCACTGGTGCCAAAGCCCACGGTGTGGCAGATGCACTGACCACTGCAAAGAAGCAGCACTCTCACTGACCAGCATACTTGATTTTTTGGGGCTTTATCCTGAAAAACCTTTTATAAGGACCAAAGGAAGTCTTATTTACCCTTTCTTCACCACAGGTTTTATCAACTGGTAATTGAAAGGAAAAGCAACTGCATTTCATCTCTTAAGAGCCCACTTGAGAGTTCTGTGGAAGTCAGCGTTTTTCATTTAGTGCGTCACATCCATAAGGAGGTCACATAAGGTTTTCTGGGAGAAGGGGGGCAAGGCTTTCAGACATGCAATGCCACGTAAAGCAAAGAAAATCCCCTTCTCTTGACATCCTTCAGGCTGTCTACACATAGATGACTAATATAAGAGGAATATCACTTTTATCAGTGCGATGTTTTTTTAACCCTTTCAGTAAAAGCAGGATTGAGATGGAAATTTGTTTCCAATGCAGACAGTGAGCGATGTGAAAAGGTGGAGAAATGCTGCTCCAGGATAGGACAGAATATGGCAATTAGATGGAGGAAATTCAGTGGGTGCAGCATTACTCAAGTAAACAAACCAATAGCTTTTTTATTTCCTGCCATCCTTAGGGAGGCTGCAGGAATTGTTGATAACACACTGTGTTATCATCTGTCCCCCACATGCTGATTCGTGCTGTTGTGACACTGTTAACATGGTGTTCTTTTCTCTCCTTGCTTCCTTGGGCACCTTCCTCGAATTAGGACGCATTACTACGAAACACTGGGACGGTATGTGTTCTCTCTCATGCTCTAACACTCTCTGGGTGTAGACCCATTGTTCGTCCCATTGAAAGTCCAAATCCCAATTAATGCTGAAGATAAGCTCTTCTTTTTGGTGTCAGTAAGCTGGAATAGAGTTTTAATGATTGCCATGACATCTCCAGGACATACTCCCAATTTAGGGCTCTTCTGCCCATTGGCAGATAGCGATGCACAGACCATTTCTAGCTGGTTTCTTGATTTGTGGAGTTTTTTTAGAGTTTCTAGCTGGGCTTACACATCTAGGCACTCTCTGGTCACAGCACAGAGCAGTACACCCTGGCATGCTCACACAAAATTATGTATAGTTTTGGCTAAACACAGGTTGCTGAAAAGGGGGAGCTGCCATGTAGCGAGTTCTTCACCTTGCAGCTTAGCAGTTTTACTTGTCTCCCATCTCAGCAGGAAGGTCATTCCAGCACTGTCCTTCAGACTGTTTTATACTATGCGTATACACACCCCTCCAGGTGCTTTTTGCCTGAAGCAAATGAGAAAATAATGTTTTCTATCAGGTCCCTGAAAGATTAAAATAATAATAATAATAATAAAACTCTGTCACACTGCTTTCTTCTGTGAATGCAAGTAGCAAAATGACTCTAATACCTTCATGTCACTATTTCAAAGATTTGTGCTACCTTCAGTTTTCACTCTACTCCTCAGAAAACACAAACTCAGAATGAAGTGAATTCTGAGGGCTGAGGCTTGAACCAGAGGGACAAGGAGAAGGCAAGCAGGGAAATAAGGGCAGTCATGCCTAAGAGTTTGAACAGATCCTGCTGAATGCAGCAGAAGCATTCTGCAGTTATTGATGAGAAAAAAGGGACCAGAGGTGGAAAACACAGGAAGGAATGAACAGGAATGAGAGCATGAACAGGAACAGAAGGGAAAGATGGTGCAGAATAAAGGATTTGGGAGGCAGAGGCCATGCTACACAGAGCTGAGAGGGTACTATCGGTGTCATGGAAGCTTCTCTTTGAAATCTGTAACCAAGGTTTTTGCTACAAGAAAAAACAGCTGTATTTCTAAGAGCCCATCTCAAGTTTTACCTCAAGTTCACAACTTTGGGAAAGTTGGCACTGTGATGTGCACATTTATAGAGTACATATAGTCACAAATGACGGTAATATGTTTCCAGTATTGTTCAACATTGATAAGAAACTTCCTTTGAAAGAGGGCACAGACAATGGTTGTTGCTTTTGTATTTGTGAACTCTGCAGTTCTGTTCAGTCATTGATTTTTCTATGGTAGCTCTTCAACATTATAATAAACCAAGACAGATGGAACCTGTCATTCTTGTCTCTATAACAGATTTTCTTTACCATCTCTGTATCTTGACTTGTCTTTTTTGCTCATTAGCTCCAGTTCCAGAGACAGCCAGCTGGCAATTGTTTGCCAAGAGGAAGTGTCTCAGGATGAGACTTATGATGAAAATTTGAATGAAGACATTGAGTACTGTAGTGAACCAAGTCTGCTCTCTACTGAAATGTGAGCTTTGCAGCTTTAGTCAAGGTGTTTGGGTGGTTCTTGAGTTAAGGGGGAGAGGTGGGAAGAGGTGACATTTCTCTACAAAAATTTCAATTATTTCAATTTATGGGATAAGGCCAGAACACTTTAGTCAGACAACTCAAATATCAGATAATAATGGGGAAAAAAGAAAAAAAAGCAGTTCAGCCCTGAGGGAAAAAAAAAATGAAAGGGAGATCTTTTGTCTAGGATTTTGCTTCTCTGAATGACACATCTGGATGTGCAGCCCCCACTCCACATTCACTTCCACGGCCTAATGTTCCCAGATCTCCTGTCTCATGGTCTCAGTTGCTTCTCCTGGACCCGTTAGCAAGCTCAGTAGCTGCATCCATTTGATAGCATGATCTTCCTGGCTTTCCTGCTGGAAGAGGGGTTATTCTGTCCAACACGAGCTGCTTTTCTAGAATCCTTGTGTTGTCTCCTTTGCAGGCTTTCATACCAAGATGATGAAAACAGACAACTTACTCCACCAGAAAACAACAAAGGAGAGGACACCCGGCACTCTCCAAAGAAAGGGTTTCTGCGCTCCTCAGCACTAGGTAACATCTCAGTGTGACATGTGGGCTGTGCTCTCCTCTGCCCTGTCTGAGTTCTCACATCCTGCTGGAGAAATCCCAGGGTGTGTGGGCCTGGGTGTTGATGCTTGTTGCATTTAGCTCATGAAACCAGGAATCCCATGGTGTGCATGCAATCCTGACCAGGCAGGTGACTCTACTGACTTTATGCTCAGTCAGTAGATGAATCTGTGGCGGTTTGGATAATCCCTGGTTGTTTGGATAGTCCATGTGGTCTGTTTGATTAAGCCTGTGTGTTGATTAGGGGAGTTTATTAGAGCACTGTAGGCTCTCCAAACAATCACCAGGGAGTCACTGTATTGACTAGCCTTGGGTATATGGTGTTCTGTTCCGTGTGTGTTCAGCGGGGAAAAAGGAGAGGTTGTCTCTTTTGTCTGCTACAAGGAAAACAGTGAATTTCAGATTAGGTTAACACAATGCAAATTTGCTTTCTGCTTTGATTGTACCTGAAGATTTTCAAGCGTTTCAAGTGAGCAAGTATGCTCAGGTGGAAACCATGAATTACAAGATTTTATGAAGGTATCAGGACAAACTTTTCATCCTTTTTCCTGTGGGGGGGAAAAAAAAGAAAAAAAAAGACATTTGGGGGAAAAGCTAAAAAGAATCGTGTATATAAGGTGTTGATTTTTACAAAAAAAAAAACAGTGACAGTCTATGTAGTGTATTGTTTAAAGTGAGACTTGACTTAAAACCTCTTAAATCCTCTTCAAGATGCTTATGCAATTGAGTATGTTAAAAGCATTTACTTCATTCCAACACTTAAAATATTAGGCAATGAGAATTCCTATATCTATCTGGAAGGTCAGATTTGCAGTCAGCCCATGATACAATGCTGCATTAACTACATTTTAATGAATATTAGTAGAATGATGTAATACTTTTTTTTTTTTCCTCAAGATGGAGAAAATACTTTTTATCTGCATTGTAGCATCGGTTCGCTGCTCTGTAGCAGATACTTCGTCCATTCCCTGAGAGGCCCTTTTCTCAACAAGTCAATAATATACCTACTATTTTCAGAATTTGAATTTTCTTTCTTACTTTACAAAAATGTCAATGGGATCAAGAAGTAGACAAAATATTTTCATGTGCCATGCAGCTCTATCTTTAATAATGTGTTTATTTGCCATTCTTCAGAAGAAAAGCCTGTGCAATTTTTCATAAATATACGTTGCAGTCCTTTTAAATTCCTTTATAGAGAGTATACTTCTCATACTTACAGAAGTTAAGTTTAATTTCATACCAAGCAAACAATGTGGATATTTCAATAGTTCCTCCCTTTTTTTTTTTAAATGACTTTTTTGCTTCCATTTCCAAAGTTCTGAAAGCACCACATGTGTATGCACCCAAGCCTCCATTCACCAATGAATGCAACCATTAATTAATTCACTTCCGCTTGATCCTGGTATAGACACAGCCTCAAAAACTGTGGTATGTCTGGCAGTTAAGGGCCCAGATCACATGCATGTGGGAGGTTGATGTCACCTGAGCAACCCAACATCTCCTCCTGCATGTTGGGTACAGCCAGGTACAGTGCCAGAACCTTGGCTGCCCTTATAAGCCCTGCCGAGGGCTTTACCTGAACCAGAAAGGTTTGAGAACACTTTCACTGCTTAGGAGGGAAGTCAGCTGCACAATATCTGCTAGGTCCATTTTTTAAGGGAGAAAAATAAAAATCATCATCCAGAGTTTTATCTCGCAGCTTGCTTGCAAGATAGTGTTGGTTGGTCCATAATATTCAACTTGTTTTGCAAATACAAGTACTTTGGAAAGGGCAAGGTGTCTAGCGGAAGCAGACAGAGCTTAAAATGTGGGTGTCTTTGCTGTCTCTCCAGCAGGACTGCACTAAATGAAATTGAGGTCAGATTACCTGTAGTGTAGTATGAGTGATGGACATAGTTGTTTGTGTTTGGTGTTTCAGGTCGAAGAGCATCTTTTCACTTAGAGTGTCTGAAAAGACAGAAAAACCAGGGCGTAGACGTCTCGCAGAAGACAGTTCTGCCTTTACATCTGGTACATCATCAGGTAAGCATTAATAACATCAAAAGGCCTGGCAATGCAACTGAGAATCTACTGTCTGCCCTCCCATTCCATCCCAGACAACCTTGAAACGCCATTTAAGATAGCTTCTCACCCATATCAAAGGTCCAATTTTTAGAAACTGTATTTGCCATCACACTCAATCCTGATTTCAGGATTTTTATCATTCCCGGAAGAATGCTACAGGGACATGTCCTTTGGAGTTATCATTACCTGATGTCCATGAAAGAGCAAAATAAAAACCTATCTATAGGATAAAAATAACCACTCAAATTGCAATTGCAATTGCACTCTAAAGTGCAATTACACTGGCTTTGATGGTAGTACACATATGAATAAAATGTGCAGGGTCTACTTTTATATTAATTGAAGGTAGCCAGTAACGGCAATTAATCATTTAAAAAATAGCTGATTACATGTAATTAATCAACCTCTTAAGCCCTTTATAACTGCATCCAGCAGCCTACCAAATGTATGCTTTGGCACCTATCTAGATGATTAACCAGCTGTCATGGTCCAAAGTAGATTTATGTCTTCTATTTGGATGGCACCACTGTCACCATAAAAGAAACAGGTGCTGTGGCAGCACCAGTCCTGCAACATGGGGCATCCTGCTCTGTGCAGTCCCCCAGGGCAGGGCAGGACAGTGGCACAGGGGCAAAAAGTGCCACAGGGCAGGGGTGCTAGGAGTGAGAAGTCATAGCAGCTGGAGGAGTGAGAGATGAGCACGCCTGAGACTCTCTGCATTTTCTCACCTCCATTCCCAGCAGCAGCAGCCAGTTATACTGTAAGGATCAAGCTCCAGAAAGCAGTGATCCGCAGAGCTACAGCTGTGGCAGGGACAAGCAGTGAATGTATTGGGGCACGAGGGCTGTGAACAGCTTCCCACCCTCCCCATAGCACTAACAGCCCTCCTGAGACCTCCTGCCCTCCCACAGTAGTGCAGATAGAGGGGACATGTGCCTCCTACCCTCTCAGCCCACCCAGCTGTCAGAGTCATCTCCTTCCAACCTGTACAAAGAGGATGGAGTCGCTACACCCTTCCTCATCCCACCATGAAGCCCCAAGCCTAGAGGGACGGGGCTCTACCCACCCCAGCATCATTAAGCTGGACTGCAGGGTTACCCTGAAGTAGGCATCTGGCCTCTGGCCAGCAACACCCAGCAGTGTCAGTCCGTTTACAAAATCATCAGCCTACAACACTGCTTAAAATGAGGACACGAAGCAGAAAGGTTGCCTCTGCTAAGCGCAATGAATTCAGTTGCTCAGGAGAGTTTGAAGGGGTATACTCATGAAATACTCATACATAATGATATGTAAATATATGCAGCTGAAGCTTGAAGCAATATCTACGAGCTTCTTTCAGCCTCCTCAGTACTTTACACTTGGGATAAACACCTTGTATGTGTTTCTACCAACAAGCTGAAAAACTGGTTCAGTTGTCCTGCCTGACAGATCTAAGGCTCTCCTTGAAGTCCCAGCAGTTTAAGGGATGTGCTGAGGCCATCGTAGCCTGCAGGGTGTGACTTATATAGATTAATTTTTAAGGGCTTTCTTCATCATTGAAATTTGGTAGGAGTCTGACACCTAATTCCTCTGAAAATTTTGGTGAATTTTGTTGGTGACCAACAGCTTATTCTTTTTTTCACCTGCCACTGAAATTATCAGCACAGCATGCTGATAGCGGTTGTACAGAATTTCAGTGGCAGATGGATTGAGCTTCACTGAACTTCAGGTATCTAAAAGTTAGCTGTCTAGTTCAACTGGTCAGCTCAGTCCACTGTGGTCAACAGGGAAATAGCATCTCCAAAAGGCAAGTGTGAGTTTTGTCTAAGTCTCATCCTCCAGAGAGCATTTTCAAGTATCCAGAAGAGGCCAGAGGTTTGCTGGTATCCCTCTGCACAGTTAGCTGAGACTAAACACAGAGCTTGTAGATAGCTGAAGCTGGGGGAGACAACCAAACCCAAACACGACGATTCTCTGCAACACATCCACATACTTTTGTGTTTTCTGTGCCTTTATTTCTTTGCTCATATTAGACAACCGTGAGCTCTGTGAGATGAACTCCCAACTCTGATGGCTTTGCTTACAGAACAAGGCAGCGGTTGCCATGAATGAGGCATCCGATCATCCCTCTGCAATAAGGGGCTTCTTGAGAAATTTACGTTATCAAAGGAGGCTGGATGACTAAGAAGTTGTGTGCATGATTTTGGGAAGGAGCGGATGGCTTAATGCATAGCCATCAGATATTGATCCTCCCACCAACAGCAGATGCCTTAAAATCCAGTGGTGGATTTACAGTTATCACCAGCTGCAGACACATCTAAAATTCACATCTGGTATCCGTTCAGGTTCTACAGCAGATACTTAGAGAAAACAGCAATTGGCAGTAAAAGCTAGCGGCATAGATGGTGGCAGGGGTGGGAGAAGGAATCACTTGAATGGCTGTTGTATCTGCTGGAGGAAAGGTGGTGTTTCTGGCAGGGCCGTGGGGAACGGGGCTTTGTCCTTCCTGCCAGGGCAGTGGGATCAGGGCTGAAGAGGCCTTGAGAGTTTTCAGCCTGGTGCTTGGCATGAGGTCAGGCACGAGCGCAGTCGACACCGCTTAAAGGCAGCCTTGCGAAATGAGTTCACGAGAAACATCTGAGGTACTCCAGAAGCTGTTTCCCAGGCCTCAAGGCCCTCCAGGCCTTTCTCGGGTTGTTTCTCCGTCACCTCATGGTTCCGGCCCTGCCACGGGAGCCGTCCCTCACTCGCCTTGCTCCTCTGTGTCCGCAGGCGCTAGCGGTGGCCGGCCTGAGCCCCCTCCTGCAGCGAAGCCATTCCCCCACCATGTTCTCCCGGCTGTGCGCAACGCCGCCCGCCACGCCCTGCAGCCGCGGCTGGCCGCAGCAGGCCATCCCCACACTGCGTCTCGAGGGGGCAGAGTCCAGTGAGAAGCTCAACAGCAGCTTCCCATCAGTGCACTGCAGCTCCGGCTTCCCCGATGGCACCGGCTGCAGCAGCCCGAGGAGAGCCAGGCCGGTCTCCCTCACCGTCCCCAGCCAGAGCGCAGGGAGCAGCAGGCAGTTTCACGGCAGCGCCGGCAGCCTGGTGGAAGCGGTAAGGCCGCTGCGGCAGGAGGGACACGGGTGGCGTGGGGGGAAGCCCCCTCAATGCAGGGGTCTGCAGGGTGGCTGGGAGGAAGAGTAGGAAGATGAGGAGGAGGAGGAGGAGGAGGAGGAGGAGGAGGAGGAGGAGGACCACCGGAGATAACACGGAGGGGTGTGCATGACAGGGGCGCGACGGGGCCGGTGGTGCACAGTGCTAACATGTCTTTGTCTCTGGTTCCCCGCCTCCTTTTGAAGGTCTTGATTTCGGAAGGACTGATGCAGTTTGCTCAAGATCCAAAATTCATTGAGGTCACAACCCAGGAGCTCGCAGACGCCTGCGACATGACGATAGAAGAGATGGAAAATGCAGCAGACAACATTCTCAATGGTAACAGCAAGCAGAGCCCCAATGGCAACCTCTTGCCTTTTGTTAACTGCAGGGACGCAGGGCAGGACAGTGCAGGCGAGGAAGAGGAAGAGGTGCAGAGCCCGGATTGTAGAAAAAGTCAGGAGGAGCTCAAGGACAGCAGGATTTATATCAGCAGCCTGTAGTTGCCAGGGCTGGAAGCGATGCTGGTTTTTTATTTGTTTCAATGTTCCTAATGGGTTTGTTTCAGAAGTGCCTCACTGTTCTCGTGACCTGGAGTAACCGGAACAGCGTTCTTCATTCATTTCTGTTGGGACGAGTCGCGGAGTTGGGTGGTGTCAGAGAGCTTTGCAGGAGCGGATATATCCCCGGCACGTGGCCGTGAAGGAAGAGCCAGGAGGAGGAGGAGGAGGAGGAGGAGAGGCAGCTCCCCTTTTCCCAGTCCCTGCCGCAGGACCGCCGCCTGCCCACAGGCCGGCAGGACACCGCCCCAAGCCTGTACAGCTCCTTCGCACGCCCCGCGCCCGCCCCACACACGGACTCCCAAGCCGCGCCCTCCGCCGGCTTGTGTTATTTAAACCGGGTTGGGTTGGGTTTGGTTTGGTTTTCTTTCTCCATTGGCATTCGGTAGAAGTATAAGGATAGCTGCGTTTTACCAACCATTATGTACACCGGGAGTTTGTAACTTGATTTGCTCGCAAGCGGCAGCTCCTTTTTTTGTTGTTGTTTTGTAATTTAACGGCAGTAGGCAATGCACTTGATGTAGTCTTGCACATCCGAGTGGTCGGTTTGGGTTCCTCTTAGTGCCACGCTTAGTGGCTGTGAGCGTGGGAGCAGTGCCGAGCGAGCGTGCACACGCATGTGTAAGGTCGGGCAGTTCTCCGCATCCTGGCTTGGGCCACGGGACATCCCTACCCGGGGCCGTCCAGATGCGAAAATGAGCCACTGTCTGTGCTTTGAAAGGGGAATCAGTAACTCTTTGCATTTTCTGTTCCACAAGATATGCAAAAACAATGCAATAATGTTAATTTTAAAAATACAATTGTAAGTCGTGTTGGCATTAAAACTGTATAGACAAAAAAATTATGGGGGCGGGGGGGACAAAAAAAAAAACAGAAGGCGTTACGCTTCGATATATTCTGTGTGATGTTTTATTGCATTGATAATGTTTCTGTTGAAGAAACCGTTATACTTGAATTCAGGTCAGTTTCAGTATTTTTCAAATATTTTTTTAAAATGAATTGCAATTGTGCCAAGCAAATATAATGAATCGAATTAAGTTTGTTTAAAAAGACAACAAAAACCAGAATCACTTCTTGTATATTTTGCTGCATGTCAAGTGAATCATTTCGTATTTGGAATGTGCCAAGCTTTACCTTTGAACTTTTAAGTGCTTTTCTACGTGTGGTTGGGGGAAAGGGGTACTATTTTATTTTTTTCCTTTTTTAATTTGTACAATGAACAAAGTGTACCTGGTGTAAGTAACTATTCTGCAATCCACTGACAGGTTGAACGTTACTGATTTTGCATATCTTGTGTTCATTATCCTTCCTCCTCACCCCCTTTAAACATGCACGATGACTTTATTGGTAGAGAATCTTTCTTCCTGAGACCAGGACATTTTATTCAGGCTTTGTCCTCTATCCTATTGCTCAGTCTCTCTAAAGGTCTCTTCCCACTAGAGGGTGGCAAGATCCCCAAGCCCATTTGGCAGATCCATCCTGCATGTTCAGCTGGCACCAGCAATTCAGGGAGTGGGGAAAAATACCTGCTTTCAAATTGCTGTTATTAAATAGCTCATCCTGATGGACTAGAACAGGATCCTGGGATAAGCAAATGCAAAAAGCAGAACCGTTAGCAAAATAAAATTACCTAATTCTGGACTGAAATCACAGGGGGAGTGAGGGAGGGAGCTCTGGATTGTTGCTTAGGAAAATGGCCGACCTCAGGTCAAGATGCAGATGTGAAGTGACTTTTTTGTGGTCCCATTCCCTCTTCCCAGACCTTAGTGTACAGGCCAGGCTTCAAGTCACAAAACATCTGATGGCACGGCGTGTCCCAGACGTATTTCCCCACCACTGAGCGTGAACCTCTACTGATTTTCCTCACGCTGGTGCATGGCCCTAACCAGTGGCAGAGGCTGAAAAACAGGGAGCTATTATTAGATTTTACGCGGCTGATTTCTGTCTAGACTACTGCTGTTTTTTCCCCCTTTTCAAGTTGTTTCACAAACTTGCAGATCAATGCTGAGTTAGGAGGTGTGATCTGACTCAGAGCTAAACTTTCGTTCCAATCTTGAGCTTCACAGATGTTTGAGAACATCATTTATTACATATGCTGATTACATTATTTTTGTAATGCCCTTGGGTTTATTTCTTGATTCCGTTGGGGCCATAAAGCAGAAATAGTGAAACATATTTTTGACGGTGTTCTTTTTTCAGTGTTACTTTGATCTGGCCAGTAGCAGCTCAAGATGCCTCGCAAACAAATCCTTTTAAACTAGGGAAAGTTGAATCCGTTTAAACAATCTGGCATCAAAGTCCTAATCCAAGACTTCCCTGGAGAAAGCAACCACCTGATGTCAGCCTGTCTCTTTTCTTTTCTATCCCTTTGAGAGCTGGCTGTTGGTAGTGCTGCAGTGCTCCAAAGCTAGCATGGCAGGAAGTAACGCTGTGCCTGGCCATGCCTGAAAATGGAAGCAGTGTAAGGGCTCCCTTTCTCTTTTTCTTCCACTATAAAGCCCCCCGGACCCTTCCAGGAGGAGACAGAGGTGCTCTTCCACCTGATGAACAAAGTACAGATCTAGATTAGCAAAGGCAACGGGTGTTCTGGATGTTTGATGGTGCGTGTCATCATTTAGGATTTTTCCTGGTGGGAAGGAAAAGGGTGGAAAGGATTACACCCCATGCATTCCCCATGAAAGCTGTAACTCCCTAAGGGATGAGAGCCAGCAGTGGCAGGGGACAATCCCCGCTCCACTGGAGGATCGCTTGGGCCCTGCAGTGGGGAAAACTTGGCTAGCAGAGCATGCCAATGCCTTGTGGGTCTGAGGGACAGGTGTTAAATTCAGCAATTGCTGGTGCCAGCTGTGCAAATTCCTCTTTCCAGGGAGGGTGGCTTTTGTTTGCTTGTTTGTTTTTGTTTTCCATTTGAGGTACTTCCAACATGCACATTGTGACAAGCCTGAGCAAAGAGCTACTGCCTCCTGTAGGTGAGGTGGAGCCTGGGGACAGTGGGAAGGCCAGGGGGCAGGTGCAGTTCCTGGAGTGTCCTTCCTTTCCCCGTGCCTGGGAGCCGACGGTGGGTTCGATCACTGTGCTGTGGAGGAACCGGTGGCCGAGGAGTGGCATGGAAGGAAAGGAAAGAACGGGAAAATGATCTGCTGTTTGTCACTGAGCATCTCTGACTTGCAAGAGTATGCTGCAGACTAAAGACGTTTCTTACAAAACAACAAACCTCCTCCCTTTATCACTCCTGCTCATTATTCCAGGCAGTACTGGGCCAGCCACGCTGGGTGCATTTCTTTTTTCTTCCTTATTCTGTGTGGCTGATGTGACGGAGAAGAAAGTGGAACTCACGGTCCGGAGCTGGAGTTTCGTTATCCACAGACCTTTTCTGCATCATCTGCCTCTTTCAGCTGGACACATGAATGATGATGGTTTCAATGCTGCTGCTGCTACTGCAGGGGTCCAACCTGGTTTGTCACCCTGCCCACCATACCCCAGCACGGAGGGACAGCCAGAGAGGCGCCATGTACAGAATCGCATCTATTTCTGCTTTGTTTTCTGACTCAGAACCCTGCCCCCGATGACTATGACAACGATGACGAAAACAACAACAACAAAAAAAGGGCAAATGCATTTTTTACATTTCTTGATAATTTCCAAAGCAATGTATCATTGCTTTCTTTAGACTGACGCCAATATAACAGTTGTATGGGTCTCAGCCAGGCTCCTGTGTCTTTTCTGCCTGATAGTTTCAGATCGCTGTACGAAATGTATGCACGTTTGCACACAGACACAATTGCACAAGGTGGCAGCACCACGAGCCCGTGGGGTTGTTGCCTTGTGCCGTAGATGAAGTTGGAGGCCTTGCTTCGTACGTCTAGATGAGAAACCCCAACCAGCGAGCTGAAGTAAGGCAGCCCCCCTGGGACAGAACTGAGTATCCTGAGATACACGCACGGTCCCGTTGGGACTGTCCTGGTGGCAGGGGCGGGGGGGAGAGGAAACACTGAATTGGAAATCTGGAGCTCAATGAAGTTGTTGAAATAAGCAGAATACAGTCGGGGACTTCTGGTAGCAGTGAGATTTTGTTAGTTCTGATAATGAAATTTGTAGTGCGTATGAGGAAAATATGCCTGGTCATCAGAAGCCCCAGTTCCCATCTTGTTAACACAAGGATAGAGTGCACTAGTGGCCAGGGAAGTTTTGTCGATGTAAAGAATGTGGAAAACAGAACTAGGCGCAGAAAAAAAAAAAAAAAAGAAAAAAAAAAAGATTATATTTTTCTTGCATTTATTTTCTTCTCAAAAGAAGACTAAGAAATATAAATTTAAATAGCTGCACAGGGTTTATTTTCTCTTCTTTTGAATGTTGCAAAGTTGTTAAAGTGTTATTCTGGGTTAGCAAGCCCGGGGCCCAGGAGGTTTCTAATGGATTCTCAGTCTGCTCTCTGTTGAGCTTTGCTCTCTGTTGCTGCTTTGCTTCTGGACAGCTGAAACCACTGTGGCCTCGCTGCTACAGCACCTGAGATGGGGTGGGTGAGGGCAGAAGCACAGCGGAGGGAGATGTCCTGTACTGGAAACACTGGGCTGCAATTGCTTTCAGAGGAGTAGCATCACACTGGAATGGGGAACAAAATAAAAAATAAATAATAAAATAATAAAAAAAAAACTCTTCTGAGATAGAATTTAGTGTTCTAGTTCAATCCTCCATTCTTCCCCTACCCCCTACGGGGAACTTGACTTAACTGTTAACACTTGAGCATAAAAAACAGGCCTTCTTTAGGGGCATGGGGCTCGATTCAGTTGCCTAACTGTGCATCTCCTGCCATTTGAGGTACCCTACAGTATTCTGCCTGGCCTGCAGCCGCAGGTCCAGAAGGACGCAGCTCTTCCCTGGGGCTGGTGTCTCGTATACCAGCCCCACACAGGTGGCACAGACCTCAGGTGGCAGGGGACAATTAGACAACTTAACCAAGTCCCTTTCCAAAGGGCTAATTGAGAGGAGCAGCACCGATGGCTGAAGTAATAAGGGAATCTTCTCTAGCATTACCAAGGGCTTAGGGAGGCGTGATCAGGAGCCCACCCCCACGCCCCCATGCCGCTGTTCTCCGGTGCCACGTCGTGTGGGTAACCTCTGCAGCCCAGCCCTCATGTCCAGGGGCTGGGACCTGCACCCCAAGCCCCACGGGGCCGCGGTGAGCCCAGGCGTGGTTCCACCCCACCACCGATATTTTTTTCTGCCAGTGTTCACACAGCCCCTTTCCAAAGCATTTTCCTGTTCAAGACAGACCCACAAGCTCAGACACCATTCATTAGCCTCATTGTTCAGGTGGTGAAATACCTGCGTTTTTCCATTCCGTTTTGCATTTTGTCCAGTCAGGCAAAAAGCGAGTTCTTCCCCAAACGGGCTGTAATGCTTTTAATATTTTAAGCATCCTAAGCCAGTCCGCTCCCATCTCAAGCAGGTAGACTGGCAACCAATACTACCTAAACATCATCAGCTTCATGATCGCTCACAGGAGTGATTGGTTCAGGATTCTTCAGTCTTGACAGTTTGAATGTGGGAAGATTTCAGAGGAGGAGGAGGAGTGGGATTGTAAATATCTCTGACAAACATTGCTGCATCACACACAAAAAGAGGGGGGAGATACTTTTAAAACTGCCTTAAAAATCAATTCCGAATGATGGAGTCTCCCTCCAAATGATTGCCAACAGGTAGATCAAGGGATAAGGCACTTTGGGTGAATTCTGGGAAGAAGTGGTTGGAATCTGGTCCAAGTTTGGAAGTGAAAATGTAACTTAGGAGCTGATCTCTCACTCAGTCTGACTTCACATCTGCACCTATGACT
The DNA here is from genome assembly GCF_013377495.2 of Cygnus atratus. NCBI lineage: Eukaryota > Metazoa > Chordata > Aves > Anseriformes > Anatidae > Cygnus > Cygnus atratus. Next base: position 65,972,543 of record NC_066362.1, read on the forward strand.
GAGCACTGCAGGATCAAAACTGTTTAAGGCATGGGGGGTGCCGTATCCGGCCTTTATCTGTACGGCACGGGTCTGGCCCAGCAAGGTACTGCACACCTACGTTTCCCAGAGACTTCAGGGAAGATGGGGTTCCTCAGCACCTCTTCAGTTCAGGCCCTGGAGCATCATTTCCTGCTCTGATCATCAGCTATAACTGTTGATAAATATAAGTGTTTTGCCTTCATTTGAATTGCCCAGAGCTGTAAAATGACCTCTCTCAAGTATAAAGCAGTCCAGATATAAACCTCCTCTCCCACTCTTCCCTACGTCCCCTGCCCGCCCCAGCCCTCCCTTGCACCTCCACCCGAGCCTGTTCCTCTCTCAAGTCTTTACCTCCTTCCACAGTTTTATATCTAGTTTTCATGAACCCACAGAAATGCTTTTGTAAATAATGCTGTACAGTTTGTAACTGTCATGTAAGCCTGTCATCAGTGCCAGAGTCCGTCTTGCCCTCTCGCACGTTTTAAAGTCAACAGAGGAAAGTTAGAGCGAATGGCCCACAAGCGAGCTATAGGGTCATCTCTGTGTGGGACAAATGTATATTCCTGTAAGATTGCATTTTTATCTAAGGAATGATGTTATTTTAAAATTGCTAATAAATTTCTAAACAATGTCCAGATTTGTTTAGTATTGTAAATGTTATCAGAGCTCCTTTGACATTGCTCCCTTCTCTCAGCGGTGGCTGCAAACTAAGTCGGCATCCTGCAGCCCCTCATTTCCCAGCGGCGGTCCCCTCGCAGTTCGTGGGGTCTCTCCTGTGTTTAAGGGGCTGCAGAACAGCCTCGGATAGTCACAGACTGTCCTGCTAAACAGTAACTTAGAAAACCCAGTCACTCTTTGTACTGTTATCACCACAAAAATGCTACCCTGCAACGATGTCCGAGGCGTGACTCGCGTGTAGCCAGTTACCATTTTCTCCATAGGATTCTTTTTTTATTAACTGCGTGCATCAAAAACAGGAATGCCTGCAGCCTAAACACAGCGCCAGTAGTCCCTACGTAAGCCACGAAGCTAATGGGACAATAATAAGTAATGTTATCACACATTTACTTCTCGATTGACTACAGTTGCTCTCACAACACGGTTATCAAGCAATAACGTTGTAGTGCCGGCTGAGCGCCGCATTTCCTGCCAGAGCACTGTAAATCAGAGAGTACTTGGTCCAGGTACACGGGTCGGGCCGGGCTCGGGTTGTGTGCGAGAGCCCCGCGGGGGCCGCGAAGCAGAACGAGGCGAGCTCCCCGCGGCCGGGGGCGGCACGGGGCGTGCTGCGGGGCCGGCTGCGGGGCTCCCCGGCCGTCCCAGCGCCCCGCCCCGCCGCCGCGGCCCCTCCTCAGGTGAGGGCCGGCCCCGCCCCGCGCCCAGGTCGGAGCCCGGAAGCCCCGAGGCCGTGGCGGCGGGGCCATGGCGGGTGCGGGGCCGCCGCTCCTCCTGCTGCTGCTCCTCGTCCTCCCCGCGGCCGCCGCGCTGCGCCTGCTGCTGGGCGCCGCCGCGCCGCCTTTCAGCTGCTCCCAGCCGGTAAGCGCCGGGGGGCCGGGGCAAGGCCCCGCGCGGCACCGAGGGGCCGGGGCGAGGCGCCGGGGCCGCCTCCGCGGCGAGCGGCCGGGGCTCGGCGGGGCCGGGCGCGGCGGGCTCCGAGCGGGGCTGCGGGGCGCCGCCGGGCAGCGGGAGAGGGCGCGGGGCGGCCCCCGGTGCTGCTGCCCCCCGGCAGGCAGGAGGAGGCGCTGCGGGGCGAGAGGGGAGCCGGGGAGGTGTTGGCGTGGGGAGTGAGCCCACCGAGCTGGCTGCCAGCACAGCTCGTTGCTCTTCTGGTTTTATTTCTTCCCTTTTAGCTACGGTGCCCGTGAAGAGTTCGTACAAGAGGGGAAGGTCTGCCTTTGCCTTTTTTTCCATTTTTTCCCCACTAACAGTAGCAGTGCGTACGTAAGGACTGGACAACAAGCAGCTCTCTCCCAGGCTGGACAGCCTCCCGTGTCACGGTGCGCTGCCAGCAGTGCGGGGGGCACCGCTCAGCTGTGGCTGCGCGCGTGTGTGTAACCCAAAGTGTTTGTTCGCTGTGGGGTGGTGGAGCTGTAAACGAGCACTGAAGTGGTGTGCTTCGTGTAGCGCAGTCCGCCTGCTTTCGCTTCTTGGAAGCGCTCCGAGCTCTCCTGAGAAAGGAATTTCCCCCTGTGTGAAATCGGGGTGTGCGTGGCCAGCTGCGTGAAGGAAATGTGATGCTTAGGAGCACAGACGAATCCCAGCTGGCACATCTCCCGCTTCAGAGTCCCGTACATATGTGACGGGGTGAAGCCTAGGGCACTACTGCTGTCGGGCAGCGTGCCAGAGAAGTACCTCCCTTCCTGGTGAGCTCTGACCCACGGGGTGCTGAGCTGACAAGCGTGTCCTGTGCCGTCTGCCTGTCCTTGCAAGAGGCCAAGACCCCTCCTAAACTGTGACACTCTTTTTCTACAACCTTTTCCTGTACACGTTTCCTATCCTTTGTCTACTCTGTCCGCTCCCCTAAAGTTGGGCCACGTACTTATGCTGGTTTTACCTGACCTCCCCAGTGCTGCTTTCAATCCTATTTAAAAACGCCTCCAGAATGTGTTCCACTTCTGCAATTTTACTTAAGGCTGGGTGTTGTGAAATTACCAAGTGCAAGATCTTAGCAAAGGGGAGAGAGGATATTACAAAATTGCTTAGGCATTTAACACAACAGTGGGTATCCCAAACACTGTTCGTCACACGGAGCCTGTCAGTCGCACGTTGTGGAGTTCCTGCGAGTCCCTGGTGCTTGGGCTTTGACTGACACTCTCTTCCTGGCTGTGTTCCTTTCCCTTTTAAAGGGAACGTTAACCACTGTAACTCAGGGAGGAGTTCACCGGTACATCACCAGCTTTCACTGAGGAAACACGGTGCCCCGCACTCAGGGTGCGCTCGCAGATCAGTGGCGATGTCAGCCAGCTGCTGTGCTCGTTATTTCAACAGGCCGCCTTCCAAAATGCAGGCGGGCGTGTGAGAAATGTGTCGGCTTAGAAAGAAACCCTCTAGCAGCTTCTGTGAAAGGACCAGCACAGCTGCAGACACACGTTGGAAAGAGTGCGATCGGCCCAAATTGCGACAGCCGAGAGCCCATTTCCCCTTCCCTTTCCGACGGTTGCGCCCCACCCGGGGAGGCTCTGGGCCCCCTCCGGGTGGCTGCGGCGAGGGGCGGTGAGACCGCTCCCTCCTGCTCCCGCTGCCTCGGGGTAGGTCAGGGCAAGCAGCAGCGGTTTTCAAGCCAAACTCTGATGTGGCAGAGGCTGTTTCGGGGCTGAGGAGTGAAAGTGCCGTGTCTGTATCAGTAGACACCTGTAATTGTAACAAAAGTAAAACAAAGTGTTCGTTAGCAGGAGCTCATCTTATTAAAACACCAGCAAATGACCTTAATGGGCCTTATTCACTACTGCGCCATCAAACCTGCCCAGCCGTAAGGCTGAATAACACGGTTGCAAACCCAGCTCTTTCCAGTAACTGTTACTTGGATGTGTCATCTCCAGGGAGGAGGGGCTGGGTTTTCTTGCTAGGCACAGGGAAGATCAACCCACACTTAAATACCCATCTGGTTGTTCACTGTGAAGTGTTTAATCACGGTGCTCAGCCACTGGGCTGTAACCGCTTCCTGACGGGGCATGCCTCACGTCCCAGAGGGATGCCGTGTTTGTAACAGCCCCGCCAGCTTCAAGGGTTTGGCGAGGCGTGTGCCTGCTTTGGTCTTGGAAGTCGGTATTGCTGCCTTGGTGGGTATTCGCTACTAGTCTAGAGAAGAATGGATGCAGCATCTTTCACGAAGATGAGTGGTGGTGATATATGTGTGAAAGACTTTTCCTGGTCCATTTTTGCAAACTTTCAAATATTTCTGGATTTCGTGGCGTAAAAAAAGATTAGCGATCAAAGTTACCAAAACATGATAAAGAAAACCCTATTTATTTATATTTTTTTGTGAAGGAACTTCAACTTTTGAGTTTGGTTTTTATTTTGCTGAGAACATGTACGAGAGGGCATTTTTCTCCATAGCTTCTAAACTAAACAACAACAAAGCAAATAAACAAAAAAGCCACAAACCATTTTTGCAGAAGATGGTTGCCTTAAACAAATCATTTTCCAGTAATTATTAATATAATGTGTTCATGTCCTATTGATCTCTGCTTCTTTGAACCGATCAATCCGGACAAGGAAACTTCAGTAAACTTCATATCAGCCAAGCCTCGGGAGATATGCAGAATGGCTCCTAGGTGAGAGGCAGATTTTGGGAAGCTGGAGCCCTTCCCATTCAGCAGTTGCTCTTTAAAGGAAAATTGGATGCCTGCCCAGCTTACTTCAGTTTCTTGCTAGTTACCACAGCATCCTGCCGGGAAATCTTGGCCTCCAATTAATTTAATTGAATTGTTATGACGTGGTGCTGTTAATCGGTTTCTTTTTTTTTTTTCCACATTCGTATGATCTCTACGACATATGGCCTGTTCTTCTCTGATGTCAAAAAGAAGAAAAAGGCTTCAAAAAGTAAACAAAACAATTGTTTAGCTTTCTGTGGAAACAAGTAACTGAGAGGAGTTGACTGTGCCTGTCCTTTTCTACCAGTAACAGTTTCAGCCTCACAACCTTCTTGCTCTCATATTTATGTCTGTAGCTTTGCTTGTCGGGCCTGAAAGACAATAAGAAAATGTTGAGAAGAGAACATCTCGCTTCAGGCCTCTTCTGTAACAACGTGCACAGCAAGCACGCTGTGTGACTGTGGGCTTTATCTTCAGCCTTTATGCAGAGCTCTGCATTTGTTGTTCCCTTTCTTCCCATTAGCTCGCCTGTCTGTTGTGTGCGGCCTGGCACACGTCTTGACTCTGTCAATGCTTCTGACATGCTTCCACTTCTACGTGGGCGAGCAGAAAATCACCACTGCAACTTGATTTCTGTTGTATCATCTAAATTTGTGTTTGCTCAAGGAGGGAAACTAGGTTAATTGTTTCTGCTGACCACAGCTTTGTTAATGTAGCCTAAATGAGCTAGTGCATCAGATAGTGGGTCGGGTGGACCTTTACCAGGGAAAGTCAGCAATATTCTCCCCAGCGCTAAGGAGGTAGCCAGTGCAAATCTAGAGGTAACTGACTTATTTTACTGCAAAACTGGCTTGTCTTTGTCTATAGTTCCTTCCTGTTTTCTGGCTGCCATTCTCTGGAGTTACATTTTCTGGTGTAAAGTTGTGTCTGCGCTGTCGCTTCATCTTCTGTTCGCTCGGTTTCCTTATGCCAACGGCGAGGACCTCCTGGCTGGATTAATTATTCTTCTAGGTGTTTGGAGTCATTGGGTCGCCCCTGTGAGGCTTTGGGGATTGGGAAGGGAGTGGGCTAACAGCTGAACTGGTGCAAGCTGCCCTGTGGAGGGAGGATCCTTTCCGCCTCTGGTGGCAGATGTGGCCAGCAAGGAAAGAGTCTCATCTATGCTGGGAACATCACTGCAAACACCCCACCTGGAACAATACACCTGGAGGGAGAGAGAATCCACTGGTGTGCTGTGCTGGTTCAGTATTCACATTGATAATGAAACAAAAAGCAGGAATTGTAACTGTTGCTTGGTTATTTGTCTTGTCTGCTAATAAACAGAGACACTGACACACAGATGAAAGCAGATACTGCTGCCCTCCAGGCAAATAATGCCTCATCATTTATGTAAGGGCTGTATCGTGGTGCAGTTTACAATAACTGCTGATAACTGAAACAGCAGAAGGACAAAATGACTGAATACTGTCAGTTTTTAACAGAAGTCATTAAGTTACAAACAAAAAAACATGGCTAGTAGCCCATTATTTTTGTCGCCTGCCGTGGGCTCAGCCCCACAGCGGGATGGGGGACAGTCAGAGGGTTACAGCAAGAAAAATCCTGGGCTGAGATAAAGACAGATTAATTGGTAAATCAAAGCAAGCAAAGCAAAATAAGGACTTTGTTCACAAGTTTCCCCCGGCAGGCAGATGTTTATCCATTTCCAGGAAAGCACAGCCTCATCACGTGTGACAGCTAGTTGGGAAGGCAGAGGCTGCGACTCTTAATTTCTGTTAAACATGCATAACCTGTTTTTCAGTGCTTCAGGATATAAATGCTCGATGGAGGATTTCTCCACAATGGTTAAGTGGGGTGTAATTGAAAGAGTACGGTTCAGACCAACCTGGTACCTGATATTCAAATTGTCAGGTTGGCTGTGGCTGCTGTGACCTTTTGAACACGACAAAACCAGTCACATTCCCCGTGTGTTTCTCACAGGCCGACAGCAAGCACGCAGATGCTCTCTGCTCTTGGTTACACGGCAGCTCCTCCGCCCAACGCAGGGCATGGTTGCAGGGCTGTCAGTGCCACTTGTCCTGGGGGTCCTGCAGCAGGCTGTGAGCCCAGATGGGGCAGGAGAAGGCGGGGGCTCTGCATGGGATCTGCTGACGCCTGGGGAGCAGGGGGAGTTGGCTGGTTGGGTGGCACACTTGTTTTATAAGCACCAGGACCTTAATGCCACATCTGCCAGCTTTTGCTCAAGGTTTGAGAGGGAGCGTTGCTATTAAATTGTTTCTGCCACCAAACAGAAGCAAATTATTGTCAACCCAGTCTCTATTCTGCGAGTAATATTCCTGTTTGTTTTTTTCCCCAACAGGATTTAAACTGCCTCGTAGAAAATAGTAAGTTACGATTTTTCTTTGTTAATGTCTTCTTATCAGATCATGCTTTTTTCTTTCTTTTGCCTGGGTTCATACAGCAAGCTCTTTCTACTGAAGTTGGGGAGATATAAAGTGACTCTGTCGCTGTTGTGCAACAGCACTGCTGTCGTGCCTGGCTTTGGGAGTTTTCAGTTTGATCCATGGTCAGCTCCAGCTAAAAGAAGAATGGGGAGTTCAGTCTCTTTTCCAGGGTACGGTTGGGGTGTGTGGAAAACATACAACCCAACTCATTTAGTTTGTATTTAAAAGAAGGACGGTCCGTTTGTAAAGAAATGGGAATTTTAGGACAAATTTGTCAGTATATGTTCATTACAAACTACTACATGTATGTTAGTACTTGATGGAAAGTTAAGGTATGAACTCAAATGAAAAGGGGGTGTAAAGGGGTGCAACTGAGAGCAATGAGTAAATCGTCAGGCATGAAGCACAGTGAATTGGAAAAGGAACGGAGTTATTGTAGGTCCTCCTGAACGCAGGTGTCAGCGGACATACCAGGCATAAGGGGTCAAGTTTTACCAATAGCACAGACCTGATACACACTTCACTATATTTTTTCTGTTAATGTTAAAAAAAAAAAAAAAAAAAAAGAGCCTGTTCAGCATTCCTCCATTAGGTATGTGGAGGCATCTGGGGGCGCGGCAGAACTCCTTGGTGTTCTGGTATTGGCACGCGTATTTCTGGAGCCATGCTTGGCATTCCAGACCGGGGAGCTGACTGCTGAAAATAACCAGATTTTAATGTTTTAGGCAGGAGAGAGGTTGGGTGGGATTGGGTTGGGTCATATTTCCCATTGGCAGCTAGATGTAAGAATACAGCTTGGCAACAGCGAAGCCAAACTGCAGTTCCACCATTAAAATGCTGCCTTAATTGAGGATTTGGTTTAAATTCTGTCTCTTCGTTCATATTATGTTTTTTTTCCTGTAGGGAAAAGATTTGTTAGTGCTTAACATACTTCTCCATAAGGTACTTCAATTTTAACAGGTTTTCTCTAGATCTTCTTTGGTAAAATGAGCGTGTGAGGATTGTCTATTTCCTTAGCCTAAAGCCAGGCTGTCATGAGAAGGTTAGTGTTTGTGTGGATGCACGAAATAGCTAAAGAATTACATACCGAGCTCTGCAAAGCCTCTATAATCATTTCACCTCTTACCTTTTTTCTTTTTTGATATATTCAGTGATGACACTTGCCTGTTCGTATGATTCATAGACTACACGGCACAGCTCATGCTCAGTAGCTCTTCTGCTAGTCTTTCAGCAGTACTGTTATAAATAAATACTGTTATAAATTCTTGTTAGGTAGATGTGGCCTACCCTACGTGTGCTCAGATGTACACCAAGAAGCGTTTTGTCTGAATGGTCCTGTATACCAAATGACGCAGATATGTTTTTATTGACAGTTCTGCCCCTCTCCCACCCTGACAGTTATCAAATACCTAATAATGGAGCATCTGTTATTTATTTCTAGATTTATTTATTTTTTAAATCTTTTTTTAGAAAAATGCATACCGTTGGGCCTACGCTCGCCTCCACAGAGCTATTTAAAACATCCAAACAGTAATGGTTTCCCACTTGCAACTCCTCCTTGGTTTGTCAGCCTGGTTCTTCCTGTGTTTGTGCTTCACTGATACTCAGCAGAGCTATTTTTAATGTGCTCTGGTAATAAGTGAAATGTCTGACAAAAGTCTAAGTAGATCGTGTCTGTCTAATGCCTGTCATACCTGATTTCTGATGAGATTACGGGACCTGTTTTCCCTAGTACTGTACAGACGGACATAAATCATTTTTCTGTCCAGCGGGCTCATTAGTTTAGGCGAGGTGTAACGAGCAGTCACTGGAAGGTTCTAAAAATTAATTACATTGTTTTAAAAACTGCTTGGGCATCTGACATTATCATTGGAAGGCTTGAAATTAGCACTGGTCTTCTAACACAGATCTGTTTTAGCAACGAGATATTGACTTGCTGCAGGAGACACTGAGTTCAGAATATTACAGGTAATTTATAAAGTATTTGCATGCTGAAAACTACTTTTTTGAGCAGTGAAGCAGTCTGTCATGCAGATTTACCCTCCGTGTTGCCCTCACCAAAAGGGCAGACAATAACTGCAATTAAGCAGGCTTCCCTCTGCCCTGCTCTGAATAACAGCTTTTGCTTGCTGGGCAGGTACCTGCATAGAAAGAAGCTGGCTGCAGAATCAGACCTGGACACCTTCTGCCCCCAGCAGTCTTCGTGTCTCCTCTGAAGTTTTCCGTCAGATGGATGGAGAGCTGCTCCCCGTGCTTCGGATAGAGTGGAAAGTGGCCACCGATGGTAAGAGGTGGCTGTGGGATGTGGAGCAGAGCAATGAGGTGCGGTCTAGTAAGGACAGGGAGGAGAACTGTGATGTGAAAACTTTTTCACTGGTCCAGTTGTGGAAGGACAACTTTGAAATTTGGGTGTTTGGCTGCTTTGATTTGTTTTGGTTTCGTTTGAGGAGTGGTTTTGTTTTTGTTTTTGGTTGTGTTTTGTTTTGAAGACTGAATCTGAGCTTTGAGTATGCAGGGTATTCAAGAATTGAAAATGTTCCCATGCATGTGGGATAATGACATTTAAAATGGGAAGGGCTGATAAAAACAAAATGAAGAACAGCATGTACCTTTCCCACAGTAGTAAGGGGAAAAAGGAGGTTTGCAGTGCAAGCTGTGCCCTTTCAAGGCAATAATAGCGACTGCAGCATTCTCATGCAGTTGAATTACATCTACAAACTGAACAAATGACAATTCATTTGAGAGCATGCCTGTAGTAGTTTATGTGCTGTTAACCCAGTGCAAGTGCCTCCCATTTAGGGCAATCTAGTCCTTGTAACTTCTAAATTTCCTATATGCATGTGTCTTGGTAAAGGATTAATTGTCTTACTGGAGGCTTAACAAGTACCAGTTGGTCAAGTTTTCTTACTCTCCTGTCCTGGTTTCAGGTAGGACGGAGTTAATTTTCCTCCTAGTAGCTGGCAGGGTGCTATGTTTTGGATTAGGATGAGAAGAGCGCTGATAACATGCTGATGTTTTAATTGTTGTAGAGCAGTGCTTACACCAAGCCAAGGACTTTTCAGCTTCTCGCTCTGTCCTGCTAGTGAGCAGGCTGGGGGTGCAGCAGGAGCTGGGAGGGGACAGACCCAGGACAGCTGACCCACACTGGCCAAAGGGGTATTCCATACCATCTGACGTCATGCTGAACAATATATAGGGGTGGCTAGCCGGGGTGGAGGGGGGGGCCGGCTGCTCGGGGATAGGCTGGGCATCGGTCAACGGGTGGTGAGCAATTGCATTGTGCATCACTTATTTCGTACACATTATTACTATTAATACTATTATTATTATTATTGTTGTTGTTATTCTTTTCCCTGTCTTAATAAACTGTCTTTATCTCAACTCACAGACTTCACTTTCCCGTTTCTCTCCCCCATCCCGGAGAGGGAGGGGGGAGGGTGAGCGAACGGCTGTGTGGTGTTTGACTGCCAGCCGGGCTAAACCACAACATCTCCAAATAAATTTGATGCTTTTTTGTTTATGGTGTTGTGCTTGCATGCTCTCATCCATAATTTTTGCACTGATTCAAGACAGAATTAAGCACATTTGTTTCCTGCTTCTGCAGGACCTATGTCTGAGGGCGGTATAGAGTTATCTCAGTATAGCTGTAGTAGCACAGAAGCAGGAATGACTCAGGTAACACTATCAGTTGAAGTAGCCATGGTTATGAACTTTCTCATTGTTTTATTTGGTACAAACAATCCCAATATTTGCTCTGGTGCCAAAACTGTGTAAAGCAGTATTGAGAGGCAGAGCTAAACAGGGCACCAAACCTGTGAACTGCCAGAGCATCTGGAAGATGCAGTTGCTTTCTGCTCTGTCCCTTTGTTTGCCAGGGTGGAGCTCTTGCTGTGCAGGACAACCTGTAGTGGTGTTAGTCACCAGCAGTGGTGTCAGTCAGCCCTGCACGCTCGCTGTTTTCATGGCCAGTTATCTCTGTGTTGGGGTTCCCAGCGCTTCAAAAGGAGTCAGACTGTGACAAGAGTAAGCACGGTGGTGGTCTCTGTGGGGGTTGCAACCTGTACATGTGCAGCTGACAGGAAAAGGAAAACTTCTCTCTCTGCCCTGTGCCTGCAGCTAGCATCCGGTACCTCCGAGGGGCAGAGCTGGCTGTGATGCAAGTGAGCAGCAATCAACAGATCTGCGCCCAGTTTGAGTTTCAGAACAAATTGCCACTTCAGGTCCGTCCGGATGGAGGCCGGGTGAGTGCCAAGGACCTCAAACTACTAATTCTAGTCCAGGGGTTTGGTTCTGCTTTCCCTATTTTATAGCAAGGCTACCTCTTGTTTTTTCCATTAAGTACAGGCTGGTTAGTCAGAAGAGCTGATGTAACGATCAGGATATTGGCCTTGAGACCTGGTTTCATTTCCAGTTTGTTTTATGCTTGCATGTAACAATGTACAATCTGCCTGCTTACCTTGGTTTCTCTTTTACTTTTACCATTCTCAGGGTTTAAGTATTGTTGCTCTCGGTGCCTAGTATGTGTCACTGTTCTAGGTGTTGCTTAAAGCAAACGATTGTGGAAGTTTTTGTGTTCTGCTTAATCATCATGACACTTAACAGCCTCTGTAACTCAGTCTTTCATTTTACTATCCTCTCTCTCATGTACTCTCTTGCTGTGGAGTAAGTGCCAACCTGGTCCTTCCAGCTTATGCTCTCTTTAGGGAGAGAGCATAAGCTGGAAGGATTTATGGATGCTTAGGAAAGTGCTGAGCATCCACAGCTCCCCTTGTGAACAAGAGGAATTTGGAGCTGGGTCTTTACCACCCAGAAGTGGATGAAGGTTGGCTTACCCACTGGAGCCATTGCCTCTCCCAGAATTTGCACAGCACTGCTGATACATGGAAAACAATATAAATTTAACAATATATATCTATGGAAAGGCCAAGTACAGAACAGTGCATGTGCAAGTGCAATTCTAAATGCTTAGCACTTGCACAGCACGGCAAGATTTATACAGGACTAAACTTTTAGTCTCAAAACTGCATATTCTAGCCTAATCTCCTTACGTCAATTCAGAATGTAGTTCAATGGGAACTGCACAAAGTTATTTGGCATGAGACCCTTGTATCAGCTCAGGGATCCCCAGAGATAGCTGTTTGCTTTTTTTTTTTTTCCCTCCTCATTCCAAACACAAGAATTTGAGACAGACCAGAGGACTGGTACATTTAATGAATTTCAGTTCCTTTTTTTTTTTTTTTCTTACAGTCAAGCTTTAGAAAAAAGATCATATAAGATGAGGCAACACGATGGGACTGTAACCCTCAGCTGTTAATTTCGGTGCCTTGATAGCGCAGCATTCTCAATTTACATCCTTGAATGTGTTTTGTTTTCAGTGGAATTTCACTTTTAACCGTTTTGAGGTGGAACCCGGCCAAACTTATCAAGTGACTGTCTACCACCTGCCCAAATTGAGCGTAGATGGAGACTACAATTGCAAGTCCACATCTCTCACAATGCCTGGTAAGAGATGCTCTAGTTTTCCCGGGCCTTGAACTTAGGGCTTTGTTTGATAGTTTATGTACCTGTTTTTTTCCAGACCAAGCCCATGAACTGTGAGCAAGTTTGGTAATAAGGTGATAATGTTATAAGAACTTGGCGTCCTTTCTGAATACTGCTGTTTTGAATGTCTGTGGTGTTAATATTTCTACAATACTCTTTTGTTTTATATCCAAAGTGCATGTATCGTTTGCGCTACAAGACTGTCCTTTTTTTTTCTGGGATCCTGTGTCCAGCAGTTTGTCAAATCTCTACTTGGAATAAGGTGCACATGGAAGGACAATACTGTGAAGACGAGACATTTTGATTCTGTTTGACAGTAGTTCCTGCATGGAAGATACTGCTATAAAAAATGTGTTACGCTCTATAGAAAGCTAGACAAAGCTGTGGACTTGGGGCTCTGAATTGAGACATTGTGTTTGTAGCTCATTAAGATTTCTGCTACAGCTATGTCTAAACAGAAAGTCGTAAGTAAACCTGAAAACTAGTACAGGTGCCACGTTGAAGGGCTCATTGAAGATAGGTTACATCTCCTGAATTTTGTTACTGAAAAGGTACAAAGATATTTGGCCTACGTGAGTAGGGCTGTAGACTAATCTCTCATGTTCTCTGCAGACTATCATCACTGCTTTTATTTAATTTTAAATCTTTCAGACTTGCCCCTCTGCTTGTAGAAACTGAAAGTACAGACCAAAATGTCCAAATCAGAATAAGTTAAATTTGGCTCCTAATACCAGTTTTTAGGCATGTGAATTTTGACTTCAAAGGCACAATTGGCCATGACTTACTGAGAAACTTGGTAGAGCTGACTGCCTGACCCTTTCTTGTGTATATGAAAATTTTCTTGTAACTAAAGAAGACCTTGTTTTCCCTGAAGATGCTGAGCATCTGCAGTGCTCTCTGGCTGCACTGACTACTTTATCAATACATTCAATATACAGCTTAAAAAATGTTTCATAATTTTCTTCTCGCTTATAGTTGACAACATGACTTCATTATAAAATGACAGTATATGTGGTGTGTCAGTCGGTGTCAGCTGGAAAAGGAGAAGGGGGCACTCAGTTTTCAGCCATCCTGTATTTTATCATACATGGTCATACTGAGCTTTCTGGTTTTGTCCTGTGCTGCTCCTCAGAAACCTAATGCATTGTGTCAAGGTCAGCAGTGGCAGGGAGCTTTGCTGGCTAGTGCTTACCTGTGAATTACAGGGGCATGAACTTGAAAGTTGGAAACTAAGATCTGTAATGTTTTCTTTCAACTGTTTAAGCAAGCCATTGTAGGGAGTTCTTTCTTTTCCTTTGTGTCCAAGCCCTGGAGGAGAGACACAGTTTAAGTTTAGACTTGTAAATCCCACATTGCTAAATGTTGAATGTGTGACTCCAGATTTGAATCTGAAAAAGGTCCCGAAGAGCAGGGCCAATCTGCTAAATTAAGCTCAGAATTGTAAATGTGGAAAAGTATTTTGGGATCAAGAAAGACTCCAACTTCATGGTTTTCCTGAGGCAGAATGCTTTTTAGAGGAAACTATGGCTGCAACACTCAGGGTCCAGAGTTCAGTATGAAGTTTTCATTCCACTGTGACTTTCTCTGTACGAGTCTTCTATCAGCAGGGCTTGTCAAATATTACTGTCTTAATAAATACTGCATGTTTTTAGACTTTTCTTATTAATATCTCTATTTAGGAAAAAAAATCAGTGGAGGGGCTAGTTTATACATTGGAAACTGATATTATTCTGCTGTAGAATTTTTCTACTGCTTTGAAACAAAGGTCTACTCATCAAGGAAGGCTCAATTAGGTGTCTGGCTTCTGATAAGAAAATGGGTGTTTTTCCTAAATGGCAGTACAATGTTTCTGACTGGTCACTGGTGTTATGTCTTGCAGACTGCAATGACTCTCTGATGAAAAGAACCACCCCGTGTATAAAGACAGGTAAGAATTTGTCTGAGTCGTGTAGTCATGAGTGCCCTGCTGAAATGCTTCTGACAGTTAAGAAACACGGGAATATCTGCACCACTTCCAGGCAGCCTGTGGGAGCCCAGGATCCAAGCTAAAAGTCTAGATGATATGACTCTGCTTGTGAGCTTTAACCCATGGATGGAGTCAACCCGATACCAAATTCATGTGACCAGTTTCCTGAATGAGAAGAAATGTAAAATGATCACACACGAAGTCACACAGGTAATTACCTTATAAATGATATCAATTATATCTTCTGTGGTAATTTAAGCATTTCTGTAAGAGTTGCTAAACGAGGAGTTGGAGCCAAGGTGTACAAAATCTACTGAATGCACTTGAACTGCAATTTTCAAGGTGTTCTTCTCAGATTATCATCTTGCCTTTGGAAAAGGAAAATTTCTTTCAATTTGGTGGATAAAAGATGAAAAAGAGGTTCTCAAAGATATGTTTTCTAATGCATGGAGCAGTCTGTCAGCAGCGAGGTTGGACCAAGAATGAGCATTTGTAACAGGTGCTTCACTTAAACTGACAATCAATTCCTGCAGGTTTTACAGCCTGTGTTGCTGAGAAGCTCAAAGTAGATGCAGTTTTCTGACATAAAACTCCCTTTTCAGGCATCTGAGGGAGGAGGGATACTGAATATTTGTTACAAGTCCCCACCCTTCCTTGGGGGAGGGCAAATAAACTGGCATTCAGCTTAATTAATCTTTCCATTCCTTCCATACTTCAAAGTTTTCGTATTCCATGTACTGATAGGTGGTGGTGTTACTGACACAAGCAGGTACTGCTGTGTGCACGTTTCCCTGGCAGAGAGTAATATGCCTCATTTTTGAGTATCTCTACGAAGCGTTGTAAAGAATGTATTTACATTATCATTTTATTATTTTGTTATTTTGCAGGTAACAAGGACAACTTGTCCTCTGTTCAAGTGTCCAGAGGCATCAGTGTTGACAGCTTTTTTAGTTAAACACATGAGGAACTTTGTTAATCATACATTTACACATTTAAAAACTTAAGACATTAACATTGTTAAGAAACTGTAAGCTTAACATATTTGAAGTTATGCAGTGTATAAACTTAATTATGTTTCCTGTTACCTGTGCAGCCTTAGCCTGCTCTCTCACTTGCGTAACCATATCAGTCATATGTGACACCTGCAGTGATGGTGGCCAGACCATTTATCTGTTTCATTCTTTGTGGGTCTGTCGTTCCCTTTTAAAAAAAAAAAAAAAAAGGAAAGAAATTTATGCTTCTTTGTAACACTCCATGTTCTCATCTCAACTTCTTTTCTTTTTCCTGCTTTCATCCCATTTTCTTCTTGCACCTGTTAACTCACATCTGATTTCTGCAGGGCGAACTACAATCACAAGTGAATGTCACAATCAAAATGGAGAAGAACTTAAAAGCTTGCTGCAACTATGAAGTACAGGTGGGGTCTTACTGTTGTCCCTATGTCCCTCCTTCCTCAGCAAGGCAGTGTGCAGTTTAGGAATGTTACGGTTTTGTCCAGTGTTTTGTTCTGAGATTTGGAGATTAGCCGTTGTCTACATCAGGAAAATAATGATTTTATCAAAAAGATTTTATTTTTTATATATAAATGTCTTCTCTGTAGATAGTGGCCTTTCTTCGTGTAGGGTTGCCAAGTCAGGGAATGGCAGGTGTGCCACCCCAGGAGCTCACTGCCTTGTTAATGTATAGTGAATAACATAAGAATTCTTGATTAATCTTGTTTTTGAAGTGGAAATGGGAATTCTGTGTACCTGTGCTAAAACACAGGGATTGCAGAGGTAAGGGGAAAGTCAAGTTATAACAGAATTGCTTTTAAGAATAGCTTCTGTATTCTGAATTTATTTTGACTGCAGATTCAGCCATTCTTTGCAAACTGTGGCACAGACTGCCTGAGACACTCTACTTTCATCCCATGTACACCAGCTCCAAGTGAGTACTTCTTTTCTCTAAATTAGATTCTAATTGTTTTACAGATGAGAGCTGGATTTTTAATGAAACTCTAATCTTTTGCAGGTACAGACCCATCAGGTAAGAAGCTCCTCCAGTACCCTGAAACTTCTCTTGCTTCTCTTTTACTGTCATATAGAGTACCAAATGATCCTCCCTGACCCAATGAGCAGGAAATGTTCCCTTGTACCACTGAGTTCAAAATGAATTGTATTAGAGTTACTTCGCCATGCTTGAAGAAGGCAAGTATTTGTATGCAGCATGAATTTTTTTATGCAGCATGAATCTGAGAGCAATTTTTTTCAGAGGTACTTCACTTGCATAAAATTCTTTGAGAAACACTTTTGACAAGAAGAGTCTTAATATGAAGCACTATCTGTCACTTTGCTTAGTGTTAAAAATTTTGCATAATATAAAGCAGCTCTTGGAGAGAATAGCTTGCATATATTCATTTTTATGAATGTCAAGATAAATCATATGCATAATGATTTAACATCTTTTTTTGGCTGCACCAAGACCTGTAAGGTGCTGGTTTTGCTAGAGATGTAAAAAGGAAAAAATACCTGAGTTTGAAAAAAAAAATGCTTCACCTAAAATCATAAAAATTTTTTGAAGATGTATTACGTGAAACAGGCAGGACATGGGCAGCATGCCTGTCAAAGCTGGATAAACACTGATTGCTGTGTACAGAGGAAGGTTATTGGTTTGTGTTTTCAATGTGTTGCACATATGGTTCTTTGTGGAGCAAGTCTGTGGTGCAGAGCATCATCATGAAAACAGGATGTCATACCACCTGCGGTATGTTGTAAGGGTGAAGTACTGGATTACCCATTGGTTTGGGCAAAGCCGTGGTCCTTCTGCCTTGGCCCCTGCTGTTCAAGAAGCTTCTGTTCCTGAGTGAAATTCATTATTTGTATAAAACAATGTCTGAGTGCTCTTTTTGTACCACAGATGATATGATTATATGGCTCTACTGGTGTATCACTGGGATCTGTGTATTACTTGTGGGATCAGTCATAACAGGTGTCATTTGTATGACCAAAAAGCGAGCAGGTAAGACTCATACCACCTAGAAACAAAAGACTCAGTGCTAAAAATATTTTTCCTACTTCCGTAATTATTCCTCTTACTATTTTCTTCCTTGCCATTCTGATGCACTGCCACTAAAATAATGCCTATGTAAACACTTTATTCTGTTCTATATCGTGGGACTTGTAGCAGCCTAATACCATCCACCGAGTTAAGTAAAGCTGTCAGTGAATTATGCTGTCTGATACTCCGTTTTCATAAAGCTTAAGAGCTCATAAGGGGAAAAATAAACTTCATAGTTCAGCCCTTTGTTTCCTGCAGATTGCTACAAATCTCCTCTCCATTTATTTTTCTTCTGCATTTTGTAAGAGTTTTGCAAGGCAGAAGCTTCCTGTTTGTCCAGAACATGGTCTTTCCCCTGTCCCCCAAAGTCTCTGCAAAATTCATTTTCATACTATTTTGAGTTTAAGTAATGTTTTTCAGTGAATGTGGAAGAAGAATAATAGGTCACAAAGATATGCTTTGTGCAGGCTGGAAAACTGAGTGATTAAGAACTAATTCCTAGTCTTTTGTGCTGTAACTATGGGGCAGTTATTGTAGGGAAACTGTGCAACTCACAACTGCGAGTTGCGCAACTGTGCTTTTACCTGAGAGGAGTAATTGGAGATATTTTGGAAAAATTCTTAGTATAAAATCTAACTGTAACATTTAGCTGGGGACATTTTAGTCACCTCTTTAGAGAAGCCTCTTAAGAAAAAAACTCTCTTAAAAAAAAAAAAAAAGCCTCTTCTCTTTAACGAGAAGTAGGAGAATGTTTGGAGGTTCTGTACTTTTTGAGAGGCTGTCCAGATCTGGGGAAGATGGAGAAAATGGGTTGTGTGTGCATTCCTTCTCCTCTCCAAGGGAAAATGTAATGAAGTAAAATTGGCTGTAGAAGAGTCTTTGTTCATTTAATATACTTATTAGGCTTCTCCCTCCCCATGTCTTCTTCATCCCCATGCTGCTAAAGAGTTTGGTTTTTGAAAGTAGCCTTTGGAAGGGGTTGTCATTTGAAGGGGCTAATTTTATTTCTTGTTTTCAGAACTGACAGTGACTTTCTCTCTCTTCCAGGACACCAGCAAGGGAAATGCAGCCACCGTGATTTGCAAACTGGTAAGATGTCCTGCTTGTGTGCTATCACATGCATGTAATATATTCTGGAAGTCTTGGGCAGTTGTCTAAAAAGGGGTTCTACTGTAGCATTGGACAGAGGATATGGAAGTTGGAATGCTGTCTTTGGCAGATTTGAGATAATTGTTTTGTAAAGTGATGGGGTTTTTTGACACATCTGAGGCTGTACTGGCAAAAGAACCCTTGATAATCATTTAAGCAATAGAAACAGGAGATTGTTTTGGGGTGCACTCAGCTCTCCAGCAGGGAACATATATTTTCAAGCCTCTTGAAGCCAGTGTGTTTTACTTTTGTGTGGTGAAATTCCATGAACCACCCAAGCATTATTATAAATCATAGCTCCACTGTCTGGGGTTTAATACAAAAGTTCCGCAATGAGGTGTTGCCTGCATATGTTACTAAAATAGCTTCAAAACTGGTAGTTGCTAGAACCTTTTGTTAATATCCTCCTGTGTTGATTGCTACTGGTTTGCATCATTACAATTTCAAGAATGTGGCTGGGATTGATATTTTTCTGTCTCTCAGCAGTACCATCTACTGACCTTCCTCTGCCACCCTTAAAGCCTCGAAAAGTTTGGATTGTGTACTCTGCCGATCACCTGCTGTATGTGGATGTGGTACTGAAGTTTGCTGAGTTTCTGATGACTGTCTGTGGCACCGCTGTAGCCTTAGACCTGCTAGAAGATCATCAGATCTCAGAGCTGGGGCCGTTACCCTGGCTTACTCGACAGAAGAAGGAAATGGAAGACCTATCTTCAAAGATCATCGTCTTATGCTCACGAGGCACCCAGGCCAAATGGCAGGCCATGCTTGGGAGTGTGCCTGTTTGTCTCAAGCAAGATCAGCAAAAGCCAACGGGAGATCTGTTCACCCCTGCCTTGAATTTGATCTTGCCAGATTTCAAGAAGCCAGCCTGTTTTGGAATGTATATAGTCTGCTATTTTGATGGGATAAGTAGTGAGAAGGATATACCTGATCTGTTCAACGTCACATCCAGGTACCAACTGATGGACAAGTTTGAGGATGTTTATTTTCGGATTCAGGACTTAGAGAAGTTTGAACCTGGGCGCATCCATCGAATCCAGGAAATCACAGCTGAAAATTACATTGATACCCCTAGTGGGAGGAAATTGAAAGAAGCGGTACAAAAATTCAGGAACTGGCAGATGGAGCACCCAAACTGGTTTGAGGCTGAAAGCATCTGCCTGGATAATGAAGAAGAGTTGCAGTCCCTAAACAGAGAGAGCCAGGTGGATTCATTGCTAAGCGAACCAGGTGGAATTGTGAAACAGCAGCTGCACCTACGGGAGCCTGACCCTAACTGCTGTTATGTCGTCAACCTCCACATGCATGAAGGTGAGAGCAGGGGCTGTAAACTACAGCCTCAGCTTAATCTGTGTGGAGATCCAACTTCTCAGATGATGGTCATTCCTATGGATGAGGCCCCTCAAGTTCACGTAGTGGAGCCTCTCTCTTCCATGGAAGATGAAAATATACTTGGTCATCATGTGCTGAGTAACGAGGACTGCATGGAAGGAGTTCCTCTTCTAGAGGCAAGTTTTCCAATGAGGAATAACGTCATCCTCCATGATGACTGTGAAGTTCCAGCAAGAGATGACCAGAGTCATGCAAACCTCTCAGGTGAACTGAGGCACCGTCTGAATGGACTCATGTACTCTTTTTATCAGCAGAACGTCATTCCTTCAGATCCATCTTTCTGCCAAGAGGAGGCTGACAAGCAGCACCAGTTGGTCTTCGATGACCAGTGCAAAGACCAAAGACAGTCAGTCCAGTCAGACCAGGGCTACATCTCTAGATGTTCTCCTTTGCCTCCCGATGACCTTGTGGAGGAGGAGGATGAGGAGGAGGAAGAGGAAGATCAGGAAAACCAGGTGGCCTTTCATGAACTCTCTTCAGAGGTCTTGAACAGTCTAAAGAGCCTCCAGCAGCAGCTTTTTTTCCAGGACATTCAGCGGAGCTCTGAGTGGGGTTATCCAGCTGAGCTGATAGACATGAGCCAGTCTTCAGAAGGCTGTTAGGCTTTATCTGAGATCTGCTCCATTTGAAATGCACAGATGGAAGGTAGTACCGCACACAATGCTGAAACTGCATTTCCAGCACCATTCTTGTCCTGGTGTTACAAATGACTCGGTGGGCTCTTCCTGTCTGCTGCCAGGAGGCAGGATGGCCTGGCACGTGGGCAACAATCTCTGCTTCTAGTCTCTGTATGGAGAGAAGCATCAAATACTAGCCATCACTGTGAGAGCAGAGGCAGTTTACATGGAGAAATGTGTTGTATTGAATCCTCACTCACTGACTGCAGAAAAATTATTGCGGTTCATCCACTTGTGCCTTCAGAACTCCCTACGACTGTACTGGTTTTATTGTACTTGGACAGAAATCAAGGCCAGGAGTTAGAGAGTAGATTTACATAGGATGGCAAACTTTGCATTGCCAACTTAATAAATATTTTAAATATTTTGTTGTAAATACTGTGTTAAAGATCCGTGCCTTAAACTTGCTAGATTGGGGCTGTCTCTAAAGAATCACAGAATGGTTTAGGTTGGAAGGCACCTCTGGAGGTCTTCTGGTCCAACACCTCTGCTCAAGCAGGGCAACCTAGTGCAGGTTGCACAGGTCCCATGTTCAGACAGCTTTTGAATATCTCCAAGAAGGGAGACTCTACAACCTCTGGGCAACCTGTGCCAGTGCTCAGTCACCTACACAATAAAAAAGTGTTTCCTGATGTTCGGAAGGAACTTCCTGTTTTCGTGTGTGCCTTCTGTCTCTTGTCCTGTCACTGGGCACCAATGAAAAGAGCCTGGCTCTGTCCTCTTTGTACCCTTCTTTCAGGTATTTATGTATATTGATAAGATCCCCCCCAAGTCTTCTCTAGGCTGAACAGTCCCAACTCCCGTCATAAGGGAGGTGCTAAGGGCCCTTGACCATCTTTGTGGCACTTTATTGGAATCTCTCCAATATGTCCACGTCTCTCCTGTACTGAGGAGACTGGCACTGGATAAGTGTTCAAGGTGTGGCCTCTCAAGTGCTGAGTAGAGGGAAGCTTGACCTGTTGGCAATGCTTTGCCTAATGCAGCCCAGGATGCCATTAGCCTTCTTTGCAGCAAGGGCACGTTGCTGGCTCAAGTTCAATTGGTGTCCACCAGGACCCCCAGGCCCTTTTCTGCCAAGCTGCTTTCCAGCTGTGCGGCCCCCAGCACGTCCTGGTGCCTGGGGCTGTTCCTCCCCAGGGGCAGGGCTCTGCACTTCTCCTTGTGGGACTCAATGAGCTTCTGTCGGCCCACTTCTCCAGCCTGTTGAGGTCCCTCTGGGTGGCAACAAGACCTTCTGGTATATCAGCCACTCCTCACAGTTTTGTGTCATCTGTAAACTTGCCGAGGGTAAGCTTTGCCTTATCTTCCAGATCATTAATGAAAATTTTAAACAGGACTGGAGCCAGTATTGCTCCCTGGGATGCTAGGATAGGGGAATGTGTACCTTGAGCAGATACTGTTTGAGAGCGGAGTTAGCAGTGGCTGAGCGAAAATGAGTGAGATGTTCCTTGTGTGGGTATAGACTCAAGCACGGGTATTTCAGGCTAACCATTGTGAAAACTTCTTAATAATAGACTAAGGGGTTGATCTTCCCGGAGCAGTGATGGTAACTCCCAATCTTTCAAAAAGATTGGGCTGGATGCACTAAAAAGAGTTGTTCCCTGCAAGTAATTGCACGTTGGCCCCCGTAGCATTGACTGGGCAGTGGGCTAGTCGAGGCAAGCATTTACCTTACTTGTTACCAGTTTCTGCAGTCCAGCCTGCTGGATAATGGTTTGAACACAAAGCCTTTCTGCCTTGCATTCAGACAAGCTTGTTGTCTTCTTGTCTATGTTTACTTGTCAAATCTTGTGAGCTTTTTTTTTATTTCAGATTTTGAAAGTCTGATCTCAGAAAATAATCTGCTCTTTTGACTTGCAGCCAATATTGTATTATGCATATTTTGTAATTGTATTTGTTTATAACTTGTGTTTTGTTTCTTAAATTAAAAACAAGAATACTTTTTGATATATTTACTTAACTACTCTCATGTCCTCAATGCTGCCTAATTCCTTAGGTTAGTGTTTCTTCTAGAAATTTGAGACAAACCTGAGGCAGAACCATAACTGAACCAGCTGGCAAACACCAAACCGTGCCTGCAAGGCGCTTATGAATACAGCTGCAGACCTTCTTGTGGGAGGGCAGTGTGTGTCCCTGCAAAATGGGTGTTACAGAAGTGGAATGTTTGTAATTTCTGTGCAGGGCTTGTCAGTGAGGCAGGGCTGTTAAGAGAGCTAGCTTTCTCTGCAGCTAAATGCCTAGAAAAACAAAGAGAGGGACAGTCTCTGCACACATCCAAAGTTCAGACTCGGTGCCACCTTCATTTCATGTCTACACAAGACCTAATCCAGCAGGAGCTCAGCAAGTGACAACTGTGAGCTCGGTGTTTCTCCAGTGGGAACCCATTTCTCAGATTATGTAAATAATTGTCATCTTGCTGATCCCAGTTCTTGAAATTTTTTATCTTGCAGCAATTAGCATTCATATATATTTTTTCTTCCATGAGCCCTTTTCAAGTGGTATTCACTTCTGTAAATCATTTAAGTAGGAAGCTCAGAAGTGTCATCTGGATTTTTTTGCCTTTGTCTTTCCCTTCTCAAGTAGTCCCCGTGGTGTTGCAGCTTTTAGGATTCGGTTTCACTTGCAAGAAGTTTGTTTGACGGAAAAATCCAGACATTATTTTAGCAATCCAATGTGAGGAAAGCAAGTAACTCTAATGCATCTGTTGGTCCCTGAACATAAAATTGAAAAGCTCAGCAAGACTCAAAGGAGGGAATAAAAGCGCAAAATCAGTCACAAGTTTCTAATTTTATTTTAACAATCTTGCTTTTTAAAAAATACAAGTTCTGATTAATGCCAGGGGATGCCAAATGTGCACTGGCCACAGGCTTCATCTTTCATTTCATTTTTTCATTCTGGGAGTAGCCATCTCTTTTGCCAGGATAGCAAACAGCAACAAAATGCTAAAGAGCTGAGTTCTGCTACAGGCCTTGTAACAGGACTCCAAGGGACGTATGTCTTTGTGTGGCACAACCTTAGCAAAGTGTTACTGACCTGGACCAGTAACTAATGTTGGGCAGAATCTACAGTAGGTGTGCAAGGTGCGTTGGGTGAGGTATTGTTTGCACTTGGACAGTGCCACTAAGCATTTCTTCTACAGACAGATCTATGTTGTGGCAGAAGGGTGTAAATGGAAGTGAGAGCTCAATTACCAAAGGGAAGGGAATTCAAAAGGTGGAGCAGGCTTATAAACTGGGAATTGCAGAGCTTTAAATGTTTCCCTGTAATAAGTAATTGAAGTAGCAGCAGCGCTGCCCTTTTAATTGCAGGGGAAGGCTTTGGTACAGCCAGCTGCTACAAGAGCTTTATGCTTTCCAAACAACATATTTACTAACAACCTAGAAACTGTGGGGCTATAGAGAACTACTACTACAGAGGAACTTGACACAATAGAAGCATTGTTTTGTAGCGTCATCTGTCCCAGGCAAATTTTGTATCTGGAGACAAGTTTGAACTCTAATTTCAATATAGTCAAAGGTTTGAATATGCCATGGCTACGTAAGTTTCTGTTATGCAATTTTCTCACTAATGTCTTAAATGAAAAAAAAGGCACTCCCTGTTGAAACGGCAGCTTGTGCGCTATGAAGGGGCATGAATTACTCATTAGTAATTCTGCTGTGATTCTTCTAGTGTCTCAACTATGCTTATGCTTCAGTGTATTAGGGATTTCACTCACTTCTGGTGCTATCACAAACCACATCATAGGAGCAGCAAAACATAGCTGGGGGTGGATAGCTTTTTTTGCTTCACCTTATTTTGGGCACATATTTTTATCATTATCATTCAGCTGTTTGACTGAAGCAGGGAGTACTTCTAGGTGCAGGTAGCATCTCATTCTCTCTTGAATAGTACTGTAGCTCTGAGTTTTTGTTACCTGCCTAACACCGAGAAAGGAAGGTGTGAGGAAACTAGTATCTGTACAGCCATAACAGACCTGTGACTACACCCCCTTTGGCCAGGAAATTAGCATCCCCTAGACACAGCTCACATCACATAGGAAAAGTTTACAGTACTTAGTTTTACAATCACAGTCACTCACAGCACCAAGATTGTCCAGACAAAAAGAAGTTACACAAGAGATGGCCACTGGCCAAAATTCACACAACTGCCCACTCAAGGGCTCAGGTTAAAAATAAAGCACTGGTGGGAAAGTTAAGCCCAGTCTCTGCCGGCTCTTTGTTTGGCAGCGGGAGAGCAGCAAGCCAGCTCTCCTAGTTGCAGCTCTGAGCAGGACAGCGCCGTCGCCCCATCTTGTCCAGCCCCCAGGGCTGGCGGAAGAGCCCCACGGCAGCCATGGTTGTGCCCGCAGGAGCTGGGAGTTGGCAAGGCTGTAAACAGGTTGTGGTGGTGGTCCTGCTCTGGGGAAGGGGGTGGGATTGGGGCTCTGTCCCGCTGAAGCTGGAGCCCTGGAAGAGGGTGGGTATGGGCACAGAGCTCCAGGCAGGGCCTGCGGGCCTGCTGTGGGCCCTGTACAGGAGCTGGTTGTGCTCGTGGTCCCCTTGCCATCAGGACAGCTTGAAAAAAAGGCCCTGGACAGAAAGCTGTGCCATATTTCCAATGCATGCAGCCTTGCCCGGATAACAAAATAAAAGCCTGTGAGGGACAAAGTCCTTCCTCCAAGCGTGGCCTCTGTGCTCCTGCTTCCACGCAGGATTTCAGGAGCTGCATGAGCCAGGCGGAAGAGCAGGCCTTAACCCGCACCAAACATCCATGGAGCTTAAAACCAAAGATAACTCTGTTTCTACAAGACGTTGCCTATGATTAACTGTTGTCCCCCCCAAGGCCATGCACATGGAGGACAGGATGCTGGTACGGGGGCTTTCGCCAAGGCTCATGAGCCCCTCAGAGACTCCTGTAGTGCTTTGCTCTCCATGCTGCGAGGTGCATCGAGCGCAGGGCCACCCTGAGCAGCACCCGGCCCCTGGTTTGAGAGAGGGGCAGCCTGCAGGCTCAGCATGCACTCAAACAGACGTGGAAAGAGGGGGCGGAGGAAATCTTTCCAGCCTTCCCGGCCTACATCAAATGAACCCCTACACTCTGCATAAAAGAAAACCGACACTGATCCTGTAAACATGCATATTCACAGAGAAATGAGAGCCCCAGCGAGTGGGTGCTGCTGTCTGAAATAAGCAGTAGGCTGCAGTAAAACCCTGTTCTCACCAGAAGTAAATGTCTCGGGGGTAGTGAAATGGGGTGTGAGCCCCAGACCTGGTCCACAGCGTGTGAAGTCAACATAAGACGTGACAGGTTGGAGCACAGAGGTAGACTTTTCAGCTAGGAGGAAGGGTCTCCTAGGCTTGAAACGAGCAGGTTGCTTCCAGAGGCTCCCCGGCTGCTGCTTCTCCCCAACCCCCTCAGGCTCTGCATTGAAGCAGAGGTGGCGGTGCTGGGAGACCTGCTGGAACCAGGGAGCGCTTTCTTTGCCCTGCGTGCACCCCAAAGGCGTGTGGCTGTCGTTTGGGCCCCACTCGCATCCCATCGCCACAGTCAGCAGGATTTCCCAAACGAGGGGGAAAATATTCAACGGCCCCTGCCATTGAGGGGAGGAAAGGGAAACTGGACCCCGATGGTCATGCAGCAACCCGGTGTCTTGGCGGGGGAAAGGGTGGGCTCCTCCGAGCATCGCGGAGGGGCAGGAGGCCTGGAAGAAGCCTCGTGGTGAGGAGCGGATTGTCGGCGGTGGTGGGGTCTCAGCCCTGGGCGGTGACCGCCAAGGCGTTGACATACCCGTGGGGACCCACGTCGGCGTCCGAGAGCCCGTGGGCCAGCGGGGCGGCGGCGGCGGGGGGCATGGCGGGGGCTCCGTACTTGGCGGGCGTTGGGGCGGCGGCAGGCCGCAGGAGGCAGCAGGTCTCCAGCGCCTCGAGGCCGCGGCAGGCGAGGAAGAAGAGGTTCTTGAGCATGAAGAGGGAGAGCGGCTGCTGGTAGCGCAGGAGCAGGAGGCAGCGCAGGGCCAGCAGCGGGGCGTCCAGCAGCCCGGCGGGCAGCAGCAGGTGCAGGGCGAGGCGGGCGGCTCCGGGCGGCCGGGCGGCGCTGAGCTCGTAGAGCCACAGCACCGGCGAGGCCAGGCAGAGGAAATAGACGGCGACGAGGAGGTAGCGCAGCGGGGCGGGCAGCGGCGCCGGGCGGCCGGGCTGCAGCACCAGCTCGAGCAGGGAGAAGCTGTCGAGGAGGTCGAGGCAGGTGGCGAGGAAGGCGGCGGCGGCGCGGTGCTGCGGCGGCGGCTGCGGGGGCAGCAGCAGCTGCCCGGAGCCCTCGGTGCCGATGGCCCGCAGCAGGCAGTAGAGCAGCGGGGCGGAGAGCGCCAGGGTGATGCGGAAGCCGGTGGTGCCCAGCGGCAGGCGCAGCTCGATCAGCTCCAGGATGGAGGTGCCCAGGATCAGCGCCGCCTTGGGCGTGAAGGCGATGGAGTAGATGAGCCAGGCCAGGTGCGCGTAGGCGAAGTCTCCGCCGCGGGGGGGGCCCCCGGCCCCGCGCCCCCCGGCCCCGCGGCCGCCGGGGGGGCCGTGCAGCAGCAGCGGGTGCGGCGGCGGCGGCCCGGGGGGGGGCGGCGGCGGGGGCCGCTCCCGGCGGCGCGCCCGGCTGTTGCGGCAGAAGAAGATGCCCCAGCCGGCCGCCAGCACCAGGTCGGTGGCGATCCAGCTGCACCAGTACAGGTCGGTGACGGCGATCAGGTAGAGGTCCAGTAGCGCGCCCTGCCCCAGCAGCAGCACCAGGGACAGCGCCTGGAAGCCCCAGCGCCGCCCGCCCGCCGCCCCGCCGGGCCCCAGCAGCGCCCCCGCCGCCGCCCCGCCGCCCGCCGCCCCGCCGCCCGCCGCCGCCGCCCCGTACAGCTCCGCCGCCGTCATGCCGCGGCCCGGGCTGCCGCTGCTGCTGCTGCTGCCGCTGCTGCTGCCGCTGCTGCCGCTGCTGCTGCTGCTGCTGCTGGGGAGCGGCGAGGCGGCGGCGGGCGGCGGGGCGGCGGGCGGCGGCACCAGGGGCTTGCTGATGCTGATGCTGTCCTCCTCCTCCTCCTCCTCTTCCTCCTCCTCCTCCTCCTCCTCCTCGCCGGGGCTGCTGCGGGGGCTGCGGGGGCGGCGGGCCCGCGCCGAGCCCGAGCTCGACCCCGAGTCCCGCCGGCTGCCGCCGCTGCTGGAGCCCCCCGGGAAGAGGGGCTGCCGGTCGGCGGCGTGCGGCGGCGGCGGCGGCGGCGGCGGCTGGAAGGAGCCCGAGGAGGAGGAGACCGAGCGCTGGTTGGAGGCAGCGCGGTGCATGGTCCGAGCCGGCCCCCGAGCCGGCGCGCCGGGACCGACGGACGAGCCGCGGCCCCCGGCCCGCCCCCGGCCCGCCCCCGGCACCGGCACCGGCACCGGCACCGGCGGCGGCGCGGAGAGCCCGGGAGGCGGCGGGGGAGGCCGGGGGCGGCGCCGAGCCGCAACCGCAGCGGCAGCGGCAGCCGGAGCGGGCGTCTCCGCTGGCGGCGGGGGTGGGCTGGGGCTGGGGCTGGGGGGGGCGAGGGGTGGGCGGCTGTGCGCCGGGGGGGCCAGGAGGGGAGGGGAGGAGAGGGGAGGGGGAAGGCTTCCCCTCTCCGCCTGATCTCGGAGTGCCTGCCCCAAGACCCCCGCCAGCGGAGCCCCCTGGGAGGGCCACACGCCACAGCCCCCGGCCCCCCCAAAAATTGGAGGTGCTCCAGTGGCGCTGGCCTCCCTCCGTGCCTCTAAGACGAGGCCTGGCACGCACAGCCTGCAGCAGGGCACGGAGCTGAGGCTCCTCGTCCGTGGTGCTGGGTGCTGGGTGCTCGCTTTCAGTCTGCCGTGAGTAATTGAGCTTCAAAGTAAGTGGCTTTTACCGCACGGATTTCTTGAGTTCAGCCAAGCCAAGTACTGAGGGCTCTGCCCAGCTTGCCTTGATGGGGCAGTTGCTTCAAATTGATGTGAATAGCCCTCAAGTTCCTACTTTACTGAAAGCACCTCTCGGGGCCTTTACTGAACCACTAGCAGTGTCCTCGAAATGAGCTAGGGTCTGCCACAGCACCAGTACTGATGGCTTGGCACACCACGTCCCAATGTGGCCTGGTGCTCAGCATCATTAGCCCCTCACTCCTCCCCATGCCATCACCTGTCAGCCCTGTGAAGCTTCCTGAATAAGCTGTACCCACAAACGTCGTATTAACTATGATTTCTGATAAAGAGCCAAAGTGGCTTGACTTTTGCAGGTGAATGCTAATCAAAGTGTGGGGCCGAGCAAGACCCCAGTGCTTAGTACTGGGAAAGGGCAGCCAGGACAGAAGTTACAGCCATCTAATACACTTCGGTGCAGGCTCCCTGAGGAGATCTGTCCTAGTAAATACCAGTGGGTGCTCTTGATGACAAATTAAAACCAGTTGGGGCTTCCAGGAGTATTGATGCTGGAAAAAAAAATGAGCAAGGGAAGGGGAGAATTTGGGGTGGGTTGACAGGAAGATTTCTTTACACAGACAATAATCAAGAGAAAAAGGAGGGGAAGAAGAAGAATCACAGCAGAAGTATTACGTTCAATGGAGACTGGAGCAAAGGGGCACAGATAAATTTGTTTTCTAAAAGCATGGTCAAGACAGCAGAAAAAGAAAACCAGCTAAGATAACTGTAGGCCATGCAGCTTTAGTCTAGTTCCTTGGCAGCACAGTACAGAGGTGGTACAATCTCTAAACTGGGCCAGCAACCCTCAGGTGTTCCCATGGTCTCCCACACTTTGCTGTCCTGCTTTAAAGTCCATGCTACCGCACCTCTGCTGCCCTTACCTGCATGGCTGGGTCACCTGTTTTCACCTGTTTTCTGCTGTGCTCACACTGTGTTTTCAGTGCTCAGGTACACTTGCCAGGATTCATCGTTGCACCTGTGCTACTTGTGTCCATTGCATTCCTCTAACTCACCTTGTCACAGTGCATAGTGTGAGATGAGACCAAGCGTGCATGCACACGGGTGCTATTTACGAGCCCTTTCTCTCTAATTCCACATTTCTATAGGCAAGTAAAAAATACTCATTTAAGAAGGTCAGTAACTGTAGCATATCATGTGAAATAGGAGTGTTCAAAGTAGCAGTCCAGCCTGGAGTGTGTGAGTAGGACGTTTTGTGTGTAGGATGGTGCCAGGATGGAGGACGTGGGGCCTGATCCCAGCACAGGACAAGCACGACACCCGTGCTGCTGCTCACAGAGGGCCTGGGTGCAGCAGGAGGCACCCCTGGCCTTGTAACTGTCACAAGTGTCACTGGCATTCACAGTGAGCCCAAAGAGGGCTGTCACCATTCGTTTTCCAGCAGGCGATGAACCGCGTGGCCCTCTGAGCCTGAGGGCTCTCAGAGCAGGCCCCAGACAGCTCTGGGCATCACCACACGTATCTAGGCCAGGCAGCCGGTGGCCCCAGCAGGAAAACCGCTCACTTTTAAGTGGCAGAAATAATGCAGTGCTGCTTTCAGCTGAGCAGCTTATTCTGAGGGCTTTCAACATGCAAGAAGACAGCGAGCAGAGAGACGCCTCTCCTTCCCTTGCCAGATACGCTCCCACCATGTTTGCACTCCGGCCCTTCAAGGTGTGTGACTTTGGAGCTGAAAGCGTCACGTCTGGGCTCCAACACCAGGCACTGACTGTTTCACCTGCAAGGCTTTCTCTCTTTGAGAGACTTGCCTGCCAAAGAAGAAAATGATGTCCAAATGATTTCTCTGACTGCAATTTTTGTACAAGTGGACAAACAGCTTGCTTAGGGCTCTGTGGCTATCCTGCTATATACAGAGCATGAGTCCTGAGACCATGGGCAAAGGGGAGGTTTGCTGTCTGCGCTGCTGTTCCTGGCTCAGGTAGGGACCAGTGCTGCTCCTCTGTGAGCAGTACCTGGAGCTCCCTCGCTGCGGCCATGGCTCACAGTTTGATTTGGCTCGGCCTCAGCAAGGCCATGAGGGCTTGGCAATGTCGCCAGCTGTGCCTCATCATTTTGGTTTACACACTAGGTTCAGTGGCAGCGTAAGGGTGTGTGATCAAAGGCGGAGGGTGAAGTCACGTTCTTACGTACTGAATCCTGGGCTTTATCTAAGGTGGGTACATTCACCTGGTCCTTCTCAGGGTAAGCCAACATTTGAGTCACTGGCATGATTAATGTGACAGGGACTGGTCAGTCCTGAAGATTAGTGTATCAGTCTTGCTTTTAACACACTTCCTATTCCACCGCAAGAAAGATTTTCAACCTCTGTGACAGGACATGGAATGAAAATTGAGCATCCCGGAGTGGGGCAGCGGGGTGCTAAGTGGACCCACCTGGCTGAGCACCTGCAAGGTGGAGGGACCTGCACCGTGTCCTCCCTGTGAGCTTGGGCCTGCTGGGCCTGGGGCTGTGTGAGCAGGGCAAGGGGAGCCTTTGGAAACAGATCTTGGGAGACTGAGGGATCCCTGATGGACTGGATAAGGCCCCGGCATTGAAGGTAGGCAAGTGGGAAGGGGGCCCTGCAGTGAGCAGGGATGGGGGGTGCTGGCAAGGAGGGTGGGAGTTCAAGGGCTTCCTAGGGCTGAGTATGGCTTCAGCAGGGCAAACAAAACCCAAACAAAGAGAATTAAAAACAACAATAACAAAAAAAGAGCTTATTTGTGTGGAAAGAAGCAGAAATTGTGCCTGTACCTTAAAAGGGGAGTGAAGAGAGAAATGTCTTCTACGTGAGAAAGCACTGAAGAGTTTTTGTAGCACACTGTAGGCTGAGATATGACAAGCTGATGCTTCCCGTGTGATCCAGTTACTTAATGCAATGTGCAGCCCTTGGAAGTGTTAGTGCTTAACCATTACTGTTAAAACATTAAAAAGCTAAACTATAAATAGCTTCTACTCTTCAGCAGCTCCAAAGCTATGTTTCTGGCTTCTTTATACATTTAAGTAAATACATAGAGGGTGTGTGTGTGTGTATGTATACATTTAAAGGCAAGCAGCAGACAACAGTTTTGTGAAATAGTTGTAGTGAGTATCTAAAATGCTCCTGGTTCTAGTTTATACTACCAGCAGAAATGAGTAGTGTGCCCTCAAAAATACCCCTGCTGGGGGAAAGACAAAAACTTCTTGAGGGCAGAACTCAAGAGTAAACAAACTAATGACTCAATTGCTTGGTAGGAAAAAAAAAAGGAGTGGGGGGACAAATATATGCCTGAAAGAAAGACTAGAAGCTAAAACCCTAATTATACCCTGCAGTAAGCTGTCAGAAACTGGCAGCAGTGGGAGGGAGGGAAAGAGGCAAAGCTGATTTCAGTGAGTTTGAGCATAATCTGCTGTAACCGTGGTTAAAACGCCTTTTGTGTGGGAAAGGAAGGTTCTGGGATTCTCCAACACAGGCTTTGTACTGCACTGACTTAGTCTATTCAGATGTTCAGGGTTGAAGTTACAGTGAGTGTAGAGCAGTTTCACCTGGCCAGCACCAAAATTCAAAGATTCCTCAGCTTCTCCACCTCCAAACACTGAGTCTTTGTAACTAAACTGCTGATCCAGAATTATGATTTGAGGAATACAGATACTCTTCAAAAAGGGATAAAGGTGTAACTATCTGTTACTGGTAATTACATTTCAGTTCAAAGAGCTTTTGATACCAGCATAAAATGTGGAGACCTTTTCTTTTCATGCTTATTGTAGTGGGTTAGGGGTGTGAAGAGAATTTGAGGGTTGTTCTCAGTATTTTGTGCTTAATAGGTCTTAGCATACAGTGTGTATTGGAACTAGCCTTGAGGAGAAAGTGAAATATCTTAGTAGTTGAACTGGTTTATTACAGTGAATCACTGAAAAAGGCATTACTTGATGGAGGCAGCTTGGTTCTGAGAGGGTGTGTAGCTGTCTTGCTGGTGTGGGGTTTTAAAGTGTTGCAGACCGGATCCATAAACGTCTTTACGTTGTTTGTGTGGCTGCATGATTTGTCCATGTGGACTTGCATTTTTATAAATGAAGTTAGATTCAGTGGACAAAGGGTGTGGGCATGCCCCTGAAAGGCCAAGGTCTATGAGGAGGTAATTGCTTAGTCTGTGTTCACAGCCCACCAAAATCTACAGACTAAGCATTTCTCAGGGCTTACTCTAGTAGGTGTTTCCCACAGCATCCACCTGGGAGGCAACTCCAACTTGAACAGTGCACTCAGTCCTTCCTGTTTGAGTTGTTCCTTCTTCAGTGTTTCCTAATGCCAATGTTTAACTGTGCTCTTTATGTTGGTTAAGGGTGTCTGTGGGACCCTAGCTGGCAGCTAAGCTGTCTCCTTCAAGAAGGGACACCTTTGCTCTGATCTGCTCCTGTGTTTTAACAACAGTACAGTGATTAATAGCATGCATTTGAGAGGTTTGGATTTCGATCTCTAAACCTTGGTCTGCCCTACATTTGGTGAATGCTCCAGCTACTAGAGTACTGGATAAAATGAGGGGATTGGTCCATGTTTTTTATTATTATTTATTTATTTGAAGTCCAAGCCATAGGTCGTTTCTCCAGGATGTGGACTACTACTCTATTCCTTCCCTGCTGAGAACAGGAATTCTTGTCCTCTCCCTCCACAACTGCTTTTACTGCAAGGAACCGATTGTTCCTTTCAACATCAAGTTCTCAGGGCTGTGAGTCGTGCGTGCATGTTTTGTGGTCTAATGTGCCTCCTGCGAGCAGTGAGCTTTGTAGATAAAAAACCTTCTGGTGGAAAAGCTCACAAGTGAACTATTGCACATCTGTAGTTTCTAGACCATTAAAGCTGATAGTTTTCACCTAGGAGGATCTTTTGTTTTCCATCTGCTGAAGTCAGTGGAACCTTTAGGCTCTAACGTGACTTTCTCTCAGTATCTGTCTCAACTTCACTCACTTTCTTCAAAAGGTACCAGAGCAGAGCTCTTGTCAAACAGGGTGGGTTTCTTAGGTGATCACAAAGGGTTTAACACACAGTGCCAAGGAAGCTTCTAAGGGCAAGGATGGCTTTAATATGCCCTCAGGCTTTTTCTTCATCTGCAATAGCAGACAAAGTTGGTGGTATCTAGCTTGTTGCTTCCCCACCCAGTAGAAGTTATCATTACAAACAACTGGTTAGGTCAGGTCACAGCTAAGTGCCTAGTGTGAAAGCACCTCATACAGGTGGCATACCAAAATCGACTGCGGAGAGTCAATCAGGCCATCACGCGACGTGGCATGTCCTTTCCCCCCTCCTCCCTACAGAGCAGGAATGGTCAAAGTCTCGCTCATCTCATCTGAGTATGGCAGACGTACAGTTTACAGGGAATTACAGATCAGTCCTATCAAAAGCATTGCTGGAGGGGTATCTTTCAGGGTGGTTCCCTCAAGACAATCTGATATTGCCTTGATGAACGGAACAAAAGACAGTTTGGTGCTGATAATCTTCTAGGGCAAAGGTATGAAAGAAGCCAGGACAACACTCATGAAATGCACACACCACATGCTAAAATTTATTTCAAAGAAAACCTCTTTTATTATTTTTATATGTGCTAGTTAAAAGAAGCAGCTCTGGAACTGGGTTAAACTTAATTTGAAAGGTAAAACAATCACAGCTTGTGATTTCTCTGTACCATACATAATCACCCTGCTACAGTGCACATGACATAATCTGAACCATTATCCATTTATGGGGAGTAAGGGGAGGGAAGGGCAGAAAGACACACCAGGATTAAGATTAGAAGGAAGGGTACAGTAGTGTTATATGATTCCCTGAATGCCAGGCTAATAGTTGCATGTGCCCTGTCGAATAAAGGAATTGTCTTCTTTGTCCACCATGTTATTACATGATGTAAAAGCTCTCTGCTTCAGATCCAAAATGAAGTCTGTTCCTCCCTGCTATTCTCAGTTGTCTCCTCTTACCACATATCCCCTCTAAGCTTGACTAAAAGCGATCCATCTGTGGAAGATGGAGTTGTTAGGATCAGGACTTCACCCTGTTCATTGCATAGGGTAGTGCACCATATAAACATTAAGGAATCAGGAGAACAAGTGAAGTCCCCTCTCCTTCTTGGTCCAAAAATCTGCACCGAAGTATGCTTACTCTGAACCAGAGAAATAACAGCTGCTGAAACGCCACATCTGTGCAATACATGAGAAAAACGAAAGGATATGTTCCAGCCAAACTTGAAGCTAATTCCAGGAAACTGCATTTCCAAGGAAAAAGGATTTCACTGAATTCTAGCACTAGCATGTCCTGTAGATGAACTGCAGATAAGCTAGGAGCCTGCACAGCGCCCTACCCCAACACTGATGGAACAGAGATCTGGCAAGCACTTTCCTCAATAGAAGTAACCAAGTCGGTATCAGCGGCAGGAGAACCCAGATTTCCTACTCCATCCACTGTGCCTATACAATTCCTGGGAAATGACTTTGACAAAGTGCAGTTTCAAGGGGTGAGCAGGGGAAGAAGGGCAAGGTCTCTTGCTCAGACCACGGGTAGCCTATCTAATTAGTGCACAGACCAACAAGCAGAGCCTTTGATACAACCTTGCTTGGTAAGAATTGGAGAAAGGCTACAAGATTTTTCTAGATTTCTTCTCTTCCCCTCTGCCCGATTTCAACTTGCAAGTGAAATATTGCTTGAATTCCCTACCAGTGAATTTCCTCCTACGCGTTTTAAAGACTCCCAGAGCACTGCTTCAACACTAACATAGTTAAAAAAAAAAATAAAAATCTGGAGCTAATCCAAAGCAGATTCACATCAGTCAGATCTCCATCGCTACTCTTCTGAAGATGGAGGTGCCTTCTCACTCTCTGTGCAAATGCAAACCTGTTCCCTTGTTGCACAGGGCCCTACCTCCTTCCTCCTGATACCTACTCCACTTCCAGCTAAGTGCCACACATGTTGAAAGGAGACTACAAACTGCCTGTGATTTCTCAAAATCCCTCTGTGTGTTCCTTCCACAAGCTATCACTGGCATCAGCAGCCACCAGTGTACAAGATTCCATTTGGGACAGCAATTTCGGTAGCACTACACCCCTCAGGGAACGTTGGTTCAGCAGCACCTGGTCTTAATGAATAGTAAGAGAGCTCTACCAAAGGCCACTGCGCACACAGATGGACAGACCCCAGTATTTCTGCAGAGGAGTACCTAACAATTGGAGGGCATGGCCAGGAGCTATCACCAGCAATCAGCTCTCTGAGGTCTACCTAATTATGGCCTAAAAGACGGTTCCCAACTAATCCTATGAAAGTTATCACCCAAATTTGCAAATATTGCAAGGAAAAGGAGCATTCTTCTTCCTGCACTGGATATCACCTGTGAAAAGTGCAGCTGAGGGACGCAACAGTTAGTTTATGAATAAATGGGACTTGGGCCTCCAGTATTACACAGTGGGTCCACAGCACATTTGTGACTCTGGAGATGCTCTGAAATCTAAAAGATGTCCCTAAGTTATATGCCAAGTCCCTCCCTGTATTTATACTTCTGGGAACTGTAGATAAGCCTTTGTTTTGTGCAAGATGATGAAATTATTTTTTCCTCTCCAGTGAAAGGCAAAGGATTCAAATCTAAATTTGTGTTTCACACACTACAGCTGCTCTTAGAAGCAGCCAAATGATTCTTGTCCTGGTAAGACAAAGGAGAAGAATCCCAGCTAGTGAAGAGGCTCTTTTCTGTTATGATTTCACAAGAGGTAAATTCACCCCAAGAGGTATTTTTCTGCTCCTATTCAGAACATAAAGCCTGGAGAAATAAGCCATGTAAAAGGGCCTCTCTGCCTGGGTCGCTGAGTGCACCCAGTCCCCTTCAGACACAGAGCCTGCCATAACTTAAGAAAAGAGCCTGCTCTGCAGTGTGACCTTCCTAGGAAGACACATCAGTATCAAGAGGATAGAAAGCTGCTGAAGCAGATGGATGCTGAGATATTAAGATCTACACAGTTCTTCTGCACAGAACATTTTGCTTGTACCATGTGCTTGGAGCTGCCTGGCTAAGAAGGAAGAAGGGAAGTGAGGGCAGAGCAGGCCTATTTCTGATCTGTGCGTGGTGTGAGCTGGATATAACTAGGAACACTGACTCATTTGTGCTGGCTCCAAAGGCTTTCTACTGCATATGCAAAACTGACATGTTTCTAAAATCATGATGCTCCTCTGGAATTAAGACGCTCCTTGCTAATCCAATTTTTCACATGGATTTCCCGAGCAGTACTTGCTTAACGTCTTTGCATTGTCTAAAGAAACACAGGGCCTGATCTTCCTCTGGATAGCCTGAGCTAGGAAAACAGAGGCAGTAGAAGGGGCATGCCATTAAGGATATGGAAATGTTCTTCAGCAGGGAAGTCCCAGTTCATGTTAGGGGGACTCTACCTGCATGCTACAGGAAAAGGAGGGAATAGGGATCAGACCACATGGGGTATTCCAGAGTTGCAAACCACATGAGGGAAGAAAGGAAAAAAGAAAGTGAGGGACAGATAAATTTGTACTATCAGAGATGAAGAACGGGGATTTTGAGTTCAGGTACTGTCCTGGCTTGATGATCTCCTATCTCAATCCTTGCATGCAGAGAAGGAACACGGCTGGGCTGTGACTTGTGCTGGTTGGCCCTTGCTCTCAGGGGCCCCTCTTTGGAAGCTGTCAGCTGGAGCAGGGGGATGTCCCTTGCACCAGCTGGGGACAGGGTGGGCACCACAACACCCTCTTTCTTCAACACTGAGTACTGGGCAAGGACACCTCTGGAAACTCAGACTCTGCAGTGGTTTCCTCCGCTCTTGAGAACAGGCTAATGGCTCCCTAGGCAGGATGCAACACAGCAGAAGTGTTCACAAGTGCCAAAGAGGGGGTGGGAATAACATGACTTCCCACGTGGCCCTGCAGCAAGCTGCTCTGGCTACTGCTGCTTCAAGGGGCCCAGCCCCTCCATAGCTGCTGGAGGACTGCAAAATGGGACTTTGTTTCAGAACGACAGTGATACAGCGGCAAATCCCCAAGCAAGAATTTGTTAAAGTCCACAGGCACTTATTCTTTATAGAGAGAATGCTAAGACTTAAAGCCTTCCCTTGGCAGAGTGCCACAACACAACTTCTGGCTGGACAAATGGCACATGGTATGAATGGCACATTGACTGATGGTGGCTCCCTGCACAGGGAAGAGCTTCATCCCCAAATAGATTGCAAGGAAGAGCGTGGGCTTGCCTGAGCCTCACAGACAAAGTGGGGGAAAAGAAAGAACTCTCATAGCTGAACAAAACTGGGATTGCTGGGGCAAGAGTCCTCCTTGTATCCTGTTTCCATTATGGCTCAATTTGTGATTACAGCAATTTAAGTTCACAGTTAAAAGCCTGCTGGCAAGATTGCAGAAGAGTATCAATAAAAGTGAGGGGCTTTTAGTGCTGAAATGGAGAGTTCTCTTTCATGTTGGCTAGGTTAAAAGATCGCCCCAGGTCTCTCCCCATTCCTCCCCTCTCCACTATATATAATTCCTGACAGTAGACCTTTAGGCACACCTGTCTCAACCCTAGCTCCAGTTCTCCTTCTTGAAAGCAAGCTGCACAGCTTCATTCACATCCTGCACAATGTATGATGCCTCCACCAGGCTGGGGTCGAAGCCGAAGTCCCGATGGCCGTGGAACACAGTCTCTGTGTTGCGCTCCTCTGGCTTACTGGGAACTTCTGCGTTGTGGCGGTAGACCCCAGTGCAGACCAGAATTGACTTGCAGCTCTCCACTGCAAGGCAGTCCTCGGTTTGGGGACTGGCTGCCTGTGGGCTCCTCTTCAGCCCAGCCTGGACCTGGTTCCGTTGAGCTGACTTGAGGTAGTTGTTGTAGAGGTTTGCCCCATAGACATCAGACATAGGGTTGTCCCTGGGTAAGGTCACAGCATGAAACAGAAATGAGAAACCAACCCACACAACGATTTCTGGCTCTGGCAGTCTGGGAGTAAGGCAGCACTGAGGGAGGAAGGGGTACGAGATATTTGCTAACACCAGGAGAGCCACCTAGACTAGCCACCTAGAGAGCCACCTAGGCAGTCCACTTACTGGTGTGTCCCATTCGGCTGTGGTAAAGGCCACGTGCTTCATAAATATCTTCTTTCAAAGGGAAAAGGTCATGTCCAAAGCAATTTTAGCCATTACTGTCATGTAT
The DNA here is from genome assembly GCF_013377495.2 of Cygnus atratus. Classification (NCBI taxonomy): domain Eukaryota; kingdom Metazoa; phylum Chordata; class Aves; order Anseriformes; family Anatidae; genus Cygnus; species Cygnus atratus. The sequence goes on from NC_066362.1 coordinate 66,011,161, forward strand.
TCCCTACAATCCCAAGTGTTTGGCCTAACTGGGCTAATGGTACTACACTTGGGTCTTTTACCTTGTTCTTTAAACGAGTCATGCTACGTGCACACTGCACCCCCAGTAACAGCTTTGCTAGGCTGACAGTGCCCTTCAAATTAGAAGTGTAGGGTGCAAAAAGATAACATCCCCTGTTCTGAGATGTGAGGCTGCACACTTAACCACGGGGATTTCGGTATTTGTTTTAGATATCTCCGTTAAATAAAACCACTTAAATCAGTACGCAACTCCCTAAGCAAACCAGAAAGTAAATCAGTCTCTTACCCAATTGCATAGAGGCGTCGGATGGGAGAGTTCCAGCCCTGCTTTTTGGCTTGCTCGTTTATCAGGTATTCGGCATAGCAGTAGGTGACTGTGCTGGGTTTGCCAATCAAGGCCTCGTACTTCAGCTCCCGGCCTGTCACCTTCTTGTAGATGTTCTCCAAGCAGAGAAGGAAAGTGCCATGGCCAAACCTGTTCCAGAAAGGTCATCAGTGTCCCCAGTCACACCACTTGCATGGCAAACACTCCTCAGAGAGGAGGACAATCCATCTGCTGTAACCAGGATACTGCAGCGTTTGGACGTGGCATCTGCCCACAGACTCCTACACATGCAGTGATCTGGTTCTTGCTTCTTTAAAGTTTGTCTTAGTTTCTCATGCAATTTTTGTGTTTCTGCTGCTAATTATGTCACACAGTCAGACTAACGCTAAAAAAAATACTGTGTCAAAAAAGGCCGTCTGCAGGAGAGCTGTACGAACCACCCTAAAATTTTTAAATGTGCTTTTTACCTGGGCATCTTGGCCTCAGCCATCCACAGGAGATCCATGTTGCAGGCAAGGACAGGCAGGTGGGGGTATGGTATTTCTTCCAGCTCTGCCCCAGGGCTCCCATTGCTCAAGAGTACGTCAATAATAAGTTGCAGGCTTGTCTCCCACCTCACTGGCTCACCAAACAGAATCACCCCTGGAAGATGTCAAGAGATGCTTGGAAACTCAGTGTCCATGTACACGACCTGCTACCAAAAGCTACCCACTACAATCCCTCTGCTGGAATGTCCTGGCTCATACAGCTACCATCAAAACGCAGCTGATGCCAAAGTGCTAGTCTGCATGGCACTGGATCACATTCACCACTGCTTCCAGATGTTGAAGCACAGTACACATAAAAGCTGGCTTTACTCTTACTGGCTTGTGCTTCATGTTGCATGAGGGCTGCCTGGCTGCCACCTGGCTGTACCCTCTGAATAAGCTGCCCGCAGATACCGACAAGCTGACAGCACGTCATTAGCTCCCATCCCAGCTGGCTTGCCTTACTGTTATTTCTGCTTGCTGTTCATATGTAAACAAAGGCCACTGCTTACCTTCTATAGTGGGGAAGCCAGTGGTTGGAGGAGGCTGCCAAAAAAAAAAGGAGTAGGTTAGTAATGCAAAGTCTAATGCAGTCTCCAAAACAAAACTAAAAATGCTTCCTCTGAAACTGCCAAGGCAGTCCCATAAAGGGTCAGGACAAGGCCACCTTGAATCCCAAGAAAGATTTCCCCCACATTCCCATCCCAGATTGGATTTCGCAGATCTTGCGTTCCTGTCTCTCAGACCTGGAGGTGTCAACCAAGCCATTTTACCAGTCACTGCAAGGAATAGTAGTGAAACATAGGCATGGCATTAGTAAGCAAGGGGGAAACAGACTGTCCTTCCAGCAGGAGACAACACAGGGAACAGCAGAGAGATGCTGGCTGCACAGCACCAATCCCAGGCTCTCGCTAAAGGTCACGAGCAGCCGAAGTCTGCTCTGCGACTTTGCAGCTTCTCCACCTCATGTTGTATCCTTTAAGAAACACCACACCAGACCACTTGTTCCACCGATGTGTCGAGAAATTACCAACTCCTTTGGCCTCCGGCTCTGATCCACCATGTCCAATAAGGGATATGCCTTCCTCAGTGCCTCTATGGTGACCACATGCTTGAACCCCAGGCTATTTCCGTTCATCAAGGAATCACATGAGTTCTGTTTTTTGTTTGTTTGGTTATGTTTTGTTATTTATTTTTTTTAAGTTACTAGCAAAGGCATCTATAGGATTAAGAAATGCTAGTCCTAGTAGCAGAGCAGTTACATAAACCCGGTAATGCATAACTTCAGGGCTTTCAATCAAACTGTAGGTTATGCTTCAACCTAAAGGTGGCCTTAAGGTTTACCAAAAAAAAAAAAAGCACAGACTGGAGTGATTTACTTTGTAATCAGGAACACCTGCAAGTAGGAAGAGCACAGAGGTGGCTCCAAGACAGAATGGATGTGCTTCAGGAAACCTTTAAGGCCAGCGCTCTAGTACTGAGGCACTGCAGGTCAGGCTTCTTGGCTAGAAGCAGAATCAGTGAAGCTCTGGTCAGCTTAGCTGGTGAAAAGACAATGGTGCGTGCTGGTAAAAAGACACAAGGGAAGGCTAAGTTGCATTCGCTTGCAGAACACCTTTCCATTAGCTCATCCTGCTTGTCTTGGGGAAGCACAGCAAAGCCAAAGTTCTGTACCAAATGCAGGCAGAGGTTAAGCACAAGGTGTGACTGCACACGTGTACAAAAGGGGAGGGTCTGTTCTGTGTGTTCCCTGTTCCAGTTCATTTTGTTCTCTGTGGGACCTGTTAAGCTAACTCAAAGAAGCCATTAAAGCCCTCAGTTAGAGAGACAGAACCATGATCCAAATCCACCCCTTCAGAGAAGCTAAGCAAGCAGGAGCAGGTTAGGATTAGGTTCTCCTTCCAGAGCTAACCCTGGCGTCGAAGGTGATATGCCTTCAAAGGCCCAGGGAACAGGGCTGTGCAAATGAGGGGAAGCTGCCCAAAGCACTTCAGTGATGAAGCTGACGGGCTGAAATGGTGAGTAGGTGCATGGACCAAGATGCTGTAGATATTGCAGGCAGTTCTTACCTCCCTGCAGGTATGAGCTATGTCAGACCCTTACCTTGGGAAGGCAGTATGCGTGTGGGATTGTCTTTTAAACCATGTTTGTACCGCGATGCTCTGGCTCTAGTGATACTTGAGATGCTTCAACTGCTTTTAAATTGCTGGGGAAAACCTTTGTTGTGGAAGTGCTGGGATTGATCTATAATGCATGTTGCCAGAATTGGAAGGAGCGTAACTTTATCTCAAGAGTGAGAGAGACCCAAAGGCTGTGAGCCCCCGATGACATCTTGCTAGCAAGAAGAGTAACACAGCTCACAGGAGAGGCAATCAGCATGAGAAGTGAAACGCTGACCAAGGAAAGTCAAGAAGGGCCTGAGATGGAGATCGACAGTAAGTGCCTACATGTGAGCCTCTCCACACGGGTGCCTCCCAATAAGACAAGAGTGGAGGCCTTTCTGTCTCCTTGCACCTCCACAAGCTGACCAAGCAGATGTTATGTGTAGGGGCAGAGCTGGAATGGCAGCATGTAGCGGGGAAGCAGCAGCAAGAAGCGGGACAAGCACAGCAAAGGATACTTGTGGGCGTTCTCCTCCACGGGCCCCTGCCCGGCCACCAGCATGCACTTCTGGTGGAACTGGCTGAAGAGCCGCAGCGGGCTGTGGGACAGGATCACCTGCTCCGGAGACACCTGCGGGGAGAGGAGAGGAGAGGCAAGGAGAGGCTGCCGGGGGGCACACAGGGCCGACGTCCCCAGCCCCGAGGTTCTCCCGGGCGCCCCTCACCTGCAGCCCCAGCGCCTGGGACAGCTCTCGGGCCTTGGCCGCCCGCAGGCAGTTGCCGGCGTTGGTCAGGAAGACGACGGGCACCCGCAGCCCCCCGCCGGCGCCCGCCAGCCTCCGGAAGGCCTCCCGGGCGGCGGGCACCACCTGGCTGCCCCGCACCAGCACGCCGTCGATGTCGAAGAGGAAGCCGAAGGCCGGCGGCTGCAAGGCGAGCGGAGGAGCGTGCGGTCAGCGCCAAGCCGCCATTTGCCGACCCCGGCCGCCACCCAAGCCCCAGCGGCCGCCCCGAGCCCTCCGCGGGCCCCGGGAAGGACGCCGCCGGACAGCCCGGCCCCCGCCGCCTCCTCCGCCGCCGCCGCCGCTCACCCGGCCCCCGGCGCTGCACCCCCGGCCGGGCGGCCCCGGTGGCCCCGCACCGCGCAGCGCCCCGCGCCCGGCCCGCAGGCAGCCGCGCAGCGCCATGCCGCCCCGCCTGACCGCCCGCCCGCCCGCCTGCCTGCCTCCGGCACGGCACGGCACGGCTCGGCTCGGCTCGGCTCGGCACGGCGGCGGGGCACGCCGGGGCTCGTAGTTCCCGGACTACAGCTCCCGGCGGGCGCGGGGCCGGCGGGGCGGGGCGGCGGCGGACGCGGCCCCGCAGTGCGGGAGGGGTCCGGGGTTGGGTGTGATACGGGGATGTGCGGGGGAGCCAGAGGTGCAGCCTGCGCCAGCTGTGGGAGAGGTGTGCAAAGTCACAAGGGCAGGAGGACAGCTAGAGGCTTAGACCCCTCCACATCAGTTATACCGAGTCTCACGGTGGTTTGTCTAACCCCTTCCCAAACGCTCCGGTGGTGGGAGGCTCTTGGTTTTGTTGCTGAGCCTATTCCAGCGCTGTGTGGTCTGGTCTTGTGGGTTACAAAGGTTTCACTCCACCTGAGTTCAGTCAGAGGTTGCTGCCACTTACCCTGTCTGCAGTGCACATGCAAAGGAGGAGCTCCATGACCATTTTTTACACCTATGAGAACTGCTGCCCTGCCTTCACTCAGTCTTTTCTATAGAAACCCAAGTCTTATGGTCTTTTGCCTACAGATCATAAAATCTTCTAAAGCCCTGATCATTTTCCTTGCTTTCCGATGATGTGTCCCAGTGGCTCCCTCTTTCTTCCAGCGTGGGACAGAAATCTCAATGCTGAATTCTGCTGAGGCCTTTTCAAACCTGAGAAAAGCAAAAGGTTCACTCCGTGCCCGTGGAGATGAAACAATGATTGCTTGCTTTCTGGATAGGTGTAAGATCTCCCAACTCTTGCAGTGCGGCAGGTTTAACACATACAACTTTAAGCATCAATTATACAAAGACTGGAATTGTGTTCATTTCCATCACCACAAATATCACTGTTAGTTTTTGACCCGCTTTAGCACCCAGAGCCCTTTCTGCAGCACTGTTAAAGCACTGGCAATACAGGGTTATGCATTTGTACAGATGGTTATACCTCCTTAAGTGCCTTTGCCTTAACTGAATTACCTACTGTTTATTTCACCTCGTTTCCACAACCTGCCAGCACCGCTTTAGTTTCCTACAAGCGTTTGCAGCTCCTCCTTGCCCTGGCAAAACTTATGCCGGCCCGGAGACATTACGGAAAGTACTCTGCTCCAGCAGCCTCTCAGCAGGCCCTGCAGCACCGGGTTTAAATCCGCTTGCAGCAGCACAACTGCGTGTAAATGCCCCCATCGCCCGCAGAGGCCGGCAGGGGTCCCCCGCTGCTCCACGGGCCCGCTGCTGTCCGGCTGGCAGAGGGCTCTCGGCACGGGGGGAGCAGGGGGACCTCGCTGGAGGGAGGGCTTGTTCTGCTTTAAAGGGAAAAAAGGGGTGGGGGAGGATAGCGGGGAACCGGAGTGAACTTTTGGAGATCCAGTGCATGGGAGAGTTGGTTTCCCACACCCTGGCTGGGGGTGAGCTGCTGCCCCTGCTGCTGCTGTTTGGTTTGTGGGCTCTGTTTTCTTCCTGTGAATCAGCAGAAAATGTCGCTGGGGCTGCCTGCCCTCCTGGAGCACTGGGGCTGGGGTCAGTGGGGGGATTTTGCACCCACCCGGCCTCTGAGCTCCCCGCATGGGGTGACTCATGCGGCGGAGGCCAGGCGGGTGAAGAGGTGCCCCCAAAGAGCACATGTGCCCCAGCTCCCAGGGGGCTGGCAGAGATGCCGTATTTATTTTTACGAGGAAGGCCGTCCAACAGGCTCAAGTGTTTATTTTTAAACCACCGCGGAGGGAGTTTGCCAGCGGTCAGGCACAGGCTGAGCCTGGCACACGCGGCAGGAGCTGAGGGCGGCCAAGCACTGCACCCCGCAGCGCCTGCCTTGGCTGCTGAGCCCAGCACTACCAGCACCAGCAGGCAGCCTTTAGCCAACTCGTCCCTGTGCTAAACACCCAGCCATGTCATTTTCCTTCAAGAAAGGAAAATTTCATCGGCAACGCTACTAGGTTTTGCATGTTATACGTGCGCCTTTTGATTTCTTCTACATCGCATCTGGAAACAGCTGCATCCCCTAACACCCCCAGTGCCCCAGGGACGGCCTGTCTGCCCTTCTCACACCAGTCCACAGGAGACTCTCTTTTCCTCTCTCTACCCCGACCTCAGAGTTTCCCCCACCCCCTTTCAGAGCTGGCTTTAAAGACAAGCAAAACAGCCAGTTGCCAGCAGCCTTCTCCTGTGGGTTCCTGTGTAAACTTTGCAGCTCTGTTTTCCCTGGACTCTTAGCCTTGTCATCACCAACCCCCTCCCACCCACCCCCCTTCTTGACCTTCTAACATCCCCCTCGAAAGCAGCCCTACCTTCAGTCTCTTTTCTTACTGCAGAGGCTCTGGTGGCCTGAGCCAACCCTCCCCCCAGTTTATCTCTTTTCTTTCCCTGCTACAGCCTGCTCGTGGAATGATGGACAACCTAAAGGTTGAGAAAATACAGTAAAATGCCTTTCTTATCCTGTAATGACCAAGGGGGAGGACACAGCCTGATAAAAATGACAAGCCAGAAGAATTGCGAGCCAGACCCTTCACCTGCCTCTTCCTCAGCAGACAGAAAATGCTTGATCCACTTGCCGTGATTGCAACTGCTGCAAGCCCGTAAAGAAAGGAATTAAGTACTTAGTCGATTAAAGCTACAAGTTTCTGGCCAAGGAAACGTCCTTCTGCTACCTGTAAGAAGACTAATTCAGAGACTTGCAGGAGAAGAACCTAAAGCAGGCTGAGCAGCAGGAGCTTCTCCAGCGTGGTGTTTTATGGCCAGATAGAGGGCTTTGCACCTGGCCTCTGCGTGGTCTCACTGCGGTGATGGAGGCTCACGTGACATATAGCCCCAGCAGCACTCTTGGGCCTACCTCTATTTTCAACCAACTATTTTACTTCTCTGTTTTTGTTGACGTGATTTTTGACGGCAACCTCTAGTGCTGGATCAGCCGTTTCCTGCCAGTGAATGAGCAGGAGGTAAACATTTCATTTACTGGAGTGCCCCAAAGGTGGTCTAAACTGCTGTGGAACAAAACAGCGATGGATTTGTGACAGGGTGTGCTGCTAACAAAGCTCCGTCCACCTCCCCTTTACACAAATCAAACCTGAAGAGGCCACAGGGAGTGACTGGTGGGGGAGGGAGCAGGCATAAGGCTTGGTATGTTCCTCTGACCACTTGAAGTAAACAGTACAGAAACTTCTGGGGATTTTCTGCTCTCCTTCCTTGCTCCTGAGCCCAGATGGACATGGAAGGGGGTCTCTGTCTGCACCATTAGCTCTTGCTCTGTTCAGTGCAGCCTCCCACCACCCTCGTGGCTGCCTCTAGACCTGTTCATCCCAATGCCTCTCTCATCTCAGTGTTTTCAGGTTCTCTGGCTGGCCCTTTCTTCCCATGCCCACCACTAGGACATGAGGAACAGAGCCCCAGACTGTACCATGTAGTTAGCAGGCACTTGTCAGCTTTGAAAAGAATGGGATGGTCACACAGTATTTACTCTTCTCCTTGCCTTCCTCTGCTAAAATCATGCTAAAAGCAAGTAAAATGACCTGCAGTAATTCCTTTTAGCCACTCATGCTGTGGCTACCACAGAGATGGTACAAAGCCATAACAGGAGGAGAGGTGGCACAGGCAGATCACATCCATCTGGTGATCGCTGTATGAAACTGTGGCCCAGAGCTGAGTGCAGCTACCGTGTGGAGTGGGGAAAGGTTTCTGGGAGTGCTGTGTCACATCTCTGCCAGGTGGCCGAGGCTTAGCTCCACAGTGTGTTAGCCCTGTGGGTCAAATTGCCCTTTGCACCATGCTGCAGGCTCCCTCGTAATCATACTCCACTGGGTGATGTGGAACATCCCCCCCTCCACTGCACATTCCAGAATAAAAACTTAACATGAAGTACTGGTATCCCCAGCACTTTTGCCACCCAAAAAAAAAAAAAAGGAGAATAATGGAACCCAATAATGAAAACAGGCTTAAAGATTTAAATAAGTCCTATGTTCTGAAGGAAATGGGGAAGAGAGCATTATATATGATGTATTTGCACAATAAATGTGATCAGGGAACTAAGGAACTAAGGTACTGAGAGTAAGGAAATGCACTGGCAGCAAAATCCTTAAAATGTTACTGCAAGTTCTAAAAGCTGAGTCTCAGCCAAGTCCCATAGCCAAGTTTGCCCTAAGCTTTGAGGTTATCTGAATGGATTCATCTTTCTTAACTGCAGCAGTCCCTCCTTTTTTGCACACCTAGAGTTGAAGAGGTGAGGATGCAGTCTGGGTTTTGCTGTTATCACCTTCCTCTGAAATGAGTCACAGCCCTAAGAAGAGTTGATCCCTAGCCGTAAAACAGGCCAGCCTTTCCTCCTGTCTGACTCTCTACAGCCCTAAAAGTGGTTACAGCACATCTTCCAAGAGGACTCCAGGGAAGCCCCACATAAGGCAATGCCCTGTTCAAGAAGAGAAGTGAGGAAGGCTATACCAGTGGAGTCAGAGACCTCCATTCACTTTAGGTTCACATTTAAACATAATTGATCAGGATGGGAAAGTTTCTTCCATCTGGCCAGCCCTCATATACCTCCAGCAGAAGGGGAGTCACAAGTCTGAACGTAGGCCTGTAGGGTCAGGTTTCACCTTTCTAAAGGCTTCATCTGGAGGGACCTGGACAGGCTTGAGAGGTGTGCCTGTGTGAACTTCATGAAGTTCAACCAGGCCAAGTGCAAGGTCCTGTATCTGGGCCAGGACAATCCCAAGCACAAATACAGGCTGGGCAGAGAATGGATTGAGAGCAGCCCTAAGGAGAAGGGCCTGGGGGTCCTGGTGTATGAAAAGCTCACCATGAGCCGTCAATGTATGCTTGCAGCCCAGAAAGCTGACCGTACCCCGGGCTGCATCAAAGCAGCGAGGCCAGCAGTGCGAGGGAGGGGATTCTGCCCCTCTGCTCTGCTCTGTGAGGCCCCACCTGGAGCCCTGCGTTCAGCTCTGGGGCCCCCAGCACCAGAAGGACATGGACCTGTGGGAGTGGGCCCAGAGGAGGCCACGGGGCTGATCAGAGGGCTGGAGCACCTCTCCTATGGAGACAGGCTGAGGGAGCTGGGGCTGTTCAGCATGGAGAAGGGAAGGCTCTGGGGAGACCTTACAGCGGCCTTCCAGTGCCTGAAGGGGCCTGCAGGAAAGCCGGGGAGGGAATCCTGGTCAGGGAGTGTAGTGATAGGACAGGGGGAATGGCTTTAAACTAAAAGAGGGTAGAGTTAGATGAGGTATAAGGAAGAAATGTTTCACTCAGAGGGTAGTGAGGCACTGGCACAAATTGCCCAGAGAAACTGTGGCTGCCCCATCCCTGGAGGTGTTCAAGGCCAGGTTGGATGGGGCCTTAGCCAACCTGGTGGGAGGTGCCCTGACCTATGACAAGGGGATGGAAATAGATGATCCTTAATGGTCCCTTCCAACCCAACCCATTCTATGACTCTTCTGCAGATCTCTTCAGACCTGTACAATCTGAAACCCGCAGTGACTTCTGTGCTGTAATCCCAAACATCACCCACTGGGGGTTCCAGATATTGGGCCATGTCACGCCACAGCTGCTGATGCCAAGTAGGCGAATGACCTAATGCACAACAGGCACTTTCTAGGAAGGTGATACTGGTCCCAACAAGTGTTTGGCAAATAGAGGAGCTATCCTTGCTGCTAACACTTGCAGGTAATGAGGAGGGAGAACTACAGGTAAACAATAGGCCACCAGTGCTTCAAGCCATCAAGACACCATATGCAGGATCATCTGAAACCTTTCTAATGTGGAAGAAAAGGAAGAGGCACAGATCAACCTGTGCTAGGGAACTCAGCTCCTCCCACACCAACTCTCTAATGATTAGCTTCACCTTGGCAGCACAAAGGCTTGACTAAGGGAGAAGCAACACATGGTAAACACAAGATCTTCTTCCGATCACATACAGCAGAGCTGAAATATCGGGGAGGGGGCGGGACACACTCAGAGAGACTTGGCTTTAGGTCACTGGTTAGCAGTCATTCATCCTACCTGTTTACAGCAGCTTTCCTCAGCAGGATTACACGTAAGGCATTTTGTCAGTCAGTGGTTATGGGATTGCAAGGAATGCCTACATCAGGGACTGAGCTCTGCGTACTTGAGGAGGAGAAGGAAAGGTAAGGTGCTTTTACACTGGCTCTTCCTCCAGTATAAAGCTCATCCCACTACCAAATCTGCATGAAGGCCCACGGAAGGCTTGCCAGCAAAGAGCAGCTGCTGGCAGATCAGAGGAAGGTGTGGGTTGTGTGGGCAGAGAGCTAGAGTGAAGGCAGCTGTAGCTGGAAGGGGCAAGCAGAGCGTGGCACTGAGTCTGAGGTGTGTGACTGCCTTCTCACTTCTGCTATCTCGGGTTTATGTTGCTGGCTTCTGAAATCCAAACACCTTCATTTTGCTGTGTCTTTTTGTTGTTTTTGCATGGGATAACCAGACACAAGTTTACAGGCTGTGAAATGTGGGCAATTGAATGCTGGGCACACAAGGAATGCACAGGTTGTGAAGCTTGATCCACTTCTGTAGCAAGTACATTTGTCTCCTGCTAAGGTGTTTTAACTGAGGTTGGTGGAAATAAGCACTGTGACCAGGCAGCTTGGGAAAATTAGCAGGAAACATCAAGAGAGGCAATTTGCTTAAGATGGTCAGATCAGGAAATGACAGCCCATGTTAAGAAGGGACATCTTTCAGCAAGAACTTTTGCAAGTTCTCCCTTAGCTGATGTAACCAGGGCAATTGCACTGACGTCAGACAGGTGCTGGTCGATCCTGGCTGTGTGCTTGAGCTATGTGTGCTGATGGATTTTGCTGAATTTATTTAGCACCCCACTTAAGATTTTTTTTATTTATTTTTAAATCTCCCTGAAATGAGATGTTTCCCTGATGTTTTTGGGCTTGTTAAACAAGGGAATCTGCTTGTCTAGGCACTGTTTATCATGCAGCTGTTGCAATACCTTTTTGTGAAAGAACTGGTAACTACAAAGGTCTGAGTGGATATATTGGATATCCATAGTGTGAGAGTGGTTCTCCGCCAAGGTGAGTATCTGTCTGATGTGCTGAATAAGGGCACGTTTGTGTGCTGAGCTAGGCAACAAAAGCTGGTAGTGGAACCCCCTAGAATCAAAAGGTGCTTCCTATAAACAGAGAGGCCTATGTTAGCACATCCCAGGGCAGGCTGAGAGCTTAATTAAGCTGGGTCTGGGAAGGTAGGGAGTTTTTTTCTCAGCTGAAAACTGTTTTAATTTCCCTATGACCAGAGGACAGGAAAGGATTCAGCACAGGGAAGAAGGAAAAAAAGAAAAAAAAAAAAGAAAAAGAAACAACTGTCATCAAATGAGGCACCTCTTTTTGGCTTTGTGATCTCTGTATGACCAAGCTTAGACAATCTGGGAACATTTGTACGGGTCCATCTGCCTGTTTCCAGCCATAGTAGGTCCTGAAATAGCAGACATCAGACCTATGACTGGTTCTTCGACCCAGCAGTGCTATTTTGGCAGCAGGCCCAGGGTTAAACATAACAAGAGTCATTTTCAGTCCTTGCTTTCCTGAAGGTCAGTGGCCCAAATGGCTGGATGTTTGTCTTAGCTGTTTCCGGACAAGGTCTGCGTTTTGTAATGATAAGGCGAAATTCAGAGATCCTCATGTTGGCAATCTCCCACTAAGTCTAATTAGAAGGCATGTTTTTCCTGAATGAGGATGTCAGGATTTGGTCATTGGCAATTTTTAATTGTTTTGACTATTTTGAGCAGTGTATTCTGCTGTTGTTGTTACAAAGGCTCTCTGCTTCATTTCACCTCCAGTCCTAGACTTTCACAGGGTAATGCAGCTCATTCCTAGCTTTAAGCCTAGCTACCTGAGTAACCCATGGCCAGATGAGACTTAGGGGTTTGTTCGTCTGCTCAAGTCACATGGAAGAAGCAGGCTCCCTCTCAGCAATAAGCCTGGCTCACTCTGGCTTGCCAAATGCCTTCTGAGACGGGTCTCCTCCCTTCTAAAGCTCCCTCAGAAAGCTATCAGAGAGGTCAGCCACAAATTGGTCCCATTTTTTCTGCCAGACCTCTTTGGCCTTGGCTTTCTCATCCGGTAGCATGGCACTGTATCTGTGAGGAGAAGAAAAGCCTGTATCAGCCAGGAGACAAGGGGGCAGCTATTTCAAGATCAGTGACCACAATGAAAAGGCAGGAAGCAGCAACAGATTAACTCTTTCAGGACATACCTAGGCTGCCCAGAGTACCACCATACAAAGAGCCTTGAGCATCCCAGCATACCAAAAGCTACTGAGTCTTGCACTGTGAGAACAAAACAGCTCAGCCTCCTTAAACTGGGGGCTCGCTGAGGAGCACCGAGTGCCTAGTATAGAAGAGAAGACTCTGCTGTTGTTTGAGGTGCCCCATGGACTTGGTCCAAATAGGTAAGAAATAAGAGTTTTTGTTGTTTCCCTGGCCATGCAGGGATTTGGGATTGGCATGGGATTTGGCAAACAGTCAGAACTCTAGGAATGTGGAGAAACTCCCTGGGCACCGTAGCTAAACTCTTTTGGGTCATTCATAGCTGTCTGGGTAAACAGAAAAAGTGGTTAAATGCACTAGAACTACATGCTAGTAAATCCTGTGTTTCCCAAGAGGGCCATGGCAAACACCAGAAAAAGTCAAATTCGGGCAGAAATAGGCAAATGGTATGAGGACATAACGTTTCTCTCCTATGCAGAGTCAGGCACTGGAGGCAACTTTGCAAGGGATGAAAAAGGGTGAAGAAAACTGAGACACTTGGTTAGAGAAAGGCACTCGAGGGCATGGACAGGAGAAGAATCTGGGGTCCTGTGTCCTGCTCTCAGAGGAGACACACACAGAGCAGGCTTTGGGTAAACAGAAGCCCAGTTTATGTGGCCGAGGAGACACAAATAAGGTGGATTTTCAGAGAGCAGCCTAATGTTCCCCTTAGCATTGCTATGGCTAGATGAGAGAGATGAGGGACTTACTTTATGGAGTTGAGTGCAAGTTGTTTTAAGGTCCTCAAGTCGGCATCCATCCCTCCAATGCCCATGAATACCTCGTAGAAGTCATAAGAGATGCCCTTGGCCCCGAAGACAGAGGGATCATCGGGGCTGATCACAATGGGGTGCCCTTCAGCCATGAGGCTGGCTGCGGGGTGGCTCCTCAGGTCAGATACCAACAGCAGGACCTCAGTGGGGAAGGGCAGGAGACAACACCACGTCAGGTTATTGCTGTAGCCACGTTTGCATTACAGCACCCATCACTCTGTATACCTGCTATAGCTACCTGGGCCAGCAGGTAGTCATTAGGGGGGAAAGAGTCAGCAGAGGGCTGTTAGGAGCACATTAGGGCATAATGCTCTGAACTGCTGCAGGAGGAGCCTACTTTTCTCCACTGACTATACAAGGAGATTGGTTTCTTAAATTAATCACCTAAATCAAGGCCAGTGGTGCAAATAACATCTGTTTATGTATAATAATTTAACTGAGCATTTCAGTAGTGTTCTCTTGTTTACATCTCTGCCCTGACGCTTAGCCCAGGGCACCTGGAGCTGGTATCAGGGTTCTCTCCCTCAAGGCCCACTCCAGTGCTTCTCTGCCCCAGAGCATTCATCCTGCTGTGCCCAGGGGACAATGTGCACCACGCTAATGTGCTGCAAAAGTTTCTCCTGGCTAAGAGTTCTACAAAACCAAAAGGACTCTCAGTTGCCATCCCAGCTTCTCAGCCTCTGGCCCTCTTGGCTTTAAAGTATTTTCATTATGTCTCTTTAGGCACCTCCCTGGCTCTGGGCCTCATCTCCACTAGGGAGGACTGCCTTCCCAGGTTTCCCTGGATAAGAATTTAAATGATTTTGAGCTAACTGGTGTTACAAGCCTTATACACGTGCAGTGTGCATCTACAGAGCAGACTGCAGCATAATGTGGTGCAAAGGAAGCTGAGCCAGCCTGGGTGCAAGAAAACATCTTGCTGCCCCCCAGCTCCCTGCTGCTCCTCGCTGCTAAAGCAGATCCCATTCCAATGTCCCAGTCCCAAAGCTTTTACCAACATACCTGGTTGGAGATGGGACAGACTTCTACAGGAACATCCCTCTTCAGAGACAATTTTTTGGCTATTGGGTGTTTAATGAGGGCAAGTCCATGTCCAATCCGACTGGTATTCAGCAGCAGAGCATCCAGCACATTTTTGTCTACAGAGGTGCCCTGCCAGTCTGAGCAAAGACAGATGAGAATCACTGCAGTGCTATAGGGAAACACGTCTTCTCAAACTGCTAAATGGTTTTGTTAATATGTGTCTCAGTTGCAAGGTAAGAAGATTGCTCATGTTCCAAGTTCATTTTTTCAGTGAAATGGGAATCCAGATCTGCTGAGGACATTGCTCAGCATGGAGATAGCCACTCATTCACCTAGCTGTAGGTGTCTGCAGTATTGCTCTCACAGCTAAGCTAACCTTGCTGGTCTCTGCTCATAGTCAAGGGAGAGAAGTAATCATTTCTGAGGAATAGCTTGTGCTTTCGATGGAGAGGCAGCATACCTTAGAAGTGCCTGTTACTCAGCATGGCTATAAAGGGAGCCCAGGGTAACTAGTTCAGATTTAGACATTTTCTCTGTAGATGTCAAAATTTAATAAGCATAACACACTAGTCAGATATAACTGTCATGCATATTCAAGATAAATCGCACCCATATGGACTGAACTATATATTGGGACCCACAGCAGCAACAGCTCTTGTGGCATGACTCCATATTATACACGGGGCAAAGATGCTGACCAACATGAAGCCTACACTGAGGAGCAGGGAGCAAGTAGGGGAGGTGCCATGTAGGAAAGCTGCAGCAACAAGCTGATGCTGGGAGAAGCACAGGGAAAACAGACCATGCACCCCCATCATCTTGATGTGGCCAGACTTGCTGCTTCTGTGCTTTGCAAGAGTTCAGCTCCTACCTCTGTAAGCAATAACAAGCCTTGAGCCCTCATGCTTACCGGTCTCTCCAGCATGGAAAAAGTATGGCAGTTTGACCCCCAGGGAAGATGGGATGGTCAGAGCATCCTTCAGCTCCCACAAAGAATGACCTTCATCCTCATTGCCAACCTGGGGAGGAGGAAGAGTATTTTTGAACACGCTCTGGAAGATGGTGGGTCTCACAGTGAGAAATCACTACAGAGTGCCAACTGCATTGAAAGTACAATGCTGTGTTTCAGGTGTCGGATAAGGGGATGATTATTTCAGGATGGGGTAGTGTTTTTTTATTTTATTATTATAATTATTTTTTGTGGTTAATTACTGCCAGTAAAATCCTTAGCTAGAGGATTTTTGATTTTTTCACACTGATTTCAGGACAGCAGCAGATCCGGCTCTGGTATAACACATGCCATATATGCGTGTAGTTATATTTCACCTCTAGGGGTTAACTCAAAGCCATGGAAGAAATCCAGTTACCAGGTCGAACCCTGCCAGGGTGTCTGGGAAGCGGGCTCTGAGTGCCATGGCAGTGACGATGGCTTCTTTAATCTGGGAAACATTCAGCATCCTAAAAAGCAAGAGAGAGAAAGCAGTGCAGAGGCTCGCATCCACAGGCCTGCCTTCTTTGGGTTTGTTTGAATTGAGAACAGGGGCCCTCAGGGTTATTTCCAAAATGCAAGTTGCTCCTGAATCTGACAGCCAGCTTCAGGTCTCCAGAGTAATGGCAGTAGAAAATTGATATTATGAAAGGAAACCCCTGAATGACCAGGAAATGCCTGGCTAGACAATTCAGTCACTTGAGGTGAGGCATGCTTGTCTAAGACTCGCTGGCTTTCCCATACACCAAGCAGGGAATGCAACAGCATGGAGAGAAAATGTTTCAATTTTTTTTTTCCTCTCTACCATTACACTGAGGGGTGGGACAGCCGCTGCATTTCAATAGCGTTTTACATTTAGCTTTCCCCCAGCTCTGTTGGACTTGAACATCACAGTGTGTTTCACAGGCAGGCTCTGTCCATACCCAAGCCGGCCAGAGGCAAGCTCTGAACTGGAAACCACGCCGTGCCGGGCCAGAGTGAGCAAGTACTGCTGAGAGGTATGTTATATTTGCTCAGGATCACCTCACATGACTTTGTGGCATCTGGCTGACTTGGAGAGCAGCCTTGTGTCTGCCCATGAACAGCAGCACGAACATACCGTACAAAGGCTGTCGGGGGAACGGCGTTTGCAGGGTCCCCTGAGGACCTCCGCAGTGCTCGGTGCCCACGCTCAGGAGCTGCTGTCCCTGCCTCGGCCCCCGCCAGGAGGGAGAGCACGTCTGGGCATGGGAGCTGGGGCAAGCAAATGCCTTCCCCTTGCTCATTCCTGCACTCAGGGGCTTAACGTGGATGTTTGTCTCCTGGGCATATGCCATGAGCTGACCCCAGTCGTTTCACACGTATGCAGATCTATATAGATGATTTCTCACCCCCAGCCTTTACCACGTGCCAGGGAAATGCTTTAGGAGTCAAAACCCCAGGTGTGATGACGTGCACAGGCATGGCTAAGCAATGGTAGTGCTTCTAGCCCGCCCCTCAGAAAACTCCGCTTCTCCTGGCACCGCCTGGACACCTTTCCCACCACCACCACTGGACAGCCAGGTACGCACAGCCGTGCTCAGCCTCTACCTGTGCACTGTGAATATGATCTTTGCTCCGAGAAAGTCGGGGTGCTCCTCCACAAAGCGCCGCGTCACCTCCCGATATGTCGCCACCGACCAAGACTTATTGTGCCGAGTGCCATCCAGTTCGTACACCTGTAGGACAAAGAGCACGTGGCAAGCAGGAGTTAGAAGAGGAGTTTTGTTAGCAGGTGGGAGAAAGGAACTGAAGAAAAACTTTGGAGAAGCAGTGCTCTGCAGTCCTCTCAACGGGGCAGCAAAAGCAGTTAAAACTGTTCAGGACATGTTCTTCTTGAAGCATTTACTGGCTGGTGAGGAGCAAGGAGCAGTTTTCCTGCCTAGAAACACTGCAAGAAACAAGTTTCCCCATGCTCAGACACGGCAAGCAAGCGCTCTTGAGTATCCCAAGGAGACTGCAGCCTCTGCCTTTTGTCCATATCAGATGCTGGTGCATCTTTCCCAGCCACGTGGCTGCTCACACATGCTGGAGAAGAGCAGCCACCGCGTGTGCAAGGGCTGAGCTTCAGCTCCAGGCCAGGGCTGTGCTGTGCGACCTTCCATCAGTCACTTAGTCTTGCCACGGTTTCCCAGTTCTCTGGCTGCAAACTGGGGAAAATAATCTGTTTTGCACACTCTGTCTCATCAGCTTACTTTGTGAGTTCCTTGCTAGCAGGGTTACACGCAGGGTTTTGCCTGCAGGGTTTAGACTCTGCATGACCCAGCTGATACTAACCCATGTAGGCCCTGCCTGGATCCATCACAGAGGCTGAAATCGCTCTGTCCTCTCTCCCTTTATCCTTCTCTCCTTTCTTTGCCTTTCGCCCTCCCCCTGCACCCTCCAGCAGTCTCAGCCCACCTTCTTGCTGCCCCTGGGTGCTGCTGCCTTGCACTGCCCTTGGCTAAGCCCCCGTGCTCCGTCACCTCCTGGTGTCCCCTTGCCAGCACCCGGGGCCACGGGGCAGCTGCAGATGATCGCAGGGATGTTTCCACCACTGCCGCTCATAGGAACCTGGGGCTTTGCACAGATGAACTTGCAAACACAGCTGGGGCCAGGGTGCTTTTCAGCAATGTTTGCTGTTTCGTGTTAAATCCCAGCTTTCATTTACTTTACTTTGGTGACCGCTTCTGGCGGGCTTTGCTGCAAGGCAAGCTTTTGCAGCACTGGTGCTGTTGTCCCAGCCTTGCAGAGCCCCCACGGCCACACTCCCTGGCTTGGAGCAGTTAGTATAGTATGCTGGTCAGAGAAGTCATCCTGAAATAAGCTGTGGGTTTAAAACAATGCATCTGTTCCAGTATAAGTCTCTGCTCCAGGTGGGAACTTACTCCCGAGCAGGTACAGCACAACAGGTGGTTCTGGCGCAGACGGAGCTGAGGTGCATCTTCCCAACCAACAAGATTAGACATGGCTCCCAGCCAGGTGGTCCAAGGCAGTTTGTACTGGTGCCACAGTCAGTACCTTCCTTAGCCGTTAAGAACAAAGTGTCTCTTGCTTTCAAGCCCTTGAGCATGCAAATCTCCAGCAGAGACCTTTGAATACGATCAAGCTTTTCCAGCATCCTTACAAGGCAAGGTATGCAAACATCCAAAAACTGAATTCAAGCTAGGGCTTGAGACAACTTTGGGAGAAATAAGGATTTAAAGGAATACTAGAGAAGCCAAAAAATACATACCGGAGGCAGGATAGCTCTTATCTCAGCATACTGTACGTTATCCTCATAGAGTTCCAGCAGCCCCTGGTAGAAGTAGGCCTTGAACACAGGTGCATAGCAGATAAGTCCAGAGGCAATGAGAAAGACTTCTTCAAACCTTTTCCAGATGAAAGTCTGGGAAGGGTAGGCCAGCTCAGGGGCATCCGTCACCAGAGTCAAGTTCCTCATCAAGCTGCAGAAAAGGGTAAAAGGAAGAGGAAGAATAAGGAGAGCAAAGTTTACTGGTTTTTAGCATGCAGAAAGGCACCAGCTGGCAGCTTAGTGTTTGGTACAGAAGGAAACAGGATTCCTCAAGGTCGCTGTGAGTTTTGCTCCCGGAGGCCAAGCTTTGCAGATGTGACACTCTCCCATCTGTATGCTGTGGGGTGATGTCGGGCAGCAGTACCCAGCTGTGCTCAAGAGGGTCATGTTCTCTGGGGAGGACCAAGAGCAGGAGCAGAGCAGTGCCTGCCACAACAGGGGCCCAATATCTAACCCAGAGACCAATGACAGGGTAATACATATAGGTGTAACGACTGGTGCAACTAGGAAGCATGCGGGTCATTTTTTTGCCACCTATAGTTACTCCTCTAATGGCTGGTACAGATAATACCTGTATCCTCTGACAGGTAAAAAGCCATAGGCTACATGTCAAGCTATAAGGCGGGTAAGACTTGATGTTCAAAGTGCCCACCATTTTGCGGACAAAATCTTGAGAAGTAATGAGACTTAGAAAAGCAATCATGACATTTTTACATCATAAGAATTACACTCTGCTATCCAGGAGTATACTTAATCCAGAAGTAGGCTAATACATTACTCGTACAGACAATATATTCTCCCAAACATTTTAAATACATCTCAGAGATTTTGACACCTGTCCCTCTGTTCACCACTAGACGATCTCCAGGAGATGCTAGGGCTACCACCAATGTGATTACTAACCTGTAACTCTCCCTGGTATCTTCATCTTGTCAAAATGTGTCATCTAACATGGGCAGAGGGGAAATGACTGAGAATCAGAAGCCTTTTCCCCCTCCCCAGTGAAACAAACCTAGCATCCTGCTTGCCTTGCTGGTAACTTCTTTAGGTTTGTCTGCTGGGAAACAGCAGGTAGGAATCGCAGGTCATGGCTTTCTCTCACTGGGACGGAAACATGCATGTCCTTCACTGAATCTGCTGGTCTGGAAGCCTCTTTAAGAAACCCAGAGAGGCAACAGGTCATTTTATCAAGCAGAGTTTCAGGCAGTCAACAACTGCAAGACCACATGGTTGCGGGTACTGCTGCGGTGACAGCTTGTGTTCAGGACAGGGCAACCACACGGCTGTCTTTTGACCAGCTTTTAGCTTTTGTCCCATGCAAAGCATTGCCTCTGGCAGCAGCTCTCCTTCACTGGCCACCCAAAGAAGGGTTTGTAATAAGTTTATCAGGCTGGGGGGCAACATCTGAATGGCAGAGCAGGGGGTGATGAACTTCATTCCTCGGTGGACAGCCTGAAGCCACCACAGCGAGGTGTGGAGCTGGGTGCTTGCAGACAGGTGGGCTTGCCAGTCCGACCAGGCCTGATGTTTATCTAGGCTTGAAGGCTAAGCATGTTCAGATAGAAATACCTTTGGCCACACTTCATCTTTCGTCCAAGTATGTTGTTTCCCTTGATAAAGCTACTGATCTTTAATAATGTTTGGTGTTTGAAGTCTTGCCCCCCCATCCTAGTGCCGTACTTCCTCCTGCTATACGGGAGATGTGGGTTTGATTTGAGCTCTTATTATCTTGTTCCAGGAGGCTTCTGTGGATGGGATTAAAAACCTCCCTCCCACAGACTCAAAATGTGACCTGGTCCAGACCCGTAAACTGAGACATGCCGGGCAGGGACATCCCTTTTGCGTCCCTCCATCCTGACCATGCCATGGAGCCAGCTCCCCCAGCACCTGCCTGTGGGCTGCCACTCCCCTCCCCGCAGGCCCTCTTCCAGCAGCTGCAGTTTCATTTCTTCTTCACTCAGCTAATTTCTTTGCTGGAAACAATTTCAGAAACAGAACTGTACATAAGCAAAGATATTTGTACCACGTTAAGGATGAGTTATTAAATGCTGGCCAGTCAGGGAATTCAGAGTTCGGGTTCCCACACCATCTTCATCTCTGCCCTTCTGCACATTACAAAGGGGCCTCTTCTGCAGTATCATGCAAGGCTGGGTACCCCCAGATACTGTCCAGCAAACAACGCAACCCAATGGAGAAGCTCAGCTGTGTCCAGGGAGGCACAGGGTCAATGCTCCATGCCGCTGTGGCATGCAGCATCTCATCTGCATCGCGGCATGGGAAGGGACACTGGAGCATCACCGCAGAAACCAGGAATGCAAGAGCCAGGGGCACCTCTAAGGAGCTTATTTACCAGTGGCCTCCAGCGAGAGGGTGTGCTGGAGGAGATCTGGCGTGGGAAGAGCCCGGCTCCGCAGCAAGCCCCTAGGAAAACAGATGCAGCAGTGCCACCTGAGCCAACCATCCCACCCAGCTCGCCCCAGCCCTGGCCGAAGGGGAGCTCCCCGCCACTGCTCGCCCCAGCCCGCGGCACCACAGGAGGAACCTCCCTGCAGATCGGATCAAAAGGCCACACAAGCCCATGCTCGCTGCCACACACAGCTTCGCCTCGGATAAGAAACAGCATCCAGAGGGGATCCCAGTGCTTTTCTCCCTGTATCCTTCAACAAGGAGCGCGCACACTGCTCCATGCCCTGTTTTAAACTTGAGCCGTATGAACACAAGGTTGTTTACCTAGCCCGTGCTCTTGGGCTAGATACAGCAATAAATCCACACACCACCCTGCTCCTAAAAGCACATAAATCAAATAACATTTTTTTATAATCTCCTTTCCTTTAAGACTGATTATTGATCCCTATAACTGTTGGAGATTTATTGTGTAGCGGTGATCCAGCCTTGATAACCTGATAATCTCCTAAGGGCTCAGGCTGGTAATTTTTTTGCCACGAGGAGGTCATGCAGATGAAGCAAAGCTTCATAAAGGCATTTCTGCTTATTTTCTGGAATGGGCCCTAGCCAGTGATCAGGTGCAGACTACAAATAGCCTTCCATGTCATGTCATATATGCAGTGAACAATGCTATTGCAATGCGTATGCCCAAAGGGGCACAACGAAAACGACCAGCTAAGGATTATTTATTTTCAACCATGCTTTTGTTTTTCTCTTTTCCAGCTTTCTTTTCTCTTTTGCTTTCTCGCACAATATAATGCAAAAGTGAACGGTTTCTTGTCTTGTTTTTAAAGAGTATCTTTTTCCTGCTTCTTTTCCTGTCCTCTATGGGTAATTATACCCCGCTCCTCACCATAGTATCTGAATGTCTTCCAGTGGTGCATTAAATAGTGTGACTAACATCTGTCACATGTGGTTCATTTGCTTTCTCTCTCTCTCTTTTCCCCTATTCTTCTCCCCAAGGGGAGACTTGTAGAGGGAGTGGAGCGCTTTGTTTCTGTACTGGGGTTTTTAATATATTTTGCGCAATGTGCCTACTGCCCTATTTTCCCATTAGATAAGGCAGTCGGAGGACAGGGAGGGGAAGGTGATGGAGGTCCACTGGTGCCTGGGGACTCAGCCAGCCGCAGTGTCAGCTCGCTCGCAGATGACTTCATCCTTGCGACAAGGAGCGCTGCCACCGTGGGAGCCGCGCTGCGGGGCATGGCCTCCATCCCCAGGCAATCGGGGCAGGGGTGGTTTTACAAATATCTGGAATGTCAGCACTGCTTCCCTTAAATATCGGGGGTCATGCTGATTGGGAGCCCTTGCTTTAGAGGCTGTGGCAATTATGCTGCTCCTTGAGGAAGAAAATGGCATTCTTCTGTATCATAATTGGTGGCCAAGTAAATAAGTGAGGATTTATTTTTTTTAAACTTTCAAAGCAAAGTTCCCTGCCTTTCTCTGTCTCCTAACCCATGGTCTCTTGACTCTCCTAATAGCATCATTTGGAAGCTTACCAGTAAGAGGATACTCCAGGGTCTTGGCGCATACAATTTGTGTTTTGGATATGAATGATAAAACCTTCTTTTGAGGTGAATGAACAAAAAGACTTACTTCCAACAGATGCACTCACATATACATATAAATGTGTGTGTATATGTATATATATATATAAATATACAAACAGCAAAAACGTGATGTAGTTATCTCCCTCCCTCTTGCCTTCCCAGTCAGGAACATGGTAAGGTAAGAGAGGTGCAGCCCCTGGGAAACATTTTCATTGTTCTCTTTGTGTTTGCTGATCCACGCTATCCTGTTTGAGAACCCTTCCCTGCAGCCATACTCCCTTGATACTTCCTTGAAACCACCCAACTATCCATCCGTTCCTCCCTCTGACATCTGCTTTCTCTCAGCTTGTCAGTGCTCAAGGGCAAAGAGGAGTGCAGGAAAAGAGGTAGCCTGGGATGCACATGTTCAAGAGACTGGGAGAGTTTCCAGAAACTGAGAAGCAGAACAGATTGGGGCCGATTCCTGGCTAGAGACCTATTTCCAGGCAGCCAAAAAACATTCCTAACCCTTAGACTAGTACCCAGGGATTAGATGAAAATAGGGAGGGGAAGAGCCTCAACGTGGCTGGTGTTCCTGTGTTTGCACATTATGTGCAATGACTTCTCTGCAATTTTGTGGTGAGCACAAAAGGGCAAGGAATGAAGGACAATATAAGTAGGTAAGTCTGAGCACCCAGGATGTAAGAGATCTAGGTTTGTACTTGGCTCTGGAACTCATTTGCTGAGGAAAATCCGTTCATTGGTCTTTGCCTCAGTTTCCCCTTCAGCCCTTTGTAAGATCTTTGAAGCTGTGTCTGTGTTGTGTCTCAGAAGCCCTGCTCTGACTTGTGGCATCATCTGATAAGTAGCACAAAAGGAGAGGAATGGGATAACAATGCTTCTGAGAAGTCACGTTCCCAAATAGGACTATTGGGAACAAAGCCATGCACAGCCCCACCCTCACAGGAGTACAGGTTGCCATCGCCTCTAGCTCAGCCAGGAGGGGATGTCACACTATGTAAATACAACTAAAACCAAATACAGTGATGGGTTGCTCCTGACAAGGGCCTCAAATGCCCAGTGCAATTGCTTGTGCTTTAAGAAAGTGAAGCTGTTTCAACATCTAATCTCTTGCACATTATTTATGGGTCTCTTGGTGGGGCTGAAGAGTGCTGGTGCCATGGTCTTTCCTCATCGCTCCCAGTAGGAATGGAAGGGAGATAATGGGGAACCGGTTTTCTCTTTGAAAGAAGTGGGTAAGTGATTTCTCACTGGATCTTATTTCTTCCATCCCGCAATGGTGCCTGAGGGTATGAAAGGCTGGGAGCCCTGGGCCTGGCACTGCCTTCTCCTTCCCTTCTGGAAGTGCTCATACCTCTGCAGGGAAGGAGCAGTGGGTGCTCTGGGTGTGCCCTCGCAGGGCAGAGCTCCCCTTGCTGTTGTCGGGCCGGGAAGGCCACACCATGCCAACGATCTGACAGCTCCTCAGCTTCCCAGCCCGACCTCCTTCCTAGATCTGCAGGGCACGGAGCCCAGACTGCTTCCATGTGCAGGCGGTACCAGAGATAAGAGGTCTTTATTTAGAGACACATGCACACGCTCTCGCTGCAGAGCACCATAGCCCAAACCATGAAGTTTCTCTTAGGAAATGCCACAATTAGGGTCACCCTCGTCACCTTCATCCCGCCTTCTCCGTGTACGTTAGCATCGTGACACTGATTTAACTACATTACACCACATGCTTTTTTTTTTTCCACAGGACCCCAGCCCCCCGGAGCTCAGCAGACAGTGGTACTCTCTGAACAGATCACAACTCAATATTTTTCTTTGTCCTCATCACTCAGTGTCTGACTTCATGCATTATTTAGTGCATGCTATCAAGCCCCTGAACACAACGCAGAACCACACGCTTCCCCCGGCCTTTCAGCAGGGCTTTGTCACGGGATGAATGGCCCCTGGATGGGGAGATAGGGCTTGGTCTTCCTGTCACCACCGTCTGGAGAGGGAGCCAGGCTTTTCCCACCCACCTGCAAGTAATTAAATGCTGGGTGGCTGTTGGGCAGCCAGCTAACACCTGGTCCTGATAAAAGGCTGCCAGCAGTTGAGGTAGGAGCTGCCTGCAGGGAGGGAGCTCCTGCAGGATGGAGGGTGATGCCTTGGGGAGCAGTCTGGGGTGTGAGCTCCTAGGTGGCTATGGGAGGTCTGCCCCGTAGGGAGAGGAGCTCTGTTAGTTGGTGAGTGTGAAGGAGGGTGCCAGGCTGAGATGTGCCCCCCTGCCCTTTCTTGGGGGCAATCCTCAGCCCCTGGTGCCTGAGGTCCCTGTTGAGAATGAATTCCTCAGCTACCTGACCTTCTCATCCTGTTCTTCATTGTCTCAACGGATCAGGCAAGGCCCTTCGCCATACAACCCTGTCCCATGCTGGGAGCACGTCCAGCCTGGGTGCTGAGGAAGGGTGGGGCAGGTTATGTAATACAGCTTAAACCACTGTCTTCAGCATGTCTGTGCAATGGACCACAGTGAGGGTGCACAGAAAACCTAAATGCTGGCAGCCTGTAATTCTGGTGTACTTAATGCTACAACCTTCAAGTTCTTACGTTGCTATTTGCTTGCTCTGTATGCACAGCTTTAAAAGGAGCTCCCTGCTTCCAGAGCAGCAAGCAAATGAGGGAGTTGGACCAGAACAGTCCTGCTGGCCTGGCAGTGCTATCACAGAGTATTGGAAGGCTCACACCTCATGCTCACTCACCTGTTATCAAACTCAGTCACGTTGTGCAGCTGTTTTCGGTAAGTCTCTAGCAAAACCCACTCGGAGCACTGGGCTGGCACTGGATGAGGAGGGTGAGGCCTGGAAAACCGAAAGCGAACAGTGCCCATGCGGGTGAAGCACACGTAGCAGTCTGGGAGGTAGGTGGCATTGTACACCAGCCAGTCCACACTCAGCATGGCATAGTCGTGCAGGTGTAAGACAGCACCTGGGGAGAGGAGAACCGATCCTATTGAGACAAGGCAGTTGGAGCAGAAAGGAGGTTTAATGTGATGAGAGCTTGAGTTTGCCCAGCCAGGGGCATCTGAGGATGCTTCCAGATGGCTGTGACTGACCTTTCCCAGCAGAGACTGCCTCCCTGTGCTGGGGATGTGGCCCCTCTGCACGAAGCGTGGGGCAAGCAGAGCATTATGGCTCCCTGGGAGCAAAAGGGGAATCAATAGGGATCTCTGCTTCCTGCTGGGATGGAAAATGCTCTTTCAGACTGGTGTTGCTGAGAGCTGGCTCAGACCAACCTGATTTAAAGAGGTGCGCTCACAGTGGGCAGCAGTCTACAAGGTGGGCCTGGGGCAAGCCTCTGCATCTTAGCTGGCTTGTTCCCAGCCTCAACTCTTGCATCTAGTCTGTGTGTCTTCCTTCCTCTCTGAAACTGTGGCATACACCAAAATCACAGACCATGCCACAGTGGGGAACTGCAGTCAGTTAGAGAAGTAGCACCCACCTCTCTCTCTTACCAAATGTATGTTTACTTAAATTCTGCAACTGTTGCTGGCCAGCACCGTGGGCTTTTGGGATGCTCTGTTATTGTGTGGTGTGTTGGCCAGTCTTCCTGGCATAGGAAGCTTCTGCATACTCACCTTCCTCAGCCCATCCTTTCATTTTGGTGAAATCTTTTTTTGCAGAGATTTTTTTATGCTATTGGTGCTTGAACTAAATTTCTCCTTTGTAAAGGAAAGAAGTTGAGAATTCAAGCCTCACAGGTATGTGCTTTATTAGTCTAAGGGACATGTCATAATCTAAATAGTTTTAATGCCCTTAGGAGTAAAGGGAGAATATGACTAACAGGAACAATAAGCGCTGATATGCATATGACAAGACTCTAATCTACAGGAGACTAATATATATTATAGTGTCTATAATATCTCACTATAGAGGGTCTGACAGCTAAGGTGCTGAGCAACTGTAAATAATGCTCTGACCAGAGCAGGTGTGACAGAACGGGCATGCCACAATTGTCTGGATTCTCCTGCCACTTGCAATATGTACCTTTTTCCTTTGTGAGGAGCAGTAGAAATGGCAATAGTGCTTGAAACCAACAGTAATCCCTAGGAGCTGTGATCAAGACTGAGGTCCTACTCAAGCAATTATAAGGACGTGATCTTGGCCCTAGAAGCCTAGAGTGCTTGCAAAGATTCTGAGAACTATTTTACTGTATTCTGGGTTGAAAGGTGTTAAATTTTTGCTTTGATTCCTCCTTAGTATCAAAGATATCCCATTTGAGGCAAAGAGGGGACTACTTTTCAATTCCTTACTACTCAGCAATGAAGGGATATGGGGCAACTCTGATATCCCAATCACATATGGTAACTGTTCAGGAGCTGCAGGTCAAGGAGCCTCATCCCACACTGGAAACTGGGAGGGAAAAGCTGGGTGGTAAGCAGGACAGCTCTTATGTGCTGGTGTCACAGCCTGGCAAATGGAAAGATTTGGCAGTCAGCTTCACCATGCAAGAGTTTTTCAAGTGAGTCACCAACCTTTTCCAGGCAGCCATGTGGGCAAGGTCATGGGCCTCAGCATCTAAAAAGGGACCAACTGGAAAGGTGGATATATTGTTCAGCCATATGGAGGTATGGACAACTTTCACTGCAACTGTCTCTTACATTCAGTTAAAGAAGGCACCTTGTTCAATGCTTCTGTCTGAACCAGAGATGCAGAGGGAGAAAGCAGCCAGCTAGGAGTCAATGACTTTCTCCAGCAATCACCTCAACCTCTCCACTGAACTGTCAGCAGCTCAGACGTGGAGACATAGGGCTTGCTGCTGCTACCCAGTTTAGGTGGTTTGGATTTGCACTTGCCTAAAGTATCCTCTCTTCTCCCCCTTTCCAGTGCAACCCAGAGAACTGAGCCTTTGAATGCTGCTGTGTCCCAGGCTGCTTGTCAGAGGATGCACAGTACAGCATGTTGAAGGTACTGGACAATCTCATGCTGTTATCGAAGGTAAATGGTTCCAAAATGCATTTAAAACTAGTGTGTGCTGCAGAGTACAAAGAGACTCTTCCGGTATAAGGCACGGCAGCCCATCATCACAGGGCATGCTGAATGATGAGGGAGAGGCAAGGTCTCAAAACTAAAGACAAAAGGACTAATGTCTGCCTTTATAAGCAGAAGTCTCATGCAAGTGCACAGAGCAGAGCCTGGTTAAGAAAGCTTATTGTATCCTCATAGTCTTTTGTGTTGTATTCTATGGGTCACATAACACAGGCTATGGCTTGCATTCAACAAGTAAAAATTGTGCAGTATTAGAGGCAGCACCTTCCTCTTCTAGTGCCTGCAGTCTTCCGGGTGTGTACAGAACCACCTGCAGAAAAACATGTTGGGGTATATGGCACTTCCTGCTGAGATGTGGGATAAGGTAAGGTTGTTAGCATGGCTGTGGCTTGTGTGGATAAAGGAAAGGCCCTGGCTAAAACATGCTGAACAAACATGGACCTCTGTGGTGTCTTGTCTTCACCTCCTCTGTGCTTGCCTCACTTTTCAAAGGCTGAAAGATCCACATTGCAGGTCACACTAAATGTACAATTGCTGGAAACATGTATTCATCCAGCCTACACCCCTCTTCCTCTCTCCCCCTGCCCCCAGCTGACAGGCAGGGCTCTTCCTGCGACCCAGCCGGCACTACTCCCAGTTCATGAGCTTGCCTGCAGAGGTCTGCTGCATCTTGCTCTGGCGTAGAAAGCAAAAGGCAAGAGGAGGGTAAGACGAGCAACTGTTAAGCCAATGCCTACCTTTCGGCATGTGCTTCAAGATGCTGAACACCGTGCTCTGGTCAATGAGGCTTTTTGCCCGAAAGAAGTGCATACTTGGTGGGAACTGCCCCACATTCATGGCTGCTGCAACCTCCTTCTTCTTGAGGCTGACAAGCTTTGTGCTGAGCTGCTGCTCCTGTTTGCTCAGCACCAAATTGCCACCTGTCTGGTGGGCTTTCTCCTCCTCCATCAGGGAGTCTCGGTTCTCCCTGAGCGGGGTTGGAAGGCAGAGGGAAGCCAAATTCAGGAGAAGGCATGCCAACCTTATGCTTTGCCCAGATGGAGGCTTCATCTTGTAGCTGCACCTGGTGCATGTGGGGAAGGAAATCAGTGTGTTAGCATAAGCCAGGAGGTGCCATCTTCCCAGTGACCCACTGGGACATAAAACTGCTGGCCTAGCCTGCAAAAGTGGGTTAACTGGGTGCTCAATGGAGGGAGCATCTGGTGGTGATGTCCCCTATACACAGCGTCCGTATTCACACCCCAGTGATGCTGTTTGCATGGGGGCAAGGTTGTGGGCAGGGTGAGGAGAAGATACCAGTCCCTGGATCAGGCTGTCAGCATGTCACACAGAGCTGTGGGGTGGGGAAGGTCTAACCCTGGAGCTGGGGATAGCTGAGGTCAGGACTCTGGCTTGCAAGCTGGGATGGAGCCACCTCAGAGCAAGGGGTACTGGTGGCAGTAATGCTAGCACCTTGCCAGTGCCCGATAAGGGGAAGCGAGGCCACAGTGCTCAAGGTGAGCCTGTGATCACATGGGGTGCACAAAACTGTAGGGCTGATCTCTGCTATTGAGAGAAGACCTTGTTGCGCCTTTATAGTATACTCCAGCTATCAGAGGGGTTAATCTGCAGGCAGAAAGCCCCACTGCAGCCACAGAGGCATGTCCCTTCCTTGCAGTCCCGGAAGAAAGGGAGAATATGGGAGCAGTAAGGGATCACAGGAGGCAGGCACATGTGAACTTGGAGAGCCCTGCGCTTCCCAAAAAAGCACAGCTGCAACATAATCTTTCAATGCCAGGCTTCAGTGACCTTCCACGCCCATCCCTCCAGACCAAAGCGGGCTGGAAAAGTCTGAATGTTTTGGAGCAGTTCTGCATGTATCCCACATCATCTCCCCGCTTGCACGCATGCCCCCTGCTCCCAGCCTCTCCCGCTGGGATGCCTCCGTCCCGAGGTACCGGGGGAGAAATCTGCTGGGCCTGGCTCTGAACCGAGAGCAACAGCCACCCCGAAAGGCATTATCTTGTCCCTGGGCAGGCTGACTCACTCACAGACAGCTCTCCTGCTCCTCGCATCCAGCGTGCAGGCAGCAGGGCAGGGTTATCGTCTCTCCGGCCAGCCGGCGCGGCCGCGATAAGCAGCGGGCTGTGTCCCGGCGAGGCACTGCGCGGAAAGTTCCTCTTCCTGTGCTGCAGTTTCAGCTTGCTCAGCTTTTATTTACCCGCGCCCCACCCGCTGTCTCCCTGCTGCTTCATGAATATATAAAGAGGAGGGAGGCCGCGGGGAGGCCAGCAGAAAGCGGGGCGCAGGCGTGCGGCAGGCCAAGGCAGCAGGGTTGCCCACCAAGCCCCTCCAGCTGCTGCAACGGTGGGCTCATTAACCCCTCCCTGCCGAGCGAGCGGGGCTGGCCTGGGCAGACCCTCTGCACGCCATGAAATGCCTCCATGGCTTTTAAATATCTTCGTAGAAACTCTTGGCCACCCGTTCCCAACACAGGGATGTCCACTGGGCTGCTCCAGCTTGGCTTGCCTGACCTGATGCAGAGCGCCACACGTATAGTGCCAACAGCACTGCAAGCTGTACTTAATGTTTTTTTTAACTGAAAAAAAAAGTTATATAGATATTTGTAAAGGTAGTTATAAGTCATTTTGCCTGCTCTCTGCCAGCTGTGCAAAGCAGGCTGGCCTCAGCCCAACCGGACTCACCAGGGCTGCATTTGGCATGCAGGCTGGGGGGCTATGTCAGGTGGGGGGGGCGTATGCACTGATTTTTTGAAAAATCCCAACAAATACTGTGATTTCACCGTTTTATTTCTCACAGTTGAATGGACTGAGCTTTAAAGTTATTTGAAACAGATGTTACATAAACAGCTTCCAGTGGAGAACGAAGTCCACTTGGTTTAATTTAATCCAAATTCTATTTTAATTTTTTAATAATAAGAGAAAGATCTTGTAAGTCAAGAACTATTGAAAACAACCTGCAGCAATCAGAGACACTGGTTCCAAGGCATAGAAAGTCAAATCTGGTCAATGACGTGTGCCATTCTATCAGCTGGGACCACTGCAATGGATTGAGTCACGGGGTGCACAGGTCCCCCAGCACCCCAGTGGGATGCCCATGATCTCTGCCTGCCCCTTCCGATCTGCTCACCTTTTCTGTCATCAACATCATCCCTGGTGGTAAATAAAATAATAATAATAATAAAATAAAAATTAAAAAAACACCACAGGGCTGGCTGCTTCTGTCCACGTGGTCAGAGTTTTGGCATGTCCAGGGGGTGGCTGTGCAGTACCCCCTCCAGCAGGACAGGATTCTTCTGGAGCCCAGAGATGCTGATGCTCTCCAAGGGAGACAGAGGAGCAGCAAGACAGCCCAGCCACACGATGCTCTGCAGCCACCATCAGCTGATTTAAACAACCCAAGGGTGAGAGGTTTGGGGAGAGAGGGCAGGGCAAAGGACGGGGAGTGGGAAGGGATGGTTTGGCAGGGACAAGTGTTCTGCCTGTAAATGCCTTAGAGGAACAATATAAAGGAAGGAAGTGAATTGCTCAAATTATCTCAGAGCACTAAAGCCTGGAGTTGGGGCCATAAAACTAAATTCAGGCTAGGCAGTTGGAAAGCTGTCTCTGCAGTGAGAAAGCGGGCACCGGAGACAGGTTGCAGGGGAAGAGCACAGAGAAGGGTTAAAATGCCGTGCGAAGGGCCTTAAGCAGCAGTTGATAGCTGGGCGGTAGTCTTAGAAATGCCTGCCAGGGCCTCAGACATTTGCTTGTTTTGCAGCAGAGGCTCATCCTGTCAAAGCAAGTTTGAGAAACAAAACTGAGGTCCGGTGCTAGAACGCTTCTTTAATGGGGCTTTGCCACGTAAGCAGCCGCAGCCACTGCCAGGAGAGTGCTGCACAGATGTTGGAGCACTGCGCCAAGGAATAAGAAGGTGCTCGGGATGCTTTGCTCAGCCTCCCTGGGAACCAAGGCGTGGTGGGGGAAGGCTTTTCCCGTGCGAAGGTGGGTTCAAAAGCCCCTCTCAAAGCTGCTGTGGGTATGGCAGTGTGAGATGCAGGCACGCTGCTCCTGAATGCCCAGCTGCACATCAGGTGCATGCGGGGCTTTAATTAGCCGGGGGCCACCACGCAGCGCTCACAGTGAGTTCTCCCTGGTGCAGTTTCAGTTCTGTACTCCAACCAGTTTCTTTTAAACCTCCCGAGTGTCTTTGACGCTCTCCTCCCCCGTGTCTCCCCACGGTCCCTCCTGCACCCTCCCAGCCGTTTGCACATCTGGCTGCCTGCTCCCACCCTTCAGACCCTGGGGTGCAGACAGAGGGGAAGGACCACAGGCAGCAGCAGCACTGAGCTCGTGGACTCGTGCTTCTCGCTCCATCTTCCAGCTCAGCACATCACACAGTGCTTTGCAGCATCCTGTGAAGTCCACCCTTCTGCTTGCTGTGTGCCACTGCAGTTACCTTCCCCAAATTAAGGTCCTACAACACATTTAGGTGATTTCAAAAGCTACAGTAGTGACAAATCCAGCCAAGGAGCGGACCAAGGGCAGCACACGCACAGCTGTTTCCTGTGTGGGCAACGCATTTTGCGCAAGCCAGATCCAAAACAGGGAGCATATCTGATAGCCCAGAGGGTCAGGGTGCCTCGCAGCTCCTTAGCCTTCCTGAGCTTGCTGACATCGAAGCTGTGTGGTGGAAATATCACTGTAAGGCCAGAGAGAGGAGGTCAGAGCCGAGAGATGCGCTCCCAGCTCTCCAGTTAGATATCCTTTCTGTGCCAGCTGCCTCGTTTGTAAAAAGGGAGCAGTCAGCTCCCTAGCTACCCTGCTTGATCACAGCACTGATTACTTACAGTATCTGTTGGTGAAACAGCCACACTCCTGCAGCCAGCGGCCAGATGACCGCAGTTTTAAAGCCAGTAGGCACAATGGTCTGCCTGTAATTCTGAATGAAAACTGTGCAGTGGGGCGAGGAGGTGGAAGATGGCTGTGTGTGAGCAGACAGTGCTGAACAGGGGCAGCCTGTGCTGCTGGCACCCTATCCTCCCTGCTAGAGCTGGGTGAGCTCACGGGACAGTCCCTGCTCCCAGCACATGGTCTCCAGCCCCCAGCTGATGCCTGTGAATGCTCGTGACATGCAAAAGTGCTAAGTGCTATAAATTGTTGTTAAGAATATACCAGCCCAGATTGTTTGGGATGATTAAAACCTCCCCACTGGCCTGCTAAATAACCTCAGCTTTGGTCTGGCTGGGCACATGTTGGTATTTGTTTTTTATTTGCCTTTTTTCTTCCCCTTTGTGCCCAGCCAGGCAAAAATATGGGCCATTTACCAGCCAAGCGAGGAGGTCAGTTGGAGACTTGCAGCAGAGGGGAAGCTGGGCTGCTGTGGGTCATGCTGGCAGCATAGCTCCCCAGCCTACAGCCAAACTTGGCTCACCCACAAGGTGCCCCATCTGCATTCAGGAACTTGCCTTACCCTTAGCTGCTCAGCCATGCCTCTGTCCATCTGTCCTTCCTTCCTCCTCGGCTACATCTGCAACTCTCTGACGATTTAAAACAAGAAGACTCTCAAGATGCCCCAAGAGCTGGATCTGGTAATGGGGAGAGCCAGGGAAAGAGCTCAGCTCCCAGGTTACCAGTGAATCATGTGGTGAGTGGAGTCATTGATTTGCAATCACTGCCTGCCTCCCAAATAGAATAGCCATGAATTCCTCTGACCAGCGACTGAGACGAGGAGCTCTGGGCTATTCCCAGCACAGGCACAAGAATTCAGCTCTTGGTCCCAAGAGCAGGTCTCACAGCTCCGGCAGCCCCATGGCTCTACCCATGCTAGCAAGTGAAGCTGGCAGCACTCACCTGCAGCAGCCTGCACGCAGGCCGGCCTGGCACTGCGCTGCTGCTGAGCTGAGCTCTCCAATAAATTGAGTCTCTTATTTGGATTCTCTCCCTCTCCTACCTGTTAGGAGCAGAAATGAGTGCAGACCAAGCAATGGAAACGTCCTGGGTTACCAATGGTACACCGGCTTTCCTGACTGCCTTGGGGTGTCTGTCCATCACCAGGCTGTATTGCCTCCCACAGATCAGCTTGGTTTTGAGTGGGCTAGCCCTACAACAACACACAGTGCAAAATTTTTTTCCTAAAAGCCATAGTCCATGCCCTCACTCCCTGCCTCCTACTCGATCCACATGGCTTCCCAAACCAGGGCCTGCTCTCTTCTCTGCCTCTCCCTCTCATCAACCACCTGAAGCAAACCACACCTCTGCCCAGACTCATCATCCTGCCCTGTGCCACAGGAGGCCTTCATGCCATAGTGCAGAGGAGCTGAGTTTGTCCCTGGTCATTCTGCTACTGTCAGTGTCACCTCGGCCAGGACACCCAGTGTCTCCACAGCCTCAACCATCTCCTCGTCTCACGGTCTCTCAATTTCTCTGCATCCACATCACCTGTGTTGCTCCACCATCAAGCGGCCTCCAAGCCTGATCAGTAAGAAACACAAGGCCTTGGCCATGACACACCCTTGGTTTCTTTTCCTCCTGTGCGTGAGGCAAGCAAGACCACATCTAGAGCAGGTGTATATTGCAAAACTAACAGCAGTGAGGAGCTCCTGAGTTAAAGTCTGAGTGCTCTCCCCAAAGTGTCTGTCTTGTAGCCAAGCTTTGTCCTGCCTAGGCAATCCTCCAGACTTTATTAAAGCCTCAAGATGTCAAAACAAGGCTTCTGCCTCGCTCCCTTTGGAAATAGCTCCATATACCCTCACAGCAAATGCAGACACTGGCCTCAAGCCAGCTAGTGCTAGCAGCACTGGCGTAAAACATCACCCCCCAGGGCATTTATCCAGCTTCCTAGGCAGGGCAGCACCGCACAGTGATCCATATTGCTGTCTCGAACAGCAGCACCTGAGCACCAGAGCTGAAATCAAGGCAAGGGGTGCTCACCATGGCAGTCATCACCTGTGCAGGGCACATGCAGGCCCAGCAGGCCAGCAGGCTCAGGATCAGTACAGAAAAAGCTCAGGGCATTTCCTGAATGCCTATACTTGTTCGTCCTGTTCTTCAGAGATGTTGTGGCCCAGCTCATAGCACTTTGCTATCCCCTGGCAACTCCCAGCCCCGTCCTGCAAGTGCAATAGGTGCAATCTTACCTTGTCCTAAATTGCTACATCACCCTGCCATACACTTGCTCACTGAGGCACCACAGCACTGCCTGCACCACCACAGTTAGCAGAGAAGTCCTCCATGCTCCCATCCTGACAAAGGCAAAAAGAAGGGCATGAAGCCCACAGTTGCTTCTGGAAGCCCCTTAGCAGCAAGATGCAACATTACCGCTGACCTCACAAAATAAGGCACAGACAGAGACTTTGAGGATATGTTGTGCTGGGTCTTCAAACAGCCCGTGCCTTCGGGTAGGCAAGGGGATACAGCCAGGTCTCTCCCCACCCTGGGAGCAGACACCCTGGGAGTCTCACTGCCAGCTCTCGGAGTGGCTCCTGTCTGAGGAACACACCGTACGACAGCGCTGGGATTGTGCTGCTACAAGCCCCGCTGCCTACCCTGGATTGTTAGCTGCAGGAGGATACATGGCTGTAGGGACCGATCCCTCTGGCTTATCCTGGCGTCCTACCCCACATCCAGCATAGCCCCTCCAGAGGGATGTGGCGGGAGCTCCGGGGAGCCATTACCACATGCATTATGATATGTGAGAGCAGCTTCCTTTGTATCCTGACAGACAGGCCCTCTGCTGAGGGCGGCTCTACCGCCCACACAGCCTGGAGCTGAGGACAGCACCGAGGCAGGCCCAGGGCGGTGGCCGAACGGGTGAAGGCAGAGTCCCACTGAACCTGAGCTCGAAGAGTAGAGCAGGTCTGGTGACCACAGCCACCTCCATCCAAGGGTGCTGTCATCACCAGGCAAGTCCCTGATGACAAGATGGATCCCAGCTCGGGTCAGGGGTTCACATCCACAGGCCAAGCTCTGCGTAAGGGTCCATGGCACAGGCATGGCTGCAACACAGCTGCGACATAGCCCAGGTGGGGACCAAGCTGAGACCCTCAGCTTGAAAGGGAGCAGCAGGACAGGCCCTCAGCAGGGCTTTTGAAGAGAGCTCTTAAGGAAGACCAGACACCTACACCATTACCTAGGCCAGCCCTGAGCCCGTTGCCCTGCCACTCGTTGCCACGCTGCGCCATCCTGCCCAAAGCAGGTATAGATGTCAGGAGTTCATGCATCTGCTGACAGTCTCCAGACCCAAGCACCACACCAGCACAAATGCCCATGATAGCAGCAATGGGCAGTTTTAATGAAATGCCCCAGCAGCAGCTCACTGCCTGGCTGGGATGGGGCCATGCTGTAACCAGGCTTTGCACAGCACCCTCCTCTTCGGTTCTGCCTTCCTGAACAGCACCGGACCCTGCTGTAATGCAACCTGAGGCAAACCACACAGCAAAAACTGGGGATGTTGGTTTTATCAAGCCTTGCTTCTGATTTCTTAACCTCTTGTTTTTGATCTGGGAGTAGGTACCATTTAAAGCTGGCTGTCATTTCTTTTCCATGTCTGTGGGATTTTAGCAGCTTAGAGCACTAGTTGCCTGCCCCTTTGTGCAAGGCAGAGATAAAGGCTGGGTAACACTGATGCTGCCTCCCTATCTCCTCCTGAAGGCAGAGGGCAGTGGAGGGAGTGGTGGGTTGTAGCCTTGCAACAAGCACTGGGTCCTCACTATGGCGCCTTCTGTAGCAATGAGGTTCTCTGCTGCTCTAAAGATCTCGCTAGAATGGCAAGTTGCTTCAGAAAAAGGGAGTGAGCAGAGAAACTGACAACAGCATAAAAATATCCATGTTTTAGCAAAGTTTTGAAGCAGTGCTAGGGACAGAAAGCAGCGTAGTGCATAGGGAGGAACTGTGTTTTAGCATGTGCATGCATGCACCTCCTTATGCTAAAACAGTGTTCCTGATTTCACTGTAAACCAAGCTGAACTTCTACCTGACTCCAGTGATTCTAACAGTTTCTGTTTATTCTTCCTATTGTGAGCTGGACCAGGACCAGGCCCTCTCTGAACCTCTCTCAGACGCTTAAAGCCCGCTTTTAGGAAGAGGCAGGAAGGTTAAACAAAATTCAGCTCATTCTCAGTCACTCTCTGAGTAGAAGAGGTGCAAGCAGCCACCAGCGGCCTTTTTGGTCTCTTCTCTAGGGCCAAGGTGAAGATGTATCAAGGCAGGGACATAGGAGGGACAGCAGTGTGAGAAGTTCAAAGATCTGAGCTCCAGTTGCCAGCACAGGGACTGGGGCCAACGGGGATACACTGGGGACCATCGGGCTCTCCAGCTGTGTGCCACCTCCTAGGTCCGTGATGGAAATCAGTCAGCGAAGCTCAAGGGGGCACACCTGAAGCAAAAACCCTGCTACCTATGCTGAGGAGGCAGGACAAGTCCAGTGTAGAGATGACATTGTAATTAAAACTTAATAAAAAGTGGCATTTATCGATGAGTTGTATTAACCTTGTCTAAAGCCATTTGGACAAATTAAAGCTCCGTGTGGTATTTCCCTGCCACATGAAAAGCAGCAAGGCACAAAAGAGATCAATACCGCTGGCCACCTGTCAGGGTGCCCCTTCACCTGCATCCTCCTCCCCAGTGCCTTCAGTCCCTACAGCCACCACGGGGCTGGCCGAGTGGTTGGGTGGGGGACAAGTGGGCAGCTCAAAAGGAAGGTGCAGTGTGGACAAGGGCGATGTGGACTAAGAATAGTAGAAGCAGACAAACTTTGGGCTTCAGGTTGGATCACATCGACTCTTCCTTTCCTCCAGCACTTTATTTTTGCCAGAGGTCAGCATGGCAGTCAGGGACAGAAAAGCTTCCTGCAAGTAGGAGCAAGGAAGCACGCCTGCTGAAGAAAAACTGCCCCGAATCCACAGCTTTGATAACCAGGGCTTGCATCACTAGAAGCTTTTGTTGCTTTAATTATAGCTTTTAATATGGTCTGTAAAAGTGTTTTCTGAATCTAAGAAAGACTCTTTCTTAGAGACTAAGACTCAGTCTCCATCGTACACAGGAGAGGCAAGATCCATGAGCAAACTGGGAGCAGTGTGAAAGAATATTGCCTTTTATTGTTCTGCTATTATTTCTAACATAATTGAGCATCTCTGGATTTCACGCAATGAAAAAGGGAGATGAGTTTTCAATGATTTTTTTCAAGTTGCTCATTCTTTTACGGAGTTTTATCAAACTGCAAACACAGAGAAGGGCCTTTGATGCAGCTATGGCCGGGGAGGAAAATGCCTTTGTTTTTACTGCATGGTTATACTTCCTATTTGTATTCAGAGTTACAAATACTCTGTCTCAGGACAAAAGTAAGTTCCTGATGCTTTCCCCCTTCCCACACCTCAGTTTTGCCTGGTCTCCCTTGCAAAAGCAACACCAGTGTAAGAGGTTAATATGAAGGGTGTCTAGCAAAATCTGCCACGCTGATAAAGGCATGTGAAGCAGAAAACCCTACTAAAGTCTCAGGCCTCTCGTTTATTTTGAAGGGTTGCAAAACACAAGAATTGAGGAAATGTGGTCCAGAGTAACTGAGAGGCAGATGTGGAACCCCAGGATGCCAGTGCTACAGACTGGCTTTTCAGGCGAGAACAATACTTTAAAATGAAAAATTCATTACCCAGGTCTGTGAAAAGCAAATGAAGCTCAGCCTTTCCTAACCTTGACATTTTCCAGACTGCTGGCCAAATCCACGGGTAGGACACAGGCACACCCCCTGCCCCCATCCTTCAAAGGGATAGCTGGTGACAAGGAATGACTTTCAGATGTGACTTAACTTCTCTGAACCGGTCGTGACACCACCGCGTCCCAGCACACAAAGTGCTGTGCATCCACACCTCTAATTGCCAGACCTGGAGGTAAAGCTTTGCTGCTCCGAGCGTGCGTTCCATGGAGACAGAGAGCAGAAAAGGAGTGGGTGAAAGCAGAGGGCAACCACAGTCAGTGCATTCGGCAGAAGACCATTTGCATGTTGCCAGTTGCAACCCCACGTATCCACCCTATTTTTGCAGCCAGGTTCTGCTTGGTGCCTCAGAGGTGTTCTTTGCCCCTGTCCCCTCAGCTCTGTGTGCAACCTGAAGGTTTCTGCCAAAGGACCTTGGCGTGCAGGCCACCTTTCAAATGCTCGCTTCCCCGCTGGGTAGAGGCTCTGCAGATGGTGAGGATGGAGGCTGCGAGCCTCTCGGCTCCAAAGAGCGCCGGTGAGTGGTATTCCCCGAGCCCCGCTGATGAAAGGCACAGATGTGCCTGCAGAGGAGCGGCTCTCTGTGTGCGCCATGGTCCCCAGAGCCCTCTTCAGCTGGTTTGATGTCTAAGTGGAAGGGAAGAAAATAAGCTGACAGTGGGGTTACCACCCGGATGATTTGCTGAATTGATTAGCTGCTTCTTTCCAGGGCTCACACCCAGACAAACAGCAGCCTCGCTGGGGCTCGCCGGCCAAGTAATGACCTGGGCGAGGAGCGCTCTGGAGAAGGACCGGCCGTAATGATGTGCTGCTTCCCTGGGCAAGAAACAAAGGAAAAGCCTGGGGAAAACAACGCACAGGGAAGTAAACACCAGCGAGAACGAGGCAAGGGAAATGCAGCTCGTGCAAGACAGAGCCAAAACAAGCACCCTCCAGCAGCAGCTGGTTTGGACTCCAGTTTGTGTGTCAGGGGCTGGGCAGGCAAGGAAGGATAGCCCAGCTGCAGGTGTACGCACACCCCATCCCTCTGTCTGTCTGTCTTTCTGTCCGGGGTGTGCAAATGGGAGAGTGACAGGGCAGGGGTGCTGACCCCAGCAGCTGTATCAGGGATTGCTGGGCATCGCCCTCTGTTTTTGGGGGGCAGGCTCTGCTTTCACAGGTAGGAAGTGTCCTGCTATGGCTGGTGGGCAGCTGCACTGCAGGCAGGTGGCTGGGTGAAGCTCCTCGCGGCCTGCCTGCTCTTTGGGACCTGAAAGTGCCCTAAGCAAAGGCTGAGCTTGGGGTGCCTCTGGGCACAGAGGGGGCGGCCACCAGCTGGTGGAGGTGACAGCGGGGCGGCTCAGCTAGACACTGCAGAGGTGATAAAAAGGAGAGTTTGGGGAGTGGGGAGACGTAGGCTAGACTCCAAAGGATTGTGCTTATTTGGATCAGATACCGAGCATCTAACGTGTAAGGGGAGCAAATGGCCCAGCCTTCCTAATCTTGTGCTCCTGCCTCCTCCTGAAACCCCAGAACAATGCGGATTAGGAGAGGGAGGGAGAGAAGGGTGCTATGGAGCCTCATCTCATTGCTCTTTCCCATCTGTGCTGTGCTACTCCTGCCAGAGGTTTTTATTTGACCAAAGGAGGAAAGAAAAAAAAAAAAAGCTGGAAATAAAACCCACACTCATATTCCCTCTGCAAGTACCCCACGCCTAGAAGTGCAGTCTGCTGCTCTCAGCGCCTCTAATTAGCTAAGCAAGGCAAGTGCTCATTAGCCCCACCTGGGTCACTCTGCAACTGGGAAAGCAGAGCATTAACCCCCACACGGCTGCAGAATAAAGAGGCGGAGGGCATGGCTGTGCTGGGGCTGGCTATCCAGGCAGCCTGGCCCTGAAGCAGGGTGCCTTTGGCAGCGGCTGTGCTGGGAGGGCTGTTGGCATGGCGAGCATGCTTTCCCTGGGTAGTGTCACTGGCTGTGGGGAAGATTTGGGAGGGGAGAGATGTGTCACAGTAGTGCTAAGCACAGTGCTGTGATTTCAGCATCCCAGAGTATTTCTGCATGCGAACAGAGGGAGGCTCTGGCACGGTGGGGACAGCCACAGTAGCAAACTTCAGTTTGGCACTGATTGGATGTTTTGTAGCTGTAACTTCAGGGAGCCAGCTGCTGGCTTAATAATAATCATAAAATCTTAGAT
This sequence comes from Cygnus atratus, assembly GCF_013377495.2. Classification (NCBI taxonomy): domain Eukaryota; kingdom Metazoa; phylum Chordata; class Aves; order Anseriformes; family Anatidae; genus Cygnus; species Cygnus atratus. The sequence goes on from NC_066362.1 coordinate 66,051,578, forward strand.
ACATTTTTGTTAATGTTAGGTCACAAGGGGTAAGTGAGCACCAAAACTACTCCCTGTGCTATCACACAAGCATTTCTCTCCCCCTGTGTCACAGCTTCTCTTGGATGAGGCGCTTCCAGCTGAGCCCAGGGAGCGGGGTGCTGCACATATGTGCAAGACGAATCAATCACTGCCTCAGACGGCTCGTAGCCTTTAAGTAAAGGCATTTGTACATAAGATTTACCCTGCTTGCCCATTCTGAATCAGTAGGAGAGTAGAAATAAGCCTATGGTTCCTCATCCAGCAAAGGTCATTGTTTTTAGGAAATTGGTGCTAAACCACAGAAGGCATCTATCGGGGAAAGGACAGGAGAGGAATGGGAGCAACTCCTGTGGCTGCAGACCAGAGGTGGTGATGCGTGCGGAATGGCAGTGAGTGCTGAAAACATTGCTGCTCTCCCTGGCCCTGCTTCCTGGTACAAAGAAACAGCATGGGGCATGGCAGCTGCAGCAGATGAGGATGCAGCAAAAGGATGGAGAGGGGCTTAAAATCCCTCATGAAGGATGAGAGAAGTGCTGCCTGCCTCTGTGCCCACCAGCCTGCAGGCAGGAGGAGGACGGGGAGGAGAAAGGTAGTGATGGAGTCTGGCATGGAAAACACCTATCCCAGGACTGGTAATTATACTGGGAATACCAACTATATGCTGTTCTGCCTCCCCTTCATCCTTTGCAATGGGTGCTGACGAGCCCAGGAGGTGCCCCTGAGTTCCCCAGGGTGGGATCCACAACTGGCTGGAAGTGCTCCAGCAAGGAACCAGCAATGAGGCCCCCGACATCCAAAGCACGGCTATTAGAGGTATGGATCCACTTCACACAGTGAAGCAATTCTTGCAGTGGACAGTGTCGTATCGAGCAGGTTGTCACAGCACATGCTGCCTCTGTCTGTAGTCTGCCTGCAGCAGCTAAGGGCATTTAACTCAGACCTGTTAATAAAACTGCAGGTAGCTGTAACTAATGTTAGTATCTTCATTTCACAGACAGTGATCTTGGGGAACAGAGATCACATATTAACAGTTTGGATTACATAACCTGACAGGATTAAAAAAGGGTTTAGCACTTATACTCTTGTATTTTTTCCTCAGCTGGATCAAAGGAATTAATCTGGCTGGTTCTGTTTTATTTCAAGTCATCCTTCCCTTTCTCTCTGCTTGTTAGTCTTCCCTACCATGGTCTTCAAAGTCTGGGTTGGGAAGGCTGCAGGGGAATTCTGGCTGTCACTTTGGTTTATATGTAATATTACTGTTGTAATGGTATCTGAATGTTTTGCTAAATGGATTCTTGCTTGTTTTTGCTTTTAACCTTACTGCTGTAATGCTGCTTCACAACAACAGTACCTGTCTCTTGTGGGGAAAGAAAAATTAGTTGAGAAAAGCGCTTGCTCTGGTAAGGTGTGGGTAGAGTTGTGATGGGTATTTAGAAACTCTATTTACATCAGAAAGAGAGGGGAGGGCAAGGAAAGCAAAAGTGAAGATCTGCCTCTCTAACCAAAGAGGCTCCTCAGGAAACGGTGGCCTCTCGTGGGGCCCCTTTCTGAGGCCTTGGAAAGCTGAGCACACGACCAGAAATCATTTAGGTGGTCGCCTCAGCCTACAGCTCGTGGGCAAGGTGTTGCTTGCAGCCATGGGGCTGAGAGCAGAGCACAAGAGAGCTGAATGCCCCATGTGGCTGGCAGCTGGGCAGTGCTTCTTGCAGGTGATGCTTACAAAGAGCAGGGTGGCTTTTGCTTCTCTGCTGTCTGTGGAGCTTTGCCCGGAGGAGCAGCAGGATGAGAAGGTCTTGTGGTGTGTGGGCTGTGCACCATACATCTCCCCACAGAGGTGAGAAGAAAGGTGCTCTGCTGTGTCTCCCTTGCGTTGGCAGGGGTGTTCTCCCACCTGGCTGTGGCTGTTTGCCCAAATCCTATTCAGACAGGTCTGTCATGTCCACCTCCATGCTGCTGGTTTGAACTGGGTTGGTGACTAAGAGGGATGACCAGGAGCTGTCACTGTGTGGCCTGTGTTGAAGGTGTTTTTTTGTGGCTATTGGAGCCAAAACCTTGCACAAGCACACACAAAACCTTACCAGTGGCCCAAGCACCTCAGACTCAGCATTAGCTGGCAGGTGCACATACAATACAGTGGTGCCAAGAGGAAGGGTGAGCCAGGGGACCTGGGGAGCCGGTAGCACCCCACGTGGCCATTGGCACCACTCAGCACACCCTGTCCCCTGCAGCACATGTGATGGGAGCAGCCACGCTGCCCTGCACCCCCAGGCATGCCCCACCCTCACCAGACACAGGTGCTCCTGTTTCAGCTGTGTTTATGCTGGGTGAGTTTAATTGCACGTACTGAATTGAGCAAACTGGTAAAAGTGCAGCTTAAACTGGTTCGAGAGCATCTACATCAGGGATCTGGAAATAACTCAATTTTGCTCTATGCCAGGGAAAGTTTTCTCCAAGTGGGACAGGCTTCAAACCAATGGCATTGCTGGGAATGTCAGCTCCCTGTATTTACAGAGAAATGGGATTAAGTCTCTCCATCTTACCTAGAATAATAATGTTTAGCGTATAAATAGCATTTTATAATTTCAAAGCAATAAACACTAAGATACCATGGTAATGAGAGCTGACAAGGCACTACCATTAACTAATTAAGCCTCGCAACTTCCCTGAGGTATCTAAATGTGATGGTTTCCATTTTATAGACAAGGAAAATCTATCTGAATTGATTTACTCCAAGGCACAGAGCAATCCAGAGAAAGAGCTGGAATCACAGCTCAGCACTGCTGATGCCTGGATGGTGGCTCTGTCCTCCTCGAGGCTCTGCCTTGTTTTCAGGAAGTGTAACCTCGCATCCCGTTCTTAGTAGGATTTAGAAATGTTCTTAATTTTTGTTGACTGCTATGGAAGGAGTGGGGCATCCCTGCCTCCCTAGCCAAATTCAGTAGCAACAGGCAGAGGTACCGGTCAGGCTAGGGATGGATGCAGGTGAAGTTGCAGCAACTTGGCATCCAGGAGCTGCGCTCACCACAGAAGCCGTGAAGCAGGAAAAGCAGCTGACAGGTGGGCACCAAACACAGTGCTGGAGAGAGCTGCCTTGGCTTAAACCATCCCGTGTCCTGCCTTTCCAGCCCCCACAAGGGTTGCAGCAATTGCTTTGCAGGTGCTCGCCCCCCCTTTTAGTTTGCACAGCCTTAGCAGTTTGTATCAACACTGGACCTGGCCCAGAAACCTCCGTGGGAAGCAGCACGTCTGCAACACTGGGGCTGAACAGGAGCCCTCTTGCTTTGCACAGGTAGGTGCCGAACAAAACTTTTAGTAGCTCTGAGATTAGCTGGTGCAGATAAGAAATCGAGGTTTCCTTCATATCAGGTCTTTAGGTCCCGACTGGAGAAGACTGTGACAAAGGAAATTTCAGCAGCACCGCCAGAGCTGCTTTGATAACTCAAACCCCCATCCAAGAAGGTGTTGAGACAGAGAACCCAGTGGTTACAGGTTGCAAGCAAACTGTTCCCTTAATGCCCCTAAAGAAACACAGACTTTCTCTCCTGCAGTGAGTGATGAAGAGCTCGTCCTGGCAGAGCACTGCCTTGCCATGAAGCACCCTCTGCACCTCATCCTGGGACTTCTCTTCGTGCCTGCCTGTTGCACCTGTGAGCCCCTTGCCAGGCATTTGGAAGCCAGCTGTAGGGACCAGCACCGGAGCACACAGCATGCACAGCAGTGCCATTGCTGACTGCGATTACCATACCTGTTTGTGCTGTAGCACCACTGCCTGCCGAATAGCTGCGGACTGCAGGAGTGGAGACAGCGGGGATGGAGGGCCTCAAAAGCACTTGAGTTCATGTGTCCTGCACTGTGCTTCCTGCAAGGACCACCTGCTCCCCGTCTCGCTCTGTGGCTGCAGGAGCAGCCAGCACCCAGCTCAGCCCCATGCCGGATGTGTGCATGGGTGCCCTGCAGCATCTGTGCACCTAGCCGACCCCAAACAAACACGGCTGGAGCCCCCAGTGCTGCTCCTGGAGGAAGATCTAGAAAGGTCCAGGTTCCCCAGCTCTAAATCCACTGCCACAGATTATCCTGCTCCTGTCGATTGCTCTCCAGGGGACAAAACATCAAGTTACAACCTGTGGTTTTCAGCCCCAATGGATTAAGAGCAGAAAATGTGTTGAGACCTAAGGCTTAGATCTCCGGGTTTGATACGCAGCTCAGCAAAGCATACAGGGGAGCAGCCTTGGTGGAAGATGCTTTGCCACAGCAGTGCTGGCCAAATTCCCAGCAAGCAGATGCTTTTCAACTACCTAAGAGAGACATCGTAAGCCGAAAGTAGCACAATGTTGCTAATTTTCTGCCTAAACCTCCGGTGCTGTGTGTGACTGCTGTAGCGCTCAGGGAAAGGGTGGCTGCTCTTCAGTAGTAAGTGGTATTGCTCACACTTTCCAACAGTTTGCTTAGCCAAAAGTACTGCTGGTGTGTCGTGAAGTAACTGTCTGGGACACTGCAAGGAGCACCGATGGCAGTAAGTGTAATAAGCAGTAATGCCGGGTTGTCACTTACAGCAACTGGCAGCATTCCCACTGCTTCCAAGCCCTGAGTGGTTGCGAGCACAAATTGCCTCGCTGCCTCCAAACCGTGCAGCAGGCACAGAGACCCCTTCCCATGTAGCACCTCCCGCAGCATTTACTGCTGCTTCCCTTCCCTTGGCTTTTGTGCATCTTGTCTCAGCCTCCTGTGGGCCGCTGCTGTCCTTACCCATAAAATCACAAGCAGAGGCTTAAAATAAGTAAGAAATAAGAAACCCAGCATGGTTTTCTTCTCTCTTTTCTCCTGCTTTACTTACAGGAGGGCAAGTTTCTCATCCGCTTTCACACCTTTTCTGCGTTCCTCCAGCTGCCTCTATGACCCCAGCCCCAGCACTACCCAGGAAAACCCCTGCCCTGATTTTCACTGTGCATGCCTCGATCTCCTTGACTTGCTGCCTGGGTCAGATCAAGGGATAAAAGCCAGCCCCCTGCTGCTAAGCACTCCCCTTCAGCTGCAGTCTTTGCTCTGCTCTGGGAGGCTTTGCAAGTGCTACACAAACCACGAAATCCCTCAGCTGAGGAGGCCTTCAAAAGGGAAAGAGGAACTTCAAGATGGAGCAAAATGGGAAGAATCCTAACAGGTAGAAGCAGCTTGAGGTGAATGTAGGAGACTAAATCAGTACTTAACTCAGAGAGCGGAAAGAAGCCAAGGTGCTAGACTACTGAGGGAGCAAGAAAGGGAGCTCTAAAATTCAGAGGTGCTACAGAAGGGAGCTGAAGCAATTCTCACAGAGAAGCGCAGGAGTCCTGTTTTGAAGGAATGTTGGGTGTGATCTGTTCTTTGTTTCCCCTGAATTACGAACTCCTGAAGCTTCTGGGAACATGCTCCCAGTGAGGATAGGGTCTAAGGTATGGCTGGTCCTTCTGCAAGTGCTTTTGAGTCCTCGTGAGGGAGGACTGCAGGTCTTCCTCTACCTTGGTTGTAAAAACCTAGTCAGTGGGGCTTCAGCTTCAAGCTGTGACATGGAAATGCCAGCAAGAGTTTTCTTTGTTTTAAGAAGAGATCATTATTAACAGTCACTTTGGCTGCCTTGCAACTGACCTGTACTGTCAGTAATCCATTCTCTTCCAGAGGCAGGCTATGAGAAATCTACTTGTTGTTAACCAAGTTTTACATTTCATCTTTGCTAAATTAGACACATCATTCAGGTCTTTTGGGAGGAAGTGGAGAGCTTTCCTCCCTTCTTTTAGCTTCCAGGTGACAGGTTTTGTCCAACAGGAATGGGAACCTCTATCTCCTACAATATTTTTATTTGGTTTTGGCACCTGGAATTTGGCATTTTTTCTTAAGGAAATGAGCTCAGAAACCCAGAGATGATCTCAAACAGCAAAAACATGAGGCTTTAATTTGGAACACCAGCCTCCCAGAATGGCTGTATGTGGTGCAAGCACTCAATTTATAGCCTGGTTGGCAGCAAAGGAAGAGAAGAGACAAGGGGAGGAGAGCATGTATGGAGGGAAGCAAGCAGCCAGGACTGGATATTGAGCTGAATAATCAGTGTGTAGGTGACGTCTCACCAATAGCCTAGAAAAATAATGGTCGAGAGGAAGAATATAGCATGCTGGGAAAGGACAGTGTTTAGAGTATGCTGTTTTGTTTGGTTATGAACAGGAAACTCAGCCAGAAGTGGCATGGAAGGGGAGAAGCACACAGATTTGTGAATGGAGATATTTATTAAAGAGGAGGAAAAGCTGTATTGTACTCACCAGGTCTTTTGCCTTCTGTTGAATAGCAGTCAGAGAGCAAAGAATGTAGTGTTTGAATAATAAATTCAGGGAAGTACTTTAAAAACAGTGCAAGAATCTGGCAATGTTAAGTTACTTTAAGTGATCTTGGGCAGCTCCCAGCATCCTTGCATAAAAAGAATAGTATCAGAGAAAGCACAGCCTGTCAGAAGTAATAGGGACGATAGAGGGAGCCAAATTAATTCAAAAAAAAAAAACAGGACTGTAGCCTTTTCGATGAAACGAGAGATTAGGAGACTTCATTAAGGTTCACAAAATTCTTAACGGGCTAGAGAGTGGGGATACTACAAAGCTGTTTGACCCAGTGTCAAGAACAAGCAGCGATGCAGCAGTAAGATAAGCCACGGCTGGGCGCTGCAGGAATTCGGGGAGGAATGTCAGGGAGCGAGCAAAGGCAACACAAACTCCCCTTACATGGCAATAGGACAAAAAAGCTTGCTCCGTGGGAGAACCAGGCATTTATTTACACGGCAAGCAATGCTGCAGAGCGCTGTGGCTGGCCCAAAGGAAGCTGTGCCTGAGGATTTGTCACTCGGAGATTTCTGGCATTTTGCAGGGATCCTCCTATGTGGTGTTAAAGTGCTGTAAGTCAGCCTGCACGCTGTTCCTCAGCAGTGTTGCAGCTGGAGCTGCTGCGCTGCCTGTGGGATCAGGCACTGCCTTGCTCGGCATCAGGTCTCGGAGTCACCGTGCCTGCAAGAGTCAGGCTTTTGGTGTAACGTATGGCATCCCGTACAAAATAAATTGCTCTGTCAGAAATTTAGGTAGTTCTGGGGAAACAGGCACAGGTGCTGTACTTAGGTAAATAACGCACGGACGTCCCGTTTAACGTGACCATGGTGTTAAATAACGCGTGGGTGTCCTGTTCAATGCGACCATGGTGTTCCTGGTGCCCGTACCCGCGCCTCATCCGTCCCTGAGCGCTGCTAGTCCCCCAGCCTCAACGAAGCCTCGTGCTAACGAACGCTTGTGCTAATTACATGCAGTACAACCATTTCCTTGCACCGTTTCAGACGTGCTCCCTCCCAGTCCCACTGGGAGGGGAGCCCTGCCGTACGCCGCTATGGGGCTGCCCGCCCCCCCGGGCAGCGCGGCTCCTCATTAATCGCCCCCTCAATTAGCCCTTCCCGCCAGCCCCGCCGCCACGTGCTGCCAGCACCCGCCGAAGCCACGCCCACCCCGCGGCTAGCCCCGCCCACCCAAAGTTAGCCCCGCCCCCCTCTGGGCGTGGCCGTGCGGGCGCGGGTGCCCTGTTGTTGTGATGAGCGCCGGCTCCGCCCCCTCCTCGTGCGCTGCCCCCCCTTGGCCACGCCCCCGCCCCTCCGCGCCCTCCTCGCCCCGCCCCCCGGGCCAGCGCCGCCTTCCCATTGGCTCACCCCGCGCGAGGCCCCGCCCCCTCCCCGCGCCCATCTGCTCCCGGCGGCGCGGCGGCTGCCTGCAGGGCGCGGGCGGGCGGCGGCGGAGGATGGGACCGCGGAGTGGCGGCCGCCCGCGGCAGGGGCAGCAGCAGCAGCGCTATCACCAGCAGCGCTATCACCAGCAGCGCTATCACCAGCAGCGCTATCACCAGCAGTACCCGCAGCGCTATCACCAGCAGCGCTACCCGCAGCAGTACCCGCAGCAGTACCCGCAGCAGCAGCGCCCCCGCCGGCCCTAGCGCCCCCGCCCCGCGCGCGGGCGGCAGCGAGGGGGCAGCGCGGTGCCGCCGGGGGGCGGCCGCTGAGCGGCGTGGCGCCGGGGGGCGGGCGGAGCGCGGCGCAGCTCAGCTCAGCCCAGCGCAGCGCCGAGCGGCGGCGGCGGCACGCAGCCGGCCGCCGAGCCAGGCAGCGGCAGGCAGCGGGCGGCTGAGATGTGCCCGGAGGAGGACGGCGGCTGCGGCGGAGGAGGAGGAGGAGGAGGAGGAGGAGGAGGCGGCGGCGTGGCCGGTACCGGCGGCTCGGAGGCGGCGGTGGCGCTGGACGAGCTCCGCTCGTGGTGGGAAGTGCCGGCCATCGCGCACTTCTGCTCGCTCTTCCGCACCGCCTTCCGCCTGCCCGACTTCGAGATAGAGGTGAGACCCCGCCACCCGGCCCCCCCCGGGGGGACCCGTCCCGTCCCCGTGCCGCAACTCCGCAAACTTTCCCCGAGCCCCCCCGCCCGGTGCCGGTGCCGGCGGGGCCGCATTGTTCCGCCGGGCACCCGGCCGCACAAAGCTGGGGTTGTCCCCGTGCCCGGAGGGGGGTCCTCGTGCCCGGCCCCAAACGTTGGAGGCGGGAGGAGGACACGGCACGGGGCCCCCCCCCCCGCCCCAACCTCCCCGGGGCCCCCCCGGTGCGGAGGGGCCGTGCCCTTTGTTGGGGCCGGGGTCCCCGCCTGGCTGCGCTTTGTGCCGGGGGCTCGGGCACCTCGCCCGCCCTCCGCCCCGAGGGACCGGCGCGTTTTGGGGCGCTTTTGCGCGTTTTTCCTCCCCAACTTTCCTCCGCGAGTGCGTGTTTTTGTTTTGTTGGGATGGTTGTTGTTAATTTCTGCGCGTGTGGGTACGCGCGCCGCGAGTGTTTTTTGCTCCGGCTGCAAATGTTACCAACAAAGTGCGTCCTGGTAGTGGGAAGTCTTTTGTGCTGGCTGTGAAAAGCTATTCTTGCCGGCACATTGGCAATAAACCGGGTGAATAACATGGTGGCGTGTGTTTCTTAAGACAGTAATTGCCCCCTGAATGCGAATTCCAAAGATGCTTAAAAGTTCAATAGGATGTGCGAAGCCCTAAAGAGCAAAACTCCTGGAGCAGGATGTGAATTTCTGAAGAGGGGGAATCCCTTATGCGGTGCGAAATCTTGAAAGGGGATAAGGTCTCTCAATGATGCAACTTCTTGCGAAAGGGAACTCCCCTCCCCCTCCTATTGATGCAAACCCATTAAAGGGGGAGGCTCTCCGGGCCCAGCAGCGCAAAGTCTTGAAGGAACCTGAATTTACAATGATAAAAGGGCCGAGGCACTAGCCTTTCACCTTTGGAGGCAATTAGCATCTGGCTTGCTTCACAGGCGAAGTAAATGTGGGCTCCCCTTTGGTTCCTGGAGCATGCTTAGGACGGGGGAGTTGCCATCGCTTGGAACAAATTGTGCCTGCTTTTTGGGGGACGAGAAGTGGGCGCAGGTTGGCACCAGGGTGTTGCAGAGCATAACTGGCCCACCGACAACATCGCCAGAACCCGCGCCTGTGATGACCTGCGGTGGTTTGCACAAACGGGCTTTAAAAGATGGGATTTTTGCAACGGACAGTGGAAACCACGGTTAAAATCGGGATACACTGAGAGGAGAGATTCAGCTGTCGGAAGCTGGCATCTAAAGGCATGGGGAGTGAATCTCCCTCTTCCCCGCATGCCGCCAGCAGCCCACCACGGGCGGCTTTAGGGCTTGCTCTTTCTCGAAGTTCACCATCTTGGTGTCTCTTCCAGTCCCATCCATGGCTTCGGGGATACGGGAACAGCATGCTCCACAGAGAGCGTACACCAACAGTTTGTGGCATGAAACCGGTGGCCAGCAAAGGGACTTATAATGCTTCTTGTTTGTTTGTTTGCTTTTCTCTGAGAGCGCTGCTGTGGGAGACTTTTGGTTTGTACTTTGCTCAGCTGCGGAAAGGAGGCTCCCCACTTGGTTTCGGAGCTGGGGACGCTGGTGTCTGAGATGGGCTTTACGTTGTGGGGTGCCCGAATGAAATGGAGGTGGCTGTTCTGGGCATTTAGGGAATGCTACAACTTGAGGCAGTGCTGGAAAACAAAACGGCCAGCCAACAGGCTTCAAGCTGTGCTTGTGTGCACAAATGGAGTTTTCTTGGTTTATCTTTGGTTCTTGAGGGGACCGCTTGTGGCTGAAGGGAAGTGGTTTGAGACATTGCTGCCCCTTCCCTCAAAAGATACCGTCCCCCAAGGGCAACCGAGGGGTGCAAGCCCCGGTCTGCTTTAATGCCAAGTAAAACAGGTGGCTTGAGCAAGCCTGTTTTCCATGTTGAACTGGAAATGGAAAGCTCACGCAGCTGGGGGTTTCGTCTGAAGGGTGCTGATGCTCAGACTGCTGGAGGTTCATGGCAAATACTTGTCTGACTGTGTCCCTCATCTCTAATGACTTATCGATGGGTGCTGTCAGCTCTTGCTGATGGTGGGAGGGCTGAGCTCTCCTCTCTAGTTAAAACCTGCTTGGTGGATCTGTTTTTTGCCGATATTACTGTATCTCAGGTGGCTTTGGTTCTGAACTCTTAAAAACATTATTGCAAAGGCAAAAGTTTTAAACAAACCCTGATTTGTTTGTAACAAGTATCCCCTGCCCTCCCCGTTGCGCTGATGTTAGTATGCTGTAAGAGTGTCTCAGCCGCAATCACTGCAGTCCCCAGAGCAGACAAAACCTGATCTTCCATATGTTTAAAAAAAAAAAAAAATAAAAAGAAGCTGTAGCTAATTTTTCTTCTTTCTTCCCTCTTTCTGATTTCTCTTCTGGTAGGTCTGCCCATATTTTGTTGCAAGGCTCGGTAATGATAGGCCATCTGGACCCATCCCTCTCATACCAAGCAGATTTGCCTATGGTATTTGAGAAGTTTGGGGACTTCAGTACAGTGAGGCAGCGCGGAGCTCTTTCTTCTTTTTTTTTCCTTTTTAAACGCAGCCCTTTTGCCCTACACTTATTGGTCCGAAAGAAAGTGAAGCTTCCAGATGTGGCCTGCCATCCGCAGCTGCACGCAGCAGAAACCTGGGAAGCAGATGTTTTGTTTTTCTTTTCCCCTGGACCAGCGAGCGGCCAGGGAAGGGGTGTCCAAAACTCGAATAAAGGAGCGCATCCATCAGGCCGGGCGCTGGGCATTGTTCTGGGGAGGGGGTGGGCGCAGGCGGCCCCCATGCTGGCTCCGGCAGATGCAGGCGCCTGGCGAGGAGGCGCAGGGCTCCTGCGCTTTTCAAACCTTGGCCGCAGCGGTGGGCTGGGGAGGGGGCAGCCGACACCGGGTCAAAAGTTCAGTGGGACAGCCGCGAGCACACGCGTGTGTGCCAGGACGTGGCTGGGTCCACCCATGGGTCTGCACGGGTGGCAGAGAGTGCTGCTGTCATCAGACTCGTTTTTTAAAGTCTCCCCCCGCCGCCACCCCCTTAAATGGCCGCCGTGTCAGCCATCTGCCATGCAAAACTTCCACGCCACTTCAAAAGTGGACTTTTTGCCGTGCTGCTTCGGTTGTGGTTTCCTTCTCAGTGCCTTGGGAAACCTAGATGGGGTGGGTTTGTCCTTACCTGCTCCAGCTGGGAGAGGGTCTGTTCATACTGGGCATTTTTTAAAAAATACATTTATTTCGTATGGCCTGCCCTGTTGGACAGAAAGGATGCTTTCCACAGTCAGGTCGGTGCATGTGATGATAGGAAGTGTTTTGTTTTCCTCTTCAAGACCGGGCTGTAATGCGGGACACCTCTCGTGACAAAGTGTCTCCTGGACGCGTGCCCTTCCCTCTGTGACAGAAATATCATCCTGGCAGCTGCAGGGATTGTTTGGGTAGAAAAATATTAGGAGAAAATTTAACGTTTTCAACTGTGTTTCAGCACAACTTATAGAACAGGAGAACTGGAGAGCAGCCAGCGTGGCGTGGCCACCCAGCTCTCTGGCATGTGCTCCTGGGAGCTCTGGGCTAAAACATTTGGGAACTTCTGCCTTGGTAGGTCGAGGGGAGGTGACTTTTGAGAACGTGCTTGAAAATAGTCAAAACATTGTTGTTAACTCAGTTTATTTGGAAAAGGGGAAAAGCCACATTACGTAGGGAAAACATAAATCTTTTCCTGTGGTTTTTAAAAGCGCCTTTGGGCAAATTGCCTCTGCTGCTAACTTCGCTGTGGCTCTAAGATGCTTTTCCTCTTTTGCTCTCCCTTCCTTATGCTTCAGGCTCTAGCTCTACCTTTAGCTACGTTCCTGCTGCCCAGCGACAGGGCACTGCTGCTATTGCACACCTTTTTCTTCCTACAGCGCAGTATCCGCACACCTTTTTTTTTCCTGCAGCGCAGTATCTGCCATACCAGCCCATGAACAGGCTCTTTCTGTCGGGGAATATGATGTGGTTGTTACAAACCAGTGGCTACTACTGCTCCCGTGGGTCCCCAGGGGGAGGAGGAAGAGTGTGGAGAGAAGGGGGATCTGTGCTGCTGCCTGCAGGCTGTGGCTGTGTGAAGGAGTAAGCACAGAACAGGGGATTTCTTCTACCCCCGCAAACCAGATACAGCTTGGAAAGCCAAAAACTTTTAACTCACTAACCTTTAGGTGCACTCAAATTTTAGTGCTTTGGAAAATGTGCCCTTTTTTCCTAGTGAGGAGAGGATGGCCAAATGCGCTTTGACCTCTGCTGTCCTGTTTTGTTAGGTCCTACTGAAACTTCTCTGGAGCCCCTCGCTTTCTGTCCTCTGTGTGGGTCCCTTGAGATCCATGGCACCAACTGCACAGCCTTCCTCTTCTGTCAGTGGTGTGTATGGAGTCAACTGTGTATGCACTGTGCTACCGAAACCGAGTGCTAAGCCTTTGCTCCTTGGTGGCTATTCTGGCCCAGTACTGCATTGTTCTTTGTGTTACAGTAGCACCTACAGAACCTACTGTTGCCTTATGTCATATGATGGCTGAGATGGCCAGGTAGTTTCTGATCGGGAGAATTTAGGATCTAATTAAGATAAATGTGAGAAGTAGGTGTAACAAGCTGACTAAAATGTAAGTGAATTTGTGTAGGTCAGCTCTACTTGTACAAGGTAAGTCCGAGCTAGTTTAAGCACCTTTTCTGTAGAGTATTTCAGGCATCAGGATGTGCCTCTTGCCATCTGCCCATCGGTGGTAGGCATCTTAGAAATTTGAGTATCAAGTGGAAAAAATGAATGAAATGCACGGTGAGTACTGTTTTTATTGTTCTTCCTACCTGTCCCATTGACGTTTGGTTTTGACGACTCTGCAACATCTCATCCCTCTTACCGCATCTCTTCTAGCAGCAGCTCTTACGTTGCTGGTCTTGGCTTTTGCTGCCTTACTTATTCTGTTCATAATAGAATCATTAGCACTCTGAATGTCAGTATTGGGCTCTAGAGTTCATTGAGATTAATGGAGGGGGAGGCAGAGAGATACTTCTCAGAGCTGTTGTTTCAAGTGGTCTGCAAATTGGAAAGCATTATATCAGTTTACATTTCAAATGCAAGTCACATTTTTCACAACTGTAGATCTTGAACTTTTTAACAAGTGTTTACATTTTGTATAATGAGACTCTACTATAATTGGATACAAAAAAAAGGAATAGGTGGTTTAGGAGGCTGATACATGAGTTAAAACATTATCTTAAGCCCCTGAAAAGAAATGAGAAGTGACTGGGCACAGAAAAAAGGGTGTCTGAACAATGGGTAAGGAAGGTTATTTTGACAGCAACATTTTGAATGGATCTGATAGGTGACAGGGAAGTCAGAGAACGACTGTAGCAGTCAAAGGCAGAGAGAAAGAGGAAGTGAGTATAAATTTCAGAGATTTGGATAGAGTACGTAGAGTTTGATAATCACAGATTTTCTACGGTGATGTTAGTTGGAGGCAACTAACTACCTCTTCCATCAACATCGCTGACTGGAAATTGTATCTGTTAGCTGAAATGTTTGTGTGCCTACAAGTTAAATGGTTTAAGCTGAATTTGTTTTAAAACCAATTTAAGATAATCTGGTGTAAATCTTTCCCTGCTAGAAAAAAAAAATATGCTCTGTGTAGTAGCTTAAATCTGACTTAGCGGTTTGCTTTGTTTACAGAGTCTTGACTACCACAAACCTGTACCAATTTAATGAAGCTGATGTAAACTTCTGCATACCGCATCTAAATTAGGCCTCGAGTTTGTTCTTTTTGGAATTTGCTCCAACTAAACCAGCTAAAAGTAACACCTTAAAAGTGTTGCAGCTTTATGTGTAGACCTGCTTAACTGTGGTCTTTCTCTCCCTACAAATAATACCGCAGAGCTGTGCCATTCTGCCCCTGGCATCTGTTAAGTGCCTGCATGAAGGGTGAAGAATTAACTTTTGTAATGGCAATGGATGCTTTCATAGACTTCTTTCAGGCAAAATCTCTGCAAGAAAAGGGCTGGGGAGAAACAACAACAGCCAGGGAGTTAAAAGTTCCTGAATTAAAAGTTTATAGTTTAAGTCTTATTGTAGGTATTTATGAAAATTAATTTTCCCCTTCGTTACCAGCAGAAACAGCATCTGCTGTGATGGTGAGAACAATGCAGCCCAGTGATTTCTCCTTCCTTACAGTAGAGAATCCTGTTAAACACACAACACTGTGCCTTAGAGTGTATCCTTTCAGCAGGCTTGTTCCTTTTAATGGGTGCCCATTCCTGGGGTCTCCATTGTTTCACCAACAATGGCACTGGGGGCAGCTGATTTGGTTGACAGAAAATGTGTTAATTTAACAGATCTATTCCCTTTAGCAAGTCTCCTTCCTATTGTGTCCCAGTTCTCCCCAGTTCCTTGGAAGGAGGGCTGGGCTAGCAGGCTCTGCGAGGTGGAGTATTCCTGCAATTAGGAGGGGTTTTCAGCCTTTTGTGTGAGGAGGAGAAAACAGCTGAGAGGGAAAAGTGATTTTAGTGCATTTTGCTTGTTTCCAGAATATGCGTTTTTACTGTGTTTTCATGCACTTTGTGTATGTGTGTGCTTTTAAGTTGGCCTTTATGGGGGATGGGGGAGTAGTTCGACACTACAGGCCTACTGCAGCCCAGGTCTTTGCTTTGTGAGCGCTGCTCAGAGGTGGCCCAACAGCCACACGCGGCAGGCAACTCCTTTACAAACTCTTTACATTTTATAAATGCCTAGCTGAAATGCCAGCCTTCCACTCAATAAAAAACAATGCTGCTAGTATACTCCATGGTAGCGAATACCGAAAGATGTGAGCCACAAGGGGTATGTTTTAGACCACCTCTGTTGTGGGACTGGCCACCAGTTTAACACCATCTTAAGGGTGGTTTGAACAGCACAACCTCTTCATGCTAGGTGTACTTAAACTGGTTCAGCTCTTAACTGTGTTGAAGTAGTGACTTAGTGACAGGGTGATGAGGCCTTTGGTTTGTAACTGCTGTGGTTCAGCTGGTGCGCTAGGCCCTGCAGGAAGGATGGCATGGGCACCGCTAAGGCAGCCAGGGGACCTGAAGCTTTGGTGCCGTGGGCTTCTGCTGCCAGAAGGGAGATCCTGCTGCCTTTCAAGCTCTTGCTTCTGGTGCTGTGGCTCTCCGGTGCTCTGGAATGATACTGGGACACAGCAGCAGCAAGCGGGACCTCATGGTTTTGGTGGCCATCAGCTACCAAGGTGGATCCACCATGGCTCTTAAAACTGCAGCCTTAGCTTAGTTCGGTCCTGGGGCTGGTGATGCAGAAGGATCGTTGGACAGTCTTTTTCCTCCTCTTTGGTAAAGCCATTAGATAGTTATCTGGCTCTTTCCAGTGAAGCCTGCTCTAACGGAGATAGAGCTTTGTGCAGCCAAAGGACTGGAAGGCAAAGCTGGCTTCTTCATTTCTGGTGAACCCTGTACTCAGCAAGTTGTGGCAGCAAAAAATATTTATATATCCATAACATAAAGCAAAGACCTTTTTCTTTCTTGCTTGGGTTTTCTGTTTGTTTGTTTTAGGAGGCAAAGGGTAAGAGTTTAATTTAAGAGCTTGACTCTTAATAGAGCTTGTCATTGTTGCTAATATAAAACAAATGATGAGCATGGGACAGGAGTGAAAGGCTCCCTCTTCTGGTGTGCTGTGAAGGTTCAAACAAAAAAAATAAGGAAGAAAGCCCAGTAAGCAAGACCCCTGCCGTGTTTTCTGTGGTATTTTAAGACCTCACTTGGGCCTAACCCTTGCTGAATTAGGCCCACTATATCGCTTGCATCAAGACACCCGAATAAGTAATAAGGGCACTGTAAAAGGGAAAGGCAAATGACATTGCACTTAAAAGTAAAATCTGTCATGGTTTCATACAGGTTCCCAGTCTGGACAGCCTCGTACGTCCCCACAACGAACTTTTTCCAATGCTCTTTGCTTTTCCTCTCTTCCATTGCTTTCCTGTAAAGCTCATTACTCATCCCATGCAACTCACCTGTTAGCCAAGCCCTGAGCAGTCAAGCGGGCTTGTACATGTGTTTGAGGTGATTGCGCAGGGGGTAGATACAGTGAGCAACCTGTATAGAAACTGTGTTCAAGACTTCTGCACTCCCATCACTCATGGCTGAGTCAGACGAATTCAGAAGTTATTAATGGCTGATGGATGGAGAAATGTGCACAGGCAGTAATACTTTGGGATTTTTAGACAAGCTTTCTGAAAATCTTGACATAAAGTCTAGTGTTGAGTACCTTTTGAAATTTGAAGGATTTCAGGGGGTTAGAGAACGGACTTTGTATTGTTTTTCTATTTTTGTGTTGTTCAGTGGATGGCCATTTTCGCTGTTTTGTTAGTGTGGGCTCACACATGGTGTCTGTTAAAAGCTGATGATGTGAATTCTCAAGCATTTGTCCCTTATTCTTCACTGATGATGGTAAAATGGCTCACTGGGGTTAAAAAAAAAAAAAAAAAAATCAACAGCTTTTCTTTGAGTTATGTTTAACTGGGGTCAGTTCCCCAAGATGGTTTGGTGCATAGCCCTGCAAAGGGTTGCACCAGCAGGGCTGAAGCAGTGGCACAGGAATGGAAACAGGCAGTGGGGAGGGGAAGGGCTTTTTATAGCTGACCCTTCTGCTGAAAGCAATGCTTATCACCCTGCAGTTGGGGGTAGCAGGTGGAGCGAAACTGCACAGGTAGCAAGAGGTCACGCAGCAAAGGGGGCACCTGGGGAAGAGCCCTGACAAGCCTCTGTGAAAGGTTTTGGGGGTTGGTTTTTGGCACTAAATGAAAGCTTGCTGTATTTCTTTTCTAACCAGAATGTTAACTTAAAGAAAAAAAGTTTTTAAGTTAAAAGTTGATGGTGGTTTTTTGCTCCTTCTAAAGTCAGACCTGACCATGTAGTTGAAATCAGTTAATTTAATCTCAGTGTAGCTGACTGTAGCGCACAAAAACAGTCATGAAAAGTTTGTCTGATAGTCCTTCTTAGAAATTCAGGTTTTTCTTTTTTTAAAAAAGAAACACAAACCACACTTTATTTTTCCCCCCCAAAGTTTCTCTTAGGCACTGGTCATCCAGCATATGCAGGCATCTATCCATCGGGATTTGCTTGCCCATGCTGAAGGAGCCTGATTGTAGGACAGGGCAGTCGTGTAGAATAAACACGGAATAGCAGTCTCGGTTTCTTTTCTTTCAGCCTGATACAAGGTACCGAGGCACAGAAGACTATTTTGCCCTTAAGATAATTGTGTGTTGGAGAGGATCAAAGGGCTTGAGGGGTTTTTTGGTTGAAAGGGGATTTTCTCCATGGACAGCTGCAGTAGTGCATTAGTACCGCAATGGATTATCTTTCCATGATCTGTAGGATCTCAACCAGCTATCGGGGGCCCTGCTGAAGGTTGTTGCTTGGGGGAGGCAGAGTGAAAGTCTCCTGTAACAGGGAGACCTGCAGTGCTGGGGAGCTCGGAGCACTCGACTCCCCCCGCCCCGGCAGGGTGGTGCTGGATATTCTTAGACTGCAGATAGTGTTGTGGAGCATGGAGAAAGGGAGCACAGTGCTTGGTTATGATTAACTGCAGCTGATGCCCTACATCCACCCTGCTCTCTGATGGAAGTGCTTATTAAGGAATGTGAGAAGGGAGCCGATTCCAGCTGCTGCGGTGTCCTGTAAAGGGCAATGTGTAATTTGGGAGGGTGTTACGAGTCCCTCGGCAGAACAAACCACTCGCTGTAGTAAGTGTCTGACCTGCCAAACGCCTGGACTTTCTCATTTTGGGGAGTTTTGGATGGCGGCTGATCCACAAATAGCCATGGCATTGCAAGGGAGTCCCTTCATGTGTGTGGTTGGGTATCTGCATCCTGCTCCTCGTGGCCCAACCGTGGCAAGGGTGGCGAGAGGGGCTGGTACAGGGGCTCGGTGCTATCGGAGGTGGAGATCAGGTCACACTGTGCCGCCCCACTCCAGCGCCGGGGGACCCGGGCTGGAATGTGCCCCGCCACCGGCTGCCAGGGAACGCTGGTCCCCAGGTGGCTGCTGCAGTTGCTTGTGCTTCAGTCGGGCTCGAATTGCATCTGCACGCTGGTTAATAAGTGGTAAAGTGGGACCGCCTCGGCAGGCCCTGTCGTGCGTGTTTCCTGAGGTAGCAGGACCTCAGGAATACGAGGATAACGATGGTATCTTCCTAGCCAACAAACTTCCCCCCTCAGCATCTTCAGAAATTTTGGCTAATGTTAATGACACAAGTTTTATCTCTTTGTAGCTAGCAAAGCATGAGCCAGGAGGATCCCAGCTTTGGATTTCAGGGCTTTTTTTTTTTTTTTTCAGAATGGGTATTTAGGAAAACTTGTCTTTTGGTAATTGCGAGCGGGACTGGTTTCAGAATTAAAGGATCGCCATATGATGTTGTTGTTTTTCCTCAGAGAAGTAACTACAATTTATAATCACTGCCTAGTCTGTAGCCAGTTGGCAGGAAGGCTGTTGTGAAGGGATTGATTATTAGTGGATGCTTCATTGTGCTGTCCAAGCCTGAATTTCTTGATCTAACCAGTTTCCTTCACTTGGAATGGCTGCGGTCAGCAGAGAGGAGAGAGGGAGATGCATCTTCCCATTTGGCAGTCCTATTTCTTGTTCATGGGGTATGCTCGGGAAAAAAGGGTCAACAAAAAGTGTCAACACTTCAGCGTTCTCATAGAAAGCCAGCTGTCTAGCTGGCTGTCTGGAGACTGCCTGCAATTTTTCTGCTCCCTCTTGGGATTCTCTCTGTAAGCACATTCATTTTCGGTGTGGTGGCTTAACAAAACTATTGCTGCTTGGTGTGAGCATTCTGGAGGCTGTGTTTCTTTTCCTGGGAAGTGCGCCGGGAGAGGGCAAGTGTCACCAGGAAGGTGATCTTGCTCTCAGAAATGAGGATGCTCGCCCTGCAAAGCAAAGGTGTGCTGGCAGCTGTGACAATATTAGCTGAGTTAGCATTTAAACTGGCAGCAGAGGACATGCAGAAGTACACTTGCAGCAGCGTAGGCTTGAGCTTGGACAGCATCGTCTGCTGGGCTCCTCGGGTAAATACTCGGGTGGGTTGGTTGTGCTGAACCACATCCTGCTGCAGCTACTGTGATAAACCTGGGCTGTCTAATTAAAAGTTAGCATGGGCGCAGCCGTGCTACTCCAGTCCAGTAGAGTGGAAGGGGTTTGAGCAGGAGCTGGAGTGCAGGGGGCCATTCCAGAAAGTGTTGTTTTGGGCTTGGGCTGCTCACCATGGCTCAGTGCCGTAGCTGGGCTGCTGGCATCGGGGAGAGGCTGAGCCGCAGCAGTTGGGAGAGGACAGCTGAGCTAATACGTGAGAAGCAGAGGGGTCGGAGACTCCATGCCAGGTCTTGGGAGTATGATCCTAACCCTCTGCTTCTCCTCCTGTCCTCCCCCACCGCCAAACCCCCTCTCGGGCTGTGTGGAAGTGTCCCAGTTCTTGCAGCTGTGTTAATTGTAATGGGTCATTTAGTCCTGAAATCCCTGTTTAAAAGGGGCAAGTCCTTGCCTCGTGTGACAGCTGCCGCCTTGCACTTTTCCCCAGGCTGGAAATAACTGCATATGACACAGGAGCAGAGAGCGGTGTGGGGGAGGGAGGGAGGAGGCTTTCTGGCTTCCTCTTAGTGCTATAATGGCTTTGCTGTGTGACTCTTTTCCCATGTGGACCATAGCAGAGTCATGCCCCACATATTTAGCAGATCTCTCGGTTGGCAGTGCCTAGGCGCTATGCGAATGGCCTTGTGCTCTCTGGGCTCTTGGTTCCTGACCAACTGGGGTATTCTTGGGCATCAGGGAGCGCGAGGGAAGGGGCGCGTGGTGGTGACGCTGGACGCTTGCCTGGAGCATCAGGGAGCCTCTCTGGAGCAAATGTGCTCGCCTGTCTGGAAGGGAGAGCTGTGCTATATTCCTTGCAAAGGCAGAGGCGAGAGAGGGAAGGTGGAAGGGTTTTCCATCTCCCTGCTCCCATCCCCTCCCCAAAATCCAAAAGCCTGGAGCCCATGGAAACCTGGCCAGCTTTTCCTTCTAGCTGAAGGGCTGTCTCCTGATTGGAATGACAGCTTTGAACTGGAAGACATTATTTCATTAGCGTGCTAATCAGATACAGAGATTACCTGATTGGCTACTTAATAATTAAATGAAGTTGCCTGTAATTCTTTGAGAACACAGAGAACTAATTAAATTAACCCTTCACTGCCCTGCATGCCTGGGGTGCACTTGTGTGAAATGGAGAGGGCAGCTTCTCCAATGGGGGGACAGTGAGCAGAAGGGGGAAATGGCTGTGATGCAGTCAGTGCTGGACAGCCAAGGTGGTCCTTTCTTATCAATAGCCTTGCAAAGAGAAGATGATAGGCAGTTTTACCCTCCAGTTTAGTTGGGGTTTGGTCTACTGGGTCAGTGATCCGTTCGTATGTATGGCAGTGTTCTTCTGAAAGCTCTTAACCCCAAACAGACCAAAGAATGCCCTGGGTTTATGGAAGTTGGTGCCCAGGCATGCTTTGTAAACCAGTCACAGCTTTGTCTCACCTGATGAAGAGCAAAGGATCAGTGACAAATGATGCACTTTGCAGTTCTTTAGGAGAAACAGTCAAGTAGAGATCAGAAGATGGTCTCCTGCATCTCCAAAGTGGTCTTCCCCCCCACCCCACCTACTGATGTGCAGCCCCAAGCAAGCCAGGTATCTCATGCATTTGACAGGATTCCACTAATTAAACTTGTTGTTGGTCAACTATTTTTCTCTACCTCTTCAGTGGATGCTTGAAGAACTGCACTTTGCTCAAGTTTACAGGAATACAAGCAAGCGTATCTCCTATTGTTTGAGGAGGACGCAGTCATATTAGTACCACAATTTTATTGAAGATTTAAAAATGAATGTGCAAAGAGTAGTAAAGAGAGTTTCCCTGCATTTTCCAACCCCAATGCAGTACCTGAGCTCTCAGCTTCTGTAATGCCAGAGGTGTGGCACAGTTTGAAATTTATAGTGAAATGCTAATGTTTTATAACTATTGCCTATACGTGTGAGAATATTGCTATACCATTGAATACTGATTGTTTCATTACTAGGGTGAATAGTGAACACCAATAATAATTTTTTGTTTCGGTTTGTAGCCCTGAATGCTAGGTTGATGCAGCAGGAAAGCCACCTTATAGTAATGCAGTGCTGCTCCCTTACTGCTGTCGCCTTCTAGACTCTGCCCATACATGTTAAAATGAAACTGTCAAATTAAGCACATTTCACTGTCATCCAAGACTTAACTTGGCAGTAAAAAGCCCTTGGACCTTCTGGCCCAAGTTAACCATGGCTGGCTTCAGCTACCCCAGTAAAGAATCGCTGCTCTTCCATTCGGGGCACGTAGGATGGCTTTTCCCTTACCTATAGTCCCCATTGCTGGACTTGTCCTCTTCCTCTCCCCGGTGGTACCGGTGGTGCCCTCAGAGTTGTCCAATTCTCGGTGGAAGGATAAATATCTGAGGCACTGTTTTGTCCGTAAAACCTGGCTTCCACACGACAGGCAGCCTGAAATGTCTGTGAAAGCAGGTCAGGAGACAGAAGAAAACAGGGATGGTGGAAAACAAAAGGACAGCTTTTGGGGTAATTAGATGGTTGCGATGACCTGTCCAGTAGGGAGCATTTGTTTGTGAGAAATGATCCCCCCCACATTGACTATCTGCAGGTTTGGGTATGCTGACCTGGTTTGAAAGAAGATCAGAGTAAGCCCAGAGAACGGCTACAGAGCCTGGAGATAGCACGTCCCTATTATCAGATCCCTGATACTCCCCTTTCACAGGAGGCTGTCAGACCTGCCTGCCTCTTGGGCTGACCTCTCCTGTCCTTTCCATGCACCCCACGCCATCCAAAGGAGACCCCAAGCCCCAGTATCCACCTCTTACTCTTTGCCTGGGGCCCTGGGAAGTTGTGGGCAGGCATAGGAAGGAAAAGTGTGGGTTCTGGGGGAGGTGGAGAAAAAGTGTTAGCACATTGTGGGGTCAGACTTGAGCCCAGCTGCAGAAACCGTTTAGGTTTTAGTGTTATTAATATTTGATGTCATTCTGTTGTAAAAGAGCAGTGAGTAAGGCTAGCAGGTCTGTGCCTGGTCTGTTGTTGCAAAAAAAAATATATTTTCTGAGGAGATCTTCTGAAACAAAGAATATTCTGTTGTGTGTGGTAGAAGTGGCCATTTAAATGCATCTAACCATAAAGATATTGCCTGCCAGCAATTTTGATATCAGTCCTTGAGGCATCCTCATGTGGGGAAAATCCTGCTCTACCGGGCAGAGCCTGAATGCCAGAGATTTGTTTTGGGGATGGAGCTCAGGGAGGCTTTTTACCTCTTCTGTCCTCCTCTTTGTTTTTGTTTATGGGTTTACAAAGTCGGATTAGCATTTCAATGTTGTACCTCTGAGGCAAAGGCCCTTGGGGTGTGGTGGAAGGCTGGGGAGCTGAGCTGGTTTGGGATTACTGGTCTGTCCTAGCAGAGGTACTTCCCTGGATCTGGTGAGGAGCAAAGCCCGAGGCCTTGTCTGTGTTGGGAATGTGCCCAAATTGCAGCCATCAATCCAGCTGCACTGATGCAAAGTCTTAGGGTAGATGGGCAATGTCACCCTGAACTGTAATTAGCCTTATTCTCGGGCAAGGGTAACTTTTATTGTTTTAAAAGGTAGAACAAGTTTTGAGTGGGAGAAAAAAAAAGGCTCTGATCCAGAATCTGCTGATTTAGTAGAAGATATTACCAGATATTACTCTCCGCAGACTTGCCTTTGCTTTAATCCTTGGAATCTCCAATCCACGATCCTATTACTTTAATAAAACAAGATATTGAGTATAACAGATTTTGTCCCTTTCTGCTCTTTGTGAGGCATAATGCTGCACAGTGGTGCAAATCTGGAGTAAGTCCAATAGTTTCAAGCTGATGTACTCCAGATTCATGCTGTAATTGCAGAAAACAGCCTCTCATCTGAAGCTGAATTTTATCTTTGATATCCCATTTGCTAACTAGAGATGACTTCTGCTTGATGTGGTACCCAATCCGTATACTGAATACGGAGTGCTGTAGAAACAGTACTGTATGGCCCTGTAATGCATGTGGTTGAACTTGCAAATATAAGTTTACATAAGAAGCTTAAAGAGGATGACTTACAGGCAAGTAATTTCTTATGCTTATTGCTTCTTTATTCGGCAGAAGAAATTTTAAATCTTCCCATTTGTTTGATTAGATTGGTCGTGGTTTTTTTTCCACCTCTTTGAAGGGGGCACTGTATCTTTGGTGAAAAGTCCATCTCAGAAAAATTCTTTAGCTTGTAGCTATTAGCAAAAAAAAAAAAGTTTCAAGTCTGAGTAAAAAAAAAAAGCATTTCTGCAAACTAGTTTTGCTTTCTTCGTTGTCCGAAGTCAACTCCCAAGTTTTTATTCCAGTATGCGATCTTATAACTGTTAACTGCTGCCTCTCTCTTGGTGGTAGAGCACTGGGTACACCTTGATTCCTCTCTTCCCTCCACATTGCTGTTTGTCTGCTGTCTGCGAGAGAAGTCATTCAGGGTGCCAATATGTTAAGCTCCTGAGAGAATGGGGCGAGCTGCGATGGAGGTATTGTTCTGCTGGAAGGTGCTAATTGGCGCTATCAGCCACTTGTTTGATTTCTAGACAATTGCAGCAGTGCTTGAAGCTGTGCCTGGGCTAAACAAATGGTAGGGGCTCTGCAAGTTCCACCATCTTCTCTTGAGCATGCATCTCCCCTCTACCACCCTCCAATAAAAATAAAAAAAAAAATTGAGCAGCGCTGCACATGGTTGAGTCAGGAGGATGAGCCTGGATGTTGAGGAGTTGGCTGCACGATAGTTATAGCTTCACTTGTGAACCCTGGCCTGCCCAGCCTGGTGGCTTGCCAAGGGCAGGGTGAGGAGCATAGGATGGCTAGGGGATGCTGAACTGCCTGGGGATGTTTCTGGCTTCCTTAGAAGCAGAGGAGCAAATGTACCAGGGTGATGTTTCCTTCTGTGACGTTTCCTGGCTAATGGACAGATGCTTGACATTATCTAGGGCAGAGCCCTTCTGTGGGAGAAATACCCAGCTGCCGAATACAACCTCTTATTTGTACTCTGGGACTCCTGCCCAGAGTGAGGGCCAGCAAGAGTCTCTGTGCACCCTGCAGGAAGGGCGTACAGGCCTGACGTGTGTCCCCAGAAGAGTAGCTTGCTCTTCCTCCACTGAAGAGGAGGAATCCTGTCCCCTGCTGGCCTTTCTGTCAGACATAGCTGGGACCACCCTGATCTTCCAGATGTGTTTTTTCTTACTTTCCAGTTACAAAAACAAGCAGGATGGGGAGTACCCTGTGCTGCAGCTTGGGTCTGTTTCAGCCTGGGTACATTTGTGCCTTTCCTCCATCAAAAGGTTCAAGGTGCGTTGGACATTACTGAGCCATACTTTTGTCTGAACCTCCTAGCATTCATGTAGACACGTGCATCCAACTCCAAATGCTTGTTCATCACACTCCTTGTCGTGATGGAGTGTAGTATTGTCACACTGGTGTCCTACCCTGGGTGTAACGGCTGTGCTTGTCGCTTGGCCTTAACCCTTTGCAGTGTGCCACTGGCTTTGTGCTATGTCACACGTGGAGCATGGAGAACAGAGAGCGGAGGCAGCTGAGCAAGGAAGGGGTGATGCTAAATGGAGACTGAGATGTTGAAGGTGTAAATAATCTGTGAAGAGCATTATGACTGGAAAGCCTGTCAAGATGACTTTAGGAAAGACTGATAAGGGAACTCCAATGTAGAATCATGAAAAATACATAGAAAGGATATCTGGAAGTCTCTAGTGTAACCTTCTGCTTGGATCAAGACTGTTGCCAACAGTAGATCAGGTTAACCGCGGCCTGGAGGATGCATAATGCTTTTCTCTGTTCTTTTCCCTTCTCCCACCTCCCCAAAAAGAGAGCAGAATTGTCACAACAATTGTTTTAAAACAACATTTAGCAAGGCATGGTCTAAAACTAGCTAAACAATGCTAAAGTTCAGGTTAGGCTGGGGAGGAGCTGGGAAACAAGGGTGTTTAGTTCTGAGGTGGTGGTACACCTTTGACTGGTGATTCTTGAAACTTGCCTCAGACTGGAACTGGTAATAAGGGGCAGTTGGAAACTGCCAGTTCTTTCTCATTCTGTAGGGAATAACTCGTTTTTGAGGGACAGTTGTTGCCTGTGCATTGACACCTCACTTCAGGAGTCACCATGCAAGCACTTGAAATGGGACCTGTGGGTAAGGAGCACATGAAACAGCAGCTGTTGCCTTGCTAGAAACAACTTAGACTAGACAGGAAGATTTTTATTTTATTTATTTTTTGAGAACAGATAGCCCAGGAGTTCTGGCTGTTAATTTTTAGTCCTTGCATCCCTAGTGGGACCTCTTAGGTGTGTACAAATATTTGTGGGGCCACACTCAAATGAGTCGGGAGCTGATTTGGCTAGTGGATTTAAAATAAATAAATAATCCACTCAACTTCCCTTCCCTCCAGTTTATTTTTCACCTGGGTTAGTTTTATGAGTTGACTTATAGAGTGGCCCAGCAAACAGTTGTGCCAGTCATGGCATGGTGTAGGATTTGGACTAAGTGGTGGGGATGAGAAAATGAGCAAGAATAACTTAGTGTTGAAAGTGGACTGTCATGTCAGACTGATTGTGCAGGGTTTCGTCATTGTCAGTGGAGAGAAATTGATCTTTGAGAGATGAGAGGAGTCTATTTTAGACTAGAATGAATCACTCTGAAGGTGTTTCTGCGTGGATGATGGAGAGGAACTGAATGAGCCAGCTCACACAAGACACCAAACTTAAACCTTGCTTTTTGATTCTGTTTTAAAAATGAAAATATCAGCATGCCTAATTAATGTCCATAATGCTTCTCCTTCACTGCTGTTGCAAGTATAGAAAATGTCACCAGCTAGAAACAGAATCCCAAACTTCTAACAGGGCAGGTGCAAGCAGTATTGAAACCATGAAAATCCAACTGCTAACTATATCATGATGCACTAACTGTTAGCTCTCGGGGGGGGGGGAAGTCTCTTAACTACTTGCCTTTGGGTAGGCTGCCCATAAAATGGAGCTGTTCCTGAATGGTTTTCAGTGTTTGTGGCCTGTAGTGAGTGCTTCAAAGAGCAATATTCTCTGCTTGCCTGCTAATGTAATTTGTACTTGAGCTCAAGTGGTAGCAGTGGTAGAGAAGGTGTCTGTTTCAAAACGCTGCTGTGACTCGATAGTGAGGGTTTTATTGTGCATTATTGTTTTCTGTGTTGAATCTGATGCTAAACGATTACAAATTCAATTACTTGACAGGAAACTATAGATTTACAGTTGCCTGTGCAACCTTTAATCCATCGCCTTGTACCTGCAGATGATGATCATTTTTAATTGCAGGGTCACATGCTTTTTCCATGGGAGAATGGCAGTGCTCACTTTGTAGGACAGATGGTGCTGAGAGTATAAATCAAGGCTGAGCACTGAATGAAGCTGTTAGCTATATGGTTCTCACCTCATTTACTGAAGAAGTTTGAAGGTGGGCAGGAAATGAGAGACTGGGACTGCTACAGGAAAAGAAAGGGCTGTCTTTTGGTTAAGTGCACGTGTAGTGCCGTGGCAAAGCAGCCTTGAGGTCCTTGGCTCTCCCCTCTTTTACTCTTGCTCCTCACCCAAGAGATTACATCCCCTTTTTGTCCACCAGTTTTACTTTGTGGGGCTATGCTTATGAAGTGGGGAAAAAAATAATTCAGGTTTCAAGCTAAATTCCTGTTTGATTGTTCTTTAACTGGAATATTTCTGGTGGTCTGTTTTAGTCTTACAATGAAGCCCTCAAAGGAATGGAAGAGGCATAAAAGAATAAGGGAGGGTTTTGCTGACAGAAGCATACTGATGTTCAGTCTCAGCACTCATCTCTGTTGCAGGGACCCAGACTGACTTCTGAGTCTGGCTTTGTGCCCAGTTTTCCGACAAGAAACCTTCATTTGCCCTACTTCACGCTCTTGAAGGTGTATTCCCACTACATGTATTTGGTGGCAGTGCTCTCTGAAACAGCTCTGGATGTGTGCTTCCACCCCAGCTGTGGTAACACTGCTGTTTACCAAGATCTTGTGAGAGCTGGGAGAGAATAGGGGGTGCCCAGAGAGGCTGGCAAGGGGTCCCAGGTGGCATCACGGATGTGCCCTACAGGTTACAGCATCAACTGAAGACAGGACAAAGACTCCTCCACCCCCAGCTGTGCTGCAGAAGTTTGGGGCTGTGGTTCCCTCTGCACAGGGCATGGTTTTTGTTTGCTGAATTAGCCAGTGTTTATGCCTGCTGAAGAACAACAGTGGGTACCTGCCAGTACAAAGCTGAACTGGTGAGACCTGTTAATTTAAAATGGCAGAGTGAGTTTATGCCAGGTAGTGCTTGGTGGCATTTAAGGTTCAGTGTTAAACTCTCTGAAGCTGTATTAATGATGTTGTAGCTTTAGAAAGCACTGAGGTCTTGCTGCTGAAGTTGGTAACGATAGCCAGATGCCACAGGAAAGAGCCTGCCTGTAGCACAGGTCCTCCTGGCAGCTTTGGTCAGGGTGCTTTTCTCTTCCTTACTTTCCCTGTTTCTGGGGTATACTGCTACCTTCCCACGCTCCCGCAGTCCTGAGAAGACCAACAGTTTAAAGTCTGTGCTGTTCTAAATCCTGCCATCAAACCCCCACACATGGTGTTTTAGGGACTCTTTGGGGCTGAAGGAATGAGGACCAATCTCAAATTGAGGTGCAGCTGATGGATGTTTATGTTGAGCGGTGAATTTTGCAAGCAATTGGTCATTATCTTTTTTGATTTCTCATCCGTCAAATCAGGTTAAAAATCATTAACTTGTAAATAGGTTGAGAAAAGAGTTCATGCTCGTTTGATTGAGATGCTATGTAGAGGAACACCACAGGAAAAGGTCTATGAAGCAATTAATAGCTTATTTGGTGGCAGGGCTTCTAGTAAATTAGACATAGGGATACATAAAGAATGAGAAGGATAAAAATCAATATTGAACAGCTGTCTCTCCTTCCTAGTCACACTCTCCCATGTACTGAACGAAGTGTAATGGAGAAGTATGTGATTACTCATTTAATAGCTATTATAAATGGTATAAATAATAGGGCAGACCTCAGGTTGTTTCTGCAGTCCTAAATGTAGGATTTGCTTCACACACTGTCACCTGAACTGCTATGGAGGGGCAAAAGCCTGCAGGGATGATGTGAAAGTAATAGTAATAAGTGAGGCTGTATGGCAATGTAAAAACCAAAAATACTCCAGTTAACAATGAGTTAAGAGTGAAATGCAGCTTAGGGTGTGCTCATTTAGGTGAGAAAAGGAGGGAACAGGGGAAAAATAATCATTAAAGCTACTGGAATTGGTAGAGAATGAGAATGGAGGGAATTACTCTGCATATCACTGATCTAGACATCATACTGATTATAGATCTGAACTGTCCTGCTTTCTGATCATATGATAACCAAAAGACTCAGACTTATAAAATATGCAGCACTGATTCAGAAGACAGATGGCTTTATTTTTCTGACGGGCATACCTCAGACCTAACTTTTTCTCTTTAATAACTGTTGTAGTCTTAATAGGTCTGCGGTTTGGAAAAATGCAAATTTCTGTATGCCTGATGAGGTAGGCTGTGTGGAGTGGATGTTCTCAACAAGCTGGCTGGTGCTGGAGCTGCTCCGTCTCCTTGGAATAATAGAATCTGGGAACAATTAAGAGGCAGCGTAATCAGCTCCTGGGGGCAGGAGCATACCCTCTTGCTTTTCAGCATTCCCTTGGCTGACTCATGAACTCTGTTGATTGACTTGGGAAGCAAATGAATCCAGCTCTCCTCCGCAAGAGTGAGTTATGGTGGCAAGGTGGTGAGAGGAATACATCAGATCTTGGGCAGCTCCTGCTCTCTTCTGTGAAATGTGTGGAATTTACAATGGCTACTTAGCTACTAAGGAAGTAAGATTATTATTTTTTTTTGGCCTTGAAGGTTTTGTCAAGCCTTTAAATTAAGGACAACAGTAAGGTATAGCTGGGAAATACTGATGCTCGAGCACAGAGGGCAATCTTGGGAGTTTGCTAGAAAACAAACTGTAACTAACTACTACAGTTGTCCAAAAATGAATGCAGCCATAACATTTGCGAGCACTTCATATGCATTTTGGTGTAAGGACAGGAACGGTTTGTTTGGATTCATGGTTTTTTGGGCACCGCTCTCCTTATTCATCTGTTTGCAGGCAGGTAATGATGAACCCTGTTTCAGGATACAGGTAGATGTCCCTGGTTTAATGCACTTCTATCTTTCCATGTTTCCTTCCTCCCAGGAATGCTGTGGGTGTTGGTGGCTGGTTAATGAGTGCAGGCACGGTCTGGGAGCTGGGCAGGGCTCTCTTTTGGCAGGTGAGGTGCGGTGCTGTGCCGAGGGGTTACGTGACCCCTGCCGCAGGCTTCCTGTGTGACCTTGGGCAGTTCGCAATGCAAACCAGATCATCTGCCTTCCAGTCCTACATGTGTAAAACACAAGAGCTTTTACAGCTCGAGAACGCTTGAAGCATCATTTTTTTTCTGTAGTGTTACTTAGTTCTTTTGCCAGAAGTCTCTTCTTTTTTCCTTTTTTAAAAAAAAAAAAGGAAAAGTATTTTGATGATACTGCTTAGAAAGTTGCTCATCTCTCAGGCACATGGGAGGAGAGAGAGGGGATAAAAGCCTGCAGTAGTCCTAAGCGCACTCAAGGAAGAGATGAGCTGCCTGGGCAGGACTTGCCTTTAACCAAATTTGGCTTATGATATCTTACATTCAGGGATGAGGAAAGGGCCGGTGGTAAATCTTTACTCCCAGAGCCTGAGCGAGCTGGTGACAGGAGAGACTGCGGGTCTGGGAGGGGGGCGAAGAGACAAGCACACAGAAAATAAACTCCTGCTCCCTTGAAAACATGCATGCGGAATGATAGCAGGGCGGGCGTGGGGGCGTGCAAGCAAGTAACATCCCAGAAGCTGGAAGAATAAAATGAAAAGGCAGCAGGATCAGCACGCAGATGAAAGGCAGCCCCTTTAACATTTGCTCCTGGACTCCGGCAACTCTCAGCAGTTGGCTGGAGACTAAGCTGGACGGTCCTGTGGAGCTTCAACAAAGGGACGAAACAAACCCCCGTCCCCCGGGGCCCCCCTCCCCGACAACGCGTGAAACAACTTGATAAATGATTGCTCTGTCAAGGGACGCGGGGATGGAGACGTCTGGGAGCGCAGGGGGAATGCGTCCAATTCAGGCGCGCGGGGAGCTCGGGCTGGGAGAGGGGAGAAGAAAGGGGCGGCGGGATCGGGGACGGTGTGCTGCTGTCTCGGGGACAGCGACATCGATAAGTATGCAGGGGCTGGTGGCCCTCGGAGGGCTGCGGTCCCCGGCAGAGTGAGGGGCTGCGGGAGGGCTCCAGCCCCCTCTGCCTCCTGTAATGGGGGTGGCAGGAAACATAGCCCCCCCCCCCCCCCCCGCCCCAGCCTGGCTGATAGCATTGAAAGCTAGAGAAACAGGAGCCCAGGGCCTGGCGCTATTCAAGGGAACATTAATTACCCTAAAACAAAACCAAGAGGAGCTCGCAGCTGGGGCCCAACACTTCACATTCCCCTCCCTCCCCTGCTGCTCCTCTGGGGTACGTGTGCGCCGGGGTATGTGTGCGCCAGCCGTCGGCGCGGCCTCCTCACTCGGGCCTGCAGCACCCCCAGCGCCCAGCCCACAGGGATTTTGGAGGTGTGGATGCCTCCCAAGAAAGAAGCTGAGTGCCACTACCACAAAAAGAGACAGTTGCCTACCGAGGGTTTGATTTACTACATCGTATTTCTGTGGGAAATCATGGCAGCTGGAGCCTAAGCGTGGTCCAGGGGCTGCCGCAGGGAAGCTAGGCTTGGGTGGCTTGTCCTGACAAGGAGCAGGCAGAGGGGACACGTCAGCGAGCCCTGCTGGATGCCAGCAGTGGCTGTGGTGTTTTGTCCCTCCCCGCTGTGGGACTGGAGCAGAGGACTTAATTTAGAGCGGTCCCGAGCTGCTGGTTAGCAAGCGCTTGATCCAGGAGGCAGCTGCTGCTACCACTTGCAAGGTGACCCGGAGCTCTGCTCCAGCCTGTCCCAGGCCACCGGCCGCGAGCACCAGTTGTCAGGAATAGAGAACACAGCCACGCTTATAAATAAAATGGGTTTGGGGTGTACTTCTGCCTCCAGCTGATGGAGGGGAAGGGCCTGGGTTCCTGAGAACTGAAGGCTGAGTTTTGTTCTTGTTCCGGCTATTGAGTTACTGTCACCCATCCAAGCAGAAGCTGGCCCCATGTCTCACTCTTGCAGCAAGTTGGCAGTGCGTGTTATCAAAAGGAACTAAAATGTGGAGGCTGCTTGTGAGGAGGGCATTTAGAAAAGACTCACCTATGGTGGAAGCATTGCATTCGCTTAGGCTGCTAACTCTCTGACTTGGCAGTAAAGGTAGAGGCTAAAGAACTTGAGTGCTCAAAGCCTCCCAGCACCTCCCCATGTTCATCTTGTGTCTACAGAAAATTAACAAGTTCTCCCTCAGGTTATAGGGAAATGATTTTGGAACAGCAGCATGTATGGCATAAGACCTGTGAGAGGTGACCCTGCAAGAATCCAGCAATTTGTGTGTAACCTTGCAGGGTAGCCACTTGCTCATTTTGCGTTAAGTGAAGTAATGTTCAGCTGATATAAGTAAGGACCTATTTATAGTGTTGAGTGAACTGGTTTCTGGTGCAAGCAATGTTGCAGATTAGGAAGATAGATGATAGGGAATTAGTCAACTCTTTTAATGCTCTACCTAGCAGAAAGGAGGAACTGCTGATGACAGTGTCTCCTCAGTCCTGCAAAGACCATCATCACTTTGGTTTGTTATAGAGATGATCATCAGCCCTGGTAGCATCCTCGGACTTCACTTTTGGAAAGAGGGTACAGTTTGCCAACCTTGCCTTGTATTAGAAAAACCCAGTGTGTAGAAAGACTGTGCTGTTTGAGTTGTTATTGGGAAAGAAGGGGTAAATAGGAAGAAGTTTCATGTAATAATGTCTCTATGTTCTTTCTCTATACTTCAGTTTATTTCTTGTGGGCCTGAAACATTGGTAATTAATGGGGGGGAACACAATGGTGAATAACAGTACAAGCAAGGCAGAGAGCAATGTTCTTCATGATCATTTGTACCGCGTTGCAGCACCTGAGTTATAAAAGTGTAACACCAGAAACTTTTTAGAATGTAGACCTTTTCCTGCCATCCAGTAAGGAACACATCTTGGTTCTTGCAAGTGAGTTCAACAGTCAGGAACGCAGGCAACCTATTTGTTTTTTCATTGACTGTAGGTTCCCAGTTCATATAGGGCTCTACTGTCACCATGCAACATTTCACCTTTTTCACCAGCAGCGTTGTCTAATATTCAGGCAGTAACCTTCTACAGAGGGCCAGAGAGGACAGCTGAATGCAGTGATTTCTTTTCAAGCCCATGCAGTATTTTACCAGAAGTTGTAGACTTACTTAGTGGTAGGGTTTTTTTGTTTTGTTTTTTAAGGAAGTAATTTCCTACACAAAAGGGAAGTATTTTTTCATGCAAGACATGATTAAACTGGAATTCATTGCCACAGGATGTTGTGGATGCCAGAAGTCTAGATAGGTTCAGAAAGCAATTAAACAAATTCATGGAAGAGAAGTTCATCGAGGGCAATTAAACACAAAGATACAATCTCTGGCACAGGAAGTCTTAAGCCACAGCTTGCTGGAAGCTGGGGGGGGGGGAGCCTTATGGTATGCTTGTACCATTCTTACACACCCTCCAAGTATTTGCTGCTAGTCACTGTCTAAGACAGAATATTGGGCTAGATGGACCTTTGGTCTGACTCAGTGGCAGTGTATCTGCTGTGCTGTAGACGAATCATGCAGTGCTACGTTTTTACTAAGGAAATGCTAACAGCTTGTAGGGATTCATGTGTCCCTGTGGAGTCTTCCAGCAAGCAGAATCAGGGCAAGGTCTTCTGGTGACAGAGCTGCCCTCACAAGGAAGGGAGGCAGAGAGCAAGGGGAGCAGTGGGAAGGCAAGTAAAATAAAATGGGCTGCTCAACCTCTGTCCTGCTGCCACATCACATGCTACGCAAAGTGCGCGTGGTATGGTGTTTGTGGACGGGCTGCAGACACTTCGTGTGCTTCCAGAAAATGCGTGTCTGCGTGAGTCCCGTCTTCCAGTAACCTGCCCTCGTCTGCCAACTGCTTTCTCTGGTATGTTCGAAGCACAAGCAGTGCCTTTTATAATGGACTTAAAATGAGACTTAATGTTGATTAATAGTATGTAGATAGATAAAGTAATTCTTCAGATGGAAAATAACTTGGCTTGTAGCCTTTCCTTTAGTTCTATGCTTCGTGCAGTTTCCTTTGGTCCAGAAATGTAAGTAAAGCAGTGTTAATATGACATTGTATTTAGTGCTGTCATTTAAGGTAGATAATGCATGCTACTTTGTTACTGGAAAGCATTTGTTTTGTCTCAATGTTGCCTAATTTATATTGAACTGAAAAAGCAATAACCAAAAAAAACTCAGGTCCTCCCTCCCTACCCTGGCAAACCTGTAATTGTAACCAAGCTGCACCATGAGAGGATATACATCAGGGTGTCACAGGGATGACAATTAGTTTTTCTTAAATTTACTAATGATTCAGAGAAGGAAACTGACAGTGTATTAATCAAATTCATGGATGTTTAAAATGCTGAAGGAGTATTACTCAGAAGTGTAAGAGCTTAGAAATTAAAAATTAGAAAAAAAGAAAAATTTATAATTTTTTTAGAAAATTGTTTTTAGAAATTATTTTTTTTAAAGTTAAAATTAAAAGAAATTCAAGTTGGAAAGTCTGTGCTACTTGGATATAAATAATCTAAACCAGAGCTAGTTGGTGGGGATATTCAAGAAGTGAGAACAAGTGTGCCACGTCCTGTGACTTTTATCCAAAATCTCTCAGTAGTTACTATTTTACTTGAAATTTCAGTTCTTGAAGATACTTTGAAACTATGATTTAAATCTATCTCTAGTGTAGAGAATCAAAATTAACCCAGTGTTTATCATTAAAAGATAAAAAAAAAAAAAAAAATCTTGTGAATCTAATAGGTCATGTTTGTTGTGGGCCTGACATTTTATTTTTGAATGTTTTAGAGCAGTAAAGCGGACCAGCAGCTCAAGATAGGCTGTAACAGCATGATATGTTGCATGATGTTTTAATCTTAAATATTTGTTAATACAAAGGAAAGCTACTGGCTGCATATAAAGGAATATTATACCATAAAGTTTATTTAAGACTGGCAGTAACCCCTGTCCTTTTCTGTGACTACACCTGTCTGTGATGTGCCTGTTTCTGAACATTCATACCAAAAATTTAAAAGCTCACTGGAAGTCATAGGGTATTAAAAATAATAATAATAGAAGAATGATCCTATTGTAGAGAAAGATTGTAAGGCCCTGATATATTCAGTGCTTAACTGTATGTAAAGGACACACCAAGGGAGCCAAGGAAATTGGGTGATGGAAATCATAGGCTGAGCTGAAAGTGGGGGAAAAGTGATTCTGAACACAAGGAAGTGCTCCTAAGCAGATACAGGAAGCTCGAGGCATGTGTACTAGGCAAATAGTTAGAGAAGTAACAGAGAATATCCCCCAAATGGTCCGGGGTTAGAAATGGGATCTCATATGCCTTCTGTCTCTCTGAGTTTTATGCATAATAAAGTGAGTTGGAAAGCAGGGGATGGTTAGTGTTAGGAACCAGCAGTGTGTTCATCTCAGCAGCCATCAGGATTATTTGACAAAGTAGAAGAGTGGGCACACTTTTTGGGCATGTCTTCTTTTGGCAGAAGTGGACTAAGTACTAAACAAGTGACTTGGGATTTACTGGAAGGTGTGAGAAGGGATTAGATGGCAAATGTCCAGTGATCCTCCTATGTGAGAGAGTCCTTCGTGTTTGTTGTGAAGGATGCAGGCTAGCTTTCTCCTTGCCTAAACTCATGTGATGTGGGCCACGTTAGTGACCTGCGGGGCAGAAATACAGCCCTCCCTGCTGCCCTAGGCAGCCCGTCACCCCTTTAGCACTGTGACCATGTCCACTCCAAATTTTGTCCGTGCATGATGCAGATCAGCAACAGCTGCTTGAAAGTCCTCTCGTTGATCTGAATAAATGTGCAGGTATAGGCAAGACCTAGGCAAAAAAAAGCCTTCTACTTGGCTCGGATGGAAGTGTGGGTGACAGCAGAAAGGGTTAATATCACCTCCTACCAACCTAGAGAAGGCTGAAGGTTTTGGACATGAAATGCTCCATTTCTCAGCATTTTTTCAGCTGTTCTTTTGGTGACTTAAACCATCTTTTCCTTGAATGCTGCTCACACAATGAAGTTAAAATCACGTCTTCTGCATTTCCTTCCTCTTTCACGTTGAGGTACTTTCATGTCCAGGATTTGTCTGCCTCCTCGCATTGAACCTTCTAAGCAGGTTCTGGAAGAGACCACTGGCCCAGCTTGTTCTCGTTTCCTGTCCTGAGTAATGCCTAATATTAGATACCTTGTCTTTGTGGGATTTTACCTTTCTTCCAAGTGGGAAAACTACAGAATTCTCTACTCCAATTGCTGGCATTGTTGATGTTTTGTGGTTTTTGGTCTTACTGAGGTTATTGTTTCAGTAAGTACCCTGCAGAGAAGAATTCTGTCTGTATGGGTGCAGCAGTATTTTCTTCGATCACTTTTAAATCTATTGTCTCTTATTTAGTTGGACAACTGCTTGCTCCTGTCTTATTGGGAGAAAAAGGGGGGTGGGAATGGAGAATAAGTGCATCCAGATGGCTTTCTTTGCCTGCTTTATGTATCGTATGCTTGGATCATTTCACCTCTTACTTATCACCCTTGAACATAGCCCAGAAATTTGAAAATCATTAGGGTTCTTATTCAGTAACCTTCTTCTATGGATTGTAGGCCATCCAAATTCACTGGAGTCCAGCAGGTCTGTTTTGTAATGCATGTATTTTGTAAATAAATCCTTAGACAAGTTCCTTTCTGGGGCTCTAATTTTTGTCAGCTCTTTCTGCAATTTTGATATTATGTTTCATTACAAAGACAAAGGGATCGAATGTCATGTTTGAGACTGAAATTGTTTTCCATATTATTTTTTATTTCTCTCTAATACAAAACTATACATCTGGTTTGTGGTTTTGACAATGGCTGGACACTAAGCAGATGTTTTCCCTGTGTTGTCCACGAGAGCACTTAGATCTTTCTCTGAATGGTTGCAATTAATGTAGAACCCGTCCATGTCTACAATTAGCTCAAACTCTTCTTGCCAATTTGCATAACCTTGCACTTATATATACTAAAATTTATTTGCTCTAACTTGGGTAGATCCTTCAGATTCTCTTTCACAATTCTCTCTGCTTTTAACTAGCATAGAGCAGTATTGTCAACATTTCTTTTTCCCTGTTTCATATTGTGCCCCTTTCCAGATCATTTAATATATTAAATGTTGATCATAGTATCCGCCCCTGGGACTTCCCCCATTAACCCTCTTGAAAACTGGCCATTTATTCATGCTGTTCGTTTTTTCTAAATTAGCTTTAATCTATTGACAGATGTTTACCTCTCACCCCATGACTAGTTTCCTTAATAGGCTGTGGTGATTAATATTACCAAAGGCTTTTTGAAAAATTCAAATTAATTATATCTACCGGTTTTCCTCTAACTGGTCTTGATACTCCCTACAGAAAATATGGAAGTACCTATTTTTCTTATGTAAATGCCATGCTAATCTGGGCCTCCTGTATCACATTAATATAACTGTTATAACTACCCAGTTGAGCCATTTTACCAGGTGCTAAAGTAGGGTTTATGTGTCCATAATTCCCAGGCTCACTGTTGCTTTTTATTCACGAACTTGTAGCGTTGCCTTGCCCTGCAGCTTTGCCACCTCCTATTTAATTTTAACGATCGGGCTACCAGCAAAATATGTAATATGTCGCTTCGCTCTTACGTTGCTTGAAAACCAGGCAATTGCTACCTGGGCCAGTTTGTTTCCAATTTAAATTAATTTTATGTGACTCCAGGCAGCAGAGGCAGGGTGCCCTGTGTGCTTACAGCGCCTGCTCTACAACCCCTGGCTGCAGGCGCCTGCTGTAGTAGTGGGGAGAGCCAGGGCACGCGGCACCGGTGGGTTCTGCATCCCACGCTGACCTGTGGGGCTCAGCCAGCGCCACCTTCCTCTGAAGGTACTCACTCTGGATACGCTTTAAAAAGGTTCTCTGAGTATCCTTATAACCCCTTCACGTCTTCAAGCTTTTGGGAAGCATAAGCAGTTTTGTTAAAATTGTAGGGTTTTTTCCTAATTTAAACAAGCAAGCAGTAAATCTTCATTTAAATATGATTTTAATGTGTTTTTTTTTTTACCATTTACGTTAGTCAAAGATCCATTATCTCCAGATCTTGCTAAGAACTGCAGATTTATAGCCCAATTCAGGCTTTATATAAACTCAATTTTTTTCTTTATACATGTTTAAGCAATTTATGGCGTTAATGTACAGTTACTTGGATTCATTTTAATAGCTTAAGTTACAAAATCAGAACCATTTCTTCATAATTACAGCATAAACCATTTGTTTGTGATCTGTATGGAAGTGCTGTTGGGTAAAATTGGAATGAAAAGGATGGCATTGGAGTTAGTCAGTTGACCTGCTTGCTTTTGGATCCTCTGGACCTTCAGATCTGTAGGAAGCCAACATCTCAGCTTCTCACATAAAGTATTTACTCAGAAATCGGAAGAAAGCAGTAAGTTTTCAGCTTGCAGCTCAGTGCTCTCCTGTGCATTCGGTGTGGTGCCTGGGTTGGAGTTAGCTCCGGTGCCAGCCGGCACCTGCTCCCATGCACTGTGCTGGTTTGCCACCATTGACCACGAGTTGGGTGGAGAAAGGTTGATCCATTTGTGAAGGAGCACAGCCAAGAAAACTCAACCAGCCGATGAGTTTTAGGGTCAACGAAATGGCCGATCTGCTGTGTTGCACCAAGTTATGGGGAGGAGCTGCTGCAGAGCTGCCAACAAGCCGAAAGGGGGGACGCCGGCAGGAAAGGTGGCACCAGCCTGGCAGTGTTGCCATCAAGTTACATGTGAAACTTCATCCGTGGTGAGGGGAATCAGCAGAAATGAAGAAATGTACTCTGAGCTGCTCGCAGATGGGATCCATGCGTGTCAAGGCTCAGTTATCCAGTTGGGAAGATCTGGTCTGGGGTCTTCTCCTGTGTTCCCTGCCAGCCTGGGAGTCTTTTTGTGCCTCTTGGCAAATGCTTCTTTTGTCTGTTTTTAAATATAATCTAGATGATTGGTAAAGTTGGGGAAAACCTCAGTTCTTACTGTTTAGTAGTCACTTCAAGTTTCATTTTAGATAAGTTTCATTTTAGATAATAATGGTTTTAAAGATATTACTGTATCTTATGTGTTTGAGTGTAGTGCTTCAGCAGATTAAAAGACTATTGTTGATTTTTATAAACTTACACCAGTGTTGCTATCCCAAGTCAGAGTCTATTTATATTTCCTTTAATGATATGGTTAATATTCAAATGACTTAAAGCTTATATTCTAGATTGTACGGGGTGAGGAGAAATAACCAGAAAGCTTTGAAAATGTTAGGCAGAGCATTGTTTCTTTATTGCTAGGTACTCAAGGGCATCTTGAGTGTAGACTTGGATGTTACAGTACTTGTCACGTTATGCCCAATCATCCTATTCATCTCCCACTCTTGTGCTGTCGCACTGACTCCTTCCCATTGTTTGCAGTGTTGTTTTTCAGAGGCATTGCAAACTTTTCAGCTCCATAAACAGGCTTTCAGTGTCTTATAATTTAACTGGATTCAATATCCCATCCCCTCATACCTCAGGAGGTGTAATTTCCCTGAGTTGACACCTTGAGATGCCCTTATTTCCCCTGTCCTTCCACCCCTTGTGGTTGCATCCCATGCTGCACATGGTCCCCGTAGCTGGTGAGACAAGGTCCTGGGAATGCGAGTGCTCAGCATTTGCTATCCCAGCTATGCTCCTTCAGACACTGCAGTGCATCTCAGATGTTTAAAGAATTCAGCCTCGCAGCTTTCCTCTGCATTAAGAAAATATTTTCTTAGTTTTATGGAACAACAAAGGGGAATGCCCAATATCATGAAGGAAGTCTGTGGTGCAGCTGGGAAATGAACTCTGATCTCTCTGTGCCTGTCCAGTACCTTAATTACATGATCATCTCCACTGCCTCATCTGAAATTCATCTCTTGAAGTTGAACAAGCGTGTCAAACTGCATTTTTCATCTTTCTCTCGTCTCTGCTTATAGCTTGAGGCATTGGAGAAGAGTAGAGTTTTTACATGTTGGGAGTCTTCTTCAATACCGTTCTTTTATCCCCTCTACCTGCTTACATCCCAAGTCATGTGAAATCAAATCTCTATTCCCTTCTACATCTGAAAGGAATTTTTCTATGTTCATATATATACTTGCCATGAAAAGTTTCATCCCTATTAAAACTGTATTCCTACAGTTTTAATGCCATAAGATTTTTTTAGGACCTTCACATTATTTCCTCCCCTGTGACATTCAACTCCAGACAGCCAGTGTTTTCTGCATTTGCCATTTAAATTGCATTTTTTTCCTGCTCGAACTTTGCTATGCCCAGTCTGATTCTGCATGGAATACAAACCCTTTTCTGCCTTGT
This sequence comes from Cygnus atratus, assembly GCF_013377495.2. Taxonomy (NCBI): domain Eukaryota; kingdom Metazoa; phylum Chordata; class Aves; order Anseriformes; family Anatidae; genus Cygnus; species Cygnus atratus. The sequence goes on from NC_066362.1 coordinate 66,091,777, forward strand.
GCACAAGAATGGATGCGCAGGGTTAGATCAAAGGTCCGTCTAGCCCAGCATCCTGTCTCCTGTTGTACAGCGGATACCCAGAGAAGAGTGTCAGAGTAGGGCAGTTGAGCAATGAGACTTCCCTAGACTGCTCTCAGCCTCTGGCTCACATTTGCAGCTCAGCAACTGCCTTTTGTATTTAACAGTCCTTGATGGATTTTTTTTTTTATTCTGATAATTTTCCTGTTTCTTCTGTGAAAGCAAATACACTTCTAGCATCCATAATATTCCATGGCAAAGAAACAGATAGATGGTTTATTGCTCATCCAAAGTGTGTCTCTTTTACCTGATAATTTCGTCTGATGTTTGTCCACTCATTTTTCAGAAGGGACTACAAGCATTCATTCTCAATGCCATTTCTGGTTTTATAATCTTTGTTGTGTAATTGTTTTTCCTGCAGAAGCTTTCATGCCTTTGATCACTGTTGCTGCCCTGCTCTAACTTTTCCAGTTCTTTTTTTTTTCCAAATGCGGGGACAAGAACTGTATGTGGTGTTCAAGGTGTAGGATACACTCTGTTTATACGGAGGTACAATGCTATTTTACAAGTCTTTCCTAGGCTTGCCTATTATTATTAATTCATTTTTGACAGCTTCCACTCTATTGCCCCTTTCAGAGTTATGCACACTGTTGCCCAAGCTGCATCTCTGCTGAGCATTTCTCATGCACTTTTGCCTATGATCTGGACTCAGAGTTACTCTTGCTTCACCAGAATTTCCTTTTTCCTCTTGCTTCTCCCTTTTTACGCTTCTACTGTTATCTGAAAGAGCTTCCTTCCTCCATTGCTTCTACCCACCTTGATCTCTAAATTCCTGCCAGATTCATACTACTACAAAGCCATTCAAAAGCATCTGCTGTCTTTTTTTCCCCTTATCTAGTGTACCAGCACTGTCAGGCAACTTTCTATTATGCTGGAAATAAAAAATGCCTCCAAGATTTGTGCCAAGCTCACAGAATGAAAATCCACATATGTATATCCAATCCACTCTTCTTTCTCCTTTTCGTCTTCACCATCTGTCTTCTAATCTGGTTTCTGTGTGCATTAAGGTATAATTTTACACTAGTGCAGATAATTCCATGTTTAGCTCCAGTTTGCACTGTTTAAGTGTCTTATATTAACAGAACTTAATCTGATCACAGTGTGAGTAGCATCCCAAGGAAAGCAATACTGCAGGTTTTTAAGAAACAGTCCAGGGAAGTCTGGGGCCTCCTGTGTTCCTGTCTGGGAGTTTTTGGATAGAAATCACTCAGATGGTCTGTGTAACTTATGCATAATAAGCCTGTTCCTTGTCTGTGTTGGACCCGCTGCGCCACTGATGTGCAGATGTACAGCGTGTTTGCCTTCCAGACGCGCTTGATTGTACGTAGGCTCTGCGAGTGGCGAACACACACAGTGCTGGAGAGGTACCAAGTGCATCATGTTTGCTACCTACGTTGTACGTTTTGTCAGCTCAGAAGTGTTTGTCCAGGGTTGTCTTGGAGGAGTGGTGCTGGCTGGGTCTGTTGTAAAGGAATCTGCTATCGGGTGCCTTTCTGCACTAGTCCTGTATTGCCACGTCTTTTAAACACAAGCAAGGAATTGCAGGGGAGCTCTGCTCACAGCAGTATAACCTGTAGTTGCTATATCCCCGTTACAATGGCAAAACTACTCTGATTCCTTCCCTCTGTCCTCTAAAAGTGTAGCATCCCTTACAGTTTCAACAAAAAGGGTTTTCTATGGGCTATGAGTGCTTGCAAAATTGGGTTTTGTGTTTAGGTGCTCCCTTGTGGACTTTGGACTTTGGTTGGAGCTGGCAGTGTGCATTCTGCAGGTGCAGTGAGGCAGGATCAGTGTCCTCCTCCCCTGTCCTCCATGACCAGCAAGCTCAGCTGTGGCGCAGTTTGGCAGGTCAGCAGTATTTCAAGCGCCCTGGTTGAGGGCGATGACTGCCTGTAAGGCTGCATCGTTACATTTACATTTAGAGATGTGATTCGTAGAAAAGTCCAAATCAGATGTCTTCCCCTGATGTATAGCTTCATTCCATGTACCGTAGTCCATTGGAATAAACGTTAGCTGAGCTAAATGAAACTGAATTAGAAGCAGATTAATGCTGCGATGGTCAGAAGTCTGGTCTGAGAGCTGTTAGACACAGTTTTACAGCTCTGCGTTGGGCTTTCTGTGTGATCTTGGGCAAGTCACTTATCTGTGAGAAGCCCACGTGGTGGTTGTGAGCTTACATGCTGTAAAGATGCATGAAGTCCTCTTGTACGTGTGTTACCAGGCTTATATGGAGGTTGAAGACCAAGTTAACAAGTTCAGCCTTTTGTCAGCTTTTCTGTGCCCCAAATAATCTTTATTGGTGGGGGCAAATAAATAAACAAATAAAATCCTATTTAACCATATCTCACTAAAACGCTTGCAAATGTTGTACCTGAGTATCTGATGTTACAGTTAAATTATTATCTGTTGAATCTAATGTTTATGATTGTATTGATAGTGTGATCTGCCTCTAATACATGTGGTGCAGAGCCATTCTGATGTTAAGAAAGGGACAGAAACAATTGGTAACCCTTGCTGCCAGGCAAGGGAAGTATGAGAGGGGCGGGGGTGGACAAAAGCTTAATCTTTCTCTGTCTTTCTAAGAGTCTGAGCTAATCAGTGTTAACTAATGCTGAAACACCTAAATCATAAATCTGTTCCAATACTATATGACTCCCAACAAACAGACTGCAAACTGTTTGTGCCTTAGCTATTCTTTTCCAGGCTGTTCTGCGCGTAGCATTTATTTCACATATAATACCCTTTCGAGGTCTTTGCGGGTTTAACAAAACTCCCATAACACTCTTACATCTGAGTCATTGGGGCACCATTTCCTTGGATAGCTCCCTTTTAAGGTAGCTTTAAGATACGAAATCACAGAAAGGAAGTCCGAAGACGGGTGATGCAGTTGACATGCTCATCCTTCTCCCCCCCGACCCCTCCCCAGGAGCTGGGACTCCTGCTTTCTGCTATTGTGAGAATTAATCCTTCAGTGTCCCTCACTGCTTTACCTTCCACATAGCCAATAAGCACACAGGGGCTGGAAGGTTGGGTGTGTGTTTGAAAGAAAGAATAGCACCGCATCTGCTTTAGCTCTTCTTCAAGTGCTGCTAGGAGAAAAAAAAGTTTGCTTTTTGATTGTAAAACAGCTATGATACCTCAGTTTACACAAAAATTAGTCTGGATTTTGGGGGATTTTTATTTCTTAGGTCTATGGGCTGGGGGAAGCAAATTCTTTGCATCCGGGGTAGGAATCAGTACAGAAACAGTTCTGGATGCTGTTTCTTGACTGCTGGCTGTGGATATGCTCCTGTGTTGATTAAGGCTGCCCACAGTAAATGCATAAGAGGGATTTTTATTCCCAAAACTTATTTCAGAGGAACAGGAAGTGACATTTTGTTGCTGTGGTTTGATAACTTTCTTCTGTACGAATCATCCTGCAACGAGCAAATTCTGTGGTCTGTGGAGTACAAAGTGATTTTTTTCCTTTGCTTTTTCAATTGGGTGGAAGTGGCATGGAGGTTATCGAGTTAAAATGGCTTCCTGAGACTTCTGTATCTTTCTGAAGGGAGAAGAGGTAAGAGCAGTCATTGGAGCTTGTGTTGCTAAAGGTTTACTGGTGAGGCTGATTTACAAGAGATGCAAAGTCCATCAGCAGTGGGATTGGATTTACCCATCACCTCACTGGGCTTCAGTCCTCTGGGGCTGACCAAGTCACAGTCACCTGTGCCCATGGGCAAGTAGATATTTTGAATGCTAGCAGCATACAAATGCATTGATCAAAATGTTGATGTATGCAGAATACAGGTGTAGTCAGTCTTGAAAGATGTGAGTCTTTCAGATGTTGTGGTGTGTAGCACAAGTAAGGCTCTGTGCATGCCCTCCTTTAAGGAGTTTTTAAGGAGCTTTCTTTTAAGGAAATCGTAGGATTTCTTTATACCAAAGTGTTTGCTAGGCACTCTGTCATATTTCAGTCAATCCCAGCTCATGCAGCATACAGTCTAATTTTAAACAAGCAAGGTAGTGTGACAAAGTTACAGTATTTATGTGGACCAGCTTTATGAATGGCTTAGACTCCCATGTTTTATTTAAGAGTTTAAATGACACAAATGTATCAAAACCACAATACAAAGAGTATGTGGCTATGGAAGTTTGGGGGAGGAATGTTATGTGCCTTCTGCAAGGATACTCTAAACCAGTATTGATTTTCATAGTGGACATGTCTGGGATGAATTTATTCTCCAAAACTTAGTGATTGGTATTCCATGTGCTGAATGCTCTGCTTCATCTTGCATTTCTTGGTATTTTTCTGTACGTTTCCTTTGAAACTCCTGATTTTTAAAAAATTGAATTTTTTGTCTTCTTAAGCTGTTTGTAATGTGCTCGCAGTGAAATCTGGTCCCACAGAGGAAGGCTGTTCTCTGAGAGTTGCTTGGCCGGCATGGCTTTCTCTAAACTAGGATTTTTTGTTCCCCTGTTTTGCTCCCTTTGAGTATCTCCTTTGGATGGAAGTGCTGAACAGGATGAGATTGCTGAAAGATCTTAATTTTTTAATGTTGAAATTTTGGATTCTTGAGTGTATGAACTGCCTGGTGCAGCTGTCCTCGCTGTTATCTGTGGGACTTGCTGTTTGGAGAGTTTGGAGCAAGCCTGTATAAAAGAGAGCCTGCCATCCTCTCTTGCTTAGGGAGATCTGTGAATAGTTAAGGTGGTTCTCATTGTCTTACAAATATTAAGCCTCATGGGAGACTTAGGTATTTGTCCCTATTTTGTGTGTATTGAAATACAGCAGAGAATAGTCAAGTGGGTTGCCTGAAGTCACCCAGCCTGACAAAGATGGGAATAGGTTTCCTGGCTCCCAGTACTGTACTTTAAACCACAAGATTAGTCTTTTTTGAAAAGGATAATCTGTATGTTCAAAGAAGGCTTTATAAAGCTCCCATTAACCCTGGTGCCGTACCTAGTGAAGAATCTAATTTATGTTCTGGCAAATGAAAGCAGTTTCGAAGACCTTAGTGCTGCAGGTCACTGTCAGACCTTCAAGGTCTGTTGCCACTAGTTTAATTTTTCTCCTGCTTGGATTTGCCTCTGTCTATCGTTTCTAAGAAAGGAGGAAACAGCTGTACTCATGGGGAAAGATTTCCAGAGATGTCCAGTTGCAGATAACCGAGAACAAGGTCCACATGTGTTTTTTTGCTCTGCCTAGTTAATATACAGAATGGCTGATGATTCCATTCCTTCCTTGAAAGAAAGAGACACCTACCAGCAAAGCTCTTTTTATTGTATTTTATCACTCAGTCGAGATCTGAAGATCTGAATTCCAGTAGCCAGTGACTGGAAATGTCCTTTCAAACCAAAACGTTGAACTTCAGGGTTTACCCCCGAGTACTAGAGCTACCTTATCTGAACACACTGCAGAGAGGAAAAAAATTCCAGTATCGTTCTGTTATCTCCATCGAACACAGTGTATTTGAGAAGTAGCAGTAAGTTAATCTCAACATTGCTTTTACTCAAAGATTGCAAGTGTTTTACAGGGTTGGGTAAAGATTATCCAGCCTTTTGGTTGAGGGGGAGGAGAGAGACAGACAGACAAGTTTAGCTCTCATCACTGAATGCATGAAGTGAGAATAAAGGCCAGGGCTTTCCTGATCCCATCCTCTACTAATAACACTTTTACAAGCTGGTTATGTAATTATCTGTTACCGTTGTTTTTCCCCGCTTCAGGCAGATCAGCTATTTTATCCAACTGAAGCGTTTTGCGCGGATCTTTGGATAATCCAGTGTCATCACTGAATTTCAGGAACAAAGCTGGCTATTAGGTGTAAGAGAGATAACAGACCATTGTTTCATTTTTAAAAATGTGATGGAACAAGTCTGCATTTTTCTTCTTACTCTGAATGTGAAGAAAGAATTTGGGAGAGGAGAAACGTACTCTGAAATACGGTCTGTAGGATAAGTGTTACAGCGATAGACATAGTTTCTTGTGCATCTGGGCAATGGTTTACTGTCCTCTCCAATTATGACACTATTTGGCACTGTTTATAATATGTTTTAATAGTGTAGTTAGTGTTAACGTTTATATACATAATTATTACTAACATTAGCAACAATTTGCCATTTCTGGCTAGTAACAATTACTACATAAATAGCCAAGTGTTTGTAACAGTCCGCAAATTTATTGGCTGTAAATGCAGCATCAAGTTGAGCTAGAGAGGAATTCCTGTATGGTGTGTATGTTGAAGACGATATTCATCCTGTGTGCTGGAAAGGCAGAGCTACAAACACTCCATCACCTCTTTATAGCGCAGCAGTGCCAGATGTGGAGTAAAACATGGAGCGTCCGTCCCCTGAAGGCACGATGGGCTCTGTTTCGTTGCCCTCGGCAAACACGAACCTGAGCTGGGCTCCTTCCAGACCTGGTAGTTCATTGCCACCTCTGGCCAAGGGGCGATGGTCGGGGTGGTTGCGCTTCTCCCATCTGTACTAGCGTTGAGTTATTCGGAGTATGTCGCAAGAAACAGCTGTTGAGACTTTCCACTTAAAACCCCTGCATGCTCCCAGCTTTTGGCTTTGTTTTTCCAAGCAGGCCCTTCTCCCTCCTGCCTCTCCCCCAGCTGCACGAGTGGGATGTGAATTCCTGTGGGTCCGGGGCTCTCGTCTCATCTGCTCTAGGCAGCCGCCCTGGTCACTAGGCAACGCTGCTGGGTCCCCCTGGGTTTTTCACCAGCATCCTCTGGAAGATGAGGGCTCAGTGGAGCAGGGCAGGTCTGTGTGCTGAGCAGGAGTGCCCGGGGAGCGTGGGATTCCTGTCGGAGCTGGGCGGCCGGCTGGGAGCGAATGCTGGATGGGGGCTAGGTAGCGGCTGCTGGGGAGGGATGCTTTGAGCTTTAAAAGCTCTGGGGGTGCTTTTCCTCATGTCTGATGGAATACAGTTTTTGGACAGGACTGAAGTTTATGAGGACTGAAAGAGGTAACTTCTTGTATTTATGTTGATACTTGGTTCTGCGGCGCCATGCGTTACGAAGATGGCAAAGACGGCGCTGCGTGAGGAGCTGTGACTCACACTGCGATATTTAACAGACTTGGAACACCATTTCCTGTGACAAGCCTATCCCCTGGAGTATATAGCTCTCATTCAGACAGTAGCATCTGTGTTCCTTACAATAATAATAATAATAATAATGTATAAAAGCCATTAATTTTTATTGAAGTGTGTCTGCACTGTGCAAGCTTGGAAGAAACTCCTGGATTCTGACAGACAAGCAAGGTGCTGCTTTTGGCTATCCAGAGTAGTGTAGGCTGTTATCTAAGAATACAAACGCGGACTGTTTGTTCCATTTCCACAAACTGATAAGCCAAGGAATAGATGTGTATTTTTAAAGCTTATTCTTAGACTTGAGACTAGGCCTGTTGCGAACAGGCAGTTTATACATCTGGGTGGCTGGCTGACCACATCATCAGGATGGATATCAGTTGGCAGCTATTTTCTTTTTTTGCCGTTTTTTCTTTGCTTAATGAATAACAAAATGCTGGAACTTGGATTTCAGCATACCACCACTGCGAGATTCGTCTCTCAACCACGTGCACTGGTAGAAATCCACAAAGTATCTGTGTGTCACTACAGGCTCTCTCCAGCTTTTCTTTTGTTTGACCCGGAGCGAGGAGGAAGAATTTTTCGTGCTGATAGCACTTTAAGGCCGATCTCCCCGCTGAGCCACAAGCCAGGGTTTGTTTGCGATGGGTACTCTGTGGACTGCACTCAGCGCAGCAGCTGAAGGGGAGTCAGAAGAATGGCTGGCTGGGGAGATCAGATTAAAGAGAAAAGCAAGGCTTTACAGCCTTTTTTTTTTTTTTTTTTATCTTAATGCATTTCACCGTTTCATCCCGCTTTTTCAGGCAAGGGTGAGCAGGAACCTTTTCCCCATTCAAAAGCCAGGCTGTTGTTTTCACTAGAGGGGTGAAAGGGTTGGGAGGGAATCACCTGAATTCTTAGAGGATGATCTGTGCTTTTTGCTTGCTTCAGCACACAAGAAAATAGTGGTTTTTTTTTTTCCATGATGTGCTTATCTAGCAGCAGCTAATAGCGTCCTGGCGGGTGGGGGGAGCCATGTGAGTGCCGGAGCATCACTCTTCACTGTTACAGGAAAACTTTGATGGCACGAGTGCAAAACAGCTGCATAGCTTGAATGCCATGCATTAGCAGCGCGTGCTGGCAGAGAGCAAATTGCTCGGGAGTTTTGGATGGTTGTGCACTAGAAAAGTGGAGGTTGGCCCTAAATGCCTCAGTCTAGAGGTATTGAGAGTGGCAAAAATTCCCTTAAAAAAGTTATTTTCCCAGTCAGTCTTGACATCTTTGCAGAAACTTTCACCAAGCAATCCATTCCAGATTTTGGCGTTCGTCCTTTCTCTTCCCTGTGCTCATGCTGAGCAGATGAGCGCAATGGCCAGACCTAAAATGAAGAGCATCTACAGTCTGATCTCATCCTCCCTTGTTGCCTTTGGCTGGAGAAGAGGAGGAGCTTTGAAATCGGATTATTACTTCGAGCCTCTTGGCTTTGGAGCTACAGACTGTTCACCACGTTGCCAATGGGCTTAAAAGCTTAGCAGAACTCCCACTAGGTGCCCAGGAAGCCTCTTACCCTAGGAGACGGTGACATCGCAGGATCAGCTGTTCTTTATTTATCGTGCGGCAGAATTGTTCGGGGAGGTGCCATAGCCAGCCTGGCGATGTTGTTTCCAGAAACAATGTCAAGAGCAGGTAGCTGTGCTGGCGTTGTTCCTGCCTACCTGATTTCACTCAGCCAAGGCACGATATCAGTTACTAAAATTTTTAGTCTTCAGCCACTGGTAGTACTTAGTGCCACTGGTAGTACTTAGTAAATGGGGACACTAAATCCAGCGTTTATGGAGAGAGGGGGTCAGGGGTGTCTAAAACATCCCATCTGGGGGGAATTCTAAGCCTAAAATGGTGAAGTCTACAAGTAAGTTAGCAATCTGAATGCATGTTATTCCATACCTGTGCAGCTACCGGGAGAGAGTCTTTAGGCAGTAACAAATGGTACCTTTCTTACAGAGAGACAAACAGGATGCAATTTGAGTGGACTTGGTTTCCTCTCATGCTGTTGTGTTTGGAGGTTATTTTCAGCTAGAGGAGCTGAACTTGTGGCTTGGGCCGTAGTGGTCAGCTACGATGTGGGAGCGTTTTGTGTTGCATGGGGTTTTTTTGGTGGTTGTTCGTGTTGTGTTTTGTTTGAGGGCATGACCCCAGTACCGTTCCCATAAAGGCTCAGATCTCTGATGAGAAATTTAAGCATGCTGGTGTTGAGCTTGCTTTTCTTAATTGCCCTTCATGGGCCTCTTGGAAGTTTTCTGTAGGGTCTGCAAACCACAGGCTGGTGACCATTTGTTCTACTGAGGCTGAAATTTGTCTCTCCACAATGCTAAAGCCAGTTTGGTGCCCTGTGTGATGCTTGCCCCTCAGCCAGCATAACTGGCTTATGGTAAATGATGTAGATTATCTGCTCTGAAGGAAGAGGGGATTATTTTGAAAAGGAGAAATGATCCTGTGGAGGAAAATAGCACAATCTCCAAATGCGTTGGCTGCTAATACAACTGATCAAAAAGAAAGATGGCAGTGGCATCAAGTGTCAGACCTTATGGGTTCTCTCTTAGCTTTGCTGCTGAATGAAATGTGTCCCTGGTAAGGATGCTGGGCTTTGTGTTAGTTTCTCCATCTGTAAAATTGCTCTGTATGTGGGTGTGTGCCCCCCTTTCCTTCACAGGTGCTGTAAAGCTTTATTAAATGTTTTTGAAATGCTTTGATGCTCTAGGATGAAAGCTACTCTGGAGGCATAAAGTACTAATGTGTAACTATTAAGCAGAAACTAATCAGTTGTTACTTCAGACCTTCAGATATACCCTGTCCATCTGAAAAGGTACTTTGTAGGTTGAAGAAACTGAATGAGCAGCAGTTTTACATCATATAAGTGCTGACAGTGCATAAAACTCATAACGAATGTAGTTCTTGTCCCAAATCAGTTACCCTGCAGGCAAGGTGAGCTAGGAGGAGAGGAAAGTGTTAATAATAAACAGTAGGCTGCTGGGTTGTGAGGGAGACAGGACTGATGGTTCTGAAATCTCTTTTCAGTACAGTTTAGCCACCCAGTGTGAGCTGTTCGTATTTGTTTGTATTGCACAGTAGTGAAAAATCCCAGTTGCAGAGCAAGCTGTAGTGTGCTGTGCAAACAGGGGAGAGTCCCAGTCCCCAAGGGGGATCAGAGGCAAGCAGGTTGACACAGAGTACAAGATGACACCACCATTCTGGGGCTGTGGGATAGATGATAGCTCAGTGGTCTCGGGTCACCAGCACTCTAGTGCTCATCCCAGATTTTTAAGCATCCTGATAGAAAGGCTAAAGGACAAAACCAGGGTATGTCTGAAAACCAAACCTAGACAGCTGTAGCCTAACCAAATATGCTCATCAGAATTGGAAAGGGGTTGTATTTTGAAACCTACTTGGGCTGAAGTGAAGGGAATTCAGTGTTTGTGCAGCCCTGCCCTTAGCCAAAGGGAGCTGTTAGGGGAAAGGAAGATTATGGCTACCTACTGCCCTGCCAGCACCCTGGGATTTGGTCTTTGCAAGGAGCCATAATGTGGAGGCAATACGAGAAATTCTCTGTGGCTTTCTGTTTATAACCATCTCCCTAGTATAAAGCTGTCATCTCACACCTCTGCTTGGCCCTGGCGTAACATTATGCTCCTATTTACAAGGGCCTTGAAATAGCCTTCAAAGTCTGCTTACAGAAAGGTGAGGGAGGAACGTAGAGAGGTCTCTCAAGACACTGGCAGACATTAAGGACTGACCTAAGAAAGAGGAAAATGAAAGACCTTTGCTGTGCCTGCCTTCCCCTCCCTAAATGATAGTCCCTTTCTGGCAGGGCAGCTCTTCTCAATCAGGTGTGTGCTTTTCACCATGATGTCTCAGATAAGAGGCTGCTTGCAGTGCCAAGTATCATTGAATCCCCTCACCTTGCACCCCTGAAGCTACCATAGAAGACCAGCTTGGCTTGTGGTCCCCCTGGGGACAAGTAGATGATGATGTTTCCTTGAGGAGAGCTGCCAACCCTCTCCCCAAGATACAAATACAGACTGGAGGAGCCAGAGGCACTTTTTGCTCAGGAAGCCATATAGCCCCAGGGCATCGCACATAAAGGGAGCCATGCAGGTTTCTGCAGCGTCTTTGTGCCCAGGACTGGTGAGGCTGGGAGTGTAATCTCTCAAATACTTGAATAACGGATGATGCCTCCAACCAGCTGCTGAAATTAAGATAATGTGGCTGGGAGACTCCATCAGGACCAGAAACCGTAGCTGCTTTACTGCAGCCATCTAAACCCACCGCTGTGTGCACTCCTGGGGCAGAGTGCAACACCCTCTCTGTTTGTCACCTCAGGCTGGCAGCCTCAACAGGGTCCATATTTTGAGCACTGTTTCCATACAACGGCAGCAATCACATCCAAGGAGTGCATGGTACTGGGCTGCAGAAAGGGATCTGGCTGCAGGGGGTGCGGGGTTTAGGCAGGTTGAGTACATTGCAGGGACCAAGCACCATGGATAGACCAACAGGCTTGCTATGGGGCTGACGCAGCAAGCAGCCTGTGGTGTAGCTGAAGCCTGTCACCTCAGCCTTGGGACTGCATCCTGGTTGCTGTTGTGTTGACCTCTTGCTGCCATTTCAGGCGGATCAGTTGGGTGCCCTTCGCACCAAAAGGAGGGCATCATGCTCTTCTCTTTGGGATGCCTTGAGGAGGGACAGTCAGTCCCTCCCAGAACCCCTGCATCCTGCATCTTGAGCTGCTGCTTCTTCAGGGACAGTAGGGACACGTGGCGCTTGTTGGAAGTGCTTCAGACCTGCAGCTGACTTCTCATCTCCTTGCACCATCTAGGTTACTGTACCCTTCTTTTCACACTCCCTGAAAGCCATGAATTTGCCAGACTCTTGCCTGGGTACCTGCCCTCATTAATTATCTGTGAGGGGAAGAGGACATCCTGGCTTCATTTAGCAGCAATGCAGAAATTTCAGCACATGAGTTGGGGCTGTCTCAGCATGGCCACACGGGTGGCTTTCGGCGATCTGCTAAACCCCTCAGCAAAAGCTTGTTGAGTCACTTGGGAGCATTGCCATGGAAAGCTGATAATGGCAGCTGTATAGAAATAGAGCTGAGGGGATTGGGCTTTTAAACTGGTGGCTAACTTGGACGAGGCTTAGCCATGCTTAAACTGTTTATGTCCATCAGATCCAGCCATGGATGATTCAGCTCCAGCACAGAGCTGAAACCCGTGGCCCTGCACCTCCATGCCCAGCTGTGCCACGACACGTGCCGGACCTCCCTGCGATTTTGGAGCCTGTTTTCTGAAAGCGGGGCCGGGAGCTCGGTGAGGCCATCCTTCCCCAGCGTGCCAGGAGCTGGAGCCCACCCTGCCGGCTCCTTTCCCAGGGAGCAGAGGGACGGGTTCGTGGCCTCTTGCCCGGCCCGGCTCACCCTGCTGTGGGCCAGCGCTCCTCCCGGGCGAGGTGGTCACCCTTGCTCCTGCGGCCGCCTTTTCCCAACAGCCATTGCATGACTCAGAGGGGATTTAGTCGGGGCTGGGGGAGGGAAAGACGTTAAACAGGCTTTTCCCTAATGAGGTGTGACGCCAGCTGGAGAGGGGGAGAATCCTGCTTTTCTCCTGTCTGTTGCTCTCTCCAGCTAAGGGAGGAGGAGGAGATGTGTCCCCCCCTTCCTCCGCTGATTTGCTGCCTCTTCTGTTTCCTTTCTGTTCTGTCCCCAAAGCGTTTTGGCAAGGTTCAGATTTCTGCGCTCACAGCTCAGTGCTCAAAGAGAAAGGGGAAAAACAAAAGGGTTGCAGGCGCCGGGGGGAGGGATGGTGGCAGGGAGGAAGCCCAGGCGCTCGCCCGGGCCTGGCCAGAGCGCAGGGACTCGCGCCCAGGGGCAGGCCTTGCCCTCAGGACCTGGAGCTTGGTCGTCTCTTTCTCCTGGGAGTCCTTTGCCCACCTCTGCTCCATGCCACTCTGCTGGCTGCTGTTGGAGGGAGGACTGGAAAAACAAGGTTTATCCCTCCTCCTCCACAATCTGGGCTGCGAACCCAAGCAAGAGGATCCCAACTCTTTGTTCATGGTCCTGAGATGTTGAGGTCTGCATTGTGTCATGCTCTACGGCATTCCCGCAGCACCCTGGGCATGTGGGAAAAGTTCAGCATTTAGACCTTTTTGGGGTAGAAAGCCAGAGAAATGTGTGTGGATAGAAAATGGTGGCGCTGGCACTGATTTGAATGGAACCAATGGACCCATCGCTGGGAAATGAAGGCACCTCTCTGCTCCTGTCCTATCACAAGTAGCAACCCAAGAGAAGTAGACCGAAGCTTCACAGGACGGTGTGTCAGCACCATTTTCTACGACAATTAACCACCCCAGCCAAATAATGACCCAGAGGTGGCCGGGGGGAGGCGAGGCAGCTGAGGCCGGTCCACCCTGTGTGTCCATCCTTGCCCAGCGCCCGAGGCATGTCCCCTATCTCCCCGAGCGACCTGCAGGCTCCCAAAATGTAAAGGTCACCCCCGGGCCTGGAAAACAATCATTGGTGATACAGGGCTATCTGAGGGGATTGTGGCTGCTGTTTAATGAGTGCTAGTCAAACAGCAGGCTGAAAGGGCTCACGGGAAGCAATTTAAATATCCCTTCGTACAAAAGGCTGTCACATCCTGGCAAAGGCAGGCTGGTGACTGACGGCTTTAGTGCACAAATGTACTGCGGGTGAGGGAAAGGGGGAGGGATATCCTGAACTGGAGGCTTACTGTTTTCCCCTTTATTCTGTTTCCTTGTGTGTCATTTTGCAAAAGTTCATTGCGATAACTTATTTGAACATAACCGGGGGTGCTTTAGCACATCATATACCTTTCTTCCCCCTCTGTCGGGTATGTTTTGTTAGAGTGCAGATGACCACCAAAGTCCTTTACAAACAAAAGAAGTCAATGCCTCCAAAATACTATCTGCTTACCAAGTGAATTCACTTGGTAATTATTATTTACATAGCATGATTGCTGTTTGTATAGCAATAACATCACTCTACCTAAGTGATGGCAAGCAGTAACTGTAGTTTTTGCGTTAACTTCTTATTAGGCGGGATAGTCATCTCAAGGCCAGAACTGAGATTTTTGGGACTTTTCCTACCTTTTTCCTACCTCTGTGGCAGAGATGCTGTGTCAGGGCTGCCCCTTGTCCTTTCTCTGCCTTAAGTTTTCCCTTATAATAGATATGTTTAATACATTCTTCACAGGGCAGGTGCCAGGCTTCTGGTTATGAATTGCTCTGGGTACTATGCGAGAGGTAAATAAGAGTGTTGTTGATAATGAAAATATGCCATTAATATGTTTCCAATAAAAAAAACTACAAGCAGCATTTAATCTGCAATCTATTATCAATAATTTTATTACCGCAGTTACTGCGGTCTAATAAAAAAGCACTTTCCCTTCTTTATTGGGTAAGTGCCAAAACGTTTATCCTTTATTCTCTGGCCATTAACCTTTATTCTGTAGCCATTAGCTTAGCCGTTTGTGTAACAGTCTGTGGAGTAACATTCAAGTAGGAATTTGTATTCAATCCATTATTTACTCTGAAACCCAAAAAGAATAGCTTCTTATGGCTATGTTATTTATCCATATTAAATCTTATTATGAAGGTAACTGCTGATGATCACACTTACAGGCAATAGATTTTCTTACTGTGAGTGCTTCTTCTTGAATATGAATAAAACTGTAGCTAATCTATGAGCATTATGAAAAATGAAAAGCTTGAAATTGCTAACTGAAAAACACAAACTTTGCATAACTTTGAACAACTACATTTCAGAAATTTATTCTTTTTGTCGATGAGTTTCTGTATCACACCTTTATACAAACTCTGTTGTGCTGAAATAAGCTGTAATATTCTCCATTGCTCTGTGAAGGGTTGAGGCTTTGGGGCCAGGTCATGAGGTCTGACATCCCTCCACCCTTTCTTTCTCCCTTATTGAAAAAAAAAAATGAAGAGAAATAAGTTAAAAGCAGGCAATTTTGATTATTTCTTTGAGGCACTTGCTTGCTAGCTTTCACCCATTTCTGCGTACCCATCTAAATTTGTGCTTCTCTGTGTGAGTGGCTTTTTGGGATGCGCTTTCTGAGCAAATCTTTTAAATGAACTCACTAGTTGTAGTAAGTGGAAAACAAAGGAGAATGAAACTGTTGGTTCCTGCCTGTCAGCTGAACACAGCAGAAATCATGCGATTCTTATTAGGGTATAGTATCTTAACCTCAGTGAACCATATTTTTCTGTTTACGGACAAAAGCTGGAGAGTGTTATTCAGTAAAAGCTTTTCAAGGTCTCCCCATAAACTCTTGTGGTGAGGACGTAATAGCAGTATTTTTAATGATGGGGAAGGTCGGCTTACCCAGCATACGCCCTGCTGCTGTGCATGTATTTTAGGCCCTTTGGCTCTTTTTGGTCGTAATAAACTAAGAGCATATTCTAAGGAATTAGTTTGATGGGTGGCATTTTTTTCTCTCCTTTCTGCTCATTAGGAACTGGAAGCTGCTCTTCACAGGGATGATGTGGAGTTTATCAGCGACCTGATCGCCTGCCTTCTTCAAGGTTGCTATCAGCGCAGGGACATCACGTGAGTAACCTCGCTCTGTGGCTTAAGCGCTTTGCAAGGGGAGCTAATTAACACAGTCGTGGGGATGTTTCACAGCTTTGGAGTGATGACATAGCAGTGATCGGCAGTCACCAGCAATCAGGCCAGATTCTTTATTAAGTGGAAGGGAATTCCAGCTCTTCCTGGGCTGAGTTGCAGTTTTTCAATTTTACAGACGCGTTGTTAAGCAAACTTCTCTGAGAGAGAAAAATTTTTCGTATCTCATGCAAATCTATTTGATGCTCTGATGTAGCACTAAAGCATACGAAGAACATTCACAAATGCTCTTATGCTCTGAATTCTATTTGGTCAATTTAATGATGCCACAGTAAGAATTTAAATTATCATGTGTCTTCAACAATTTATATATGTTGTGTAGAATAACACTTGCTGCTGTGCAGCCACCTCGCTTGCGTGGAAGTTCTCTCTGCTTTACAGAGAGACAACTGTAGTTTTTTTCTTGGAAATAAGCATTGAAAACAGTTCAGTTGCAGGATGTTGGAAAGTGGTTTGACATGTTCTCTTGATGTTTCAACATTCAGAGACACTTTGTTAGTGTCCACCTAAGTAGTTTCCCAAAATGAGACATTTGTAGAACATCATTCTTTAGAGGGTCACTGCTCACACAGTGCAACGTGCTTCCAGTGATGATAAAGGCCTGTTGCAGTGCTTTTCATTTGTTCTTCTCCTGTGAATCATGTTAATAGCAAAGCATAACTGGGGAGATGAAGACAGCTTGGCAACAGTTGCTGTTGCTTAGAAGAGGTGTTAAGCAATTCTGCTGTGTAACATTCCCCTGTTGTGCAGGGCTTAGGCTGGTACGTAGATGTAACCATAGGTGCTTGCACTGAAAATGCAATTTGGAATTAACAGATGATATTGAACCAAAAAAGATATATATCTGCCAATTAAGTAGTTTCTCTTGCATTGATGTGTTGACAGTCATCCTGAGTGTATATCAGGGCCTGAACCAGGCAGCTGCACTGCATTTAGTGTCTGTGAATGAAATTGATGTGATGAGAAGCCTGATTGTAAAGTGATGTATCACGATATATACAATCATGTATATGCCTTCTTCATTGAGATAGCCACAGAGCAATACAAACCTGCTTATAAACATGCCGAGTTTGTTTCTTCACACTGGAAACACCAGAAAGGTAGTGGTTTAAGTGTTTTCCCAACCTTAACCAGCCAGCTCACCCTTGTAGAAGCAGAGGAAGATTTGTATTTGAATTTGATAAGTTCAGCATTATCAGGTTCTCCTTAACTCTTGAGATTTAAGACTGTCCATTTAGCAGTTGCACTGTTTAATTGCCTCCCCTTTCTAAGCTGTTTTAATTAAGAAAAATCAGGCATGAATCATGAGTGAGTTGTTAGGCATTGGCGAGTTGTTTGTCTTTTGGGGAAGTTTGCACACGTACACATGCGTATGCACTCATGCAGAGTAACATGACTCACCCAGCAGCTCAGCAGTGTGTAGTTATTCAATATTGTGTGTAGGTCCCAGTTAGTGTGTGTGTAAATACAGCCTTGGTTAACAATGAGGTGCAAAAGATGCAAGGAGATAATGTCATTGCAGAAGGAAGAGATGGTAACCCAAGCGTGTTTCTGTGCAGCCTAGGCAGTGTGTGTGCAGCGTAGCTAGGTACCCACGGAGCTGTTGCTCCATGTCTGTCCAAGTATGAGAGGTGCCGTATAGGGGATGGAGGAGTGCAGAGTTACAGAGAACTTATGCCTTACCCAAAAAGTTGTGCTAGGGAAAGCATGAGGGTCCCTGAAGGCGAAACCAGCAAAAGCCTTTCAACAGCACCTCCTGCAGAAGGTGACAAACCCATGGATGGGGGAATAATGAGAAGAGTATTTTCCCCAGAGGAGATGGGAACAGAGCACAGCAGGAGCAGTGTGGTGGGAATGGCTGAAGGAATGTATTAAGAAAACTGTCTGGAGCTACTGGGACTCTGGGGAGGTGGGTTTGGAAGCCCTGCGATGAAAGCAATAGGAGGGGTACCTGGAAACAGAAGGAAAGGTATCGTATGCAGAGGGATGTTATGAAAGAAGTAGTATTAAGATTTGGTCTGAATCTTAATCCTAGTCTAGTTAGTCTAAGCTTAGACTAATTGTTAGTCAGAAATCTGTAGATAAATGAAAGTGAAAATGATGGCGTGGTTATGTTTCTCAGAAACATACTTATCCAGCTGTTTATTTCATGCTTACACAACCAGCTATGGAGTATTTATCCAAAATAAATGTGCATTTTTAAAGCCTAAAATTCTCACTGTTCCTTACACATTTATTTCTAACAACCTTTTTCCCTCTATGCTGAGCTCAAGAGCCTTGGCTCATGTACAGCTTTCCTACTCTTAAATTTGTCCTCCTTTAATGGTAAGCAGTTGAGCCTCTAACTGAGCTTCGAGTGAGTACTCAGTGGACAAGGATGTGCAAATGTAAGAGGCAGAATTTGTGTGGAAGATGAGTTTAAATCTGGCTTTTTTTTAGATGGGCCAGGACTCAATGTATTTTTCTGTTGCAAACGGTAGGTATTTCTCTTGCGTGGGAAAAATCAGCAATCTCACAGACCATCAAAGTGGCATTACAAGAGCAATTTCTACAGTCATTTGTGCTCTGTATCCTTATGCTGAGGCTGTGAGCTGTTAGCCTCTAGGCTGTAAACTTTGTTCCTTGTTGCACCTAGGAGGGGAAAGTAGGAGCTTGTTTTCATTCTTGGCTTTGGGCTGGGGCACTGAGGCTCAAGCACAAGATGCTTAATATAACTTCCATATAAAATACAGTTTAGCTACTTCTCAGAGGGTTTTTGAGTTTTAATTAGTTTTGTGTAGCATCTTACCTCTTTGATGGCCAAAATGTTATCTGTCTATGCTTTCTCACAGTCTGTCTGAGGGTAGATTGCAGTTCTTGTCACATCTGTTTTGACGGCATGCAGAACTTACGGCTGAGCTGGGTTGCCTGGCTTTAATCATGCATCATAAAGGGGTATAAAACTGTCACATACCTTTGCTAATTATAATGTGCTCTCAAGTAATTTTGGAAGTGGAACCTAACTGTGAGAGCCCTTCTAATGCACAATTTAACATACTTTAATTTGATTTGCCTATTACTTGGAAAAAAATATTAATTCTATAGGGTTCTGTGATTCTTGGTTTTGAAGTAGAGCAGTGTAGTTTGCAGCTTTGCCTTGGTTTTGATATTCTTTGACAGACTTTTTAAAAAGGAATTACATATGAGAGAGACACTTTTTTGCCTTGCTTGATGGTTAAGGCGTCTTGACTGTCTGCTTAGAGCTTTATTTGAGTTATGGATATCTGCTTTTAACTACTGAGATTCCTTAATGAGATGCCACATGTTATTCTCCAAATTGTTACTTATCATAACGATAGCAGCTAGGAGCACCCTTTGTTGACCCGATTCTTGGTGTGTTAAGCACTGTAGAAGTAAAGAACCTTAAAGATGGTAGTCTGCATTTCTGGTTTCCCGCATCTTTAGTGATGACCCAGTGGCTGTTCTTGTCTGGCACCGGGTGGTCAGAGGACTTGGCCAGATCAGTTTCCCTTTTGCTGTCTTCCCTTCATTCCTATCCAAATAATTTTATGCCATGATCTTCAGCTTTTGTTATTTTTTAAATGTCCTTCGTAGGATTCATATACCATCCATATCATTTAACTACTAACCATGTAATAACTAATACCCTTGAAGCTTTTCTACAATCTCTCTGCTCAGTTTTGTGCTATAGGCACAATTTGGTTTGATGTCAGTGAGTTTACCTGTACATTTTTCCAACCTCTAGCTCTTAAGCACAGACTTCGAAGTGTCTGTTTTCTTTTAATTGTTTCAAAATGCAGCTGCCTGGAAAGTGGGGAGTGACAAGGGAGAGAAGTCTCTATAGAATTTTGGGTTTATACACAATTTTTTTTAAGTAGTTTGAAAAAACACTCATGCTTGCTTCAGAATCTCTCTGATATAAATTGGGCAGCTGCATAGTCCCTAGGGGCTGCCACTTTAATTCCAGCAGGAAATGCGACTTGATGACTTATATCAAGACAGGAAGATCAGAGCTTCAGCTAACGGCAAAGGCCACAGCAGGAGCCTTCTGCAGCTGTTTTTAAGTAAGAAGTGATGGTGTGACATGGATGTGTACACTCAACTAAAATAATCCAGAAAAGCTCCTGCTGTTCAGCATGTCTTTGGGTGAAACTCATTCTTCACTGCTCTGTTATTGTGTTTTTGCTATTTTTTAATGTGATGGCATAAAAAGTTTCAGTGACTTTATCATAGTTCTCATTGGGAAATGTTTTGTATGCTGCTGTTGTCTCTTGAAAAAACATTTTAATTACTTTTTGTTATAACACGTTTTACTTCTGATTTTTTCAACATGGACAAAGGTGCCAGAAAGTGAGGAACAAAACAATCTCTCTTTTCTTGCCTATGACCCATGAGACATTGATTCTTTTATCTCAGGAGATTGGCCCATCGCTGTAGCTGAAAACTGTCTAATTGACTTTCATGGCATCACAGAAGGCATTTGCTTACTTAGGAACCTCAATTATTTTTTTTCTTGTCATTTCTTCCCTGGGATTTTTTTCTTCCCAAGTGGACCATCTCTTTTGTGCCTACCTTAGGCTCTTTCTGGATCCGTAAACTAACCTTGCAGTCTTTGGCCTGTAGTTTGTGTTTGTTTCGCTCTAATGTAAATACCAAGAGGACATTCCTTAACTCCTTCCCCGCCCCCATTTGACTTAATTATTTCTCTCCTATCCTTAGTTCTGGTGTTGAGAAATATTCCCAGTGTGACCTCTGAAGAACTGTATTCCCTATCTGTTGAATTGTCAATCCAGAATACTGCCTCTATTCTGCTTACTTTCTAATGCTTGTTCTCTAATCACTCATTTGAGTGATCATTAGAAAGAGAGAAGGGATAATCTGAAATCTGCCAGCCCATCCAGGCAGAATGCCTGTTTTTGAGGACTGTGTTTAAAGCTCTATTTCGCTTCCTGCTTCTACTTTGTCACTTTTGCCCATCCTTGTTCTTTGTTCTGTGCACTGTGTCTTTCAAGGGTATTTTGAGGATTACCCCAGGTCTTGTGTTTTGGTAAAATTGCCCTCAATAGAATGGTTAACATCTTGAAGTTGTCTTTCTGCACATGACTCTGAGTTGCATCTTTTCAAGAACTGCTGTGTATTGATCTGCTGTAGGGAATAACGTTGCAGGTTAACTGGGATAGCTGGCAGACCAGTGACAGATTTTCAGTGTCATGGATACTGGGGTGAAGCAGGCTGCAGAAATACCTGAGCTAAGGTACCGTGACAGTCTGAGCGGATCCAACACCTTAGTCAGTGCCATAGCATCTGGGGCAGACAGCCTGAGCTCCATCACAGCAGACCTGGGGAGCAATACCTCTTGGGAAAAGTTTTAAGATCCAACGCTTGTGCTTGTGCCAGTGACCTTGATTATAACTGTTTCAATGGCCCAGTCACAAACCACCTCACTAACTCAGAATCATATTCATGAATGCTAAGTGAATATCAACAAGATCAGCATTATTTACAGTCTGACTTTTAACAAGTGCTGCCTTTCATACATCATGGAGATTGGTGGATGGCCCCTTGAATCGACCCAGTATCATCAGTGCAGGAGATATCTTGAGGGGGCAAGGGAGATGAAGTGGCTACATTGCTCATCTTGAATCTAATATTAATATTTATTATAATAATAGCCAAGCCATGCAAGGTGAGCCTTTTAAAGGGTAAAAAGTGAAAATGAGGCAGCTGGCAGGTGTTGGGAAAGGAAGGATGAGATTACAGCAGTAAAACAACACGGTCATTCAGAGATTAATGAGTAGCACAGTGGAATAAAATTATACAGTTCAAGTATAAATAAAGCTAAGTAAATGTCTTTGATTCTCAGATGGATAGAATGAATCTTTAAAGAAGAATTTGAAGAAAAGTTGGTGGCACGTTCTGGAAGTGCTATTCCATAGGTAGGGGGGAGAATAAAGAATGAAAATGGAATAAAAGGCAGTGTTGTGTGTGTGAAAGCTCTGTTATTGTCAGGGTGGATGGATGGATGAGAGACAAATAGATTGGATAGCTGGGGAGAGGGAGTTATGCAGAACATTGACTAGAAGGAATATGTGGCTAAACTTAAAAGGATGAATAAAGAACAGTCAGTGAAGAGTCTTGAAGACTGCAATGTCATTATGCTGCTGTCGTTGTTTGAAATATGAAATGGACAGCTGTATGTTTAAGTTCTTGATGCTGCAAACTAAATACCCTTGACAAGAGGAAGAAAGCAATGACAAAAGGAAATTGAGAAAGCATGTGAAAACAACTGCTGCTTAGGCAGAAGGGAAAAGACAAAAAGAATAATGGAAAAAGAGGGACAAGATGTGGAAGTCTTCTCCATGTGAAACCTTTGCCCTTGCTTTGTGCACAGGTGTTTTTGCAGACCACCTCCCAGTACCTCAGCCAGGTTCTGAAACCAATCTTTAGCCCAAGGTTGAATATTGGAGGAGTTCTGAGATTTTCTTGAAGGCTTTTAACCTCAGTGAGCTTGATGAGCAGCTGGGATGGGTGTTGCCTAGCTGTGAAGCTGCTACAGTGATTTGATGTGTCACATCAAGTCTCTGTTCCAAGTCATCTATGCTTTTAGTTTTATCTCATTTTATCTTCCATCCTTACTCAGTTCTCTTCTGGCTCAAGCAGTGTAGTAGCTGAAACTTTGGAGAAAAGAAGAGGAAAAACCCATTCTGAAACAAATCCTGAACGGGTTTTCTTGAGGACCCACTTGTTTATCTGTAAAAGCTTGTTGTTACTCATTGTCCCCCAAAATCATTAATCTGTTTGGCTGGTTCTAGGAAATGAATTTGTTAAGCTTGTTTGCTACAAGGCAACCCCATGCTAGGTAATTTTGCCCCAAAAGAGACTCTTTTCTCCTACATTAAGCATATTTTTCTATGAGCAGCAAGGCAAATAATGATTTGTTTCCTATGGACTTGTGCCATAATACACGCATGTGTCCTATTTCCCCATCGTCATCATCACAGTAACTCCAGCTTCTTCCCCCCAGTGCTCCATCCACTGTAACACCCTAAGGTCCTCTCTACAACCCCTAAACAATCAGAAGAGCTTATGGTGCAGCAGTACTGTTGTGTTTCCTTATGGCTATGAATTGGGAGCATGCTTTCTGTTGATGGGCACTAAGAATAAACAATGCAGCATTAAGCTGGCTTCACTTGTTCTTCAAGGATCCAGGAATGAATAGTAAGTAATGATCCTCTTACAGTCTGAATGTGGAGCACAGTGAGCCTTATTCTTATTTGCTCTTTCAGAATATAGGAGATGTGTTTGGGTTGGTCTTCAGTTAATCAGCTCCAAGGAGTTGATCTGCATTTCTTTGCAAAGAGTGTCACCATCAAATAACAGTTGTAGAAAGAAAGAAGTATACAGATAAAAAGTAGCAAGCACGAGCTGAAGCATGGTTAGGTGCAGGTGAAGGTAGTCGGTAGGAGAAGAGAAATCACAAATGGACCAAAGCCTTTGCTGTCATATCAAGTCAGCAGGTGAAAGTCGGGTTTTAGGTATGTTCCTGGTATGTTCCTTTATCCTGGACCATCCAGAAGGCTGTGTTCATCCCTCCTGAGATAGAAACTACTATGGTTTAATCTTCATAACCTCTGGAGCGGCTTGTTGTTGGGCGTACACAGCGTGTGGTTGGTTGTCAAGATCAAACACAGTAAGACACAAAAAGGAGGAAATAACTTGATGCCTTAAGAGTCAAAGCATGCACGTGAAAGCAGTGCAAGAAGAGCAGACTGTGTAACAGCAATTCTCACATGTAATTGTGTCTGTGTGGCAGCAGAGATCCTTCCCTTAAGGACTGAGCATCTCTTCCAAGTCAGCTCGGTATGCTCTGGCTATACACCCAGGATATGAGTCAAAGCCTGCCTTAGCAGGACCCTTCAAGGTGGTAGCTGTCAGGCTGCATCTTACCAGGCCTCCCATTCCACCCCAGCATTATCCATCACCCCAACACTGATGGACAGAGCTAGCTTTCTCCAAGGTACTTGTTGTTTGCCTCTTGAGCACCCAGATCCTTCTCTCTCCTTTTTTATTGTATCTAATAACCTATAAATAATTCTTGGGTTGATTAATAAATGATTCTAACACTGGTTCTTTCTTCCCCTTTTTTCTTTTTGATCCCTCAAGGTACTGTTTTGTTATTCGAAGCCCAAGGTGCTTGACAGAGAAGCAATGCAGAAGCCCCCAGGCATCAAACACTGTCCTGGTGGTGGCATCACTTTTGCCTATAAGTGATTCCCATCCTCTGTGTCTGATAAGCTGCACAGAGAAGAACGCAGCATTCCGAATTCCTGGGGGGTGCTGGGAGGCATCCGTCCATGCTGAGACTGGAGGAGTTTCTCTCTCACCTGCTGCTTCAGGGCCTTTCAAGATCAGAACTTCACTCTGCTTAGGGACCTTTCTGCCTTTGTCTGACTCCCTTAAAAAAAAAAAAAATCTGGCCTAGTATCTGCAAAAGGAAGATACCTTCCTTTGTTACTTTGTGCTCAAAAATGTCCAGGTCGGACAGTTTTGTTTCAAAGCCTAGGAATTGCTCCTTAAGCTCTAAAACTGACCCTGGGATTTGCTGTGTCTCAGATTTATTGCTTCGTGTGTGTGCGCTCTGAGGAGAACCTAGGTTCTTTTGCTTTTCAGTTGCATCCAAAAGTGACATAATTTACTGATACCATTAAGTCTGTCAGTGTTGTCAAGCCTACTGCCTGCTGATGCGCCTGTAAAGTCTCCAATTTGGCATCAGTATTGCTTAATCTTCTTTTGGTGATCTAATGTTTCACCAGGAGCCCAGCTGTGCCCTACGGATTAGTGCATTCTCTCTTCAGCTCACTCTCCTACTCTGTACCTCTGCCTTGTGCACCAGTGTCACTAACCTCAGCATTGGTCATCGTGATTTCGCAGCACCATTACCTTCCTGTCCGTCAGTACCAGTATATGCACCAGTGCCTCCAGTACGCATCCTGGTGCTGATGCTGTGCCTCTGGACATCTCTTCTTCCTCCTGCCATTCTGTTACTCATATTCTGATTTTGAGCCTGGCAGAAAACTCTGCACTTTAGGGTCTCAGGAGATTCTTGCTACTTTATCTTGCCACACTGTCAGGGAAAAATTATGTTACTAGTCTAGCTGCAGTGATGGATCTGTTCAGGTGGGGAAGCACTGGGTTCTGGCTCTCTTCATCTCTCCAACCCTATTTGCTAGCATACCGGGGAATTAATTGCTTAATGAAAGCCATTTTCCTGGGCCCTTTCCCAGCCAAGATCCATGTCTTCACATAGTAAGAGATGACATACACTTAGACATCTCCCTTGGGATATTCCTCAGTATTACATGCCACCTGAACAACAAACTTCCTTCAGGCACAATACAAAGAAATTTTCAATTCTGTCATTAACTTGCTATAGGCGCTTGGGCTGAGATAACTTCTTTCCTTGATCCTTTTCCACTTTGAACACAATGCGGGATGGTAACCCCCTGTTCTAGTATCAGCTCTGCCTCCCTTTCTGGGTAAAGCTTCAGTAACTGATATTGCCTCTTTCTTGGGCTCCCTTGGCTAAACAGATTGATTCTTTAAGGCTGGTAAAGTGCATCAGACACTGTTGGGGATGTGCATCTTGTCGTCTTCCCTGTGACTGATGGACTGTCCATCAAAGTGAGCATCCCATGTTATTCAACGCCTAGTATCCTGCCTCTATCAATTACTAGATTTATTTTTTTTGGCAACTGTTGTTTTATAATATCCAGTGCTCGTTTCCGGGAATGATCTTTGCTCTTAGTGCAAACCCTGATAAAGAAGCAGAAACCTTTCATTGCTTGGCAGGCACTCAAGTCGTCTTCCCTCTCAGACAGGCAGGATATCTGACAGACCATCTTACCAGGAGTTTTCTGAAGGTTCCTAGGACTTTCCAGATGCACATTTTAGAATTTCAGCCATATCTCAAGGAAATGAGATCTGTATTTTTGGGTGGTAGGGAAATGCGTATTAGTGGCTGATTACAGAGTTGATTTCCTTTTTGGAGTTTAAACCTCTCTTTGCTCCTCTCATGGGTTGTACATCTTCATGCTTGAATGCAACTGACTTGTTATTGCACCTTTTGACTAATAGTTTCAGGGTGGTATCTTAAAGGTAAACTTGAATCAACTGTGAGGTACAGAATATATGTAGGGTTAGTATGCTAGCAAAACTGGGCAGGTGAGTTTAGACATGCCTTTGGGTTGAACATAGTCATCCTGAATCAAACCCAGCAATACCTGTGGAAAATAGCATAATCACACTTGACCATGTTTATGCAGTTGTTACAATTAAGGAAAAATAATATTTTTAAAACTGTCTCAAATTATCTCTTTGTATTCAGTTACGGTCAATACTACTTTCTGTCCATAGCTCTATACCAAAATCCTGCATAAGTTGAGAGCACAAATTTTCCCTTTGTGGAGACTGTGCAGAGACTCACTGAGTCTGAGTGGAGGGTTGAGCTGGCAGTGAAAAACAGTCATTATGTTTTATTTTCTCATTAATGTTCTCTTGCTCTGTCTGGGCAGTGTACACATCTTCCTGTTCATCCCCTTTGCCCCCAGGACTTTCTCTTCCTTTGCCACCAAATGCTTTTAGTTGTTGCTTGGGGTGTTCCTGGCTGCTCTGGTTTTGTTGTTGTTCATATTTGTATTTCTTCCCTTCCCTAGCCAAACAACAAAAACGTGCAAGCAACCCTTGCTCATACTTTAAAATTCAAATGCAGTCCCCCCACAGCCAGTGTGCATCTAGTTAGCCATACATGTCTTCCTCATCCTCCAAATGCTGTGTAATCCACTGGAATTGGCAAATCCACCCCATCTGTCCTTCAGTGTTTCACATCTTCAAACCAATTGCTTTCTTTCTGTGGCTTACTTGACCAAATAGGCTGCTGTTCTCTTGAGGCAGGGAAAGGATGCCGGGCATCTAGTCATTTCTTCCTGATATTTTGGTGTGGAGAGGGTGAGCAACAAGGATGCAGGTAAGGAGCAGCTTGGCATAGGTGAGGAGCAACTTGGCATAGGTGGAATAAGAGTTGTCAATGCCTTTTGGATTGTTTCCTTCACCAAAAATCGCTTTCACCTTCTCACTTAGAAGGAGGAGCTGGGGTGGAGATAGAGCATGCCTCTTTGTTGCCTCCCTGTACGTTGAGATGTTAGAGGTAGGACAACTACACATAATGCTTGTGGCCCCTCCTGCTGCTCCTGGGGTTGGCAATGAAAATAGAGCAGCCCTGGCTCACAGGAGGGTGCTTGGAGCCGCTGCAAGCAGGGAGACGGAAAATGGCAGGACAGTTCAAAGTAACAGGTATGTGTGATTTCTCCTGCCGGTGTTGCCTTTCTCTCTCACAGCCCAATTAACAGGGGTCACAGAGCACTGATTAGCTGCCTTGGCGGTTTGTGAACATAAAGCAGTGAGAAATCCAGGGTGAATGGGGGAGAGAAGATCAAATAGACACTTATCTCAGCACTCCTGCCTGTCCCAGCATTTGCCAGCCGAAGGGAAGGGCCATTTCAGAGCTCGCTGATATGGGACAGCATTATATCAGCTCCAGTATCTCTGTTGCTTTTCTGTCTCCCCTCAGCAAAACAACAAGCAAGTCACTCTCGGCCATTGTGTTGCGCATAGGGTGGCTGCTAGATAAAGGCAGAATCACAGGAAAAGCATGGACTGTAGACAGCTGAGGAGCATGCCTTATTGCTGCATTGGCTTGTGAGATGAGTTCAGTTCTTAGATCTGGCTTCTTTTTTGAGGGATGGACCTACTGCCTCATGGTTCTCACACGAGGGGAAAATAGGTCTGTATGAGATGGAAGGCAGCACACATTGTCTCACAGCAGGTAAGGGACATCTCCATCTAATCCAGGTGTTGGTGAGTGTAGTGCTAAAGAGGCCAAGCTGGAAATTTCCCTGGTTGCTCAGTTTCCCTGTCATGGCTGTGAGGAGAAGTCTGTACATGCAGACCTGGAACCTCCCTGAAGGGTGAACAGCTAGGGTGACCTTGTGGCTTCTCCTTCTTTCTTTGTGCTCCCCTTTTTGAGGGGGTAGCAAAGCAACGCCCCCACTTCTGCTGTCATATCCAGGTTAAGTGGCTGCACTTGCTTCTGTCAAGCCAGCACATGCTCCTGTGGTGTGATCCCTTATTAGACTAGACAGCCCACATCAGCTCTCCATTCTCTCAGCCTCCCTGGAGACACTGCCTCGCTCCATAGCTGTTCCTATTCTGCTTCTCTGTGGGATACGGCATATCTGCCAGCTCCCCTTCCAGCTTCCCCAGTGCTTATTCTATGGAAGATTGCTCAGAGTAAGATGGAGGAAGATGAGGAGCAGGATTGGAGTACTTATAGCTGCTGACAGCTTTTTTTTTCTGAGCATGTTCTTTCTTCTCCTGAATATGAATAGCTTTTGAGTTCACCTGGGAAGACGGTGGATTCCATAGCATCCAACCACGTCAATTAGATATCCTTATTAAGATCAAGCAGCCCTTCTGCTGGAGAGCCTCCTGTCCTAGCTTTGTGTTGTCACGTTGGAGGAAAGGTCCTAAGTTACACGAGAACCGTGATGTCACCTCTAGGCATTTCTTCAGCCTGTTCATGGTGGTGGTCTCAGTGCCGCGTTTGAGCAGGTTGTGAGATGGACAGGTGAGTGGCAGGGAACAGGACATGCTGAGTTTATTCTGCTGTCCTGTATTTTTGTGGAAAGTTTAGCTGTATCTTTTGGTGATGTGGAAACCTCTGATCACTCATACTTCAGACTGCCCAATACAGGGTTAAACCAGACTACTTTAGAGAAGAGCTGCTGCTACATAGTGTTTACTAACCAGCTACTTTTTGTCACTGTGGTTTGAGACAAAATTGTGGTTTTAATGTAGAAAGAATGTCTTCGCATGTTCAGCAAAGGTGAGGACAGAGACCAGTGTGTTTAGAGCTCAGTGCAATCCATACTCCGATTCTTCAATATTTTTTCTCCTCTCCCTCACTGCCAATGCTCCTGAATGGCCACACAGGTAAGCCACAGAATTGCTCGAGGTTTGGGCAGTGTCTGCATTCAGAAAACTAGCTCTAGCTGAAAGTAAGCAGAGGAGGCAAGCCTATACATGCCTGTGATGGCCTTGTACTCCATCAATCTCTGCTCTCTTTTTGACTGCGGGAGAAGCAGCTTCACTCTGGAGGTTTGATCAGTCCAGTTTGATTTATTTTATTTTATTTTTTCCTATTTTGTGGTCTTATTCAGGGCCCATTAATGTAAATTGTCCTCCTTTTGTTCACAGCCCCTTGTAGGTCAGCTGGTTTTCTCAAGGTATGACTCAAGAGGACACTGAAAAAAGCAGGGCAAGGCTGGGTGTTTGTTTCCTCTATCCTAGGGGTTCTGTCAGGCTTGGACCTTGCCGAGGTCTGCCACAGGTTTGGTGGGGCCACGAGTTACTCCTTCCCTGGCTGGAATTCATGAGGTCTGTCCCCACCAGCAATGCAGAAAGCCACCGGTTGGATTGGAAACGAAACATGGTTGTTAAAGCTTGAGGTCGTGGGTCCTGGAACTCCATCTCCTCGGTCACTTTGCTCTGCTGTGGTGAAACATTTTGAGGAGAGGCCTTTCAAGGTGCTTATTGCCCTTGAGTCTCTGCCAGTCTGATTGCCCTGGTGACAAGCTGGCCCATGGACTGAGGAGTACGTGCCTTATGTTGGCTTGCACACCTTCCAAGTGAGCTGCACGCAGAGGGCTTGGAAGGAAATAGGGAATATACCTTATCCAACCCTTTTTTCCCTACCAGAAGGATGAGATAGTATCTTCTTTCCCCCCTGCATCATGCCTGACTTAGTTTCTGAGTAAGGTAAATGGTTTGAAGGTAAAGTACAAACCGGTCCATAAGCCTTCCTCCCCCCACCTCAGATAAGAAAGCTCATTAATACAGTAAAAAAAAAAGTCTCCATTGTTACATGAGAGCTCAAGGTCAGGCTGGTAGTAGTAACTCATATTGCTTCTGAGGTCAGCCTAAGCTTTCTCTTTCTGACAAGCCAGGATAGATTGATCTTGGGGGCCCTTACATTATTTTTTCTTCTGAAATAGGCTTTGCTTCTCCTGACCCTGTTAATGATGTTTGACTGAGGTCATCCCAGCAAACCCTGAATCCTTCCCATTACCTTCTAGTGGGCTTGCCTTTGTGCCGAAGCATTGTATGCTTGTTAAGAATTAAGCTTTCCCAATCTCTACTGTAGCAAAGAAACTGTCTTCACTGGAGAGGGGGGAATATCCTGAATGCCATCTGTCAGTTAGTGCTCTCATTAACACCTGAGTGACTCCCAACACCAAGCTGGTGCCTTCTTGCCAATTCAGAACTTAAAAGGTGCCAGCCCATAAGGTGAAATATCTTCAGTCCGTAAAATTAATTCTGTGATAAAACGTCTGTTCTGATGAGACCTTGATTTTTTTTGTTGTTTCTTTTAACTAGAGAGATCACAGAGGCAAAAACAGTTCTCTCATGCAGTGTGAATTAGATACCCTATAAGTCTTTTTTCCACATATTACTGAGACCCTTGTAAGCATTGGTTATTCTGGGTGGCTGAGGGAATCCAAGCCTTTTTTAGCTTTTAAAGCTTTTATAGGATAAATGTATCACCTCTATTATTTTTCTTACTGGTGAACTCTGTAAAGGGAACTACAAGAGTAATTCTATTCCCGTTCAAATAAATAGTCTTTCAGAGAAAGGTTGAGCTCTCCCAGTCTTGTTTTCCATTTCCCTCCCACATACTACTTTGAAAATACCTTAGGTAGAAGGTGGAGGTGGCCTATTATTGTTCCTGCTCTCTCTCCTCCTCTGGTTTGGTCAGGGTTCTTGGTTTTAATCTCAGTGCAAAACAATGCACTGTCTGGGATAAGACATAGGTCAGGCTTGCCATTTTCCCAGCAGGTTTAGCTCAAGAGCGTTCCAGTATTTACTCTTCCGTTGCATTTTGTAAATTAAATGAAACGAAACTTAAAACACTGTCAACATGATAGATACTCTTGCTAGTGGGTCCAGGCAATTATATGGCATCTGAACTTTCAGAAGGCTTATCTGCATGTGCCAGCAGTATCTGAGCATCGGTGAGAGATTTTTGTCTCCAGTGTTTTCAGCTCCTTATCCTAATGTTTCTTTTTATCCAATATTTGTTCTCATGGCGTCGGGGATTTTGTGGGGTTTTCTTTTGGTTTGTTTTTGTTTTGTAGTTTTGTTTTCTTTTTTTGTTTTGTTTTTTAATTGAAGTGGTGAGGGGGGGGAGTAACAAAATTGTAACAAAATTGGCAGCAGTAGACCGCGTAGGGAAGTATGCTGTGACAGTAATTCCATACTTGGGCCGTGGCACCCTGCCTGCGGGAAGTGCAGATTGACACGGGGACTCTCTTACTGAATCAGTGTTTGTTTTTGCTTTTGTTTTTTTGGCTTGATTTTGTTTACAGTTTCCTAGCCAAGATTTGATGTACTTTGGAGACTTTAAAACTAAAAGCACAAGTGACTTTGCTTCCTTTCAGCATGAGGATTGAAACAACAAAAAAAAAAGCAACAAACAAGCAAGTGTGCGTGCGTGTATGTGCGTAGCTGTAGCCCTAGCTGTACTGGGTTCACTCAGGAGGAATTTCACGTCGCATTTGCCCTACAGGGCATCTGTGGGGCTGGAGTCCCTGCGAGCAGCTGTCTTCTCCCAACAGAGCTCACCAGAAGCTCCGAACAATTTTTTCTTACGTATCTCGTCAACCCCGTGAGGTTTTCACTCTTTCAGCAGCCTCCAAAGGAGGCCCTCGGGGAGGCATGTAAGCACCAGGACGGGGGCTTGCTCCATGCGCTGGCCTCGCTTTTCAGAACATGGCCCAGAGCAGCAGAACCCCATGCGGTGGGAAGGGTGCCTCCGAGAGCAGGGCAAGCCACAGAGACAGGCTGCAGAACTGGGATGGCCAGGGGGGAGGAGTCCCCAGCTCCCCTTCCCCGGAGCGCAGAGAAACCTCCCTCTTCGGAGAGGCAGCCGGTCGGCAGATGGTCGGGCTGCGGCGCTGGGCTCTCGGGGGGTGTATAATTTCTCCGACCGTTCTGGACGCTGATACCCATGTTGGGGAGGAGCCCCTCCTTAGCCTTGCTCTTGCCGTCTTTATGCCCTGATTTTTTTGCAGCTGCTGCTAAAGATCACAGGCAACTTGAGCCGCAGCCTCGCCAGTACTCTTGTGAATTGTCTGCAGTTATTTCTCCCCTTTGACACTGATGTGCTAGGTCGTGTCCTTCCCTGTGTCCCAGATTTCCTTTATATGTATAGAGGTCCACAATGTATGATAAAAACTTTCAACTACAGGTACAATTCAGCTTGAGCCCCTTGAAAATCATTGCAAAAAAGGTAGGGACCTATGACAACAGCCCAGTGGTTTCACAGTCAGGGATGAAAATTATGTTGGGTTCATGAGAGAAATCAGCTGCATCCACTCAGATGTATTGCATAGATACATATTTACCATCCCACCACTTCCCCACTGCAGTTATCCAAATTGCTTTGTGTGTTGGGTGGCAACTGCAAAGTAGGCGATGCAGTGACAAGTGAGGTTAACCTTGCCTTGTTTTCTGAAACATTAAAGGTGCAGAGAGAGGCTAGTGAAGTTGGGACGGGGAGAATACCTCTCTGGGGGAAGGAAGAAATTTCAGTCACAGAATGTTCTGAAGTAACTCTTCTGACCTCTTGGAGGTGATTTCTCTAATAGTTTTCCTTTGCTAATGAGCTGTGTGGAAGATTGTTATTGCTGTGTGGCAGGGGAAGAGAGAAGGGGGAGAAACAGTGACAGTCATTGTGGGCCATGGTCTCTCAAGTAGTTTCTAGGAACTCCAATTTACTTCAGGGAAGAGTTGATTTTCCTTTGGATATGTTTCCTGAGACAGAATGTGTGCATGCACCAACCCATTCCTCCATGTGATTTGCGGAGAAAAGAAAAGATATTGCTTGTTTAACATTGCTTTTGTTGGTTGAATCTTGTTAAAAGTCCCAGTGATGCTGAGAACCCTGGGAGAAGAGAGACCTCTGTCTCATCTCAGCGATCTCCTCCCTGCCTTCTTGTTGCCTATAAAAAGGTTTTTGGAGGTTCTCAACTGCAGCAGAGACTCTGTGGGACTGGCCAAATATGCAGGTGTGTCACTGTCTTTTTTGAGAGCTTGAAAAATAGTATTTGACAGCCTGCATCCACGTCATTCCGCTCCAGGACCCTGTCTGTCTGGTTCTTGGTTTTAGATTTTATGGCTAATGCTAAACAATTAGTCGCAAGCATTTCTGCTTTGTATGGGGAAGAACCCCAAGGGCAGAGTTCTCACAGATTGCTATGCTTCCTGTAGATTTTCTCCTCCAAACCAGGGGGTCTGTTTCAGAAACCCTTTTCAAAGGGAAATTTAATAGAGACCAGCCAAGTGAGACTAACCGTAGGTGTGGCAGAGAGGTTGAAGACGAGCACCCCGCATTTGTCTGGAGAAAAGAAGCCAGCCCCCATGAAGAGTGAAAATATAAATTGGGTAAGATTGAGAGTGATTGGGAATTCCTTGAGACATCTGGTTCCCATCTCTGGTTCTCATTTCTATCCTTATTCAAAGCGACAAATGCACAGTAGCAGTCTTTGAAAATTGATGGGGGTAGGAACTCAAAGTACTCTTGAGAACAGAGCTTGTAATGTATCGGACACTGGGTGGATGGCGGAAATTTCTAGTGTTAGCCACTTATGTGAAAGTCAAACTCAAACCAAATTGGTTAAGTCAACAGAGCCTGTCCCCAGGGGAAATGAGAGTTACATAGGCAAAGATTTCAGATGATCTTCTGGAATTGAGGGGCTTCCTGGATCAGTTTTCTTTGAGAGTAGTTGAAATGGTAGAGCAAGATCAGTGAACTCATGCAAGTGGTAAGAGTATCTGTCTGATGCATACCTTTCCCCTGTTTTTTGTAGAAAAAGATTTAGCCAGAAGGCTAACAGGTCAAAGCTCTGTTCCCTTTGTTGCTTCTTCCTGGCATCCCATGTCACCACTAGTTTTTCAGGATCCTAGGAAAACTGTTTTTGCAGTCTGTTTTACTGGAAATAAACAGACACTCTGTATCAGATCTGCCAAAATGAGCTCAGGGTGCTGTAACTCAGATGCTGTTGGAGATACTACATACCCTTTCCACAAAGGGCTAAGCATCTGAATATGGGTGTTGGCCTTCTTTCAGGAAAGGATATTCTCACTGTTTCTGTTCTGAAAGCTTGAGTCAAATGTGTCTTTATACATATATGCGATGGTTTCAGTAAATATTTTGTATTTAAGCTCTCTGTGATCGAGTAGCACTCCCAAAGACAAAAAGATTATACAGAGAATCTAGTATCACGCTTTTTGCCAAGTTGAAGTCATTGGCAAGTTGGATTAGGTCTTGAGGTATGAGGAAGTCACTGTGGAAATGCACAGCGACTTAAGGTAGATGCGTTGTGCATTGAATATTTCATTTGAGAAAGTATAGTTTCTGTATTTTTTCCCTAAAATTATTACTTGAGACAGCACAGAAATCATTTCACGGAGCAGTCGTCTTTATTGTGTGACCAAATACTGTGAATTGTTTCAAGTTGCGTTTGATTGCTGATATTAGTGGGGCAAAACAATGACACTTGGAAATACCAACAATCTGCTCGTGTCATGCAGAAAAGAACAAACTCCAGGCTGTAAAAGGCACTAGATCCAGGTACATTTGAGCATCTGTTGTTAAATACAACCAGGGGGTGATAAAACTCATCCGGTGAGAGGAGTTAGCTCTGGGAGGTAAGTTTCCATTTGACGTCAGAAAGAAGCGGGTTGGTGGGGAGCAATCTGCGGGGTGGTAACATCAACTTCTCTCCATCTGAGGAGGAAGGGAAACGCTGCCAGGTGGACGTGGCTTGAGGAATCATGTGGCATCTGTTCCCTCGTTCTTGCAGTCTCACTGTCCAGTCACGGTCCTTGTAAAGGAAGTCCAGTCTTTACCAAACGTGTGAACCCCCCTGTCTAATAGCTAACTTCATATTGACTTTGACGATCTTCTTCCAGTTGGATCACGCTCCTCTATGTCTTTGTTTAAAAATAATAGCTTTTGTGGTAGTTAGCAATTTCTCAGGCAAATGCAATTCTGTAGTGCTGGCACAGTTCCATTAATCATATAGAGTAATCAGTTTGTGCCAAAAACCTATCAAGTTGAGCTGCCTTTTTGAGAGCTGGTGGGAATGTGTACCCAGTGGTGTTCTTGCTGGCATATGGACTTCCCGTGTGTGCAGGAATGGCTGGGGTATGGGGGGGTCCCCTTCTCTGTGCTCAGGGCACAGTGCTAGCAGACTAAAAGAGACTGGAAAGTCTCAGGTGTCAAAGTCATATGGAAAGATCTTGGCATGAAATTTTATGTTTAGGGACACATTTTATGTTTAGGGATGCATATCCCCAGCCCTTTTTCATACCCTCCCCTGAAACTTTCAGCAGTCAGAATAAGCTCTCCATAAAATATAGGCAGGAGCTCTTTTAGCCTTAAGCTCCACCAGCAATTTGATATATGTCAGATAGGAACATTTATCCTCAATGTCAGATGAGAGTAAGAAATATGTGTTTCTTTGGGTTATGTGGTGAACTGCTGGCAAAGAAAAGAGGATTTAATGTGGCCCAGCTGGCAAATGAGAGAGACCATTTTCGTGGTAGTGCTGAAGAGCTCAAATGTTCAATTTGATAACCTGGGAGACTTGAGAGAAGAGAGTCCTCTAGGCTGAACCCTGCTCAGGAGGTCCACTCATGTTGGAAGCAAACCTTGTTGTGTAGCAGGGCCCGAGCCGAATGCATTAACTGCGCAGTTGTCCTGCCAGAGCCACAGGTGGTGGAATGGGCAGAAAATGTCAGCACATTTGGGGACCAAGGGTGAGGGGAACAGGGGCTGCTACAGGAGTGTGGGAAGCATATGGTAATGGAGCAGGGAGGAAGTGGTGGTGGCAGAGAAGATCAGCTACAAGAAGTTTCAAACCACAGAACTAGGGCATGGAAAATTATTGGAGAGGGACGAGCAGGGTTTAGCAATGGCAGATGTGAGGAGCAAATGGAAAAGTGAAGATAAGGGTATCTGCATGAGATGGAGAGAGGCAGAAGGGGATCAGACTCATGCGCTTCGTTGCATCCTGGTTTAGCAAAGGGTCGATGTTGGTGCTAGCACAAGGCAGGGCCTGCAGGAACGGAAAGAGGATGGGGTGGGATCATGTTTAGCTTGTTCTTTCAGCTTGGAAAGAAATAAGTCATTGAGTCCTGCAAGCTAAGCTGTCTGTGTATAATGTGAAATCCCATGGTGTTGCAACTAGATCGCTCTGTCTTGAAAACCTGAGTTACAGAGCTGCAGTTAACTGTAACCATCGCAGGGCACGCTTCTCCTTCAAGCACTACCTGTCTTTGCAGTGCATGTATTCGAGTTGCTCCAGGCAAACTACAGTGAGTGTGTGTGGGCATTTGTTTCCTTGGTCAGATCCCAGACGTTTCACAGCTACCTGGAGGACATCATCAACTACCGCTGGGAGCTGGAGGAAGGGAAACCCAACCCCCTGCGGGAGTCCACCTTCCAGGAGCTGCCCCTGCGCACCCGGGTCGAGATCCTGCACCGCCTCTGTGACTACCGGCTCGATGCAGATGATGTCTTCGACCTCCTCAAGGTGTGTTGGGCAGCTGGAGAAAAACATGGGGCTGCAGGAGCTGGGCCAGATTAGGGAATCTTCTTGAGAAGGGAGAGGATGCCACTGTTAAGTGAATTTTTAGGCCAGGTACTTGGTGGTGCTGTAGGGAAGGGGTTCCCCATCTCGTTCCCCAACCCTTACCTTGCAGGTGAACCAAGGCAAACATGCAGGACTGCTCCCAGGGCTCTTGTTCTACAGGGATGTGTTTGTAATACAAGTAAATTGGTTTCGTTGGCTACTCTTCCTGAGAAGACTGAATTTGGAGATGCTCCAACTGCGATGGCAGGGCTGGGCGAGCTGGGGCTGTGCCGCTGAGGGATGGTGTGAGATGAAAGGATGGGGCTGAAGTGCACCGGGGGCTGGGGGAAGGGTGGTGGGGAGGGGGAGGGAGCTTCTCAGGGCTGTGCGTGACTGTCGCCAGAGCTAATTAGACCTTCGCTGTCAGGAGCACCAGAGATGAAATGTTAAAACGAGGGAGGCCATTCAAATTAGAGATGCCAATCTCAATCCCTCCTTAGACGGAGAGCGAACGTTGCCTTCCCCCTGGAGTAACATTTTCCCAGATCGGCCTGGAGGAGCAGCTGTACTGCTGTTGTGGCATGGTGGGAGGGAGGGAGGTGTTTGTGGAGGGGTGTCATCGTGTTTTGTGTGACAATGTGGCCGCTTTTCAACTTGTCACTGTCTGGCGGGGGGCTCCCTGTGGGCACAGGGCTTGGACGCCGACAGCCTCCGTGTGGAGCCGCTGGGCGAGGACAGCAGCGGTGCCCTGTACTGGTACTTCTACGGCACGCGGATGTACAAGGAGGACCCGGTGCAGGCGAAAACCAACGGAGAGCTGGCTCCAGACAGGTAACAGCCCCTCAAATGCCCCTGTGCCCAAGCAGGGGCATGGTGGGAGGGGGGCGGCAAGGCCATCCCGACCGGAGGGGACTCCGCCTGACTGCTGTTGTCCCGGGGGGGCGGCTGGGAACGAGAGGCCGCGGTGGTGCGGGGTGAGAGCGAAGTTGCCAAGCAGACTGTGAGCTGCCCCGCGTGGCGCATTGTGCCGGAGCCAGCCTGCAGCCTTTGTGGCACCAGGAGAGCCTGCTGCGGAGCGATGCTGCCTGCCCCACCGCATTCCTCGCTGTCTGCCCCGCACCACACCGGCGGCTCCCAGAGCAGGCTCCCAGCAAGGGGGAAGCCCTCGTCTTTTCCCCTCCCTCCCCATCTGATATAATCCCTCCTTCGGTTTGGTTCCTAGCAGCTGTTCTGATTTCCCTGCCCTTCTCCCTCCCTGCCAGCCGCGGTTCCTGTGCTCAGTAGATATTTCATGGTGGTTTTGCTGTTTTGCAGGGGGTGTGGGGGGCAGACAAACACCCCAAATGTTCCTGGGAAAACAGGCAAGAGACGAGGGCGACCCCCTAAGCGGAAAAAACTACTGGAGGAAAATTTGCTGAGGTATGGAAAGGTGGTTCCTGCAAGAGACATAGGATGCATGTGTTCCCAGAGGGAAGTCTCTCTGATATTTCTCGCAATTAATAATATAATGTGCTTCTGGGGTTCCCCCAGTAAGTATGTATATATCATGCAGCCATAATTTCAATGCATCTCTGAAGTGAAGCAAGCTCAGACTTGGTAGGTGCTTTGATTGCTCTCCAAAGAAAATTCTGACTGAGATGGATGCCAAGCTTGGTGAAACACTGGGTATCGCTCTTCCAACTGCCTCACTTGATGCAGTTCCTCTGTGCAGTGCTAGGGGATACGCTCCTGATAAAGAGTGCTTTCAGTGTGCAGTGCTTGAAGCCAAAATCTTGGCTGCTTGAGTCAGTATAGATTTTGGGATACTTCCCATGAGAATTGAGATACTGTCCTTGCCAAATTCTAGCCTGCATCCTTCACTTCTTAAAATTTTATGAAGCTATGACAAGTGTGTGTTTGTATGTACATAAATATAATGGATGGGCTTTTTGCATGTTTTTTGTGTGCAGTGATTGCTGTATCCCCATTCTTCTCAGAAGTGTCTTGTTTTCAGTGATGTGAAGTATTGTATTTATTGTATCACTTCTCTTTCTTTTTGGTAGGGAGAAGGCAGAAGAGAACATGCTAATCCGTGAGACTCAGATAAGAAATGGTAAAGAGATTTTCTGGGGTCAGGGTTGATATTATCAGCTAACACGACTCCGAAATTATCAAAGCTCAGGGAGTTGCCTTTCTCAGGAAAGGGGGAGTCCGTCTGTCAGTGGTCCAGCTGAGTCTGGAAGGAGGGGTTAGTGTTACAGGCTGCCCTGCAGCTGGGAGCCTGGGCACCTGCCTGCTTCCTATCTTATCCTGGATTAGTTTGGGATGAACAAACGCAACATATTGGGTTACATGAAGCCTTAGGGGCCCACCTACTCACTAAAGTTGATAGAAATGGGTTGTGAATGGCCCTCACTTCTCTGGGGGGGAGTTGAACACAAGCCCCTGTTTGTAGCAGGCACATTTTTTCTTTCATGCCGCGTGCACGGGCTGGGAAGAGAGCTGGGTCAGTGATGCCAAGATAGGGAAGGACCTTTCTGATTCTCCTCACCTCTCCCTCCAGTGTCTGTTGGCTGAGCTTGGTGCTGTGGGATTGGGGATACCCACCTAAGGGTTAATGAGGCAAGCAGGAAAAGAGAGTTGGCAACATAATGTGCAACTGAGTCCGAGGAGGCCAGGGCTCATTTGTCATACATGCGAATCCCTTGGCTTCCACATAACTCACGGGCTCAGCCTGCCCGTTCCTCCACAATAAAAGGCAACTGTGGCATTGTCTTTCCCATGCCTCATTCCCTTCTGCCTTTGTGCTCAGATTTCCTGGCTGCTGCTCTGGAGTTGGGAGGCAGAGCTGCAGCTACGCGCGTGAGACACTGGGTTTTATCAGATCATTGTTTTCTAGCAAATTGTGCCGCTTCAGCTGTGGAGTAATCTTCTGGTGGCACAAAGCAGTGCATTAGCCCTGGCTGCTTTTGAAGCCAGTCAGCCGCAGGCAGCTGGCAGGGGAAGGGAAAAAGAGGGGGCAGGCTTCAGGGCAGCGTGCAGGTGAGCTCCCCACTGCAGGGTTAGCTGCAATAACTTGTGATGTCACAGCCCCTAGCTATCCGATGCCTCCTTCGGCCAAAGGAGACAGCATCACAGAGCCAGGGCGACAGAAGCTATAGCACATGGTTGCTGCTTTGCCCTCTCTGGTCCCTGGTATGTTAACATGAGCTGTAGCCGATGGCAGGTTAAGCTGTCTGCTGGCCTGTGACCTGCAGCTACCATGGCATTGAGGTTCCCGACCAAGGGCAGGTGGCCGGAGGGAGGCTGCAGCTCTCCGTCCTTCCTGGGGCAACCTGATAGCTCACATGCAGGAGCCACTGGTAGCTCAAATCCACAGAGGGCCTGGGGTCATGTTCAGAGAGAGAGGGGCTCTGTTTTTTCGCTTGTTTTTATTTTTCATTGTTCATTTTCTTGAAAATGCAGTGAGAAGCTGCATGTCATTTGCTGTTGGGGGGGGGGGGAGAGGTCATTGCTTTTTTCCAGTAGACAGTGTTTAGCCTGACTTTTCTTGAGGCAGCTGAGAACCCCTCAACCCAAAAGGATTTGAGCCAACGTCTTCCCCTCTCCAAAAGTGAGCCACAAGCTCTCTGCTTAGAGAGCATCCTGGGGCAAAAGCATGCAAGTTGCAACTGATGAGGCTTCTCTGCTCTGTGTAAACATTTGTGCAGCAGGAACTGCGTTCCCTCTTTCCAGGTGGGTGTTCCAACCACCATGCGAGAGCGCCTTTCCTTCACCATTAATATTCAAATGTTTCACACAAAGTGGAACAGCTCTGAATGTCTTGGTAGTTAGGACATGCTTCAGAGTGGTGGGAGATCTGCTTCAGATCCAGCTCTGGATCAAGCAGGGATGGGATGTGAACTTTTGCAACTTCCCCAGCATCTGGCAGCCCGATGAACCCCATCCTTCACTTCCTCTTCAGTTCTTTCAAGTGCCTGCAAACAAAATGTTTCATTTGGGTAGAATGGAAGGTTTTATTCACCGCAGCAAAGGTTTGCAGTACAAAAAAAAAAGTCTTTTTTCAAATAATGTTCATTTTCATTGTTTTTATTCTGCTGCCAGACTAAATCAGGCATTTGCATTGCCCTATGTCCTGCTCTGGCTGACAGCCTCCATTACAAGAAACAAATCCTTCCCTCTGGTACATCATAACTGGAGTGGAGGGTTACTGCAGGGATGTCACACCACCTTTACTTCTTCACCTATGTAATTCCTCTGTCTTGGCATCACTTTCAGTGTCACCAGGGGAAGTAACCATACTTGTGGTAGCTTGAGAGTTTTGGGTCTCTAGCAGTGCAGTTTTTAGGCACACTGACAGTGCTTCCCCTGCTAGAGCATGTTTCCCATAACAGTGACCATGGGCAGTATCTTTTCCTCTTCCCAAGCCCTGAGGGCAGGAGAAGAGAAGGGATAAAGAAAAGTTTAGTCATAACTGCTGTGGAGATAACATCCTTTCATGTTGTTGAAGGGTCCCAAGGGCCAGGCCGTGGGACATGGTGGCTGCTGTGTCAGACGGAAGAGGAGTGGAGGCAGGTCACAGAGAGCTTCAGAGAGAGGACTTCCCTTAGAGAGCGGCAGCTCTACAAACTCTTGAGTGAAGACTTCCTGCCGGAGATCTGCAACATGATTGCACAGAAGGTGAGGAGACATGACATCCTGTTTACCTCTGTTTGACTGCTTCCAAGAGCATGGACGTTTGCTGATTGAAGGAGAGCTAAATCCAAGCAGCTGTCACCCCGTCCTGCTCCCCTCTCCAGCCTGCAAGTGCCCTGGATGCAGGGGCTGTCTAGCTTACGCATGGGGAGAAGGATTCTCCCCATGGAGTGGTAGGGCTAGAGATCTGGTTGGTGATTGCACGGTAGCATGGGTAGGATGGCTGAAGGGGTTACTGTCTTCATCCATGTTGTGTGTCCCTTTTCTGCTAGCAGGGAAACTCTGCTTCTGAACTGCTGCGATTTACTGCCTGGCTTTTCTATGCAAGCTGCCTCTGATTTCACTTTTACTGCAGTTTCTTGGCTGGCTCTGCTAAAGGGGCAGTTGCTGCTTTAGCTGTCCTAGCTAAGTCTGCTTGAGATGGTATGTCAGAGCCCTTAGACTCCAAAGGGTGTTGTCCATCAAAGGAACGTTTTCAGGTGGGACAGCAGGAACAGGATCCTTCGTCTGGATGGCTTTGTAAAATGGGCTCTGCAGTCAGCGTGATATTCTTGGAGTGAGTTCGATTTGTTTGTTTGCTGCCCTTGTAGAGCTAATAGGGATTTCATGGTCGCTTCTAGCCCCCAGAGTTTCTCCTGCCAGTATCACCGATGTGCCCTAATTTCCTCCACTCTCTTTTTCCTTCCCTCAATTCTCAACCCTGTTTCAGGAGAAGCGTCTGCAGCGGACAGAGTTTTCTCCCAGGTGGATGTCTGACCATCAGCCCATCAAACCAATCAAGCAGGAGGTGAGGGGGGGTGCGAGGGGGAGGACAACGGAGGGAGGCGAGAGCAGATGCCTCCTGGGGGAAAAAATAAACCGCAGCATCGCTATTCAGTGGGAAGGAGTAGTTTGAAAGTGCTTGTGCTGAAAGAGAGATGGGTGGTAATGCCCGTCAAACGCAGGCTGACACTCGGGGTTTCTATGGCGAGCAGGGAGGTGCTGCCCTCTGGATCGCAGAGGTAACCGGCCTTGCCGCAGAAGCTGGTGCAGCTGCATATGGAAATCTGTACTCAGCCTGGGGAATTCCACTTCAATGAAAGTGCTGGCACATTCGAGGCAGTTCAAAGAAAAGTTGAAGAAGGATGAGAGGGCTAGAAGAACTGGCTTACAAAGGGAAATGACAGAAATTCAGCCAAGGGGAAAACGTGAGGCTGCAAACACATGAGGGTGTAGATAGTGCAGAGAGAGAGAAGAAAGACTTGATGTAGTACAGAGCTGAGCTAGGAGGGGGTCAGATGGAAATGGAAGTCGCAATTTAGGCTGCTTAAAGAAATGCTCATCAAACTGTAGTATTGTCTGCTAAAACAGCCCCTCCATGCCTCCTCACCCTCATCTTCTCTCTACCCCATTGGTGTAAAAGCGCTGCTACTTGCGGGTCTGTGCAGTGAACCAGACCCAGAAAAACGGCTAGAGTTAAATATAACCCTTTTCTTTGGTCAGTTATTTTTGAACATAGATCAGCTTTCCGATCCAGTTCACCACACAGCCCCCAACAGTCACGTTGGCACAGCCAGGGGCATGGTGCGGTGGAGATGGGGGTTCTTTGAACTGGCAACTGCTACCCAAAGAAATTGGTCAGGCAACACAGGATTAGCTCTAGAGGAAAAAATGGCTTGATTCTATCAGGCCATGGTATAATCCCTCACTGCAGATGTAATGAAAACATAGTTACCTGTTGTTTTGTCCCAGAATGTTGTCAAACCCTGGGAAATTGAACTGCAGGGAATATTCCACGTGAGTCAGGGGTTCCTGCAAAACAAAGGAGAAAGTACAGTTCCCCACAATAAACACGATTACTTAAAATACATAGAGGAAGGAAGAGCCTCTCATCATGCTGCAGATAAAAGCCTGCAGAGAGGAAAATAAGACCCTGGCGATGGTCAGTTTGGGGCCAGCGCTGCCCTCTGCAAAGCCCACTGTCCAGGAAGCGCAGGGCCATGTGTTTGTTCACAGGCAGCAGAAATCCCAGGGGAGGAGGGGAGTGGGAAACACATGGAGCCTGAATGATGCTAATCAGTACCGCAGGTGCTCCAGGTCTGTGGCGGCAGAGGGCTGTTAATTGCTGCCTGTGGGCCAGTGAAACGTTTTCCAGTGAGCGGGGGGCCCTCCTGGCTCCTGCTGCAGTGGGGAGTGGGGACTTAGCCAGCGTGAGGATGGGGAATCTCTGGGCGGTTGTGCCGGCTACCCAGCGGGATGCAGCACGCAGGGGAGCCAGCGATGGTGCCAGGCATCTGATGGCTTGTTGGCTGAGTGAGGGCTGGGCAGCAGGCAAGCCTCCGGGAGAAAACTGTCTCCCGTGCAGGGGTGACCCCTGCCTCCCGGCCCCATTAGATGGATGCCGCGTTGGTCCGAGATGCAACTGTTCCGTAGGCTCCTAATCCTGTGGGGGATTTCTCAACAGGTGGTTCAGATTAGCTCCTCATTAAAGAGCTGCCTGAGCAGCACCCTCATTAGGGCAGTGCTGCGGAAACCGGAGCAGGGAAGGTTTGGAGGGCGAGGGGCCAGGGTGCCCATGCCTCCTGCTCCTGAAGTCTGATACTTGCTGTCTGAGAGCAAAGTAAAAGGCAGAAATTTGGCCCTTTTGGGGTCCGGGGGGAGGCAGCAATGTTGTGTCCTGGAGTGCTCTCTGGCGGAGGGAAGGAGGTGGTGGTCACAGAAGTGAGAGTTGGTTTGCTTATTGTTGGCTTTTTTCATGCAAGTGGGAATGAAGCTGGAGAAATGTTCTCTTTGCTGCTTCTTCATTCAAGAAGGAAGTTTAACTTGTGTTGGTTTCTTGCTTTTGTTGTGCCAATGGGTGTCTGCTTCCATCACATCTAGTAGGAGTTTGAAACTTGCTATCTATCTTTTGTTTGTGTTTGCTTATTTTTTAACCCTGAGATGAACACCCTCAGCTCCAATGGGCTTTAATTGGGACAGCAGCAGCAGGCAGTAGGTCCCTCTGAAATTCAGGCTGTTTCTGTGTCTGATGTGTCTTGAAGAATCCACCCAGCGTTGCCACTGCCCTGCAAGCACCACAGTGAGCAAATGCAGTTGTTACGGGCATCTGCTGCAGTCTGTGGTTTCTGCCTTTTCCTTCTCTTCCTAGATTTGCCAGGTTGACATTCTCCCCTTTGCTAAAATCGTCTCATTGTCTTGTCAGCATGATATTTGTGAAGGGTTGATGCGGAACATGCTATGGATTCTGTCTTGCGCCGTTACAGTATATATGG
This sequence comes from Cygnus atratus, assembly GCF_013377495.2. Taxonomy (NCBI): domain Eukaryota; kingdom Metazoa; phylum Chordata; class Aves; order Anseriformes; family Anatidae; genus Cygnus; species Cygnus atratus. The sequence continues at coordinate 66,136,291 of NC_066362.1, forward strand.
GGTGCTCGATGCACCCAGTAGGCTTGGAGAGATCCTGGTGTGACCACTGTGACTTGGGTGTTGTGTTCGTGTTTATGTAGGTCGTGAATGGTGGATGCTGCATGAATCTAAGGGAAGGGGAGGTCTTACCTGTGCACCAACATTTGCACAAATTAGTGTGGCATGTCAGGTTGGCTTAGATCTACTGGCTGGAGAGTCCAAAGGCTGATGGTCGCATCCTCAATTAAATATCTAGTGTGCTGCTGACTTCTGAGGGCTGGTTCCTGCTTACCTCTTTCTCTTCCTGTTGATGGTTTTGTTTGGTTTCTATTGCAGTTTAAAGATTGGACAGGAAAGTTAGGACGAAAGATGTTTAAAGACTGTCAGGATCAGGCCTGAAAAGAAGTTTGTAGTGCATGAGTAGAAAATAAGATAGGAAAGGGATATGAAAAAGAATAAAGAGCAAAAATGTAGAACCCAGTTCTTTAAGTTATCTTCTTCTACTTGACATACCAGTGTCAGTCCTGGGCATCCTGGTGCTTAGATATTGATTAGTTGAAGGAAATATCTGAGAAAGACAACTGGAATGATTAGGGAGCTGGAAGGATTGTTTTGTAAGGAAACATTTAACCTAATTACAGAAACAGAAGATTTGTGCAAGTGTCTGAGGAAGCCCATAAACATTGGAATGTGACTGAAGAAGAGGGGAATTTATGCTGAACTAGAAAAGAGTAACTAGGAATAATTGGATGGAATGAGGGGATGAAAAATTAACTTCAGGCTGAATGTGAGGAGGTGCTGGCTAACCTAAAGGAGTGTGGACTTGCAGAATGGTTTCCCTAGGAAAGCAGTGGAAGCATTAAGTGCTAATAGTTGGCAAAGAACTAAGGAAAAGAACATAGGCAGAGTTCCCTTGTGGTGACATCATGCTGTGGCTTTCACCTAAAAAGATGGCACAGAATAGGTGCTTTTGCTGTCCAGTCTGTCTCTAAAGGCAGGATATGGACTTGATATTGTGAAGAATCCTATAGCGCTCCCTTGGACACTTTTCTGTAGCTGCTGGTGGTTGAAGTGTAATTCTCTTAATGTATTTTTGCTGCTGAGGACAGGACAATAACGTGGTGTTTGTCCACGGAGAGCTGCAGGGGGAGATTGTAGGGCAGCATTGTGTAGGGGAAGGAAAGGCAGAGAGGGAATGAATGTGCAGTAAAACCAGACAACATTTCTAGGCATTTATCAAAACACCCCGAGGTTCCCCTTCTAGGCAACAAAACAAGGACAAAATAGTAATCATAGTGCCAGATTTTTTCTGGGGATTAATAATAGGCCTAGGGAAGTTGATGGTCTGAGCAGCAGCCAGGGGACCCCAGCTGATTGCTAATCCTCAGGAAATACCTTCTGCTTAAGTGGTGGTTGCCGGTTAGTCCCTGAAATGAAGGTGGACAAAACTGTATGCGCATTGTTCTTTTCTGGTCAGTATTCCTTGCTGATAAAGCACACATACCTTGATCTTGCAGAAGTCAAAGAGGTGGAAGTAGATGGCTGATTCATTTGTCTTATAATTAAATTAAGCCAATAAAGGTAATTCCACACTGCCATATACATACCTCTCACTTTATTGGAGAAACAGGAGCAGGCAATTCCTGGTCTGAGAAGCGTGCAGTCTAAGTGGGATCAAACACAGCCTTACAGTCTGCTGGGCATGGGGAGGTAAGGAAGTGGGGCAATAAAGAGCCAGGCGTACTTGAATGAGAAAGCTGGCCAGGGGACCCAGCAGGAAACAAAACAAATGACTGAGAGCTAGTTCATGGGAGATTAGCTCATAGAAATATGGTGGGCCTTAGTTTGAATGGGAAAGAAAAACACTCCAAATGATACCTTGACGTAAGGCTGTACCGGTCTCCTTTTCTATCCTAAGTGCTGGGTATTTTATAGCAGAGCAAGGTTCAGCATAGCAGTTCTTTCTGCTTGCACTTGTAACTCGGGACTCAGCTAGCTGGAAGGGGTGTAGGTGTTGCATAGGGGTGACAACAGCCAGATTCCTTTGCCCAGAAGGGAAGTCCATGTGGTACATCCCTGGTGGAGCAGCAGTTTGCCTAACCAATCACTTCTCCTTCCTTTGCCTTTCAATCAGTAGGGTTTCATTGCTTGGCAAGTAACTTTCCTTCACATGTTGCTTATTATCTGAGAATTCATATGTACATCTTTGTTGTTCCAGCTATTCCCTGTAGGTATACCTTAATACTTGCACAAAGTAAACCTGCCTCTGCTCAGACTTGAATAAGCCAGTGCATTACAGTTTTTTGTGCACTGTTTTGTCACAGGTAAACCCGAATGTGCTCAGTTCGATGGAGAAGCAGAGGCGCAGGGAGGAAGAGGAGGAGCGCCAAATCCTTATAGCAGTGCAGAAGAGGGAGCAGGAGCAGCTGCTAAAGGAGGAGAGAAAAAGAGAGATGGAGGAGAAGGTCAAAGCAGTGGAAGGTATGTGCGGCCAGTGTGAAGCAGAGGCGGGAGATTTCAAAGCTGAGTCTGAGATCTTGAATTAAGATCTGCTATTTGCATCCCTCCCCTGCCAGGCAAGCTAATGGGAATAACTCTTCTTGGACTTGGCTTAGATAAATTGGCCTGACTGTATTTTCTTTTTGCCTTGTCCACCTCTCTGTGTTGATGGCTGTTCTCTAGTGTTCCCTTCAGTTTTGTCTTCTTCCTCAAGTCGTACTCATTTTTTCCTTGCCATAGCTGTATTTTTCTCCTGCTATCCATATTGTTCCTCAGTTTCCTTCTTTTGTCTCCTCACTGGGGTTCTCATAGATTTCCCTCTGCGCGGGATTAGCTGGCTTAACTCTTACTGAATAGTATTTGGTCCTTTTGGCCTACTGCATGATGAAAGAAGGATTCCTTTCAGGGAGAAAGGGAAGGGGACAACATGGGAGTAGTGAGTAGTATTTTTGTATCGCTCTGGACCTCATCAGCTGGAGAACTCAAGGTGAGGGAACCAGACTAAATAGAGCACTGGCAGGCAGCAAATTCAAGTTTTGGCCTTGTTTTTTCATGTTTTTAAGTTTAACACAAATATAGGCTGTTCTGCAAGAAACAATGGTCTTGCATTTAATACATAAGTCTGAGACACAGACTGGAGACATTCAGCCTGTACATGTAGGTACTGGTGTCTCATATCTAGCCACCACCTCTCTTAGCCTCCCTTACAGAGATTTCTTTATTTGCTGCTTTTGCCACAGTGGCTGACTGGGCTGTTGCAGCTCCAGGGAAATGCTGAATATTGTCAGAAAACTGTTCTCACAATGCATGGCAGTATCACTATTGTGAATCCTTAGGTGGAGAAAGAATCAGAAAAGGAGGGGGGGGAAAAAAGAGCTCATTCAAACCCTGTAAACTTTCCAAGATGAAACAAGTCTGCTACCGGATGTCTGGTAGCAGACCAGATGTTATCTAAGAATAGTTTCTTTTACCTGCTTACTTTCTAACCTTTCGAAAATCCAATTACTTGCTTGGCCCTTGGATATTTCTGGTTGCCGGTCTTGGCTAATCTGGTAGTTTAAACTCAGAATCATCCAGCTTCCAGATCTGCTACAGATATCTGTATCACCTTGGCAAATTGCGTATTCTCTGTGCTTTAACTCTCCATCTGTATAGACAAAATTAATCTTCAAGATCCAGAAGAGTTGCAAAGATAAATCTAGTATTCAGAGTTGGTCAGGTATTGTTTTGATAAAAGCCTTGTCAATTTTGGGGTAAATACAATAACTATGTCATCTGATACAAACGTACCAGAGCCACTCAGAAAACTGGCATGGGGTTGGGCAATAAGCTGTTTTAAAGCCATTTTGCATACATTAGTGCTTTTCTTGGCAGGCATGCTTTTATTTTGGTTTGAGCAGTTTCTTTCAATTTACTTCAAACTTGTTCCCAGTCAGTTTAGGCTAAGTCAAGAGAAGTCTGCTTTTAAACTGGTGCAAAAGCTGTTTGGAAAGGTTATTTAAATGGATGATCTGTTCCGTTTAAATCAGTGCTACATTTTTCATCCATAGAAACAGCAGCTATCTGGGTAAGACTTTGGCTTCTTAACCACCTTTCCTTATTGCTTAATGATTCTATGACTGTCAAGCACACCCTCTGTTAACACTTACTGTGATAGTTCTTATGATGGACAGAAAGTGATTTGAAAATGAAGTCACTTGTTTTGGTTGGTTCAGACTTGTTAAAGCTGGACATCCATTGACAAATTTTTAGGGTAACAAAGACTTTCCTGTATTTTGCCTTCTGCTTAGGATTTAACAATTTTGTAAGGTATTCTGTCGAGAGGTAATATGAAACACAGGGTGGAATATCTGTGCTCTCTGTGACTTTATCAGCACTTCACCTGCATCTTGGTTTTGGACTGTATGCCTGTTTTTAGATCACATTCCTCTTTCCAGTGTGGGATTTCACTTTCCTTCACTCCAATGCACACCCCAGTTAGGGACCCTCCTGCTGGGCCCATCTGGACTTTCCTGAATTTACAAGTTAAAGCAGCTTTCTAGATTTCTTCCAGAACAGCAGGTTAGAATCTTCCAGTTCTCTTCCAGATGCTGTTGTAACATTACCTCTCACATACATGACTTTCTATCTGTTTGAGGTACTCCTTTAGGGCATTGGTTAGCTTTTGGTATTTGGCGGCCTCTCAATCCAGGCCAACAGTATGGCAGCAAACTCTACCTTTAACATGCTGTATTAATTACTCCCTGTGGTACTGGGACCTGTCATAAATCCCGACTGAGCTCCAGCCTGGTAATGGGGTAGCACTTTGCAATTCCTGTCAGTTTACCACGTCAGATGCTTGGCAGGCATTGATGGATTTCTAATATCCACGTGACCTTACCTCTTGGTTGCTGTTGGCATGATATTTTCCTCTTGCTGCCCAAGTCATTACCATATGTGTTTCTCAGCTTTTTCATTTAGGCATCCATAACAATGTCATCTAAGTGAGGTTAATTTTACTAAAGAAGTGTGCAATACTGAACTGTGCTTGGACTGACTGATAATCTCTGCTAACTGTAGTTTGATGTTAGACTTCTCCTTATTAAATGGTGTAACAGATGCTGATTTATGTCTGTACAACATCTTAAATGAAAGTCCCAACTTCAGGTGAAGCCCAGAGTCTTGCAACAGAAAATCTGGACTTTTTTTTTTTTTTTTTTTTTACCAATCTTTGATATATCTGGCCATGGACCTCTCTGGAAAACATACACCTTGTAGCTATTGCTAAACAATATCCATTATCCTATTAGAGCATGCTTTCAGATGTGGGTATTGTTCCTGGAGTAAAACCATGACTTGCAGTGGTGCCATTGGTGACTCTGACATCTCAGGTTCCTTTCCAGAAGAGAAATCCATCACTTTTTTTGACTGGGCATGAGGTGTGGCTGTCAACTCCTCTTCAGGGAAGGAGTACCTGCATTTTCCTCGGTATCTACAGGAGAAGCATGGAAGGCTTTATTTAGCAGTAGAATGTCTATTTGAGTGGTGATTCTCTTGTAAGAGTAAAGACTAAATGCATACAGATCTCATCCTGGAGATGCTCATTCCTGGTTTTCTTGTGCTCCTACTCCTCATCACAGGCTTTCTTTTGACTGGCAGAGTAGGAGAGCATATTAATACTGTTCTACCAGATCAGGTACTTCTCAACTCCATGTCATTGTCCAGAGATGGAGCCTCTGTTAGAGGATTTTGGCCAAGTCTCTCCAATCTTTCTTTCACTTGGGTATTTCCCTGGTGTGGCCCTGTGGCCAATTTCCTGGGGTGTTACATCTATGACATCTCTCCTTGAGCTGCATTTTCACAGAATTCTGCTTCAACAGAAAGTTGGTACAGGTGTTTAGCAAGTCAAATGAATTCAGATTTCCTATAACAAAAAGGAAATGAGGTTCATAAGAGTCCATAAACTTTCTATTATGAAGCAATCTGTTAGCCAGCTGTCTGGTTGCAACCTACAGGTTATATTACTAATGTTGCTTCTTCCTGTCTCTCACCTCTTAAACCAAAGCTGTCCCAGTGGCCCTCCTGTGTGGTAGCTTGCTCTCTCTGGCTGCTGGCTGTGAAGGCCTACCTGAACAATCTTCCCAAAGCTAGCTGTGGTGATGGAGGATATTATTGACCCCAACTACTCATTGCCACCCAGCTGGTAAAAGTTCACCCTTCCTTCAGCACTGTTCTTCATCAACCTCAGTGCAAAACCAGCTGCCATGAGTTCACCTGGCTGAGGAATTATTGTGCCTTTTTGACAGCATGGGGACTGGTGGCAAGCAGATAAAGGATGGTAATTTAATAAGTCATCTCTTTCCATTTAACTGATCTATGCCTTGGTCTTTGCTTTGAACTTCTCTCTTTGTACCAAACTGTGGTCAGGAATTTGTCTGAAAGCTGGCATGGGGAGCATCTGCATCACAGTAATGCTCCAAAATCACTGATGGATTAGTCAAGGGAAAATGAAGAGGTGTGTTTGTTGTGTATGCTTAGATCCTCTGCTTCTTTACAGAGAGTTCTTGAGAGCTGCAGGAGCTGTCTGAGTTTTTTCTGCAAGATGATGTTGACAAGGAGTGCTGAATGGCTTTTTCTGCTTGTCTCCCCTTCCCGCTGCAGAGCGAGCCAGGAGGAGGAAGCTTCGTGAAGAGCGGGCCTGGCTGCTGGCACAGGGGAAGGAGCTGCCCCCTGAGCTTTCCCACTTGGATCCCAGTTCCCCTACCAGGGAAGAGCGAAGGACCAAGGATCTGTGAGTGTACAGCTGGGCACGCAGCACACCCGTGCAGTGAAGCCTTTGTGGGGAGGGGAGGAGAGGAGTGTGGTCATTCACAGGAATGAGGAGGGATAAGTGAGGTTGGAGAGCAGCAAGGAGTAAGCTGAGAAACAACTGGATTTGGTCCACGCTAGAGGAGTGTTTGTGATGAGGCCTGTTTGTTAACTTCGTGGCACTGCATGTGGCATGGAAGGGAGGATGAGGTAAGAGGGAATGCCTTATATGTCCTAAGTCTCTGTTATTCACTGTTGTTCTTCCAATTACAGCTTTGAACTGGATGATGAGTTCACAGCCATGTACAAAGGTTAGTCCACCTGTCCCAGTTTTCCTCTTTGCATGACTTCTTCAAAGTGACACAGTCCCCCAGGCATGTGTGTGTAATTGCCTGTCTTTTGTTGCTACCAGTTCTAGATGTGGTAAAGGCTCACAAGGACTCTTGGCCCTTCTTGGAACCTGTTGATGAATCATATGCTCCTAACTACTACCAGATCATTAAGGTAGGGAAAGCAGCCCAGCGTGCTTGACCGATGCTCTTTGTTGACTGGGGTGCAATTATTTGTAAGTGTTTTGAAGTTCTGTGAGCTGTGTTATCCTCACAGTCAAGCTGCAGTAGTCCCTTTGGGTGTAGGAAATGCAAGAAGAGAGGCTGCCCCTCAGGAGAGCAGCCTCTGCTCTGCATGCCTCTCTGTGAGGAAGCTAGTAATTTATGTACCTTTGTAAGTCCCATTGCTCTTGCTGTAACTCAAGGGAAGTTTTGTTGAATTTCAGGCCCCCATGGACATCTCTAGCATGGAGAAGAAGTTGAATGGAGGTCAGTACTGCACCAAGGAAGAATTTGTGGGCGATATGAAGACCATGTTCAGGAACTGTCTTAAGTACAATGGTGAAGGCAGTGGTAAGAGCAGTAAGATGCTAAGTTCATCTATTTCCAGTGCTGAGTTAAAGCAGGCACTGATCTCTACCTACTCACCAGAACTTGATTTGTGCTTACACTCTTTCAGGATATTTTTGAGAGGCTGGAGGAAAGCTCCTGAGTAATAAGGCCTGGGGATTTAGCCAGGTTTTTAGCACAGTTGTTATGCTGATACATGTGGCCTGTCATACTAAGGGACTCCCATGTTGATAGGTGGTGAAGGCAGGACATACAAAGAGAAGAAATTCCGTTTCTTTACAAGCTCATTCCTTTGTGAGCTTGCATGCGTCTGTGTTCCTTTGTCTCATGATATCTAACACATTTTAAAGAACATAAGAGTCTGGTCAGCCCCCAGTATTTGTTGAGTACCCCCCATAAAAGTGAAAAATGAGCCACGTCTGTAGCCTTTTAGGTGGAAAATGTATTTTTTAGGTTCCTTGGCTATTGAATGAATAGCATAAACCCACAAATGGGAAACCCTGGGTTTAATTGCCACACTGATTAAAATTCTGCACGTTGCTTAGGTAAGAAGTCACTCCCCATATGGTAGGTCACTGTTGCAGACCATGTCTCAACAGCACCGCTTTGAAAGTGAAAACAGAGCTTGTCACAGTGGGCCCTAAGTAAAGCATTTCTGCACTGCCAGTGGGAGAACTCTGTTGTCCAAGGAACTTTTAGTTCAGTGGAAACAACTGGAAAGTCATTTGCTTCAAGCCTTTGTGATTGACACCTCTCACATGTATTTTCCTTCTTATCCACCCCAATGAAAAGTAGGAGCCCCTCTGATCAGAACTGTCCCGTGGAAATGGCACAATCGTGACCCTGGTATTTGCAGTAGCTTTTGTCATGGTCAGCAAGTGCTTTAAAAACTGTAAATGGATAAATGATCTTTGCTGATTTTTCCTCTGTCTTGTAACATACAGCAGAAACTTGAACCAGTACAGCAAAAGCCTCTTGAACAGAATCAAATAACATTGCTGGAATTTAACGTTTCTTTTCTCAGCACTGCTGGCTAACAGTGCAGGACGCACATCTCTGCAAGCAGAGGTGGTGCTTGCCGTAATGTAATTCTTGGTACTATTCTGGGATGTTAGGTTAATGCTGACTGTGCAAGCCATGCTGCTAATGGTACTTTGTCATGCCTGTGTGCCTGTCCTCTGGTGGGGTTACTGAACAAATCTGATGCTGCATTGCTTATTGAGTTTAAGAGTATAGACCAGTTGTCAACTAGTTAGGAACAAAGTCCTCCCTGAAAAAAAAAAATTGTGGGGAGAGATGATTTGCCTGTTGAAACGAGGAAAGTCTGGTGTTGCTTAACTGTTTCTCTCTGTAAGGCTCTGTCCTTGATGTTGCTGGGTGTGGTTTTTTTTGATGGCAGAATATACCAAGATGGCTTACAACTTGGAGAGGTGTTTCCACCGAGCAATGATGAAGCACTTCCCTGGGGAAGATGGAGACACAGATGAGGAGTTTTGGATCAGAGAAGACGGGAGGCGGGAGAAGAGGAGCCGGCGGGCTGGTCGCTCCAGTGCTGGCAGTGTTTGGACTCGGTCACGAGACCCAGAGGGAACAGGCAAGAGGCAGCAGCGCCTGGAAAATGGAGGGAAACCTCCACCATATCGAGCTACTTCGAGGGCTCCCGCTTCCTCCTCCTCCTCCTCCTCCTCCTCCTTCTCCTCGTCCTCTGCAGAGGATCCAAGTGGCAACCCCATGCAGCCGTCTCGAGAAGTGGGCCCTTCCAATGGGCGAGGTTTCCCCCGCTCACTGCAGTACAGCAGCATGCCCAGCCCTGTGCCACATCCCAGCCAGATGGTAAGGAGTAGTTTCTGCTGTTCATCAATCCTGCCTGTGGAGGGAGGCAGGGAGGGAAAAAGGGAATTAAACTCTCTCCTGTGGAATCCCTACTTTGTGGCAAGGATCTTTTCCCAGAGATTGAGGGTCGGAGCTGTGGTTTCTCAAACTGAAACTTTTCAGCCCTTAAATTTAAACCAATATAGTTCAGTGTTACCTGGTCTTTGTGTAGCTGGCTGAGGAGACAGGATTGGAAATAACATACTCTACGTTAAGAGCAGCTGGAGCTAGAAGAGTAGCTACTTCAGTAACTGGAGGCTGTACTAGATCGCTACCACACTAGTTAGAAATGGTCTGCTAACATTTTTGACAGGCAAGTACCCATGTGTGGTTGGGCAGTCCTGGCTCCCCCAGTTCTTTCTTTCCCTGGAGAGAGGTACCCTATTGTGCATGTAAAGCAGTCACGTTTCCTCTTTTAACCTCCAGTTTATGATGCTGAACAAGCCAGCCTTCTTTTGTCTCAATTGTTTGCAGATGCCTGGTAACTTTGTGCCATCTGCATACTGCTGCATTCTGTGCCTTGATATTTATAAAAGCAGTAAACAAAACCACACATAAGGCCACCCTGGGCTGCAGCAGTGACCTCTCTTTAGCCTGATGTTTCCTCTCCGAGGGCCACCTGTTCTGCCTCTTCTATGGGCTGTTCCTCACCCATCCTTTACAGTCTTTTCCATTTTAACCCATGATGTCTTGTGGTGTAGTGTGACAGCTGCTTTTCTGAGATCCAGGCTACTCCTCACTTTTTTAGCTGGAAATCAAACATTTTAGAGTGATTCTTGTGATGCAGATAGCAGAAGCCAACAGGAGAGCTGGAGCCAGTAAGTATTTTGAAAGAAATCCAGCATGTTCCCCATTGTTCTGCTCACGTGCTCTTGTGGTTTGCTCCAAGGACAGGAATAAACCACTGTCCCCTCCAGTTGTCTTGCTTGCTTCCGAATAGCTGGGTGGTAGGTGAGTGTATCACAACCTGAGCTCAGGGATATATGATAGACTTTGGCAGGGGAGCCACGTCATCTTGTAGAAAGGCCTACAGGTTTTTCATGGTATCTCTAAAAAAAGCCTGTCTGTTCTTCTGTGTGGCTCTTTTGGTTTTGGCTTACCCCCTGCTTGAAGCAGCTCTGCTGCTTTTCTACATCTCACAAATGGGTTTATTTCTCCTTCCTTCACCCTTCCCTGTCCCCCAGAGACCAGCTGTACCAGGAACGTTTGGTCCCCTGCGCGGATCAGATCCAACAAAACTGTATGGCTCACCGCGAGTGCCAGAGCCCCATCCTGGAGACCCGGTTCAGCAGCACCAGCACTTTGCCATGCAGGTAATTAACAAACAAAAGCTTCCAGATATGAAAGCAGACAGCAGCATAACAACAAAGCAAGGCACCCAGTGCCCTGCAAGTCCCCTCTGCTCCCCATGGTGTGGGGATGCCCCGATGGCCACAGCGGTGGCATTGCCTCTCCTCAGATCAACCTGCTGGCACACCAGTGTCAGCCCTTCACCACCTCCCTCTCACTGCCACCCCTCTTTCTTTCTCTCCCCAGCCGGCCGTGGGACTGAGCGAGCACCGTGGGCACAGGCTGGCTGCCCCTGAGAAGCAGGTGTGTGCAGGGCCGACCCATGTCACCGGCCTCGGACCCCGTCCTGGCACCCTGCAGCTGGGGCGTGTGAGCGGCCCCCCTCCGGACACCGTCTACCCACCAGCCCAGTTCCAGCAGGGCTTCCTCCCTCCAAGGCACAACGGGCCTCCGGTGAGGCCACCAGAAGGCTCAGAGGTGCCCCCTGGACATATGTACCGGCCCTACAAGTATCTGAACCGCGGGCACCCAGCCCTGTGGAATGGCAGCCACAGTGCTGCCAGCCAAGGTGCTGTGGGGCCAGAGGAGAAGGCACCCATGGGGCCAGCGCCCTCGCTCCAGCCCCGTGCCATCAGCCATATGATGGAGCCCCGGGCCTTACGGCCTCCTCTGCCTCCCAGCCAGTGGACTGAGCAATCAAACTTCCTACCTCACGGGGTGCCTCCCTCAGGGTATATCAGACCACCCGGAAAAGCCGCAGGCCAGAGGATGCCACAGCCACCAGCTGCTCTGTTCGGGGGACCGGCTCAGGTTCAGAGAGGGTGCCAGGGTGGGGACTCGATGATGGACAGCCCAGAGATGATCGCGATGCAGCAGCTGTCCTCCCGTGTGTGCCCACCGGGCGTGCCTTACCACCCTCGCCAGCCGCCCCCGCCACACCTCCCCGGACCCTTTCCCCAGCTGGCTCACGCTGCCTCTGCCGGCATGCCACCCCCCAAGCTGGTCATGGGGAACGGGAGCTCACAGGATCAGACCATGGAGCCGGAGAGCAACCAAGGTAACTCCCCGTGGCACTGAGTAGAAGCCACCCAGAGGCTTCTCCCCAGTTCTTGCTGCTGCTGGGCTCTTTGTAGGACCTCAACAGAGAATGCAGCCATGTGCCTTGTGCCTGTCCTGAACACATCAAGGGTGCACAAGCAGCCACAGGGAGTGAGGAGCTATGCCCTGGGGTTGGGAGTTCACGCGTAGTGGGTGGGTGCTTGTGAGGAGTTGGGGAACACCCCCATAGTTTAGCTTTGCTGCTCCAGACTCTTGGGGTTCTAAGCTTAACTGTGTTGCAGATGCACAAAGCCTGTATCTGCAGACATGGCTTTATTTGGATTTGCACCACTAGAGAAGTGTGAAAGATGCTCTAACTTCCAGGCTCACTGGGGTCCATTTTAAACACTGGCTGAAGATCTGCAACAAAAGCAGGTTTTATTCTAGAAAAAGATTAAATTTTTGTTTAAATAGTTGTGCGGCACATAGTTTATACACATCTTTTCTTCCTTCAAATTCTAAATCAGAATATATTTTCTGCTCCAGCCATCACTTAGATTTTTCTAAGATTTTTCATTTTACTGTAACCTGCAAGAGGTCCCCTCCAGCCCACTTATGCCTGCAAGTTATCAGTTTGCCTTTGGGTGCACAGTCTGTAATGCTTCTAGAACTCACTTGGATTTAATATAAAAATTGAATCTGCAAAGAGTTAGGTAAGGAGAGAAGACATTATGCGAATAAATGGTTTAAATACACTTCCTTGAATATATGTCAATATGGCTTCTCCTCTGAAATGCACATGTGCCTTGTGAGCTTTACATCTCAAAATCTTCACAGAACAGGACTGCCAGAAAGGCACTGAAAAGTCATGTCAGTTCAGATGAGATGGCAGCGTGTCATGTGTGCCACCACAAGTTTCTTTCTAGTTGAATTTCATTCATTCTAGCTGGTAAACTAGAGATCAAAAAAAAAAAAAACACTTCAAACAAACCTAAAGTAGAGACCAAAAAAAACTAGAGATCAAAAACAAATTTTTTCATTAATTTTAGCTGGTAAACTAGAGATCAAAAACCTTGTATCTTTTATCGATCCCTTGTGTGCCTTGGACTAAGAGGAAACTCTTTCCTTGTGTGGCATTGCTTAAAACTCATTATCATTTAACTGTGCTGGATATAGAACAGAGACCGCAAGAGGACATTGAGTGATTACAGGGCAGAGTGGCTGCATCTCCAAATCACAGTTGGTTAAAATATGGCTGTGATCAGCTTCACAGTACCTTGCTATGTGGTAGTGCTTTTGCCCAACTGTGGGCAAGCAGGCTTTGTGGACCAGAAGGGGGGGCAACACAGTGTAAAGTCAAAAAAGCCCTGTCTCTTAGCTTGCTCTCATGTGGATTCTGCAGTATTTCCCAAAGCTGCCTCTCCATGGGGCAGCCTCTGTACACCCATGTGTCAGAGCAAACCTGCATATGCCACGTTTCTCTGGTGGAAGTGGTTTGCAAACTACAGTGGGGCTGTATCTTAATGGAAATCATAAGGATTCTGTTCACATGCCCCATCTTTTTAAGAGAGGTGTGCAACCCTGTGAGTAACTTTTAAAAGAGCTCTTTCAAAAGATCAGCCAACTTTGCAAAGTTTGGAATTGCTATGGGTCTCTGAAAGAGCAACTCTGTGTTGGCTGTAGAAGGGGACTACAGCCCCACAAAGCCCACAGTTAGCATGATGCTTTGCTCCAGCCATCTTGTGAAGAGGTCTGAGTAGAGGATGGGATGTTGTAGGCTTTGGAGTACTTCAAAGTCTTTGATGGAATCAGCTTCTTGGTTTAGAAAGTCACTCCTCTTCTTTTGAATAGTTCAGCAAGATGGGGTACTTTCTCCATCCTTTCTCCATCCAAATGTTGGAGATTTATCAGGGCTGGGACTTTGTGTCAGCAGCCAAAGTGGAGAGAGACCCAGCATGACTGAGGCTGCTGTTCTTGCTGTCAAAAGTAGATGGTAGGAGGTTGTTTTGGCACATCTGGCTAAGCTACCAGGAATTACTCTGGCAAATTTGCCTTGGGTGAGCGTGCATGTGGGGTGGGGAGGGCTGACGTGCAAAACAAGACCAGCACCTGATGCTTCCCCCCTCTCTTTCCAGTGGAGCCACAGGCGGGCGTGGAGGAGAAGGCTCAGTGCATCGGCATTCCCGACGGGGCCTATGCCAAACTCCTACCTCATCCCAAGCCCCCCCTGCCCATGGAATGCACCCGACATGCCTTGCCCCCAGAGGAGGGGGATGGCTCCGGCCTGAAGAGCGACCTGAAGGCAGGGCAGAGCAAGGGTGCCTGGTCGGCTGAGAGCAGCTATGCTGGCCCACAGGGCTGCGTGAGGGACCTGGCGCCCGCCTCTGAGCGAGGGGGGCCCGTGCCCGAGAACGGGGCAGTGGGTGAGGGGCCGGCGGAGGGGAAGGGGCTGGCCGCCAGCCTGATGGAGAAGCCCCTCTGCGGTGGGGGGAAGGCTCTGCCCGAAGCAGCAGTGCCTTGTATGGGGCAGGGCACTGGCCTCCCCACCATGGACACCAGCACCGTGGGGGCTGCCCCCAACCAGTTCCACCCTCTTTACATGCCTGGTCTGGAGTATCCCAATTCGGCCGCACGGTACCACATCAACCCAGGGCTGCAAGGCTTCAGCCCGGTGATGGGCGGGAAGCCTCCCCCTGTGTCCCACCCACAGCATTTTCCTTCGCGGGGCTTCCAGCCGAGCAATGCCCACCCCGGGGTCTTCCCCCGCTATCGGCCCCACCAGGGCATGCCCTATCCCTACCAGCCCCAGCCTCAACCTTCCTACCACCACTACCAGCGACCGCCCTACTACGCCTGTCCGCAGGGCTACTCGGACTGGCAGAGGCCTCTGCACCCCCAGGCCAGCCCCAGTGGCCACCCGCCCCTGGCCAGACCCCCGTTCTCCGACAGGGGGAATGTGAGCAGCTTGCAGGGCTGTGAGGCACTGAGTGCTGCCCTGGCTTCTCCCAACCGCATGGACATAGCGAGTGCCAAAGAGGTTTCTCCGAGCGACGGGCAGGATCTGGGGCCTGAAGATGAGAAGTCCGAGGAATCACAGGAGCGGCCGGAGAGTCCCAAAGAGTTCCTTGATTTGGACAACCACAACGCGGCCACGAAGAGGCAAAGCTCAGTGGCAGCAGGAGAGTTCCTCTACGGAGCTCCCCCGCCTCACCTGGGTTCGGGAATGGGATTTGGGCCATCGGCTTTCCCTCCCCACGGGGTAATGCTACAGACTGGCTCTCCCTATGCATCCCGGCATCCCGCCAGCCATTTCCAACCCAGGACATATGGATCGCCCATGAATGCCCACCTGTCTCATCATCATCCAGCCTCTGGCCAGGCCAACGGCCTCTCTCAGGAGGGACCCCTGTACCGCTGCCGGGAGGAGAACATAGGTCACTTTCAGGCCTTGCTGATGGAGCAGAGAGGCAGTGGAGGTGGCATGGGGGGGCCACCCCAGGACTTGTATAGATCATCGGGGTAAGAGCGTGTTTTCTGTGAGAAGGCAAGGTGGGAGGGGGCGATGCCTGGGTAACAATGTGTGCTGGGTATTCTTGAAAGGCCCAGGCTGAAGTCGGAGGAGCTGGCAGGTGCTATGAAAGGCTAACAGGTTACTCTTAGACTCTTGGAGTAAGAGGTCCCTTAGACCTTTCTGGGAAACGAAGAGAGTCTTGCTGCAGCTTTTTAAAACACACAATTTTAGCCATCATGGAGATCTGTTAGCCTCTCCTGTCCATCTCCACACCAGTGCTTTGTTTTATCTGACAGTATTTTGTTAATGTGTTGTCCAGTGTTGTGCATCCCTTAATCAAAGGGTCTCATACTATTTTCTTTGCAAGAATTTTATTACATCTTTCTCATAGTGCAACAGAGTACTTAACTGAAGTGGAAGTTAGCCTCTTGTTATGAACTCCTCTACTTTAATGTCACCCTCTTCTTTCTTTGCCCTTCCTCTCTGTCTCGTATTTCCCTTAAAGAAAATCAATTCTCATAGAGATTTTGCATATTATGTTTTATTCCCAAAAGGAAAATTTTGCTACGTCAAAAATTCCTTGTTCAGACTTCATAAATGTGCTTCAGCTGTTACTGTTTTGCCATAGTTCCATCGTGACTTGAGCAGTAAATCTTGTAAGGCAGACATGGAGAAAAAGGACCCAAAGGACTTTTCTCCTAGTGTTCTAGTGTTGAGGGGTTACAGCTGTGTCATTGAGGGAGGGGGACAGGAATTAACGTTTGTGTTTGGGGGGGAAGCCTTAAAAAAGAAACATGCAAAATGCGTACTTGTATGTGAAAGTTGTGTGTGTATGCATTCGGTCAAGTAGATGAGGTTTGCTCTTGATGTTCATGTGCTAAAACTCTCTCCATTCAACCTGGCTCCAGAATGCAAATGCATCAGGCTCAAGTTCCCTTCCCGAAGATGCCTACAGCAACCATGTCCCGGGAAGATCTGACGCCACAAAAACCATCAGCGTTGCCTCTGGATCAAGTAAGGGTCACCAAGGAGAGTAGAGCTCAGATGAGAGCCTTTTTCCTTTCTGACAGTTAAAGGACTAAAATATTTCCTAAGAGTGGGAAGCATTGGAGGAAGCTGGGAAGTGAGCCCTCTGTTAGGTAGAGGAATTGGGGATGTCTCTGTAAAACGCAACCTGGGCTGACAGTGCTAGCTTTGAAGTAATTGCATGAAATCGTGAGACTGTTCTGTCCTAAAGCTGCCAGTTAGTGTCTCCAACTCTTCTTCTTCCTTTTCTAGAGCTAGTCCAAGGAAGGAAGGACCTCATGAAGACGAAAGCCACACGTGATTTGGACAAGGGGGAGGAGGGGCAGGCCTTCCTCCCACCCTCCCCTCACCCAAGCAGCACGTAGCTTCTCAGGTCGATGGAGCATGGTGCCACGGCGGCTTTTGTGTTGGAAACCTGGAGCGGTGCAGGGCCCCAGCCGGCCGAGCAGCTGGCTCGCCACCACAGGGCGAGCATCGCCAAACTAGTGGCTTTCCGTGACCGAAGACTGCGTCTCGTTCAGGGTTTGAGGGATTTTTGGGGTGGGGAGGGCGGGGGTGGGGGCTGAAACTTTCATTGACTGCTAAACTCAGGTATATTTTTCAGGGTGGAAGAGGACGATGATGGAATTTTACTTGTAGTATTAACGTGTGTGTTTTGGAGCTGGATCCAGTTTACAGAATTTAACCTGTTGCCTTTTTAAATAAATTTCTGTTGTTGGTGAATGTATTGTACATAATGGGGGAGGGGGTGGGCCCAGCTTGTAGTGGGCTTAGCACTGGAGGAATCCTTAACTGTTTACAATCATATCACACTGAAATCTTTCAGGATAAGGGTGAGGGTTTCGTGGGAGTGGGGAGAGGTGAGGGAACATGCAATGGATGACTTGCTGTCCTCTGCAACTGAGACACCAACTGGTAATTGTTTGACTGAATAGCAGGAATTGCTCAGGGGCATAACACGTCCTCCTCTTTCTCTTCTCCTCTTCTTCTTTCCCCTCTCACCCCTGCCTCCATCCCTCTGGATCCAGGGCCTGAGTGCACTTCCAGCTCCCTGTCATCGTGGGGGAACAAGGAAACCAGGACCAGGAATTGAAACCAGGACAGGACACTCATGGCATTGTCCCTTCTGTTAGCGTAGTACCCTCCTCCCTGCCTTTCTTGTAGGAGTAATTTATGCTCTAGAAAACAGAAAATGGCACAATTGGTCATCTTAGACTTCTTTCAGTGAAACCAGTGCAGCTGGGTGTGGAGCAGCACCTGTCCAGCAGAACAAATGTGCAGGTCTGTACCTCTCCCTGCCCGAGGAGGGGAACCAAGTCCCTCCTTTCTTTCTCTTTCCTTGCCTATTTTCACCTCTTAGCAGCAGCAAAGCAGAAACCACACCAGGATTCCTGACAGCTCTCAGTTGATTGTGAAAGTTGGAGCATAAGGCTGCTTTGGGGGAATGGTTTGTTTGCTAGTGTGAGCTGTTTGTTGGCCAGCATAGTTGGGCTTGGTGTTTACAAGAAGCCAGTGATTCAGAAAGCACTGATTTTGAAATCAGATGTTGAGGTGGAATAGCTTGGGCAGTGAGTGATGAGAGAGCTGTGTGCTTGAGTTGAGTCAGTTTACCTCCATTGTTTTTGATGTTGCAGCAGCAAGTACCACGGGGCCAGTGGCAGCTTCCATCAAAGGCAATACTTGGTTTGCAGGCACTTTTCACCAGCAGCAGCACTGCATGGGCAATGCCTCATTGACAAATCAGTTCAGTATTTCTCCAGCTATTTATCTATATCTTGAAACTAGCACAGCTGAATATTCTTGGGGGAGCCAGGGTAAAGCAAGATGGAGTTGCTACACTGTAAGACTGGGCAACAAGGTCTGTTGGACCAGAGCCCTAGTGCAGGCTGGCTCTGGAAGGACAGCGGTGTATATATATAGTTAAGAAGGACATGCCAATGTGCTGGCCATATTGTGCTTGCAGGAACACAAGTGGCAGCAGAAGTGAGCACGTGAGGACAAAGCAGTATGCCCTTTGGTCAGCAGTACCAGCCAGGGGAAGGTTTTATTCTCCAAGTTTCTGGAGAATTTTTGACTGCTCCAACACCTTGGATGGTGCTTTCACCCCAATTAGCTGGATTGCACTAGCATGCACGGCCACACCACCTTTGTCCTGCTGTGTATATCGACCATGCGCTGGCACAGTTGTTCGAGCAAATGGTAGGTAGCATCTGACTGAGCCATTACTCCTTCTGTCCTCAGCTTCTGGAAACACAAAAGGCCTAGAAGATGAGAAATGATCTTTCTTGAAAAAGAAATAGGAAAGACTGATATATTAGTGCCACCCTTACAAATTAGTCTCAGTCCCTGTTGCTACAGTTTTGCCTCTGATGAGCTGTGTAGAGCCAAGGCATTTTCCAAGCCTAAGAGGAGTTAAACTTCTTCATGCTAGTCCCACAAATGTGTTTATAAATTCACTTCTCCTTACTCACTGCTGCAGCTAGCCTGTGAACTACAGCTGCTCTCTGTTCAGTCCAGTGAGTTGCCTGGCTTAGCAGGCTCCTCCCAAAAAGAAGACTTCAGCATAATGTCAATTACTTTACTAAAAGGAGATTTTTTTTTTCCCTGTTAGTGTTCATCAGTCAGGGAACAGCTGTCACTGGTGGATTGGTATAAACTGGAATAGATAATCCTGAAGGTTGTCCTTGGAGTGAGAAGCTGGTAACTGCTCTACCCGGCCAAGAACTATGCTGTGGCTGATCTGAGTTTGTCCCAGATCTGAGGGTCTACTGCTGGCTTATCAGTTGGCAGTGGATTTTCAGAGGGGCCCCAGCTGCTAGGAAATGCAAGTCTGGGTTTAGCCTTTCCTTCACTGAAGCAGTAATAGGTATTTATGAAAAGGCATGCAAGTATAACTGCTATTCAGGCCAATAAACCTGGGACAAATGAGGAAACTATTGCATCTCTTTTTCAAGCAATCTTTACTTTATTTGGTTCATTTTCATTAAAAACGGAAGAACTGTGAAATATAGCTTGTAGCAAAGTATTTGAAATTCTGGAAATGTGAACATAGATTCTGCAAACAACCCTTGCCATACTTCAGCCTGTGTCTTCTGTATCATGGACAGCTACTCAAATATTTGAAGTGCCTTTCAGCTCGTTGTCAGCTTTGTGGAACAGGAGGTTTTGAAGCTATACAAAATGAACAAGCCAAAGCACTCTTGGTCTTCAGCTGGAACCAGCACTGAAAACATGCTTCTAGTGGTCATGGCATTTGGATGAGTACCAACCCTAGATCAAAACAGGAGGAATAAGGAAGGCAGGAATTGCTTGTGGCCTGTGCAGAGAGGGTAGTGGAGTGTTAGACAGCGATAGATACTGTGAGGATCCTACGTGGAGTATGAGATGTGAAGGTATAGTCCCTTACCTGACCTAATGGAAGACTGGGGAGGAGGTGACTTGCAGAGGGTAGGTGAAACGGTAGTGAAACTGACTCCCTCCCCTTGGGAGGTTTTCTAGGTAAAAGGCTTTTGATGTAGTTGGTAATTCTTATTAAAGCGACTAACAAGCTGCTATTGGGAGGACACATGGTTTGTATTAGAAAAGTACTAATGTAGCGTAGGGGGAACTATGGCTGGGCTGTGGGGACATCCTGGGGACAGGGCATGCTCAGATCAAGAGCTGCTTGTGGAACCTTAGCTCTGAGTTTCCAGACTTTCAAATGCTTTGTTCATAAATGTTTTGTGGGTTTGTTTTTTTTGGTTTGGTTTAGTTGGTTTTGTTTGTTTGTGATTTTGTGATGACATTGAGGCATCCCCCAAAAATGAGAGCTCTATCTCGCTAGGTACAATCTGAACAAACCACTGAAAATTTGCACTCCTCAAAGCCCCCAGGGACTGGGAGCAGATAGCTAAGGTAGAACAGAAGCAAAAGTACCTGGAGAGAAGCAGAAAACATGAATTTCATTGTTTATGGTTTCCTAACCTATGCTGTGCAGGACGATTTGTAGATATTGTGAAAGAGACAGGTTTAAGTAGAGATTTAGAAGAGAGGAATGGCAGCCCTTTAGGCGCAGGATGGTACTTTTTTCCCATAAGTTAGTGTTACAGTGCAGGAACAAGGGAACTGCGTTTTAAAATATCCTTGCTTTTGACTGTTGTATTTGCATCACTCTCTCAAATAACATTTTAACAGAATATAGAGATATTCTGGACTCTGATTGGAACCCCTCTTTCTCATCCCCCAGCGTTGTTGTAATATAGTATATTACCAGTTGGACCCTTTTCAGAAAGCATACTGAGCTAGTGACTTTGCAAAGTTTCCTTACTTTTCCCATATGGAGGATGTGTTTTGCTGTAATTATGGATATACATGTTAAACAAGGCTGTGTAATAGGAAGAACAAATACGATGCTGAGCATGCCAAAAGTTCCCAGTATTCCCAGAGCAGCTTTGTACTTGTCTTCTGGCTTTTCAGCCTCTCGCTCTTCCCACCACCTCTGTCTTTGCGAGTGGCGTGTGGTGTTCACAGGCTCCCTGGGTGCTCGATTGTCATTATAAATGCCATTGTATAAGCTTCCCCTGGGACTCTGGTGGCTTTTGACATCTTGAGCACTACAGACCCTGGCAATTCAACTAAGTATTTTAAGAAGGTCAGTAGCTCAGGCTTCACAGTGATTTTTAGCTGTGTCCAGCAGAAGCTTGCAGTTTATAAATTCCATGGTGTGACCCACCAAACCACTTGGTAGCAGTCCAAGACACCAGTCTGCAATGAGGAGGACAAAAGAGGAAAGTAAATTTGAAGTTTCAAGGCCCAACTGGCTTGATTTGTGACTCTAAAGTACATGAAGACACTTTTCTTGGAAGAGCTTCTAATTCCTTCTCGTCTGCCAAATGCCTTTCCCATGCAGACTTTCTGAAGCAAATCTCCTGTGTATATTTTTGTAAGTGTGGTTTCTCAGGGTCTTGGAGAGCTATCAGCTTGATGTCTTATCTGAAAGCTAGTCACAGAGGCTGTCTTTCATTCTGCTGACTGAGGCAGTTTCCCTGCAACTCCTTTCTCTTTACACCCCAACACTTCTCCATTTAAAATGAAAGTATAATTAGACAACAACCTGCATTTTTCTCTTCTGCTGATCTCTGTCAGTCTTCTGTGCATCTCTGCATGGAGCCAGGGTTATTGCTTTGCTCTCTGTGGCTTTGCTCGGTGTTTGTTTCCCAAGGAGACGCCTCGGTGTTGCGCTATGGAGTTTTGGAGAAGGTGCCACAGTACGTGAGGGGAAGCAGAGGAGTCAGCTCTGGCAGAATTCCTGTTTTGCTTTAAGGCCGGTGCTGGTGGTTGAACAGCAGGTGTGTGAGTGCCGTATCCTTTCTGCACGGCCGAGGTTGAGATAGCAGGCTATGAAAGTGGTGTTGCAGCTGCAGGCCATGTGACAAGCTTTAAGAGCATGTGCTTATTGTAACCAAGAAAGCATCTCAAACGTTGACCTTCCAGCCTTTCCCCATCTGTACCTGTTTAACATACAGATGGGGGTAGAGCACACTCTGGCTTGGCAGGACCCCTGCCGCCCATGCGGAAGGAAAACGCTTTTAACCAGCACATAATGAACTAAGCGTTCTGGTGTTCACTCTGCTGCCCACCTCCCTCCAGCACACTGCTCTGAAAAGGCGTTGGGGGGACCCTTTGGATAGGAGCTGCTGGGATGGCGAGAGCAAAGCTCAGTCTGCCCCTAGAGAAGATAATTCAGGATGGTGTATGTATTTGAAGCTAGGAGGTAACATCCAAATGCTCCTTCGAAGCACAGGAGTAGTGAGCTGTGTGATGCTGTGCCCTTCTTGGCTGCTGTCCTGCCTTTGCTCACATGCGGTATTTGAGAGACCATGGAGCGCTTTGTGGTTTTACTGCAGCTGGCCTTGTATTCACTTGGGTTTTTTCTCCTTATTCTGCAATGGTGGCCTAGATTTTCTTTTGGAAAAAGTCTTCCTCTTTTTGAAAAGTAGGATATCAGAGGACAGTGCATCCAGGAGCCAGTGAGAGAGAGCTACATCTAGCAGTGGAAGAGGGGATGAAGGACTAATTAGGGCTAAGGAATAATTGGGATTGTCACCGGTTCTAGCAGGTGCCTCTGTCCTTTGCCTCTTTATTTGGAAACACATGGCTCACTGGCAGAAAGGTAGGAATTGGAAAAATCTAGGTAGAAGTGACACTTAGTGACGCTTATTAGTGTGTGGGCAAAATTCCATTGCGGTGGACAAAGTTGAGCCAGGTGGCTGGGACAGGCTCCTTTGGCCTTCAGACGAGTGAGGGGCAGCAGACACCTCATGTATCGAGCACTGCCTAGCACGTCAGAGGAGCCACCTCCCCTTCCCAAGCTAGTCAGGCAGCCACAGGAGCTTGGGCCTCAGCTTTTACTCCGGAAAGTCCTCTGGTCGCCCTTCGTGTCATGCTCCGACGTTTCCCCTCTCCTCGCTTTCTTCCCCTCTGCTCGCTTTGCTGCGGTCAGTGGCTGTCAGATGCGGAGCTGAGAGCTCGCTGTCCAGGGCAGGGCAGGCAGCTGAGCTTGCCAGCTGTCTCTGCATATGCATGTAGGAAGCAGGCGGGGAGCACACGTTGCCCTCCTTGTGACGTGAAGGTGTCCTCGGTGGCTAAGCAGCGTTCCCCTGCGTGCCCCCGGGGTTCACCACCCTGGAATGGCGATGTCTGTCCCCCTGCCAGCACAAGGACCTGCTCCCGGCCCCGCTGCGGGGATCCCGCGTGCAGTGGCGCTGTGGCACGGGACCCTGCCATGTCTACCTCCAAGGTGGCTTTGGTTAAAAATACACACTGTGTACAGCCCTGAAACCTGTTACCTCTCTTCCTTGCTAGCTCAACAAACACTGCTGCCTGATTTTCGTGAGCAATAATAATGTGCAGCGGTGCAGCTTCGACCTTCCTCTGCTGTGTCAGGGAGAGGACAGCCATAAAATGCGCTGCGGGACTCCCGAGTTCTCTGGGGGAGCAAGGTGCTTCCCGCTGCCTTCCCAGTGGCTGTCAGGTTGATTTAGGTGGCCAGGAGAGAGCCGGTCACTCTCCTGCGGGTGGGAAGGGAGCAAGCTGGAGCTGAGCCTTGTCCGTAGCCTGGGTTCAGAGCAGGTAGGAGAGGGGTGGGCGCACCCCGGAGCGACCCACTGCTGTTTGACTTGGCACTGGGCAGGAGGCAGCGGGCGCCTGTGCCACTACGTCTGTTCTTCTGCAGTTGGGTGATGTTGGGTGGTTGGGTTTGCTGTTTTTGTTTTGTATTATTGTAAGTTTGTAAAGAATGTAATCTGTCTGTCAGGGGCTTGAGGAGGAAATGGGGGCCTTTCTCATTTGGGGTGAGGCTGTTCTTACATTGCTGTGGGTTTTGTTGCTGGTGGGGAGGGGCCCAGCAGCCACGGGGGAAAAAGCTTGACCCCATCAACTGATCGCAGCTATCCCGGGGCACCAGGGAGGTGAGCAGGCGCTGCAGCAGAGACAAGTCCCCCCAAGCTGTGAAAACAACCCCTGCCTGCATCCTTCGGCGGGGGGATCTGACCTGGGGTCATCTTCTGGCTGCTGGGACGTCACGCCCGAGGGCTGGTCCTGCTCATCTTCGGCTCAGGTAGAAACCCAGCTGGCCAGCTGCCCGTGCTGCTGAGCCAAGGAAAGGCCAGGTTGGGAGGCGCACATTTCTGCGTGCAAGAACAAATTTGGGCTGGAGCCGCTGCCCCTGCCATCACCCTGCTCCTTGCTCTCACCCTCTGCCTCCCTCCCCGTCCCGTAGAGCACAGTGTCAGGGATCCTCTTCTCTCTCCTGCTGCTGCAAAGTTGTGTGAACTTTCCTGGTCAATACTGGAAAGGGGAATGCTATTTATTTTTATATTGTGTATATTTTGTCTTGGTCTGCTGATTACCTTTGTTCCCCAAGAGCGACAGTTACCTCAATAGTTAGTTTAATACTGTGTGTTGGGTAATTTTTTTAAAGAACTTTTTTAAAAGCTTGATCCTTGGAGGTCTGTAGATTTTATTTCCATATGAATTGGTTATTTTGTATAAAGTACATTCTTAAAATAGCGATCACCCTTGCTGTGCGTGTGTTTTCTTGTCTCTGGGATGTCCTCCCTCTTCCTTTGCAGGGGGGATTGGAGAGGGGCGGGAAGGGAACACAGAGGTCTTTTTCAGAGAGACAAAGCCCTGGGCTGTGGTCAGAGGTAGTCGGACCACCTGAAAACTATTTACAGGAGAGCACCTGGGAAGCTAATTGGGATCGCTTCCCCTTCTGAAGCACAGCTGTCTGCCTACCAGCAGCCCGGCTGTGGGAACGAGGTGGTGTCACTGGTTTCCCACAGGTGCCCTGCGCTCACCCCCCAGCCTCTCTTCACTTTAATAAGGGCGACTGCCCCGGGGTGAAGCCCATGGTGTCACGCTGCTGTGAAGGACGAACTGATCGAGCCGGTGTGGTTCCCTTTTGTGCTGTTTCAGTGCCAGGCAGGGTAGGGGATGGAGGCCCTCGGGGGCCGTCAGAGGAGTGGGAAGCTGCCTGAGCCCATGGCCAGCTCCGCATCCCTATGGAGACCATTTGCTGTTTAATAAACCTCCTGTGTGAAATGTGGCAGCGGCCACAGCCCTCTGAGCAGAGGGGCATTGAGAGCTGACCCAGCCCTTTCTCACAGGGGTTTCGGCACCAAAACCAGGACCTGGCTGTGCTGCTGGAGGTGCTCAGGGGTGACTTGCACTTGGCTCCTGCTCAGCTGCTCCCTGAATAAGTGGCTCCGTTTTGCTGATCCAGCAGCTTTTCATCAGGGCAAAATTAATGTGATTTCTTTCAAAGTTGGTGCCAGCAAATGTGGAACAGGGGATGGATGGCAGAAGGCGGGGGCACGGGGGCTCCCGGCGGCACGCTGCGTGCCCCCCCTGCCCTCCTGGGCTGTGGCTGGTGAAAGCTCCCTCTGTCTCCTCCCGGGCTGGTAGCAGATGCTGTTGCTCACATCTTCCTCTCCTGCCAAAACAGCTTCACAGGGTAGCCAGCTTGCGCCACGGGGCCCATCTGCGCCTCCTGCGCCCAGATCCAGGGCACCCGGGCTGCCTCTGCAAAGGGATGCTCACGAAAGACACGTGCGAGGGGGGACCCCACGCTTGCTGGCCAAACCAAGGACCTCATCTTCTTCCTGCAGCTCCTCTTTTCCCCTGTGTGCCCTAAGCAGCGAGTCAGGCTGCCAGAGTTTTACGAGGACAGGAAAAAGACAAAATAAAGGGCCTGGTCAGGAGCTGATGGTGACTCCGCAGTGCATCCCTGCTCCTGGGGCAGGCTGGGGAGTGCCAGGGCTGGACTTCAGCCGTTCCTCCAGTCCCAGGAAGCGTGGGTTGGAGGGGGCTGGCGGCAGGGCGAGATTTCTAATCCTGGGGCGCAGCCGGCGCTGCGCGGCGCTGACACTAATTGGAACCAGTCCCAGGGGGCGGGAAGCCGCTGCGCTCACAGCGCCCTCGCAGCTACGTCTAGGACAAAGCTTATCTGTGCTGGAGGAAATGCCACGTCCCAACCTTGACAAGATGCTATCAGCAGCCTGGCGGGCAGCGTCAGGCCAGCCCACGTCTCCCCCTCATTCTTCACCTTTTTTCCTATCTTCTGCTGGCCACGATTCTCCTTTCTTCTGCTCCTTCCTTCCTCCCATGGATCAGGAAAGCTGACCCTGAGAAAGCTTTCCTGAGATCCTAGGATGAGGCTTGAAACTCCAGACTTCCTTTCTAGCCTCTCTTTCCCCAAGAACTAGGCTGCTTCCCTCCCTTTTTGCCCAGCCATATCACGGCACCTAGCTGCCTCATGGGGGCTTGCAGTGGGGATCAGCTCAGCGCCTGAAAACAAACTCAGCTCCAGCAGAGAGCTCATGCACTGAGCTTCTATCGACAGGGTGGGACAGCTTTGCTGGAGCTAAGGGGCCTTTGGGGTGCCTGATGGAGGAGGAGGATGTTTCGGGGAGGAGATGGAGAAAGCCCTGCTGGAGAAGAGGCGGTGGGCAGGGGCCAGGCCTGCCACGGTGTTTCCTGCCCCTGGGTGAGGCTGCTCCTCCTCTGTCAGCACCAGGCGGCCACATGTTCCCTGCCCAGCGCCTGCTGTGGTTTCTAAATTCCTTTCCCTGCGAGACTGCCAGCATGGAGGGATCATAAAAAGTTCACCCCCCTGTCACGACTGCACGGATCCTTCCGGGGCCAGTGGGCAAAAGTTGTTTGCAATTTCCTCGGGCCGTGACCTTTGTTTTGGCCATGGCGGAGGAGAATTGCAATCCATCACCCTGCTGCGGGCTGGGGGCAGGGGCAGGGCTCCTTCCCGCATGGCCTTGGACGGGTAAAGCTACGGGGCACCAGCTGCTGCTGCAGACAGCGATTTTTGGCACGGGGGCTGGGGCACAATGTGCTCCTGCCCAGGGGATTTGCCAGAGTTTGCTGAAGCTGCCCTTCCTGAGAAGGCTGCAGGGCGATGGTGTGCTGGCTTGGCAGAGTGCTAGAAGACGTCCTGCACGGTTTGTGCCTGCAGCCAGCATCAGGGCCGTGCTCCAGCAGGAGCGTGGGCAAAATGGGAGATGCTGGCACCTTTTATCACCTCTATGGCCCTGCTTGCCAATGGTCCCTGATGTTTCCCGGCTGCATGGGCTTTTGGAAGATCCTGCACCACTACATTTCCTTAGGAAAATAAGCGGCAACCCAGCTCCATGCCCTGGGACACAGCTCCCGCAGGCGCCTGCCTCTCAGCTCAGGTTCCCAAGGGGAAATTCATCCCGGCAGCACTCGCTCCCCTGCGCCAAGGTGTCCCCTTTGAAGACATACCTGCATATGAAACAGATCTCCCCCGAGGACACGCAGCCTGTGCATACCAGTCCTCCCCGCTTCCCTTGGCCGCCCGCCTCCACTCCCCTGCTCTGATCTCCGCTTCCCGAGGGAAACGCGTCCCGCTGCGCTTCCCTGCCTCCAAACGCACGTTCCCTTGGGAAGCGCCTCTTTTGCAAGCGCCCCTTGGTCGAGCGCTGGGAGAGCCCCTGGATTTTGAGGTCAGGAAGGAGGGTTTCAGGATTTCATCTGGTCCCATGTGTAACACCACACACAGGCTTTCAACACCCAGGCCATCCTTCTCAGCCCACCCACCCGCCCAGGAGGTAGGGTGCTTTTTGCCTGTGAAGGAGCCATGTGCTGACGTCCAGCCCCAGCAGACCACGGTGCGGAGCAGCTCCTCCAACTTGTGAGGGGGGGGGGAGCATGAGCCCCCTGGAAAGTCCATAGGAGACCGACCTCACCCCAAAACCCCCGGCTGTGTCCAGAGCAGGGCAGCCACAGGATTCGTCCACTGTGTGGATCAGCGTGCTGGGGTGGGAAAAGAGAAACAAAGCTAGATCAAACAAGCATTTTCCAGCAGCGAGAGCCCATGGGTGTGAGACAGGTTCAGGTGGGCCTGACACCTGATTGATGGTAAGCACCACCGCCAGGGCTGGGAAGCCCCTCACCGCCACAGGCCTGTCCCGGTGGCCATTTCACACCATCTCCCTCAAGCCCAGCACCCCGGTGCCTCCTCGATGTGTCTGCTCGGAGCCCTGGCAGCCGTGGGAGTGGAGCCGGACACCGCTTTGTGCCCACCAGCGCCGGCGTTTTCTCCAGGGCTGATGCCTCCTGCCTGCTTTGAAGGATCAGAAGCGTGGAGCATGGGAAACAGCCACCCTCCTGCTGTGGGTTTTCAGCCCCTTCTCCCAGTCACGCATGTCCCTGGGCCTGCCCTGTAGGCAGCTGTACGGCGGATGCCCACATGCCAGATGTCCTGGGAGATCAAAGTTGCCGCTCGCTGCAGCCCCTGTTCGCGCACACACATCCCCTCAGACTTATAACTCACGCTCTCTATCTCCTCTCCAAGATATTTCCCCTCGCTCCCTTTGTTTGCTTTCCAAGCCCTGCTCCCTTTGGCGCAGCAGGAAGGCACCCTTTGCCCTGGCTGGCAGCACCCAGGGGGTGCCTCGGGGGCTTCCCTCCTGCATCCCTTCTGGATTTGCCCCTCCTTGGGCTCAGAGGTGAAGGGACCCATCGGCTCTGTGGCCTCCCTGCACCTCCCACCCCACACAGTGACCGGGAGCCCCCCTGACCTCCACCTCTGCTGAGTTCTCCTCCTGGGTAATGCCCTGGCCATGGTGGAAAACGGGACCCAGCCCGGTGCCAGCCCTCACTCCCTGCTGCCGTGTGTAGCTGGCGCTTAATGGGAAAGGGAAACACAGGCTGAAAAAGGAACAATTAGTAAAGAGCAATAAAAGCGATCAGATGCAGGCAGATATGTTAGCAATATATTAAATAAGGAACAGGACCGAGCCAGATGGTTGCGCCAATTTACTTTACAGCTCCAGATGACTTAGCAAGAGGTCACTTAGTGGAGCTGAAAGACAAATGGTTCAGGCTGGATGAAAGCAAACACTTCGTGCCTTCCCACCTCATGCGTACGAGGCTGCAGGATGTCCTGCTGCAGGATGGCATTGACAAAGCCAGAGTAATAACGATTTTAATTGGTTTTAATAGGTTTTCACCTTTAGTTGCATTGCAGCGGTAGTTGCAGCTGTTCTGGGATGAAAAGAGCAGAAGTGCGAGGATTTAGACCATGAGTGATGATCATACGCTCATTCAAGAAGGATTCCTGCAGGACACAGCAAGGCAGAGCTGCCTCCACCTGGTTTATTGCTGCAGAGGCTGTGGGTGTCCTCTGGCAGGAACCAGCTCTCATGTGCCTATCCCTAACCTCCAGTGGGGCTGCAGGACCCGGGGAGACCTCCCCGCTCTGCTGGTGCTTGTTCTCCTGAGAAGAACGAGATTGCACAAATTCATATATTTTTTTTTTTTGTCTGTGCCATGAGTGTGCCATAGCGAGTATATGCAACGACACTTGTACAGCCACGTGGCTGGCTGCACAGGTGAGTTTGTGAGTTGTGCAGGTGGCATGTAGGGATCTTGGGCTGTGTGTAGGGATCTTGGGGTGTCTCCTGGTTTGTGGCCCCAACAGTATCACCTGCAGTGTCTGTCTCCCTCCAGAGTACTGGATTCATGCTGATCAGGACACGAGCACACAGGGATTATGTGGGGCTGCTGCATGCTCAGGGTGTGAGGGTCATGTCTGTCTGGATAATGTTTAGACCTAAATAAAGAGGATAACTTAGAAGGTACACGATTAAATAGTTGCTTTAATGACACAGGTTTAGCTAAGTGTCAACAAATGATATGATCCCAGTAGACATATTTATTATGAAGCCCTTTTAACTAGTATGTAAGTAATCTGTGGCAGTCATTGCAGGACATCTGTGAAGCCATTTTGTTTGTGTTTGAACAAGGCAATGCTTCTGTATTTTAAACTGCTAAAAACACTCACAGAGGTACCTCGAGCACCATGGCTTAAAGCTGATCATCAGAGCTGAAGTCAGGAGGGAATTTCTTTCTGTGATGCCAAATCTCAGGACCACTTTGAGGTTGTTTTTTCCCTGTGTGCCTTTAGCCAAGAAACACCACTGCTGGGCAGCCTCAGTCTGGTGTGCATGGGTGAGAGTGTGTTTTGGGAGCAGGGAACTGGGGAGCAGGGCTGGGACTGGGAGCACTGGTTGGGCAGCGGTGTCTTTGCAGCTGTCATGTACCATAGAGCACCATGTGCTCTGTGTGTTCGTGCCTGGGTTGCCCTCTGCAGACAGTTGAGACAGCAGTGCCGGGGAGAGGAGTCACAACTTGATGCTCTGCAGTTGCTTGTTCCCTGAAGATGCTGGAAATTCAGCGCTCAGGATCCTGGAGGGTGAGGTGACAGTTGCTTCGGTGTATGCATGCAGAGACTTCCATGCGGTCACTTGGTGCTGGCACAAATCCTGCTGGTGCAGGGGAGCCTCCCCACTCCCCCATCCCCATCCTGGCCAGCAATGCTACTGTTTGCCCTCACAGTATTTGGAGCCAAGAGCAGACGCACGGTCCCTCATGAGTAGCTCATGAGGGACCACCCTGAACAGTTTCGTTACGCAGCCTGAGCCTCTCACAAGACATCAGCCTTCAACGACTTAAAACAATGTTGGGATCCTTGATTTCTGCAGCTTTTTATTTCTATAGTGTAACATGAGTTGGGAAATTACATTTTTGGCACAGTTCAGCACGGTTTTTAACCTAAGACTGCTCATTTACAGATGTTTTTCTTACTTTCTCTAACAAAGCCAAAGCAACAATGTGGGATGCTCTGAGAGATGCCTAGAAAGACAGATTTTGGCTTTCCCAGCCCGCTCTACTTTGGCTGAAGCCAGCAGGAACCTCCCCGCTCTGGAAGGGCCATCTCGGCACAGCCTGTTCCTGCAAACATGTTTGAGGCCCCCATTCATTTCTCCTGCACCTCTGAGCTGCCCATATCAAACAGCAAACATAGCCAAACATGGCCAAATGCTGCTGCAGCCCGCCTGGCCTCTAGCTCAGGGCTAAACACCTTTTGCCAAGTTGCCTTACTGCAGCCTCAGTCTTTCCCCCCCCAGAATAGCAGCTCAGAGTCCACTTAACCAAGGAAAATATTTTGCTTTGAATTTTCCTCTGGGGTAGTTCTCTTTTATTTCCAAATGTTTCTGTTCTCATTTATATCAGTTTCTTTGGAATTAAATAGATAATTTTCTCATAATCTCCCAGACTGGTTTAGGAGCAGATTCTGGGACCGTGGAGATGCTCCAGCCCTGCTGTACTGCATGCACTATTGGCCTGTGTAAAGCCTTACCTAACACCCGTCTATATTCCAACAGGGATGTGCATTCTCTGTTATTTATTTCCCACAGCTTGCTACCATCAGCAGACCAGGGCAGGGGCATAAGGCACCCCCCCTTCTGCCAGCTCATCTCTGGCAGTGCACGGAGATGTCCGACCCCTGGGGACAGCGAGCACCCGAGGGGCCACAGCCAGGCTGTCACTGCAGGACTCACCCAAAAGCTGGATTCTCAACTTCAGCTTTTAGACAAGGCTTGTTATGGAAAATACATCCGTGCTTTCCTCTGAGACGGCCTCTCAGAAGGGTGCTGGGCACTTAACCTTCCCTTTCACCACCCGTTTTCTGGTGGGCAGCACTCACCCTCAGAGCTTCCTTTCAAAAGCTATAGTTCTATCATCTCTTACTGCCATAATAAAGATACCGAGGCCTCAGTTCTCAGGTACTTTCTTGTTGTTTTCTTCCAGTCTTTCTCTCACCTTGACACTTGTGCACACCTCCGGGGACCTTCATACAGCGTCTCTCTCGCTGATTAACGTTAATACCTCTCAGTGTGAAAACTAAATACTAAAAAAGGGTTGTGACTCAGATGTGCGGTAACATTTTAAGTCCTCTGCTGATCACTTAGCGTCTAACCTGCTCTTAAATTTTCCATTGCCAGCTGTGCAGAACACGTGCAACATTACCTCCTTCCCTAACTCCTTCTCCAACACTAGACAGAGCCAGCTCTGCACTCTCCATTGATTTGCAACGCTTGCTTCTGCCATCACTACTTATTCTTTTACCTGCACTCTGATTTAACTCCTCCTTTGTTCCCTGTATTTGTCCAGTTTCTTAATGTGCTGATGCAGCTTGTTTACTGTACACAACTGGATTATTTTGCACGCTTATACTGAGATGGATAAAGATCAATATTCTCATTGATTTGACCAAGGTCAGCTGGTAAATCACCACCACCAACAAAAATTGTATATCCTAATTTGTTTGCTGAAATCAGTAGTACCGTTCAATTAATAAAATAGCGCTGCAGTGACACCCCAGCAGGAACTCTGAAATCCACCTGAAATGCAGCTTTTGTTTCATTTTTTATTTCTAAAAACCGGCATCCAAACACTGAAGAGAGGCTTGGACGAAGACCCAACAGGACTGCAAACTATACTAGGTAAGCCTGGTTGGATATTCCCCCTTTTCTTTAAGGTGCTAAATTTAATAACTGCCCCTATTGCTCGAGATGAAGGATAAAGATGTTCCTGGTAATGCAGACGCCACTTTTTTGTAGTTGAATTCTCATGTGGTGTTATCTCAATATTAAAGGTAGTCAGCGCTTTCTTGTAACACACTTGCAGGGAACTGCTGTCGCAGACAGAAGTTCTTGTCATAGCTGACATTGCTAAAGCTAAGAGTGCATGCAGTTCTGCTAACAAACTCGGTAAGCATAAGTGCTTTAGTTCGGGTGGGTGGGGGGCACCAAACCACTAGTCTCAGACTTCAGATGCAATACACACAAAGTGCTCAGACCATTTCTTAAGGACCTGTTTTGAACCACTGCTACCCGCATGATTAAGTAACAAACACACTCCCCCAAACTAAAAACATTCTTACTGTTGCTAATGTTCGTATGCAAGTATGACAGTGGTTTCTTATTCCTCTTATCTGCATAGGAAATACAAAAAGGAGATGAAAAATGAACAGAGGAAAGCACGCTAAATAGAAACTCCACTATCTTCCACTGTGAGCTCCAGAGTCAGACAGTGAGTTGTTATTCTCCTTTTCAAAAAACATGCAAGATGGAGATTGGTGAAGGTCTTACTCCTTCATGAAAGAAGTAGACCATCAGACCCTGTATAAACAATCCTTTTTTGTCACTGCCAAGAATGTTTAGGTTACTGGTATCACAGAAAGTCTTGATAATTGCTAATACATTTTTTTTCCTGAATAAAACCTACCTGAAGATCACATTTCAACATTTCCCATAACTGTGGAATAATGTACAACAAACAGAGCCATCTGTCTCTTGTGTGTGCTGACTTTTAGTTTATTCTGCCTGTGACTTCATCTACATGCGTTACACTATTGCCTGTATCAGTTTTCCAAGGGAAGCAATAGCACCAGGACAACATTAAAGCTACTTTCCAGCCATGACAGCAAAATGTGGGCCATTCACTTCTTCGGAGATGATCTTGTGGACTGAAGTCTTTTCATTGAGTATTGGAGCAAATCTTTACAGTACACATCACCTGCCAGAAAGTAATAACCTCCTCTTGTCTAGCCCCATATTTTATTTCCATACACTGCACTCTATTCCAACATTTAGAGTATTTCTTTCTAGCTCTAGCTGTGGATAAAATAAGGACCCAGATAAGTTCAAGTGCATTTTCTAAGCACTGGTAGACAGCCAATTGGTGAGGGGGATGAATCCATCAGAAAGGACTGAAACAAATCTGTTCTGAACGGTGCTACATGAACCAAGACACAAAAGAGTGAAGCATGCATGCATGAAGGCTTTTCCTCCACTACAGGTGTGGCAAAACCCCAGTCTAGTACTTAGTCAGAGAGCTTGATCACTGACGTGCAAAGATGAAAGCTGTAATGGTTATCCAAGTATCTAGGAAGAGTACGCCTCTATTCTTATATACTCGGTGCCTACTCGTAGAACCATGCAACAGAAGGCACAGCACTGAAAGAATGAATACCACAACCATCTACATGGAAAACAAGTACTAAACATAAAAGTAAGGAGCAGTACAAAATAAACAAGAATTAAAAAACAAACAAGCAAAGAAAAAAAACCAACCAACTTGCTAATGTTTCTTGTTTTGTAAGAAAAATTGAAAGCATTTCTTTCACAAAGAAATTAAGTTAGGATTCAGGATTTTCATACCAGTCAAATCACCATTTTGAAGAAGCGTCAGTAAACGGTTTATCTAGCATCGAGTGTCTTTAACATACTTTACACGAGAGCATGCACCTCAGCTTAAGAGGAAAGGGCCTCAGGTTAAAAACACTGCATAATGCAGTGGTGCTGCAACCTGGCAAGTACTCTTCATGGCACAATATAGAATTCCTACGTCACTGCTGTATTTAGAGAAGATGACTGCAACACATTCAAGCAGTAATTTGTTTGTGCAGTTTCTTATTTCCATTCAGCAAGTCTCAGAACTGAACACTAGGTGAAGAGCCAGGTACTCTGATAGAGGCTTGTAGTGTGGAAAGTCACCTAGAGAATTTTTCTGTCCTACGCCAGAGGAGGTGGAGACAACACTAGTCATCACTGCAGAAGCAAAGGACAAGCGTTAATAAATCTTAACAGTTTAGGTAGTGAAGACAGTTGTGTTACTTAAACTTTAAGGTATTAAAGGTTAACAATTAAGAGAATAGTTTTGACAGAGTCAGCTGCTGTTCCTTGAGTCCTCAGTCATACTTACTACAGGAGTATGGTTTGGATTTTTTTTTCACAGAATCAACAAACTTGTAACTGGAAATAGATTGTTGTATGTAAATAGATTGTTGTATGAAAATAGTGCAGTTGTATTTCTCTTGTGAAAGACGATTGAGGGATCACATAGCAAAACTACTGATTCATTTTTAGGAAGACTGGAGCTCATAGTAGAGTCTTATGCAAAAGACTTGCCTCCAGTCCAACACTACTCAAGCAATTAGCTTTACAGTCTCCACAAGCTTGACTTCTAGCTTCACAGAATAGTTATTACAGAGAACCTACAAGTAGTAAGTCCTTATACACACAAGCACACTTTTCAAAGGCTGTTGCCAATCCTCCAGAGAGAAACTACAAGGAACTCCATACACACACGCATTTTTATTTTAATAAATAAAGTTTTACAGGCTCAGGCTTTTTTTTTTTTTTTTTTAAATCACATATACAGAACAGAAAATTGCCTGATCAAGTAACATGAATCAAACTACTAACCCTGGGAAGGAATGCATGCCCTCTGTAACACTGAAGACCTTAAATGAAAAGGGATTTCCCATGGGCAGCACAGTAATTTACGTCACAGATTGGACAACTTGAAAGAGGTGAGGCCAAAGCAAAGAGAGTGACCCTAAACGGACCACTGGTCTTTACAGGGCCACAACAGCGCAAGGAAAGCAAAGAGCCCAAATGCCTCCATTTTCTAGTGTCACTTTTGGATGAATACATGTCTTCACATCCTTTAAGCTATACATTCTAACCACAAGTGGAGAGGCTAAGCACAGCAGGTACGCGAAATTATTCCACTGAAGAAGAGATATTGGATGACACAGTAATGTTACATTTCAAGACTTCGAATTAGCAGATGCTTTTGCATCCCTTCGGTATGGCAGTGGAACAGATCCCACCTTCTCTTATAGAGGTTTAGTCCAAAAACTTCCTGTTGGCATTAGCACCAAAGAGAGCCACTCTGATTTCTGGCATCATCTGTTGAGGAAGAATACATCAGTTATATGCAATACTATTGCCGAGCATTCCTTGTTGCGGGCAGTTTGATAGCTAGGCTAGTCTTCTAAATTGAGAAGTCAATTCATTTGTGTTTTCTGAAGCCTTTATCTGATCACATATTGCCTGCTAGTCTATAAATTAAAGGACTACCTATACTGCATCACAAGGAAGAGATGCAAGATCTAGTAATTTCAGCTATAATACAAGGTTTCAGCCAACGTTTCTAGTACTCAAGCGGAATTCAGAAATTAAAGTTAAACTCAGTATTTCAACATCTTGACTGCAGTATAGTCATCAGTGTCTTTTGGTACCATAACTTCTAGATCTTTATGCTGATGCTTAGTCCAAAAGGTATCATTTTTGGGAAAAGCCATGTTTGTTGTAGAGAAGCACAAGCAGCAGGTAATTTGTTTCTTTCCATTCAAAAGTAACTTCTTGTCACCCATACTGAAAATCTGACCCCACACACTATTGGGACTGTTACCGTGCACTGAAAACACAAGGATTTAATTACAAGACAAAACTAGCTAATTACATCTTGTTCACCTTGGTTGTGAGAAAAACTCACCTGCTGAGCTACAAGGTCCAGCCGACTTTCCAGGGTGTTAGAAACCTTAATTTTACCATCACTGTTGTAAATTTCAACACCTCCAGCACTAGAAAGGGAAAGTAAACATAAAAGTCATGACAGCTATGATACGTCTCAAAGCTATAATTTGGCAGAGACATTACCCCAAATGAGTTCTTATAGAAAAGCCAGAGGTGTAGGTATTCATTTGTTAAATAAATAAATACATTTGATCCTGCCTTAATGAGAGTAAGCACAAAGTGATGCAGCAAAGTAGTAGTGCAGAGCATCTTCAGTTACTGGGTACCATAGCTACATACGAGGATACTCATTAGCATGATCTAAATACAAATAGCGCTATGAAATTTGTCACATCAAAACAGCTTCAGACTCTGTATTTTATTATTAATAGAACACTTTTAGGTTTTGGGAAGTGAAGAAGAGTGCTAGAAGCTTTGTTTGCTTGTTCATACATAAAAAAACGATCCCTGACTTTCAGAATATACAGTTTTGTTCCACGTTCTTTATCATACTATATGGAAATAAAGCCTTGCGAGACCTAACAGACACAAACCCCGTCAAGTCATTATGCTGCAACACCAAACATAATTCCTTATGACTCAGTTTGCTTCCTCTTGAGACAGAAAGCAGAGCTACATTTGCATTCTCCCTCTCTAAAGAAAAACAACAGTTAGTTAAGTTTCTACACACAGTTATTGTATACTTCAATACTGTGGAACAGGCTGGAGGTTGCACAAAACTTTTATTGACAGTTTTGACTGAGACAGTGCTTCTCTGGAGGAAGCTACAGAATCTGTACTTGATTAAGAGAAAGAAGTGCCAAATTCCACTAGAACAGCAGTAGACACTGCAGGGATATTACATACATAATTTTCCAAGACTGTCCTAGTAAGAGCTGTAGCTTGCAATTTAAGTTAGCACTCTCTATAAGGGACTCCCATTTTGCTTACATTTCCTCTGGCAGGAAGTTGTCTTGGTCAATGTGAATATCCACATCCCTTTTTGTGGCATTTTTGTAGATTGGAATGCTCTTCTGTATAGCAGCCTACGACACAAGATAAACCTCCAATTAACATTGATAAACAATAGCACATCGCTTGGATTTGGTTGCTTATTCATTTGTAGGAATTAAAATGAAGGAATTGGGGCTTTTTTTTTTTAATTAAGCAAATTTTAGTACAGCTTTTGAGCCAAAAACAATTGTTATTAATGCTGTAGCAATGTCTAAAGTTTCCTAAGTAATACCCAAGCAAGGAAATGATCCCTGACTTGAAGCACATACTTGCTGTCTTGCATTGTACCTGCAACAGAAGTGCAGCTTGAAAACATGCTTCAGTTGTTTTCCTGTCACACAGATGGGATCTGAGCAGCAAATATTTGCAATCAGGTCTCAGCCTTCATGAGCAAGGATACTGTCATAATTCTAGGTGTCTTACCTTAACCATAGGGAGATCTTGTTTCCTGCACCGAACGACTATTTTGGGCTCAAGCAGCTGGTAGAATCCCTGTACAAAAGATAACCGTTACAGTATCAGAAAACTGACATTTTAATTGTCTTAGAATTATTTAACTCCAAGAAAGGAAAGGAGCTGATCAATTTGAAAAACAAAACCTGACAATGTTAACTCATTTTAATGAGTTCTTTGCTTGCAAGTGCACCCCATGCAGACATTCTGAGAGGATGGCAATGATATCTGGGAGAGCCTGCAACTACAGATCACGTTTTTCTTGTGTTAGCTTAAAGTCTGGGATTCAAGTGCAACTAAACGTGTCTGTCACAGGAGTGAGTTGCTCAGATAATGTACATGTGTGTGTAAGGATCGTTGCTGTCCAACCAGAGTGTCAGCTTGCCAGCTTGCTCATTCTTGGAGAAGACAGGCTGCAATTTCAGGTGCCTGTTCTAATAATTCCAGCCTTGCAGTTCCTGTAGCAACATGCGAGTACTACAGTGGATCAAATCTAATGAGCCAAGACAGAAACAGCCAGCTTGCACGAACAAGACAGGTTTTTTTGATATACAGCAGCAGCAGACCTAAGTGTGACAAGGAAACAAAAATACTGAATTGGAAGCACCAGCTGGAAGGGAACACTATTAAGAACATTCTGTCATTAAACTACAGACAGGAGAGTTTGTGGCTGGTTTCTGTGAGTTTATGGCAAAAGGACTTGATCGTACCAGAGGGTGGCACTAGTGGTTGCACACGTGACCCTAGCCAACACTTACTAGATTTCCAGCAGTGAAGTTCCAGAGCTAGAGGATGGACTGGTAAGCAAAGCTTAGATTTATCTTTGTATGTGTCATGAATGCACACCATAATGTAGTAAATTTGTCACAGCCAGGACTAGCTTTGCAGGTAACTACTGACTTCTAGGCTTGAAGGAACAGCTTTAGTCAAAGGTGCATTTGAGCGACTCATTCCAACTAATTACGACAGAAGTTTAAA
The DNA here is from genome assembly GCF_013377495.2 of Cygnus atratus. Lineage (NCBI taxonomy): Eukaryota > Metazoa > Chordata > Aves > Anseriformes > Anatidae > Cygnus > Cygnus atratus. The sequence goes on from NC_066362.1 coordinate 66,174,867, forward strand.
GTGTGCATCCTAAATGTGCATGTTACAACGTATGTGTGCACATCTGCAACCATTCTTATAATGGGAGCCAGCTGCTTGGTCTACTAGGTTCTATACCACAAAATAAACTGCAGCTTTATCTGCTCAGAATCTAAGATCAAAAGATATAGCAGAAGTGATGTTTAAAACTCAAAGATCATCCAGCAACTTTTGATCTAGATTCCAATACAACTGTAACATCTACAGTTGGTTATGTTTGAAGAAAGATGCACGGGAGGACAGAGCTGCAATCATCTATTTGGTACGATTTAAATATTTACCTGTAGAACTAGTCCATCCAGCAGTATTTGGTACCTGGCAGTATCCTTCACCACCTTGGCAAGTCTTAGCTTGGCCTCATTCAGCAAATCCTACATTCAGAAGAAAATCAGATCAGCAGAGCCCATCTGTTTGGCATTTGGTTTCATGCCTACCAACTTTCAGTACTCCTATTATAGCTATCACACCCTGCCAACACGTAAACGTACACTCCAGCTGGTGTTCATCCAAGCTAGACCTTCATCTATGTGCATGGCACAACATCCTTTCCAAACAGTTCCCCCCTCCCTGCCCTGATCCGAACCCAATATATCCAGACAACAATTCTTTCTTCATGAAAAAGGGGGACCTCGGTAGTAAAATGATGGTATTTATAACATTAATTCACACAAACTAAATACGTTATAAATGGTTGCCTAATGTTAACTAATATAGTTGTCCAAATAACTAACCTTTTCAGCTTTGTAGTCAAGTAAAGAAATCTAACCTATCTTTACACCTAACAACATTCAGGTTTGATATTTTTAATCATAAGTAAATGCAAGTAGAAACTCAAAATTGAAAGCTTATTTTTAATTTGAAGTAGTTGTTTCTGAATGTCTTTATTCTGCAAATCAACATCAGATGGGACTGAATTTTGAAGAAATTTGAATCGACTCAGAAAGCTCCTAGAACTGAACCATAATTATAATTACTTCAGATAAAGGAATTTTAAAATTTGGTATAAACCCTTCTTTACTGTCCTGTATTGTGGAGTTTAAGAGAAGAGTGCATGTTAACACAATCAGCAGTAAAATATAAGACTATCACAATTCAACTTCGCGGTCAAATCTAGTTATACTGTCCACTCTAGAATAACACAGCATTTCTGGAAGTGCTCCTCTCTATTGTTCACAAAGGAGGCGAAAGATCTGATAAGGGAAGAAAGAGGTAGCAGCATGTGACTTCAAAGGTTTTAAAATAAGGAAGAGTGTTATGCATTACTCAGAAGCATGAGGTTGAGTCAGCTGATAAATGAGGAAGAGATTACCCAGCAGAGACTATCACAATAGAGTTAGCTCTTTAGCCACCCACTTTTCTTCCCACTGTAAATACAATTAAAAATTTGAAACTAGGTTTGAAGAACCAATAAACTGGCCATTTTCTTTTGCTAACTCTCCTTTTTCATAGCAGCATTGACTCGAGCAACATTACCATTTTTTTTAATACTTGGTTTCTACAGGTCTTGCAGTTTTTCCAACAGCTCAACAGCACCATCTAGCTAAAATACAGAACACTCAAACTGTTTCTGAGACAGGATAAGAAAAGCAGTGACAGGAAACCTGCAAGCTGTATAATAAGCAAAATGAGAATACACTACACGTGGTGTAAGGCTAAACTAAGACTAAAGGTAGCCTGCTCTGGTAAATGATCACTCACCCTACTCATGCACACACAGATCAGTCACCCACTAAAACAAGAAGCAAACCTTTCCATATACTAGGGGCCACTAAAGGTGACAGAAAAAAAAACAGTGAGTGGTGTTTTAAACCTACTTGCTTAAGCCACACCAGCTTTAATGAACAGATGTTACATCATGCAAACAGAACTTCAAGTTCCACAAACCGTGCAAGAGGTTTCTGTTCTTTAATGAAATAAGCTATTGTCTAAATGATACATACAACTAGTAAGTGCAATGCTCTTGGCAGAGAGCTGGATTTCCCAAAAAGAACAGGCAATAGAAACTGAAAATAAGCTAAAGCAGATTAGTAAAGCCAGACTAAATCTTTAAAGACTTTTCAGGTTAACTGGGAAAGCTAGCTAACATATGTTGAAGCAAATATTACTCAATCACAAATCATATTTTTCTTTAGAATATGGATAAGATCATTTCCCAACAGATGGTAGGAATAGAACCTCTGTGTCTTTACTACAAAGATACTCACTGCAATAAGGTCATCCCTTGCCTTGAGGACCTTCAGTCTTGCCTGATTCATCAGGTTGGACATCTGACTGCAAGTTTCATGACAAAGTTGAATCAGTCCATCAGACTTTAAATGTTGGAGTTCTGTCAGTGTTCAACTGTATATTTTACATTTAAAGATAACAATACCACCCTGTTTAATAACAAAGCCTGTTCAACCGTCTGAACCTGTTTCCGAATCCATGCAAACGATTATAATGCAGAACCCCATACTGCACTAGACCCACCAAAACTAAACCTAACACAATCATTTCTCCCACAGTAATAAACCAGGGTAGAGTTTTAGACATTAACCACACAAAGAAAAATGAAAGATTCTTTCACCACACCTCCTACCAGTTATACTATTGTAGCTCACCCTGGATAATTACTCCCCAGAAGAATTAGAACCTCACAATTAGAGCTCAATACATTAGCTACAATTTGCCCATGTGCAAGGGAAAAATGGTTTTATATGAAATTAGTAATAAAATGAGAGCTCAGGCTCTGAAGCCAACCATCTAACCGAAGTAACTTACATTTTTTTCTGCTGTTCAATTTGTTTCTCCTTCTTTTCATAATACTCCATGATTTTCAGCCTCTGTGTCTGAACAAGGCGACCCTTCTCGATGTTGAATTCTTCTTCTGCCTACAGTAAAAATTAAATAACTGAAGCGGAAATTGATTCCCTGGGCTGAAAAAAACAGAATCAAATGAAATGGCCATGCTTTAAGAATGCATTTACAGATAAGGTAGGGTGATACAATTTATGGTTCCACATAAACAAAGCATTTCAACCAACACGCAAGCCAAAGGGAACTCAGTATGTGTCCCACTGAACTTCTGAGCTCAAACCTTGCTAAGATACACTTTTTTCATCAGTATATCTCTGTTGATTAACATGTTTCCTTGCACTATTTATTCCTCAGGCATACAATTACAAAACAGATACAGTATGCACTGTCAGGAAATACAATTCATTCTATCTGAGCTCCAGGCATGATTTTTTTTCTTTTTAAACAGAATTAGTCTCATTTCTGTCCACAAGAGGTTCTACCTAAAATAACCCAGCCAGCGCTTGGAGTCCACAAAGTATGTTACTATAAGTAATTCTTAATTCTTACACAAGGAGACTGACAGTATAGCTATTACGTTTTCATAAAACCTAGCCCGTTAGCATATGAAACCACAAACACATGGGAAGTTTTCTTATACCGTAGTATCCAATCTCAACTTCTGACTTGTCTTTGGAGATAAACAGCAATACCTGATTTAGAACTTATTAAACAGTTCTGCTGATCAAAAAGTTTATGGGAGATAAAAATTAATAGTAATACATCTTGCTTGTACTGGACTCAGCATATATTTTAGTGTCAGTATAATGCAGATTGTTAGGGTCATAAGGCACCATTACTCCTACTTCAATGAACAACCATATTCTATCACCAGGTTAATATCAAACTCATTGTCTTGTGGTTTAGCCTAAGTGAAGAACTCCACAAAGAGTTCAACTTGTGCCTTAAATATAAATTTATGATGTAGTTTCCCAGGACACCTACTAAAACACACCTAGAAGGAAGTCTGCAGGTGGCTACACAGGTTCAGGTACAGTTATGAAAGAGTTTACAAAACAAGCTTTCATCAAAACAATTCAGACAGTTTAACTTTCACCTTTTTCATTTTTGTGCATGAACGAACATTTGTGCTAGATTATTAGCATCCTCGCTTCAATTTCTTACTAATGTCTCTGCCTAACATGCTATGGAAATCAAGCAAAAATTAGAATTATAAACAGGAGGTAGGGAAAGGTGTTCCACTTACTTTAGTCTATTCACATTACCCTTCAGTGCTCCTGGTTGTGTGAAAACAGTGAGTGAACGTGGATAGGAATAAATTCACATTTAAGAACCACGAAGAAAACTTGGACAAAAGGGCAGATCCAACTCAGTAGTTTTGTTCTGATTTCACAGAAGTTAGCAAACATTAACTTTATCTGGTAGCACCATTTTTGCTATATAATAACTGAATGCAAAGTAAATTGTACTTTACAGAAATGTTCTAAGACTGCTCAGACTGCAACTATTAAACCAGGATGTCAGAGGCAGTTCTCCTTTTGCACTTACTGACATTGAACTTCCATTTTTACCTTTGCATCTATTTCTTCAGCCTTTTCATTGGCTTCCTGTTCAATGAAAGCCATCATATGCTTGATCTGTAATAAGAGAGAAAACATTTTCTGTTGGAAAGGATATTGATGGGAAGAAATATATTCCCTGCAGCACCAGTTGATCAAGACCACATCAAGTATATCACATGCTGCTTTAGAGAGAGATACACACTAACAAGTTCAGCTTGAAGAAACTTTTTGAAAGCATCCTGAAACACTTTTATAAAGCACAGGTCAAAGAGCTCAAAGACAGGGAAACCAATTATACTAAGTTCTGCTTATTTATCTTATTCCATTCTGTGACCAGGCTTAAATTTAGGTTCAAACCTAGAGCACTGCCCAACCAAATGGCAACTTTTAACTGTACAGCCATTTCCAAGTGCAGATGGAGCGAACCGTACACTCAAGTGGACCATGAAACCCTCCTTTTTGCTCGCACTTAGTGGTGAGACACTTTTCAATCTGGTCTGAATAAACTTGCATGAAAGATTCTATTCATATAATCTCATATATAATTCATACAATCTGAAATGAGACATTTTAAAGAGATAAGACAGGTGCCAATTTGATTACTGAACCAATGCGCTGACAGCACCATGCCCATATAAACTAAAAACCAGAAGTGAACAGACAAGCGGAAGATTTTAGGCATGTACAGTGGAAGAAGTGAATAATAGTATCTACATCCTCAAAATCAGGTGAACAATTTTTATTTTAATTCCAGTTTGCAACACTTCTAAGTGTGAGTCTACCTCAAGGTCAGTTTCTTATCCCACTTGTCTGATCTGATGGCTGATCAAATCAAGCTTTAGATCTATCTGCATTTCAGAAATGACAAGAGAGGCAGATAAAACATGTAAATAATTTCACTGAATACCCTGGTGTGGAAGGAAACTAAGGACTTTTCTACAGCAGCAGTAACCCTTCTATTACTGAGTGACTTCCTCCAGTTTAGTTTCCAAATTTTGGAAGAGTACTTTAAACAGTTTCAGATGTTCAAGAAATGTCCTCTGTATAACAAAGCAGAATAGGATGGAAGCAAGGTGGTATGTCATCTGTTTTGCCATGTCTGGTGAGACCGAACATTGTTATTCCTTTCGCAGTCTGTTGTACTGAAATCCCGTTTTGTTCTTCATAGGAATGAAAAGAGATATTAAGTGAGGCTTCCAGACCTAAAGATATTAGATGTAACAATCGATTAAACACTGTTGACGGAAGAAAGCAAGTAAATCTAAGAGTGATAAACAGAGATGATTTTCAATGTGAAAATTAGTGAAAGCACCATGGTCAGTAGTTAAGACTTCAGAGGATCATCTGGTAGGTTCATACCGGGATTTATGCACATGTAGAACTGTGGTGCTATCAGCAGCATTCTCTTTTCCAGTCAACAGGATCACCCCAGGTTCAATAGTGCAACAACAGGCAAGTTGCAGGTGTGAAATTCTATTGGCACTGGGTGTTTAGTGTATCCACAGATCCTGAAATAACCTTTGAAGTTCACACCCACGGCAGCTGAGCAAGACCACAGCAAGTCACCTTTATTTTTATAATCTTCATGGGAGAGGAAGTAAAAAAATACAAGCAGCAAGCGTTCCAAATAAAATGCAAGGGAATGTAACGCCACAATTCTCCTTTTGGAGATAGATGACCTACTGATTTTACTTTCAATGTGATGCTTCCTTGCCAAGAGACTATGTTTACTGAATGAGAAAGTGAGACACGAAGCACTTCTGATGCAAAGGACATGTAGAACTTGGCAGATCTGCCCATCACCTGCAGGAGCCCCACTGGCCAGCACCGACTGGATCCGTGCAGCCTTTAACAGCGCACGCCGTCTTCAGCCTGGCTAGGAGCAGTTTTTTAGGCAGGGGCCCTGTTTACTGTCAATAAGGACAGAGTGCCCTCACCCAGGGGGAAGCGTCCGCAGCCGGCCTTCAGCCCTGGAAGTTTCCATCACAGGAGCTGCTTTGCACTGCTCTGCTTGGGACACAGAACTGAAAAGGGCATCTGAGAGCTGAAGGCCACACAAAAGGGCTAAGCGACCGCTAATTTGGTTTAGGATAGATGTGTAGAAAAGGTGAAAAAGCCTTAAAGAGAAATATCCGAGATGGTATGTATGCAGGGTAGTGCATTTATCTGCCTGGAAGCACAGTTAAGCACTGTGGATGGTACAGATGACCACTCACGTGCCCTCTCGTTATGATCTGGCAATAACACACCCTCAAAAGGCTTCAGTTGAAGTTTATCAGTGGACGGCCAACCAACCCCACCAAGGAAAAATAAAATAAAAACCCACTTTCTTCATCACCCCCCTTTCCCACCGAGATCCCCGTGTAAAACCTCTCCCCCCGCCCCCGTTTCGGAGCTGGGCCCGAACCCCGTCCCCCCGCCCCCAGCAGCCCCCCAGGCCCCCACCTGCTTCTGGACGTCGGCATCGCTGAGCGCCATGGCGGCGGCGGGCGGCGGGGAGCCGGCGGGGCTGCGGGGAGCCGGCGGCCAACGCGAACCGAACCGAATCGAATCGAATCCGGTTCGGGTCACGGCTGCCACCGCCGCGTCGCTCCGCCCCGCCCGCTCCGCTCCGCCAGGCCAATTGGAGCCCCGGAGCCCGCTGGCGTCACGGGGAGGGGCGGGGCTTGCGGCCGTGCGCTGCCATGTCGCGCCGGCTCCCGGTCGCCATCTTGTGGTGGGTGCGGGACGCCCTGCCCCGCTCCCGGCTTGGGGGCGCTTCGTGGCCGGCGGAACAGAAATATTTACCGTGCTTCCGTTAAGAAACGAGCTGCTTCCGAGAAAAATTAATTTAGTCTCTCAAGTCAAATTAAACACTGAGAGAAGCGTGCTTAGAAAACCCTGAAGTGTTGTGTGTATGTGTTTTTTTTTTATTTTTTTGCAATGCCTTAGGCTCATCATAGGAGGCTCTCGGTATCTCAAGGTCACTTTCAGCTGCCAGCTGTGTAAAGTTGGGAAATACTATTTATGAAATCTCACATTTTTCAGGTTTGGACTGGCATTTTTCAGGTTTGGACTGGCAGCAAAGCTGTCCTTCATGTGTGCCTGAGATGCGGTGTAGGATTAACGAGCACAAAGAGAAAACCCCAAGGCCACAGGGAGTCCTCGTGAGGGGAAGGACTGGGTTACTGAGTGGGGTGTGAGGTCAGGGGCTTTGGGGGTGTTTTATGGGAAGCGTTGTGATGGGGCCTCTGGGGCTGGGCGCACTTTCTAGGGTTAGCGACTGCAGCACCAGTTTCATTACAGTACACTGGGGGGGGTCACAGCCTCTGTATTATCGCCTCCTGCCATTTTCCGATCGAGAACGACTCAGGACCATTTCCACATGATGTGCTGACTCATCTGGGTTTCGTTACTGCTTCTGTGTTCACTTTATGACAAGTTTTAAAGCAACCTCTGTCACCTGTAATAAATAGTACATGTTGACTCTGACTGGCTGGACGCTTCTGTTTGCATTCTGCGGGCACATTTCACCGGAGCAAACCACACTGTGCTTTACACACCAGCTTCACGCGTCGTGTGCGCCACATCCACGCTTCCCCCGGCTTATTTCTGCTTGCTCAATTTCTCACGAGCCCTTTTCCCCTCGGCATGAAGCACGCATTACACAAACACCCGTAACTTTCATCTCAGCGAGCCCCAAACCCTCTAACTCCCACCCGCGTAACCGCTCGCAGCGCAGTAACGCAAGGCGCCGCCCCCCCGGGGCAAGCCCCCCCATCGCGGCCCGGCCCCGCTGCCGCTGCGTCATTCCCCCCCTCCCCCCGGCGCATGACGCGGCCGCGCAGCCCGCCCCACGCCGCAGAGGACGCGCGCGCCGTGACGCGGCGGCCCCCGCCCCTCCATCATGGCGGCGGCGGCGGCAAATTAGGGCCGAGCCCTCACCGCCCGGCGCGGGCGTTCGCCCCCTCACCCCCCCGCCCCCCGCAGGCGGCCTCCGGCCCGGCCCGGCCCGGCCCCGCCCCCTCCGCCGCCGCCGCAGGTGAGCAGGGGCCGGGGGCGGGGCGGTTTATTGGCGTGCGTTTATTTCTGTGTTTGCCGCCCCCTCCCGCAGCGGTTATGGGGGGGGGGCGGCCATTACCCGGTGCCCGGGTGTTGCGGGGCTCGGGGGTGTCGTGGCGGGGCGGGGCGGCTGGGGAAAATGGGGAACCCGTACACTCCTGGGCTAGTTCCTGAAAGACATGGAGCTATTTGTCTAGAAACTTGCTTAATTAACGTTTCCTTTTACAGTCAGCTAATGCCCCTGCCCAGGTCAAGGGCTGCGTTGTTTTCCAGTATTTGCGCCCGTTAAGTGCCGCTGGAGGATCAGTAATGGACACGTTATCGATCCCTTTCCAGCAGGGATTGGCACGTTTCAACCCCGTCGTCCTCGGTTTATTAAAAACAATCTCTTAGTCATAGCGGCGTGTATTGCTGGAAGAGCACGCCGAGGGATTCGTCTGCCAACCTGGTCGCGGTCGGGTGCTCTGGAAGCCCTACCTGCTCTGTGAGGTGTGGCGGGAGGCAAAGTGCTGCGCGGCTGGACGAGCCCGCGCACGCAGGTCTCGCCCGAATCCCTTCACAGCCCTCCTGGTAAGGCTGCGGGGCGCCCGAGCGTTTCCCATGGTGTTGGTGCGGGGTGTGGTTATGTAGCTGCATGTCCTGCAAGCGACTCTCTGAAATGGGGTGCGTGTGAATAAAGAGCACCGTGTGAACGTGAGGCTGTAGGGGAGAGTGGATACGGTGGACCGAGAGAAGCGGGAGTGAGGTTACCTGCTACAGGGACTGGTATCAGGAAGATGACCCAAACCCGGGAGTGTTTCAGTGGCATGCTTCCCTAAAACAATTTGAACTCCGGCGGTTTTGTTGCCTCCCTCAACCTTGCTGTCTGTGCTTGGGTGAACGCTCGCTGACCGAGAACACACGTACGTTGAAATAACTTTCCAGCAGCGGGACGTACTCTGAGCAGCGGTCTGGCATGAGTCTGTAGCTGGTAAGTGAGGCTCAGTGTCCCGGGCCATAGATGGGAACTGCTTCCAGCCCTGGAATGACTGTTTTCAAGTGGGGCTCGCTACAGTCATGATGATGTGGTGGTGGTGTTTTAAAGAAGGCAATCTCTGCCTGTGCTGTTGTTTTTGGAACTGGTCTTAGTGCACCCGATAGAAACTGGTAGCGGTATTGACCACCTGGTATTTTGCGTATAAACGAAATAATTTGTAAGGTTACAGCTCCAAACTCATAAAGCAAGTCCCTCATCTGCTGCAGTCAAATAGATGTGCAGTAGTCCTTAGTGGCAGTCGGCGAATTGTTCCGCTGGTCAGCGTCATTGCATTTTGGTTGTTGAACGATGCACAGTAAGCGTAGCTTGGGGCACACTAGGATTTTTCAGGAGAGGACTGAAACACAGCTGGGCCCCCTCACTAAGGGATTATATTCACCGTGTTCATTGGTAGATTTGCATTGCCCTTTATCCAACGTGTAACTCTCCTGTGGATTAGGATGTGACAGATTGTGCGAGGAAATGTCAGTCTGACTGAAACTCCCATGCTCGGGTCAGTTGAGGAGCTCAGCCCACATAAAACAAATAACAGCAGGGCTGGAGGAGTAAAGAGCTAAGTGATCTCAAACAAGTGTAGGTTCTTCTCCCCCAAGGGTGCAGGAATTAAGAAAGGTGATTTTTTTTTTTGTAGTAAATAATTAATAATATTTTTGAGCTTTTTTTTAAGAGGCAATAAATAAATCTGTTTAACCAGAAGTAGCTCCCTTGTACTTGGTTTGAAGGCTTATGTATTCTTACGGTGCCTTGTTTCCCCTGCTCCATTACACCTCCCAGACAAGCGTTTGTCTTATTCTCTTAAACAGTTTCTGGACTCTTTTCCATTTTGTTCCACTAATGGAAAGCTCTCCTTCCTCTGGTCTGGTGTTTCAAGCTGTGTGTGTCCTGTTCTAAACCCACTCATTCCTGAAAAATGGTCTTTTCTGCAATATTTACAGTATCTGAGTCAGTATTTGTCTACTTCTTTTTGAAAACAAAAATAATCATTCACAATTTAAAATGAGTAATTCAGTTATTTCATTGTGGGCTCCTCTCAAAGGAAGATCAGCAATTCTGAAGTACATTTCCAGTCTGATATGGTTTTACGTGAAGCTTAAGACAGTTCTTCCATTCAAGTTCCTTAAGTCTTCCTTGTCATTTCAGTATAAAAGTACCTCTCCAAATACATCAACCAAACTGGTCGCTTTTTTTTTTTTTTACGTCTGAAGCTTTTTTTCTCCACTCTTTCCCAGGGAAACATTAGACACTATTTAAATAAGTTGTGGTCTGATTCTCTTTCTCTCTCCCCCTCCCTCCCTCCTGCTCCCCCCCCCAGAGGTGCTGAGCTAAGCATGCCAAAATTTTCATGAATTAGGCCTCATTGTTGTACGTGGATCACTGTGCTGATACGGAGTTTCATTCTTGTTTTGATAGACTGTATTTTTTTCCTTTCATTCTCTGTGTTGATTTGAAATTCTGATTTAAAGAATGGTGTTTGTTATGTATTCAGACCTGTTCTTTGATGCACAGCGTAGTGTCTGGATTTCTGTGGCCCACCCACAGGCTGCCTCTTCCCAGATAGGTCTGTTAGTTGCCTTGAAGGGCTCCCATTCATTTTGTAGGCATCGCAGGAAGTGCCTTGGTTTCAGGACTGTGGATCTCTGCTGAACAAAACAAAGCTGTAGTGGGGAGCTTTCGCTTTTTGCTGAATGGTATCTTTTACATCTGGTGCTGTGGTGATCACAGCTGTTGATCTGCTCTGAAGAACACATCTATTGTTTATGATCCTATCGTCTCCCAAGCAGTTGTTGTTTCCAAATCTCCCATCTTTATTAAAATCTCAGTTTGTGACAGCGGCTGAAGGGTAGCTGTATATTGTAGAAAAGCTGTGTTTATCCTCTGCTATAGCTGCTTATGTTTCTGAAGCATGATACATTGAGCGTTGGCTTAAAGTTTTAACATTGGTTCTTTCCTGTGTGAATGACTACTTCAGTTCAAGCTGTAGCAAAGACTGAAGTGACCCTTCCTGGTGAAGCATTTCAAGCATTTTGAAATACATGAGAAGAGGCAGAGCTTCCCAAAGCATAGTCTTCATGAAAGAGTCCTCCTGTTTTCAATACTGAATGAGTTTCAGAAAGTAGAGTTACTGAAGATTAAGGAATGCTTAGCCAATTTTCCACCAACTCTTTTCCTGTTAGAGCTTTTAGTTTGACAGACAATTTTTCTGTGCCAAGCTACCTACTCACAAGGTAATGATGCTGCAGTGTAGCTGAGGCTCTGTTTATGCTCAGTAAGGAGTTGTGCTGCTGTTAAGCTGGATTCCTTTCCAGGGAGGAGGGGAGTTAAAAGTTAGCCTACAAATTTTGCATAGCTGAACAGATCAATATTTTTCTTTTGCTTGCTCTGTTTATTATTATGATTGTTTTTCATCTTGAGGTTTCATTTGCCATTTGCACTTTGGTTTGGGAACCTTGTTCTCTCTTAATATCAAGGCATTTCCAGTATAATCAGGAGCCCTCTTGGGATGTTCCAGTTTACGTTCTATGTACCTATAGGGTTTTTCTCATCCTCACTGCTTTAAGTTGTAAACTTGGCTTAAGTATTTCTTATAAACACAGCTGCACTCTGACACTTGTAAACTCTGTAGCTCTTTCTGTGTGTGTGAAGTATCTGCTCTGTAGAATGAACACTTGTGTTGGCCTTTCAGTTAGGCATCCCTTCTGATGGCCAGGTGTGAGCTACTACTACTTGTTTGGGACTGACTCTTTGAAGTGACGGAGAACTTAATTTTGAAAATTCATCTGCAAGATCCAGTTACTGTTTGTTACTTGATGTACCAAGTTGGTTGGAAGTAGTTATCCAGACTCTTCCTAATATCAACATGCCTTAGCTCCTTATTAGTCTCAAACTTTGTTTCGGTCAATTGTATAGCTTTTTTTCCTCACTTATGTTGGCTTCTGAGTTTTTTTTCTTTTTTTCCCCTTGTCTTTTATGTTTTTTTTAATTATTATTTTTTATTACTTTTTTCTCTTTGCCTTAGTTTTTCCTGATGTTATTTGCATGTCTGAAGAAGCAACTAAACAAATAATGAAACTGGGAAATTCTTTGACCAGACGTTGCTGTTAGATACAGATTTCTGTTTTAAGAGTTTTAATGTCTGGGTGAGAAATCCAGGACACATGACCATCTGTTCTTCCAGTCCCTACAATGAATGTGGCATTTCTTGTGTTGACCATGTGTTTTCCATTGCTGTTGGAACAATAAAATGAATTGGAGACAATCGTGGTTGAGATAATTGACACTTTTTCTGCGTTAAAATGCTTGAGCATCATAATACAGAATTTGAGAAAACAGAGAATTGGAAAAGTACTCATCTGAGGCTTAGGGGAGGGGAGATTCCCCTGAAGCTGATGTTTTTACTCTCAGTTGTAGTTAACTGAGGCTTCAGAATCCTTAAAACCTCTTTGCACGGCTGCGTGCATATATTTGTATGTGGTTGAGTTGGGAGGCATTTAAAAGGCCAACACATGGCGAGGAACTATTTAATTTGCTTTAATGTGAGAGTATGTATGCCAAGCAGGAGTGAGAAATTCCACTGCTAACAGCAGTCAGACAGGGCCCTAGACTTGAGGGCATTTGGTTTTACTCTGCATAGTTCTTATTAAAATGAGAATGCATAGGATATCAAGGCAAAACTCTGGATATTACTTCATGATTGTTACGTAATTCCTTGTTATGTACGAGTTCATGACCCATTGCAACTTTTTTAAAAACAACCCAAAAAAGACCTCACTGTATTTTTTCCTTACAGTTTTCATCAGTAACCCAGAGAAAACCCTACGTGCCCAATAAGAGCACTGACACATTGCAAGCCAACCTGATGGCGTCCTCTACTGCTGTGCCTGTAGGATTTCACTATGAAACAAAATATGTAGTTCTCAGCTACCTGGGGCTTTTATCACAAGAGAAGCCACAGGAGCATCCTCCTGCTTCAACTCAAGGTAATATCTACATATTTATGCATTTACGTGTACCTATTTACATAAACTATTTTTGCAATTAGTTCCTAATTGTGTTATTCCATTAAAATAATGGGAAGAGATGCTGATGGAAACAGATGTTTTATTTAGATTGCTGTTTTATTTTGAGTTATGCCAGGGCTGATCAGTGTTTATGAAGCAAATAAGTGGTTTTGTTAGTTGTCTTCAGATTAGGAAGGATAGATATGGATTATCTTTATTGAGCAATTTTGAGAATCAGGCCATGTTTGCTTTTTTGGAGGCAAGTAGAATTAAACAGGGGTGAGGTGGTGTTTACCAGCATAAACTTGGAGTGACTACTTAAGCAATCTCATGTACTAAATAGTTTTGCCCAATTATGTTAACGCTTCTGTTGTTGTCAGTCAGTGGTAGCGTAGAGATGTGAGACTTAATCTGGCCTACACTCCATCTATTTATTCATTTATTTTTAAGGAGTCAAGGACTGCATGGAGTCAGATGTTTCTTCCAGAACTAGTTTATACATACAGGAGGTTAAGCAGAATAAAAGAAGTTTGATAGATGGTGTTTCATATTCTAGGTAGTAAGACTTCATTTATTTTGTGTTGGCAAACACTTAAACAACGTTGTTTGTCAAGATTGTTTTGGTTGCTTGTCAGTTCTTGATGATGTTTCAATTGCTACTAGTTCCTGTGATTCAGAACTTATTCTGATGAAGGCATATTTAAAAAAAAAAAAAAAAAGGAAAAAAAGACAGTCTTCAGAATATTTTTTTCTTGAGCAAGCATTTGAGAAAGTATGCTGTCGTTTACTGAAGTTATCTGTTATGAACTGAGAAATGCCTGAAAAGTGAGCATCAAAGATATGACAGAAATAATGTTATCAGTTTGGCACTATAGCATATAGTGTGTACTGGTTATATTATTTATAGTGTAAAACTAAACTTTATACGTTTAAGAAATGTCTGTTTCTTCCACTTTGACTGCATCTGCAGTCCATGAAAGAAGAGGCACCTTCGTGCCAGCATGCTGTTTCATAAAACCATTTGCTGGAGAAAGTACTCACTTTAGTAATAACATCTCATTCTGAACAGCCTATCTGGGATAAGTGGTCTATAACTGATAATGTATCAAGTAAGTACAGAGCTACATTGTGGAAGAGTCTGCTTCCTTCTGTAAGTGCAAGGTTCAGAAAGGAAAATTAGTCTTAAGGCTTTCTTTTTATAATTTGGCTCTTGTTACCTTTGAAATGTTTGAAAATTGTGAGGAAGCACTTTGACAGTTCCTTAGTACTGAAACCTCTAGGAAATATTTGAATTAAAGAGCAATAATAAAACTATAAAGACGAAGCTACAAATGCCTAAATAAAAAATTTATTATCAGTTAAGAGGACTTTTAAGCTCTTAAGTAAAGATAACAAATATACTTTTCAGATACTATTTAGATTTTTTTGCTTGTGTAACGGCAGGATATAGTTGCATTTGCAATAATATATATTACAACTATACAATTTGCAACAATATATGTTACAACTATACAATTAAAATACTCAAAAGTATTAATTGTTTCCAAATGTGCTGTAATCCCCGTTGCTCTAAACCTTCCCTTCTAAACAGGAAATTCTGTATATCCCCCCACCCTCGTTCCCCAGACCGGAAAGTGAATGCAACCTTTCCTCCCTTAGTCATCTTTTGCTGTAATTAGATCTCCCTTTCAGTGTTTTCACCACTTCATGATCAACAACTGTGGATAAAATGATTTTCCCTTACTTTTCATCTTCCATGTTGTTTCTCGTTCTGTTTTGAATGACTTGGATAGACTTCAGGCTCTTATTGAACTCCATGCCAAGACTACCCTTCTGTTTAAGGATTTATTCCATTCTTTCCAAACTCACTTTCCCTGCTACTTTTCTGCTTTGCCTGTTTCCAACATCTTTAATTTGTCCACCACTTACTTTTTATCATTTTGCCTGCTTCTTTTCTCATCGCTTGTAATTGAGCAGTCAGCTACACTCTCAGGCTCTGTGTGGTAGCAGCCATGTGTTTGCTTTGAAGTGCTGTATGCATCTTGTTTGAATATTAAGTAGCTACATGCAGTCCGTGTCTCCTTGTTGCCTAGCACGTGGCTGGTGCACAGTTGGTGAAAGCTGTACCAAAGCAGTCTGCTGCGTGCTTCTCCCCTGGGGAGAGGCAGGGAGAGAACAAGCAGCCTGTAATGGATATTACCTGCACCGCCTAATGTGCTGCTGGAAGGTAGTTGGGTATTACAGTAACAAGGGTGGTATGGGAAACCTGCTTGGAGCAAGAGATGTGAAAGCCAGTAAATGAAAATGAATCGTTGTTGTTTAGGATCCCATTGGGAAGAGAAAACTTCTGTTTTTCTTAATGAAGGCATGAGGCATAACAGTAATATGACACTACATCATTCTTGTCAGTGTGTTTTTCATGTGGTGTCATCTACCATAGAACCGAAATTTTGACTGACCCTTAATTCCTTTTTTTTTTAATGCTTTTTTGTGGCACTTTAAAACTCCAGTCACTTGTGCTTCTTTCTTTGTGGCTGATTTATGAGTTGAGAGGATTCTGGTACAGAGTACCTGTCACTTACCTTGTTTAGTTTTAGTCTGCTATTGTGCTGATAGACTTTTCATGGGAAACAAAGTAGTGATGTTTGACTGTTGGTGATTTCCAGTTTAGCTGCACAATGCTCCTCTGTTTTATGCGTGTCGTTTGTATGAAATACTGACTCTGGTACATGATACGCTCTTTTTGCGTATATTTTTTTTTAGATCCAAGTAAGTCTTTACTCTTTGTCTGATTTCTGTATCATATAATAAATTTATGGTGAGTATTCAGAAAGGCTGGCTTTACTCTTATTATGTTAATCTCTTCAATCTCCTTCCCTATTGGAGAGTAAGAGACTCCTCTAGAGGGCGGTTCAGAGCAGGATCCTAATTATAGCCACCTTGAATCACCCGTTGAGGATCTTCTCTCTTTCCATTGCATATATATTTAAAACATGGGGAAATGAGATACACCAGGTGTAGTTAGTATTTGTATACCTCTCTTGAGACTCCTCCTACAGCAGTCTCCCAGATTTTAGTGAAACTTATACAATCCAGTTAAACTACAGAATGCATCTGGATCAAAAAGCCAACAACAACATGTCTTTCCTAAGAACAGTGGTGTTATTTTATCTCTGCTAGAACTGGTAGGAGAAATCGAATGCTTTTGTCCATTCACCTGCCTTCCCCTGCTACAGGCATTTCCCTAAAACCTCTGCTTTCTTGTATTTCGTGCTAGAGAGTGCTTTTTCTGACATGTCTTTCTGTTCCAAAACACAGCTAAGAGTAAAATCTTTAAGATTTGCTGCTCAATTTTTGCAGACATGATACAGTTTACTAGAGTGGCGGTTTCCAGAGACATTTCATTTAGTAAAGAGAAATCTCAGACAAATTACATGGAGAATTACCTCACTGTATTTCCTTTGGGCTCTCTTGCTCAGTCTTGATTTTGTTGCAAGAAATGTGGCTTCAATTACAACAGCTACAAACACAGTTCAGACAAAGAAGGCTGATCCTTAAGTTAACATCTGATTACTAGTTTGAAAGTTTCATTTAGATAACCGCTGTTCAGTGCAGGGACTAAGGAGAGAACCATCTGCAGATTTCTAGGCTCTTGAAGGAAAGTGATTTATTGGACAACACAATCATTTGACATTACAGCTTTAGAGTATCCCATGGTTGATTTCAGGTAGTCTTCTGCAGCAGATTTTGGTGCCTCTGGAGGAAAATCCAGCACGCTTAACTGAGGAATAGTTTTAGAGATTACTTCTACTCTACTTTTGGCAGAATAGTGATTCTGCATAGCACCCAGTTCAGCTTCTTTAAGTTGAAGTCCGTTACCAGTAAATTCTGTTCCTTTTTGGTTGATTTTCAGACGGGTGAGTAACATAAATTGGTCAGAGAAATCTGATGTAATGTACATGATAAGATATCGTCTGTGCAAGTTCATTCAGTCTGAGGCAACAGAGGAGTCTACTCATTTAAAATGTGTAGAAGCTCTTACCTATCTATTAGGTTGCAAAGAGATGCTTTGTTATTTTTCCAGAACTGTTGTTGTATGCAGAGTTGGTCAGGATTTGTGCATTTTAGGTGATCTCAAGACTCATTGGTGGCCATCCCAAATGTAGTAACATTTTTATCTCTTTTATGTGGTTTGACTGTTACGGGTGGGGTAGCTGTTGTTGCGCAATTTTCCATCTTCAGGTAACTGTTGGAGTGGCTGTCAGAGAGTATATTACCCTTCGTAGCACCTATTGCTGGTCTGTAACAAATGAAGGCATTTTTGAAGTATCTTAAGTTTAAGTGTTTAATTTCATTCCTTAGAAACTTCACTCTTATGGCAAAACATATGTACCTAGGCTGAAAAGTCACAGTTTGAAATGCCACATGTTGTATGTGGGAGCAATCCACTCCATGGCTATGGAGGAGCTATTTCCTCAGCTCAGGCAAGAAAAGGGAGGTCTTGGGGTGGGAATTGGACAAGAAAGAGCTAGTCCTGATAGGAATGTGAATTCCCACTTAGTTAAGCCTCCTCACTGTCCACAAGAAAAATAGACTGCTAGCTGGCAATGTCTCGTCTCTTGTTGGTTCTTACTGTTTTTGAACTCTTTCAGTTTATTTAAAGCAAAGCCTTCCTACGGTTTATAAAGGGATGCTTTAAAACACCTTTTAAAATCAAGGGCTACCTCTGTGTATGGCAGTCTGGATTCTGGAGTTTGCAGGGGTAATGGAAATATTTTCCTTAAAAAGAAAAAAGTGAATACATTTATAAAGAGATTTCTTACATTTTTGTCACTTCTCAGTGACTGCAGAAATTGTGTGTTTTTTCTTGTCATTTTAAAAAGTGTGAGATATTAGAGAAATGCTGGAGCCATGCTGAAAATACGTTTTTAATTGAATGTCTACTATATAGAAGTTGATGTAGAAATATCAGGAAAAACTTGAGAATGGAGATAGTGGTACATTACAATTGCAGGCGTAAAAGAAAAAATTGGGAGCAGTCTGTGACATCAAAGGCTTTCTTGTTGAAAGACAAAAAAAAAAGGCAAACACCATTATAGTCTTTCACTGTAGCTCCTGTTGTCTCTTGTGAGATTTAGTGCAACACAAACTGTCAAATAAGGTGTGGTGGCTCTCCAAGTGATGCATGGCTTCCCATCCCTCCTCCTCGGAGGCTGAAGGTTGGGGAACAGGTCAGTCTTGAACTGGGACTGACCCGTAGGGGCCCTAGTGGCGGAGTCTTACTGAAGTACTGCATTTGTTTAGTGCTGCTAACAGTGTCTGATCGTCAGTGATCATCAAGCACAGACAGGGACTTTCAGAAGACATTTTCCCCTACTTTGCAGGTTACCTCCATATACCTGAAAAACAAAATCCTAACAAAACAAAATTGTGCAAAACAGAACATTTTTTCCATAAATAGAAAGTAGAACAAATTAACTTCTTGTAAGAATGTGTAACAAGTTTGTGTCTTTGGGTTGGGAAGAGGCTTTTCAGAGTCAGTTTAGCAAAAGCTTTTAATGGGCAAACCTGTATTTTCAGCGTAGGAAAACATTCAGCACTTGTGTATCTTACAAGTATCATTTCTGGTGCGACCATTTGCAATATTAAAGAATGAACGTATGATTTTTTTACCTACTAGAAGCTATTTTTACTGTCTTCTTCTACCTTTTTGCCAACAGACTTTGAGGATGTATAAAGGAGGAGAAAGATACTGCCCACTTAGGAACTTTGCTCTTGGAATACACTATTCTCCCAATACTGGGTGCAATTTTTGCTGCCAGGGGTCAATGTACAGGAGATGCAGCAAATTCAAGTCCGTTGATAATTAGGGGGACAAACAGTGCAAAGTCACTCATCCACGAGGGGTAGGTTTTTGATGTTTTGGCACGTCTGAATAGTCAGGTGCTATTGGAATCAGCAGCAGCTGCAAAGTTGTGGGTGTTACGAGATGGAAACCATTGACTGCAGCACTGATTATCTAAACAGCTCTTTTGTATGCTGGTAGCAATGGAATTTCTCTTCCTCCCATTTTCTGGGTGGCTTATTATCAAGTATGACAGCTTGTCATGTGTGATCATCGTCACATCAGTCCTGTGAGAACGGGAACTCTTCTGAATACCTTCACCCCTTTCATATACAGGGTGAAGTGCAGGTTAAGATCAGAGTTAGTGCTTGCGTATACATGTTGCGCTTGCTGTGAAGCTGTGGTACGGTCCTTCAAAGAGGCAGCCTTAAGGGGATTGACAAGGCGCTAGTAAGCCTCTGTTTGTTAACCAAAAAGAGGAACACTTTGCTCCCCTCTGGAATTTATGGTTCAGTGACGGACTGTTTGGGAGGGGATTTCAGAAGCTAAAGTAATTCTGCATGTGGTGACAATGATAAAATTGTGTGGTTAAGGAAAATGGAATTTGACTGATTATCTGTTGTTCCTTTAAACTGTTCAGTTAAATGTAAACATTTTACACTGACCAAGAATTTGCCTCACAAATCTCTTGTTAGAGAGAACATTGCATGTGTAAACATTAGTACACATCTGGTGGGTTGATTCTGTAGATTTTTAACTTATTTTTTAACTTATTTTTCAAATGTAGGTGACCTTGCAAGCTAGACTTTGCTGATGTGAAAACTAACAATATTGTGTGTTAACTGGTATTACTGCTTTTATGGTTTTCACACAGTGTGCCCATTATGGAGAAAAGGGAAAGGTGATACAATGCCTATAGTGAATTTAAGTGGATTTAAACAGAGACGAATCAAAGAAAACAGGTGGTTGTTCATATAGCACCAGATCATGGTTTAGTGTACAGTGGAATGGTGTCTCTACATCCAGGTAGAGCTCCAGGCAGTTGGTGTAGATGTAGAAAGGGTTAGATAAGTTGGAGGCTTGTCAGTGGTTGGGTGAGGAACAGTGGTCGTGAGCAGTATTATCGGAAATTCAGCCAGGAGGTGGTGTTTAAAGCACAGATGTGAGAGGATGTGAGGTCCCCCCGAAAGAATTCTAAGGAATGTTCAGAAGTAGGAGAGCTAAGAAACTGTGCTTTGGGTAACCAAGTCACCGATACTGCTGAAAGCAGCAGAGAGCAGGGCTAGTGAGGACTGATAATTGGCCCAAAAGTTAGGGAAGGAAATGGCCAGAAGGGGATTAGCAAAGGGAAGTTCCGTGGCCAATTTTATTGAAGTATTTAAGGAGTAAGTTGATGCAAAACTCACTGTTATATACTTGTTGATATAACAGAGTTCTATTTTACCTCTAAAGAGAACATTTTAAGGAATTGAAAGAAAGAAGAAAATTTCAGTGGTACGCTATTTACTTAGTGATACATAGTGAAAATAAGAGAGCAATTAGTGGAACAGTTTCTGTAGTGTACTTTAACAACAGTATTTAAAGACGGGCTTGAAAGCTGATGGAAGAAACCCAGGCAAACACTGTAGATGAGCAAACCTAAAGAAAAAGCATCTATTAGATGCAAGAGTTTTTAGCTGGAACTGTCCCAGTCGTCTAGCCTTTGCACCAGTACCTGTCCTAGAGAGCATTTGAGTAACTTGCCATACTGCCCTGTATTGGAAAGGTTGACATTCAGTAGGCATTACCTTAAAGATTCAAATGCTTTAAATACCTTTCCCTGTTTGGAAACAGGTCTGTATCTCTTTTTTTCTACAGTGTAATAACGAAAATGATTGAGATAATCCTGAGTAATATGGCTGAAACAATTTATTGTGCCGAGATTCTGAGAGTCAGCACACAGAAGGTGTATTTGTGATCCCAAACCAGAGCATGTGTACTTCTGGGAATAGCAGCCATTTCATATTCTTAAATGACTTGGTTAGGAAATGAGAATTGACAGCTGGCTGACAATTGTGGTGTCCTTTGTCTCTGCTGTCACTTGTGAACCCTGTCTTAAGTGGTTTAATTGTGGCCTGTAGGCTTCCCACAAACAATGAAATGATGCGCAGTTAATAGATTTCAGGACACTTGGTTGATGTAGCTACTCTGAGTACTTCTGTAGACTTTGCAGAGAGTATAAACTTTCAATATAAGCTTTTTATTTTCCTACTAAAATAAACCTTATGCCTATCTTAAGATTGGGTATTGTAAGTTCTGAAGACATCTACTTTGTTTTGAAGTAGTTTGTTAACGAGTGCATTAGTTTTAGTGCTTGCTTAAGTACCTTTTGTTTGATTTTGGTCTTAACAGCTTTAAATACAAATTCATCTTAAATTTAAGTGTTCTGACCTTTTTTTAATATTAGCATTTAAAGCACGTATTCTGTCTTTAACAGGCCTAGAATTTTGTGTTTCTGGTTTCATATAATAAAACTTCTATAATAAATGCGCTTAAGGGATCACATTTCATGTTGCTTTTTGAAATAAAATATTCACCTTGAATTCCTTTACAGTTAATATTTAAATTGCGTGTTCCATTATCTACCTTACTTGAAATACTACATTTCTTTGATTTCTTTTAGGGACTCAACAGCCTATGGCACAACATGCTTCAGAGAAAGAGGCTTTGGAGAAGATTAAAATAGAAATCGAGGAGGAGCTAAAACGTCTTGATGAAGAGATCTTGGAAGGTGCTGTTCAGATTTTCCCATTTCACTTGAGAATTTCTGTGCCATATAATAGTGGTTAATTTGTAGCAGGTGCTCTAGTTACAGATATATTTGGATGGGTTGAATATCTTCTCCCCTCCTCACCCCAGCTAGCATTTCTACCCATTGTCACATGAAGTAAAATAGTTAAATGTGATGGTGTAGAGTGGTGAAGTCTAGCCAAAGCAAGCAATTGAACTGCATTTAATAGGCTACTATAAATAATGAAATGTAAGCAGGCCTTAAAGCTGCTCCGGTTGATGACAGAAGTGGAAACATACTCAAGCAGCTAACATTCAGAGTCGTGTGGACTTTAACCATCAGATTTCTCACTTTCGCCAGTTTTATTTTTTGTGACATGCTTTGATCAATAGATGTGGCTTTTGTGGGACTGGCAGCAAGGGACAATTTGGAAATAATCTTTGCTTTGCATGTGTGTTTCGGACTGGAAATACAAAGCAGAACAACTCTAGATCTGTTTATGTTCATCCATATAGACCTTTCTGAGAAATTTTAAACAGAGAAGGGAAAGATTGTATGAACAGAATATAGTTTTTAAGTGATGCTGTAGTACTGCTGCAGACACATCCGTAAATGAGCAAATTTTACCACAGAAAAGAGTCTCTTGGTGCTCCATCAGGGTTGGCTTAAAAATTAGCTTATAATTGAGAACAGTTGCACAATCGGCTAACTTGCTGGTTAAGATATAGTTGTGAGATAAGAGCTAGAGGGGGAAATGTAGCTCAACAGCATCTCTAGTTTTTAAGTACCGCTTCCAGAATATATTTGGAAAATACTTGTTTTACTAAAATTTCTTCATAGCATACTTTGACTATGGAGTTGTGATTTCTTCCTCCATTACGTGAATTGTGTTTAACTGTTGGGATGAGAAATTTGAGATTGTTCATATGTATGTTTACTTTATTTTGTATGCTTTTTCTTTCAGCATTTACCACTACAGGATTTGACTGCCACACTTCACCAGTGTTCAGTCCTGCCAATCCAGAGAGCTCAATAGAAGATTGCCTGGCTCATTTGGGGGAGAAAGTGTCCCAGGAAATGAAAGAGCATCTGCACAAAGCATTGGAGATCTTGCTTAGCAAGTGAGTTTCCATTTCCTTTTTGTAAGGGAAGGTGTTTCCTGTTTTGCGTTGTGACTGATGCTGAAATGCTAAAGACAGGACAACATTTTGTATTGCATTTCTTTCTTTTTCAGTATCCCTTTATCTGTTTGGTTTCTTGTTTTGTGTTGTGATGTGTGAATACTTTTTTGTGCTATTCTGTTTGAACAAGTGTAAATTCTGAAAGGTTTCTAAGCTTTTATCATTGAACTTATGAGACTAATTTAAGTAGTTTGAGTTGCTGGTGAAGCTAGCAGTTGAGAGCTGCCAATTGCCATTGCCAACTAAATGAATGCTGTGCTGTGGACAAATTAGCTTGTCTTACCTAATAGTTAAGAGCAGAGCTAGAGGTTTGATTATTGTCTGACCCAAGATGAGTGGGAGAGTTTCCCTGAAGGGAAGGTAGGGTAGAATACTTTATGGCCACCATTCAGGACACACATCTGAAGCAAATGTAGCTCCCTGGGCTAACCTTGGTGTATTAGGAGCTGTCCTTCCAGTTTAAGCTTCTTGTTTAAATAGCACACAGTACTTGGCATGCTAGTGTCTCAATGTCTTCGGTAAATTTGTAAAATTGCATTGGTTGCTTGTTTTTCTGATATGAATTACTAGTCTGATTTTAGTGGAGTCACTTCTGGCTTTTATAAATGACCTCCAAAGTGTATTTGTAGAGAGCTCGAGTTGCAAAGTGCTACTTTACGGACACTTATACATGCAGTTGTGAAGACAGTATTAGCAAATAGCAATCTGAATCTGTTTTGTGGATTGGTTTAATAAATATGGCTCTAAGGAAGCTGAGAATCACTGTAAGCCTAGATATCAGCATCTAGCAAAACTTTCTGATCTCATAGATGGGGCTTAAGCATTCCATGCAGGCTTTGAAGAGGCATCTCGCCTTCTCGTGAAGGTAATACCATTTATGGCAGACTTCTGAGGGATTATGAATGTGGAAGTCATTCCTTCTGAACATCAGGAAGCACTTTTTTCTTGTCAGGTGACTGAGCAATGGAACAGGTTTCCCAGAGAGTATGTGGAGCATCTGTCCTTGGAGATACTCAAAAGCTGCCTGGGTATGGTCCTGGGCAACCTGTTATAGGAGATACAGCTTAAGCAGGGAGGTTGGACCGGATGACCTCCTGAGGTCCCTTCCAGCCTCAGCCATTCTGTGATCCTGTGATTCCTTAACTAGCTCGTCTTCTTATAGAAACTATAATGGTTGTTGACTTTGTATGATTGTTTTTATTTAAGACTGAACTCCAACCTGCATTCGATATCAAAGGTCCTGTGTAACATCTGGCCAGACTGATGGAGGCAGTTGTCTCCTCTATGAGTTATCCACAGGAAAAATAGTTTGCCAATTCACCATTTAGCTTTCAGAAATAAATACATATACTGTCTGCTTCTATATGCAGGTTTCATAGGGTCAAACAGTAAGTTCAGTGTTGCGTAAACTAAAAATTATGTAACCACAGAAAATACTATGTAGGGTACAAATTTCTTCCTAAGTGGCAAAAGATGTTCCTCCAAAAGGGATGGAAGCTTATCTGCCTTTACAAGCCAGGCATTTGTCCCATGTGACCTTAAACTTGTACTTAGTATCTTATAAAGAGAGAAGGGTTTGGAAAATACCTTACTGCACACTAAAAAAAAAAAAAAAAAACATACTGGCAACAAGTCGGAAAATCAGCAGTAAGCCTTGCAACCTCTCTGTTTTGTGTTTCTAAAGTAATAAATTCAAATAACAGTATTTAAAATTTTAAGGTCTTATACATTGTAGATAATGGGGTATTGCCCATTGCAGGTATTGGTGCATTCTAGGTTGATCTCTTTGGAGAGTTCCTGAGACGAGGCCTTTGAAAATGAAGTGGTTATGGCTGGTAGTAGCCTGATGTTCTAGGTTTTTTGTATTTTCTATAGGAAAACTTTGTCATTCTGTGTGTGTGTGTGTGTGTGTATACATGTAAATGTGGTGACATGCATGCCTTTTTATAAGGTGAAGCAGAACTGCTGTTTAATCTCTTGATAATATCCTTCCTCCAGCTGTTGTTGCTCTTCTCATCCTACTGATTCATTTGGATTTGCATTCCAAAGGAACTAATATACCAAGGGAGTTAAGAGAATGCACTTAAAATGACAAGCCCAAATTATATTTCCCCCAGCGTCCTTTAATTCTGTTCTTTCACTCATGTTTCCTACAGTAGTGTTATTTGGCACAATACTTACTTATATTGCTTATATTTGATATTTTCTCCTCTTACATGCACATAGACAAGTATCTTTGTGTTACAGTATAGCAAGTCTACTAAATTGTGACAGATTCTTAAAGTTCAATAAGCAGTTATAGTTTCTTCTGTCCAACACCAGCTACCACTTTCTCCCTTAAGCCAAAGTCTAAATTTGTTTGCTGTCATGGTCTGGCTTCAGGACAACTGCTTTTGAAAGAGTGTATTTTCTGTTGTCACTTGTCAGAAAGTCTTTATTGTTACTGACTGTAAGATATTATTAGATCTTGGAAGAAAGAATATGGAAGAGGAATTTTATCATCTGAATTCAGAGAAGTAGAGATGTGATAATTCTAAAATGAGAAGTCTTGTTGAGATGTCTACTAAAATAAAAAGTTTTTTGATCAAAAGTACTGTTTCTTGCAACTAGAAGCTTGAGCTTTAAAATAATGTTAACACTATTAAGCATACGTTGGTGGTTCGTAGTCTGTACTGTTTATAAAAATTTTACCCTGCCTTGACCTCCATCTCACAGTTGAATTTCGTAGTGATTTTTTATCTTCAAAGTCTTAGATTATAAAAACCGATGTGCAAGAGATCAGAAATATTGTCTGTATGTCAGAGAACCGACTTTTCTAATGTCCTTCAATTTGTAGACTATTAAATTCTTATAAAATTCACTTAACCAATTATTTGAAATTGTGTACCTGGGAAAAGGTGGTATCTTCCTTCCCCTGTGTGGTGATGGTGTTTTATGCCCTGAAATACGAGTCTTGTTTGCTCTTGAAAATTATTTGCTTTAATATATGTGAAAATATTTTGTTCTCTGGTAACTGAGAGTTTTATTTTATTCTTGTTCTTTTGTTTCCCTTTATAACTTTCAGTGTTGATTTAACTTCTGCAGGCCAGTGACATACCAAGAATATCGCGAGCGCACACAAGAGACAGCTGCTCATGCCAGTGGATGGAACAAGGTACCAAATAAGTGACTTTCACTTTGATATCTATTGCGTCAGTTGCTCAGAAAACATGAGGAGGGTGTGCATACCTGGTTTCAGAAGTAGTTGTCTCAAATGGTATGAAGCTTCATTGTAGAACAGCATGTAAATTTGTAAGTGACCTGTCTTGTAATAGTTTTAATGTAAAATGAGTAGAATTACTGCCCCCAAAATTAATCTTTCATTAACCATTCAAATTTGTAATCTTAATCATTCTCTGACAGGTTCAGTATGCATCAGAAAAATAATGAAATATTTGCAAATTTAATCATAAATTCAGTGTTTAAAATTTAGTCTTAAATTTAAAGTATTTTTCTCCTATTTTAATTTTTTAAAAGAAATATTTCATCTCCTTAACTAGATTTCCCTGCGTGCTTCAGAAACTGATCATCTAAGCAAGGGTGTGGGGCACTTTTAAAGCAGTTTGTTAATGTTTCTTGACAAGTTACTGCCCATGGCTATGTCAATTATAATTGGTGTTTGCTTTTGGTTTATTGTATTGTGACTCATAGTGTTTTAGCTTAAACAACCATGAAATCTGATTATCAAGAAGGTTCTTTAAGATTGTATGTTTTTCTTTTCAGTTGGTGTAAACTATAAATGGGCATAAAACTAAACATTATGGCTCAGATGGCCAGGGGGAGATGGATGGAGATCTATTCTCTACTGCATCTCCATGTGCTGTTGGTACACAGCTGTTGCAGCTATAGCACT
Organism: Cygnus atratus; assembly: GCF_013377495.2. Taxonomy (NCBI): domain Eukaryota; kingdom Metazoa; phylum Chordata; class Aves; order Anseriformes; family Anatidae; genus Cygnus; species Cygnus atratus. Next base: position 66,202,006 of record NC_066362.1, read on the forward strand.
GGGTAGATCGATCATCCATATTGAGAGTTTTATGATTCAGTTTTATTATTCCTCCATTGCTGATACATTTGTGCAACCTCTGTGATTAATGGGTTTTGGTCCCCATTAGCTTTTGAGTGAGAATATCAGTCAGATGTTGTCTTTTGCCATCATCTTTACTTACCCATAATACTCGTTGCTACAAAACTTTTAGTCCACAATCAAAACAGAACAGAAACTTTGTATAATAATACAGCATCCATTTATATTGTTTTTATGGTAGCTTGATACTTCAGGAATGTCTAGCAGTTCCTTTAATAATACTTGTTTTGAGGAGATGGAATACATTTGTGTTAGTTCCATTTCCTTTTAAATTCCTTTATCGTCTTAACCAGCATCATATTTTATAACAAAAGAGATCTAGGTATCTCTCCTCCAGCCTCAGTCTAACTTAATTTTCACTCTAAGAAGAAGCTGTTTGTAAAATAATTTTTAAAAGTGGCTATAAATAGACATACAGTGTTAGGTCTAACTAGCAGACATGCAGCAAAATGGGGCCATGCTGGCCTCAGGTTCATGAAGGATTTGTATTTAAATTGACTATCAGAAGACTTGTCTGCTCCTGCAAATCTACTGATATATAAATCTGCTGATATATTTCTGTAAGAAAAAAGGACTGTGGGAAGCAGTGAAGATGCCCATGGTGTGACTACTTTAAAAGGGGAAAGACAAACTAATAAGAATAGTAGTTTACAATGAATAAAGTGTTTTCCTTGCTAAATATACTTAGTAATTAAATTTGTTAAATGTACTTTATAATGAAAAACCCAAGAGAAAGCAAGAAATACAATACTCCATAGATAGCTCTTTAACAGGTTAGTTTCTTGACACTCTCAGATTTTCCATAAAGATGTCTCTTACTGAATTTGGTTTTGTCAGTTTGCTAAGAATGATGAAGGAAGACTTTCCATCCCTCTGAGAAGTATTGCTGAATTGAAGCTTAGGTCCTATGATGACTAACTGTGTAAGTTAAGAAAACATACAACAAGCTGAGCTAGCTAAGCAGAATAGTAAATCGCTCCCTGTTATATGCTTTGGCCATCACACATCCTTAATTGCTTGGGTGGAGCAGAAATTGAGAAGAGACAGCAATTGTCAGATATGAAGGGTTAAAAATGTAGAAGTGCTTTCCCACAGACAGACTTTTGGCCGGTACATCTGTGATCAAGGCTTGTGGTTTGATCCAGACTAGAAGAAATAAAATTACTAAATCTAATAGATTAAATATATATTTTAGTTTCAGGTAAGCTGCATCTCTTGTGCTCAGTAGTGGCACCTCATGCAGCAAGATGTTCTTACTTTTAGTATCCTATAAACTAATATATAAGATCTCACCTCAAATTTCTGAGTCCTTGCTGTAGAAGGGAAAGTTCCATGGTCCCTTTCAGCAACCTGGACATTGGTGAGGAGCCCAAGTCAGAATGAACTGTTTTTCTACTCTGATTTCACATTTGACAAGTTATCAGATCCATATTGTGTGTGTGTGTGTATGTGTATATAGGTATCTATTATCATATATGTGTATATATAAAAGCTCCACCTATTTAATATATTGAATGACGTGAGCTCAGAGAGTGTCACTGATCCCCTAATGGTGCAGTACTTCTGTGGCACAAAGCAGACTCAAAGCAGTCTTTGTAAATCTTGCTTGAAGTTAGGTGTATATGAGACACAGGTAAGCATACAATTCTGGGTAAGTATTGGATTAAAATAGTGAAGTTAGCTGGTTGCAAGTTAATATGGACAAGGGCTTGATCTATCTGTTTTACAATTGGCAAGGTGTCAATTTTTTAGTCACACCAGTTTTCACAGAACCTGTTCATTATGCAAGCATAAGCAGAAAGAAGACACTTCTAAATGTAGCTGGTATTTTTTCCATTTAAAAATGTGGACCTTTTCTAGAGTGCAGTGGTATGCTTGAACTGCTGAAGAGATATGATTAACTTACGAGGGATGGAATGTAAAAGAATGTTTTCTGTCACTCAAACGTCAACGTTCATGTGAATAAGAAAGTATTGCCAGGTAAACAAATGCATAGGAACATCAGTTCTTCCACTAACATCCCACAGAAGCAAAGTTTACCTGTAGATATTTGAAGTGTTGGTTCTCAGTAAATTACAGGAGAAAAAAATATTTCATGTATTTCTCAGAAATTGTGATGTGAGAATAATAGATATGATGGATTCTGTAAAGAAAAGGATAAGGCTCTGTTTAAAACAAACCAAATTAAAAACTGCTAAAAACAAGCTTAAACAGGATCTTATTTTTGTAATGAATATATTTGAAAATCTGGTAACAAAATACTTCACTGTTTTTTATGCTTTGCTTGAAATTGAAAATTATGTAAATACTCCAAAAGTACATAATCCCACTATTGTACATCAGATAAAAGGATAAAAAATACCGATACTGAGAGCCAACTGAACTGGTAGGTAGGTTAGCAGTTATCTTAGTGTCCCATTTTTACTGATTAATGGGAGCTAAAGGGCAATAAAACAAAAATGTAAGAACTAATCATGTAAAGAAATAGGTGAATTTTTTTTTGTGTTGGAGTAGTAAAAAGTTACACAGAAATGGCAATTACTTTCAATATAACTTCAAAATAAAAAAAACTTCAAGGTCTCTCTTCAAAATTGTAATATTGTAGTGTGGGATTGCAATAGTATAACTGGCAGAAATCTTTCATATACACAATTAGAAATCTTCTGATCATAAAATATTTTAATTATTCCTTAGAAGTTTTCTCCCATGAACTATTTTCTGGCATGCTCTGCTTGATACTGTATTTGTTTTCTTCGGTCAAAGTAAAAAGGGTCCCTCTTACTCCTTTCTATGCGCAATGGTGGAGTGAATTGCAGTTGCTTTGAGTTTTTAAGGCTGTATTTTTACTTATGTCTAGTTTAAATCTTATCACCATTCTTGTAGTTACACTTAAGTACAAAAAGTTGTTGTTAGCCTTAATGGAAGTACTGTGAACTTGTTTTCTTTCTTGAATTTGGGATAGTTTTGTGCAAACCTGGTCCTGCTCCTACTGATCTCAAAGGTAGAAGTCTGTAATTTCAGTGGGAAAGAAAAACCAGGCTGTTTGTTGGTCTGCATGGAACTGAATGTCAGCATCTGAATTAGGCCTTAAGAGTAAGGGACCAGCAAGACATGCTAAATTTGGGAGGAGTAGATGGATTAGATGTTTAAATTGGCAAAGGAAGAAGGCAATAATTTGAACTCCATTTCTTAAGCAGCTTCTTTTTTGCCTTTGTTTCTTCTCCCTTGATCTTAAAGTAAATGTCAAATATGAGATTGAAATGTTCACCTTGTAGAATTATGTGGGTGTGTTCAAAGCCTTTGAAAGATACCTAGTCTTGACAGATTTTTTTTTTCTTTAATCCAAAAAGACTGCAATTTCCTCTGACACTTATCTCACCTTGACCTGTTCCTTATGCCTGTGCATGTAACTGAGTTTGCATCTTTTCTGCCTCTGGGTTGCAATTAATTACAAGAAACTCAAACTCAAAAAACCACAAGGCTTTTAAAATTCAAGCACCATCTCATTTCTAGTTAAGTGAATGAAGTGTTTACTGTTCTTCCCAGAATAGTAATATAATCTGTTTTTCATAGTATTGGACTCTGTTTTTAATCAACTAGAACATTTTAAATTTATCAGACTGCAGGCATTTTTAAGACCCTGTCTGTTCTTAGCGGTCCATCTGAGTCTGACTTCACCATGGATTTAGTACTAATTGCAAACTCAGACTGCTTTTCCTATGCTTCTTCCTCTAGCTGTGCTTCCTAAGGTGTGATTTTTGGGAATAGTAAGAGGGTATTTACAGAAAAGAAGATCAGGCTAAAGGAGGAGAAGACTGGGAAAGAAAGGAGGCATTTAGAGTTCAAACTGTGCAGTAGTATTAACCTGTATCTACCTTGTGTGGGCAGGAAACAGTGGTCTGATTTGCACAGTGTTCTAATGACCTTCAGCCTCTACAGAGAATAGAAGTGCAATGCAGTTGTCACAAAGTAGATGCAGTAAAATTGATATTTATTTTTCTCTTGTGTTATAATAGTGTTTTTTTCAGATGCTAATGATTTCAATTCATACCAGTTTTTTCTGAACTTGGCAAAGTACTGCATATAAACATTGCCCAGAGGGCCACTTGCTTGCTCTAGGAGAATAAATTTAGAGTTTAAAAGTTCAACTGCATGTTGTTTAGGCAAACAAAACCATAATTTCAGAAGGAAGTGTCTAGAACTATGTTATATAAAGGAGGTGAGTTCACAGATTACTGCATTTTCCAGAGCAATTCACATTTGGGTTAAGGCTGAACATTCAGTTAAAAGAGTTGGAAGGAGAAATAGGAGTAAGAACAGAGGCAGGAAATCCTGTATGTGGTAAATTTGGCGCAGGAGAGAGAGTTTAAACAGAGAGAGGGGTACGTGTTTATCACTTTAACCATGCCTGTAATGTTATGCTGCTGTGGGGAGTTCATAGAATAATAGAATATATAGAGTTGGAAGGGACCCACAAGGATCATGAAGTCTAACTCCTGACCCCCACACAAGACCACTCAAAAACCAGACCCTATGTCTGAGAGTGTTGTCCAAATGCTTCTTGAGCTCTGGCAGGCTCAGTGCCGTGACTACTGCCCTGGGGAGCCTGTCCCAGTGCCTGACCACCCTCTGGGTGCAGAACCTTTCCCTAACCCCCAGCCTGACCCTCCCCTGTCCCAGCCCCATGCCATTCCCTGGGGTCCTGTCGCTGTCCCCAGAGAGCAGAGCTCAGCACCTGCCCCTCTGCTCCCCTCGTGAGGGAGCTGCAGGCCGCCATGAGGCCTCCCCTCAGCCTGCTCTGGGCTGAACAAACCAAGGGACCTCAGCCACTCCTCATACATCTTGCCCTCCAGACTCTCACCACCTCTGTAGCCCTTCTTTGGACACTCTCTAATAGTTTGCCTTTCTTATATTGTGGTGCCCCAGACTATAAATTGTACTCGAGGTGAGGCTGCCCCAGAGCAGAGCAGGACAATCCCTTCCCTCAACCGGCTAGCAATGATGTGCCTGATGCACCCCAGGATGCGGTTGGCCCTTTTGGCTGCCATAGCACACTGCTGACGTGTGTTCAAGTTGCTGTCAGCCAGAACCCCCAGATCCCTTTCTGTGGGGCTGCTCTCCAGCCTCTCATCCCCAAGTTCGTATCGTATGGATGCAGGATTACTCCATCCCAGGTGCAGAATCCAGTGGTTGCTCTTGATAAAATTGCACAGGGTTGGTGATTGCCCAGTACTCTAATCTATCAAGATCTCTCTGCAAGGCCTCTCTACCCTCAAGGAATTCAACAGCTCCTCCTAATTTAGTATCATCTGCAAACTTAATGTGTATTTTAGTCCTGTGTCCAATTCACTTATAAAACACAAAAGAGAATTAATCCTAAAATTGAGCCCTGCAGAACCCCACTAGTGATTGCCGACCAGCCTGTTGTAACCCCATTTATTATAACCCATTAAGCCCAAGTTGTTTGCTTCTGTCCTGTCTAAAAGCAGGGTGTGAACTTCTAAAACACAGTGCATCTATTAAAGATTGTAAACGAGTTTGCTGTTTGAATATATTTTTGATGCATATCCCTTCAAATTACTTTTAATGTTGCATTTTGTCACTTCTGGGGTAGTAAGTTCTGGACCCGTTGTGCTTCTTTACCTGTATCTCATGTTGGGGAAACACGGGGCTCAAGAAATGACTGCAGTTCTCTTCTATGAAACTCCGAAGTTACATTGTGGTGTTTTGCTTGTCACATTTCCTACTGTTTTGTATTGTATTTCTGCCTCTTTTTTATAAAAACAGTGTATAGTCTCTGATAACTCTGAACTTGTAGATTCAGACCTTTTCCATAGACCTCATGAGTTCTTCGTTTTACCTACACAATAGTATTGATAAGGCTTTCTGTATTTACTCATAATTTTTGGTTTTTTTTTTTAAGGTCTTGGTACCCCTGGTTCTGCTACAGCAATTCCTTATGGAGTTAACCAGAAGAGGCCAGGAACCACTGAGTGCACTTGTGAACTTTGGGGTGACATATCTAGAAGACTATTCTGCAGACTATATCATTCAACAAGGAGGATGGGTAAGAAGACAAAGTTTAATTTCCATATTTTGTTCAAAGCTTATTTCTAAGTGTAATACTGGTCTTAATAGTAGAAAAGCTATTTCTATGTAAAGCAGAAAGCTAAGAGGAATTGCTAGTACTAAGCCTGTGGGAGAAGGGATGCCTCAGAAAAGGGAGAAAAGAATCAGGAGGTCAGGACCATATACTTGGAAAGAGATGCTGGGCAATAATGTATTTTACCTCTCCACCCCAAGGCATAATTGACTTTTACCTGTTTGTTATTGATGTTGGTATTGAAGACCTATGTGATTGGACCCCACAGTTTCCCCAGCTGGTCTGTTCCAGTTCTTTGCATGTCTCATGTGTTGGACTGTTGTTGAAATAGAAGTCCTCTGAAGTAAAATAACTAATTTTCATATACTTTGTGTATGCTAATGGTTGAGCTTTTGTTTGAATGCTCTTTCCTGTTAATATACATATAGAATTACATGTACATGCAAAGACTCGTAGTAAAAGAGATACAGTGTCTGAGAGGGTCGTCTTTTTAATCTTGTCTTCATGCTACAGTGACTGCTGGAAATGTTATTTTTTCTTCTCTTAAATTTCAAAGGGTTTTTAGCAGATAAGTAATTGGGGAGCACGTAGTACAGAAATGTCAGTAGGTACTAATTTATTATTATTTGTTATTAAATAGTTAATGCATATTGGTTTTTATATAGGAAAAAGCAAAATTGGTTTGTGCTGCATTTCCTTATGGAAATCTTAAATTCATGATAACCAATATTCCTGAGTCATGGCATACTGAGCAAGATATATCAAAAATGTATCAGTTAACTCACAGGTGATGAGTTGGGTCTTGAAGGCAGAGCTCTGGTAAAGGATGCTGATCTTTAGATTACTGTGTTTGGGAAGAATACCAGATTTGAATGGGATTAATCTGGGATTAGGGAAATGCAAGTTGATTTATTGTAAAAAGAAAAGCTATTCAGTAAAACCTAGTGATTAGAAAGTGTTAGTAGGAAAAATCTCATTCAAAGGAATTCTCGGATTTCAGGATGTTACCTGAAATTTTCTTTAGCAGTAGTTCCAGAATTTCTGTATTTCTGCACCTACCTAAATCCTTTCACTTCCTGGCAATTGTGGATAATGGTTTTCAAAACCTCGGGGCGGGGGTGTGTGTGTTGTGTTTAATGGACAGAAACACTGAACAGCATGCATCCAAATGACCTTAGGTCACTTGATAAATACATTTCCATTTCAAAGCCTTTTCATCACAGGGAAGGCCCTTACTTACAACTTTAAGAGGGATAGATGTCAGAGTTATTTTTCTTTTTTTTTAAACCTCAGAAGAGGCTGTGGTCTGTTTTCTAGCCCCTATTTGAGGCCTGCTATAAACATACTTAATACAGCGCAAAGCCTCTGAAAACAAGCAGCTTTTCAGAATGGCCTCCAAGGGAGGGGGTGTGCTTTGTTTGTGTGACTGTGCATGTATGTACAGGTCTGGGTAGCCAGTGTTTAATGGGCTACGAACTTGTCTGTATACATCCACTCAGGCATAAAATCAGACTGACATAAGCGGTACAGCAAACAAGCCAGAGCTATTTTTGAAACAGCAGAAGAGGCGAGGAAAGAGGCAAGGTGACAAAAATCCTTTCCAACTGAGTTAGCATAGCTGCGCTAACCCTTTGTGAGTTGCTGTGGGGCTGGGGTTGGGGGACCTGCTTTGCTTGTGGTTTTACTGGGAATGGTATTCTGGGGACGGCAATGCTGAGAGCAGGGAGTGGAAGATACTCATATTTTTTAGAAGGATTTGGGAGAGCCACATGGCAGGCTTTTAGCTATCATGCAAGTGTTTTGCATTTTTTTAAGATAAGCATCTGCCACAGGAGTGCTGTGTGCCAGATCAAGTTATCAGTAATGCTTTGTTAGAGCCACGGGTGATCTATAAACTTAAGAGTCTCCATGAATTACACTGCTAGGACACTAAGAGGTTGGGTTTTTGTTATTCCAGAGTGGTGTGCAGATAAGTTTTTCCTGCAGCTGGCAAGAGCTCTTTATTTAAAACTGAAAAGGTATCGGAACAGCATGTCTGGTGTTCTGTGGATCAGCAGAAGAGGAGAGCTTTACAGGAGCCTGGTTTTCAGTGCTAAACCTGAATAAAATCTGTAGTCTTTAAGGTTCTGTCTATTCCCTTGGCACTGTATAATTTGGGATCCTCCTTGGTGTTTGGATTGAAGCCTACCTTTGCCAGAAGAAAAGTAGTCAGTTGGAGGAGCAGGGGCTAGATGAGCCCTTCCTCTATACAAACTGCTGTTCTGTGGAGTCAAAACTGTATGGTGTTGCATCATGCAGTGGGACCATTTGCTGCATAAAGCTGTGCTGTCACTGTACAGCTTGTAGAGCTCTGGAGATTCTGCCAGTCTACAAGGTTTCAAACTATTTTGTGGGCTTGGGCGTCTTGTAGGTCTGGGGAAGCATCTGATAGAGGACAGTAGACAACAATTATTAGAAGCAAAATTGCCAGCTCAAGGGAATAAATGTTGAGAAATTGGATAGTGAGGCAATGTATTTTAGGAAATCAGCAGGCTTGTGAGGAATGGGGAATTTGGGATACTAAACTAAAGGTAGCACCTCTAAGGTGCGAAGTAACTTTTGGATTTTTTTCTGTTCTGTCGAGATGTGGTGATGAGATGAGTTGAACAATGAATGTTCCCCTCCCATTCTTCCTTCAGGCTCTAAAATTTTAATTCTGTTAGCTTTTAATGGTAGAGTGGGACTGGGTTGTAATGATTGGTTGGTAGGAGAATCGCTGTCATATTTGTGCATGTGAAAGTGTATATCATATTCTGATGCTATCAAAATGTGTGTTGATCCCTTTCCTTTTAGTCTGCTGTACTGCTTTAGGGTAAAAGTCTTCTGAAGAGGGATGTCTGCCTTCAGCGCGTTGCATGCTGTGTTTGGATGCAGCTGTCATGGAAATGTCTGTGTATGAAGAGTTGAAATAACTATTCCATCTTGTTTACAATCTCATAGGTTTGCAAGTAGCTGCAAGCTGAGTTTGGAAGACTTTAGGAAAGCAAGGTAATCTTGCTTTCTTCTGGATGGTCTCCCTTTTTCACTAATTGCAGTGACAGGTTTTGCTGCAGCTCTTACGTTTACTCTGCTTGATTTTAAATTTTAGTATGATCTCTCATTGGAGCAAAAAGCATGTCTGGTGTTTCAAGTGCTCTGAATAGCTACATGTGAGAATACACATTTCTTCCTTCTGATTCTGTTCTGAACCCCAGTGGTCACGCTAGGATCTTGTTTCTGTATTGTTTTGAAGCATCACAAGCCCGTTCCCAGTTTGATTTGGCAGTAATTTCATTGTACTTCCCAAAGGCAATGTTAGGGCTCAACAAACTGACGTGCGGTGTACACGCTCTCCCCTCCCCTCTCCTCCTGTCTCCTCCCTTCCCCTCCTCTTACCTCCCCTCCCTTTTCCCTCTGTCTGACTTCTCCAGGGCTGAATGTTGCTGCATCAGAAGCAATTCTTGATCTCCTGGAGAAGTGCACAGTAAGGCCAGTCAGTTGGTAAGGATTTTTTCCTCTTCCTTTCCCATCCCTCCTCCTAAGTAATTTATTTCTTCTCAAGCTCTGCATATTCTGATTTCAGTGGTTAGACTTCATCTGTCTGGGGATGTCTGTAAAAGGGAAAAAGTATAAGATTACTTGGAAGCTAGGTGATGTTTCTTTTTTTCTCAGATTCACTCTCATGTTACAAGCCCATCTGCCTTTCATATCGTTGAAAGGGGTGAAATAAATGTATGCAGTTGGTGTTTATCAGGAATCAGTAACCTTTCTTCTCTCAGTAGGAGGCTTGTGTTTGTATTTATGACCCATAGCTGAAATCGACTCTGCCTTCCCAGGGTTCATGTCTTAGGATGTTCAGACCTGGATTTGAATTTAACTAGTCATTTGCCTGTGTTGAAGAGGATAAAGTAAATTTCCTGGAAGCATGCATAATGTTTACAGTTTATCTCAGCTTCAGAAGGGCTGTTCTTTATCTCCAGTGTTTTGGTTTGGGCTTTTCTGCTCTTTGACATTTTCTTTGCTGCTGTTTATTGAATAATGTACGTACTAGAGTCTGTTAACAATCTGGAGAGAAAGGATAAAGAGGCACTTGTCATCCCGTGCAAGCAAGGCAGTCAGTATGCGCAACTGGAGATCAAAATCTTCTGCAGCAGTCCAGGTGTCTGCCTCAAGAATGACAATGCAAAAATAGACAGACTTGCTACACTGGAGGAAAGATAAGTAAGTTTAATACGGTAGCGGTGCAAGAAAGGGGAACCTAATTAAAGAAGTTCTATAAAGGAGTATAATTATTTTGAAAGGAAAACTCTGTATTTGTGTCATGAAAAATGGCAATGAAATATCCACTTTTTTGTGTATGTAAGTTCTTTAGTACAGTAATAGATTTTTTTTTTTTTAGGCACTGTGGCTGAAGGAAAAGGAACTTAAACGGTGAATGACTGAGCAACTAGATCTTTCATTTGTCCTTCAACAAGTTCAGATCGGTCTTTCTAACGAAATGGTCTTTAAATTAATGAATTTACTTCAATTTTCACTGCTACAGCTAAAACCTAATAGGGTATTGCTTTGGAATTGCCACTCTGCAGGTAGCAGAGGTTATGCCGGAGGACAGGGGAATCAATAGGATAATTTCTGAAGAGTGTTCTAGTCAAACAGGCGTCGAAGGGGTAGGAGCAATGGCTGTAACATCAGCGTGATATGATTTGGTTCAGATGAACAATGCGTTCTTTTTTTTCCATTCTTGTATTTTGATAGAAAGTTTTAAGTCAGACAGTCCTATTTGTGAATTCTTCTCTGTTTTTCTTGGCTCCACCTATCTTGAGTTTCATAAAGATGAATGCAACAGTGAGTGACTGGGGGATTTTTATTATTTTGGAACTATTTTGGATCTGGGTGTTGTGAGCTGCCCTTCTGTAATAATCTGTTCCTCTGAAGGACGAGCACGGTAATGCTGTTAAGTCTGAATTCAGAAAGGATCTGAAGAGACATAGCACAGCTATGAATGCAGAGAGAGGATGGAGTCTGTCGCCCGAGTTCTTGGCTCGGGTGGGGATGAAGCTGCACCAACTCCGCAGGCACAGCCCTTCCTGCTCAGCCCTCGGCATGGATGGCACTTCAGTGGTTCACCAGTGTACGGCTACACCTCTGTTACAGCAGAAATCATATGACAAGTGTACTCCCAGCTCTGGGGAAATGTGTTACTGCAGGAAACTTGTGTATTTCCTTAGAGGGAGATCTTTTGGGATTCCTGGATGCAGGCCAGTTCATAATTCATTGCCTCCTGTTTTTCAGACACTAGATTTTAAGCACAAAAGTGTTTAATGGGTTCCTAGTACTTTTTTCATTGCTGTGACGAGGAAAGAAATGACTGAGCCTCATTTGTCTTAGACAGATTATGTTACAAGGTAAAGTTGAGTACTCTAGCCTAAGAAACTTCTGGCTGTGTTGTGTTTTGAATTTCTTATCATTGTAAATATTGCTATTCTGGAATGTTCCACTTTCTGTCAGCGTTTCTTCCTGTATTTCAAGGTGTTTCCTTGGGGATTTACATGGAACCACAGAAAGGTTTGGGTTGGAAGAGACCTTAAAGACCATCTGGTTCCACACCCTTACCATGGGCAGGGACATCTCCCACCAGCCCAGGTTGCCCAAAGTCCCATCCAGCCTGGCCTTGAGCACCTCCAGGGATGGGGCAGCCACAGCTTCTCTCCCTGACCAGGAGTCCCTCCCCAGCTTTCCTGCAGGCCCCTTTAGGCACTGGAAGGCCGCTGTAAGGTGTCCCTGGAGCCGTCTCATCTCCAGGCTGAACAGCCCCAGCTCCCTCAGCCTGTCTCCACAGGAGAGGTGCTCCAGCCCTCTGATCAGCCCCGTGGCCTCCTCTGGGCCCACTCCCACAGGTCCATGTCCTTCTGGTGCTGGGGGCCCCAGAGCTGAACGCAGGGCTCCAGGTGGGGCCTCACAGAGCAGAGCAGAGGGGCAGAATCCCCTCCCTTGCACTGCTGCCCACGCTGCTTTGATGCAGCCCAGGGTACGGTCAGCTTTCTGGGCTGCAAGCGTACATTGACGGCTCATGGTGAGCTTTTCATACACCAGGACCCGCAAGTCCTTCTCCTCAGGGCTGCTCTCAGTCCATTTGATGTGAGTCTGTTCAGTTGCAGGAGAAAAAAGTTTCAGGCAGCATATATTTACTTTTTTTTTTTTTGCTGGAAGGTGGCACTCCTCTCTGACCGGTGTACAGAAGTTTTGCCTTTTCTAGACAAAATCAAGATCTGGGGTGTATGGCTGGCTCATTTGGCTGTATAGCTTTTTTGTGTCTGTGTCATTAGATATTAATTTTGAATGAGTTGCCTATTCAAATCATTCCTTGTGTGAACAGTTAGCTGTTACCTGCCTGCTTAAACTTCTGTAAGAACTGAACCAGAGACCAGTCACACTTTTCAGAACACTTAAATATAAATAAATGAAAAACACCACCCACCTTCTGTTTTTGGAAGACTTTTATTATAACCTCATATGTTTTTAGAGCAAACCTTAACATCTAGATAACTCTTACTCATAGAGTTCATTTAGCATCATATAACAGGTTGTTCTGGAGATGTGTTAGGAGAGAAACAGAGGATGTGTTCAGTTGGAAGCAGGGAGATGCACTTCCTTGTCTACTAGCTTGACTTTTGAGGAGCTCAACTCAGCAAGCTAATTGCAGAGATAATCTGTAAACCCAGATATCAACATGTTTTTGTTAGAGATGTAACACTACGTTTGTAGGAAAAAAAAGTTGTATTTTGAGGCATTCAGAATTTTAATTTGAATACCTATTTCTATCAGAAGCAGCTTCACATATGTCCAAATGTAATTTTTATTCTATTGAATATTTTTGTTCCATTATGTATAGTTAAAGATTTTGTTCTATAGCAAAAATAACTTCTTTAGTTAGTAAGTCAGCTTGTCTGTATGAAATTAATAACAGACCTATTAGAAAACTTTGTAAAATAGTATAGTTGTCACGAGCGTCAGTTTCCAAATCTTAATTTTTTTTATATTTTTGCTTTTCATTGTCTTTAAGTCATGGTTGAAACTTGACAACTGTTGTTAAGTAGCAATCTCTGACTATATGTTAAAGGTTGGTAATGTTTTGAATTCCCTGCTGAGATTGATTTTCAAAGTTCAGGTTACTGATGCTAGTAGGGCTATGGCTGAATCCAAACTGATAGGTTCTGCCTAGAGAAGGAGGTCTTAGATCATTGCTTTGTTACTGGTTTACAGTTGACTAGTGTAGCTCGGCCTGTAGCATAATGGCCATGGCCTGTCCTGAGGAATAGTCTAGCATGTTTATTGAAGGTGCTTTCTGTCACTTGTAGAAGTCCTGTGGAAAAGTTCTACAACCAGTAGGTTGAAGACAGTGATTGACTTCTGGAGCTTGTTTTTTCTATCTGCAGATGCCACCTCAACAGAATTAAGTTGACCTTCTCCTCAAGACAGCCGCATGTGCTGTGGACCATCCTTGTGTTCTGGCTAAGAAGGGAACTATCTGTTTCTCCTTCCTCTTGTCATGACTTGTGCCAACTCTTCCCTCAAGTGGCAGTGGTTGGAGTCAGAAGTGGCAGTGTGGTGCAGTGAAGGACTTATTCTTGCTTTTGTGGGCAAACGTGATGTAGTTCTGTAAGAATAATGGGTATTCTGTAAGAATAAGAAAAGCACTCCAAGTTTGCAAATGTCCCGTCCCAAATTTGAAAACTCAACTCTGATTTTTCTGGTCTAGAGCAGTAGACTATCTATTTACAATAAATAAAGCAAATAAAAAAATACATACATTCCTTAGTTACCATTAAATCTAAAGAGTATGGCTTATATAAGACCTCGGGTTACTAAAAATCCTCCCAAATGTTCCATCCTGTCCTGAATTAATCTGTCTGTGGAAGCTTTGCTTCTGGGTCACATCTGTAGATAAATCAAGAGAGTTGTTCTAAATGTCGTTCATTTTTTATTGCAGCTGCTTTAAAAGAAAAACAAAACAAAATAAAACCTCAACCAAATCAGCAGGAAAGCACAGCTTTGTCCTCTTGACTTTCTGAATTAACTCTTAATTCAGCTCAAGAAAAGTCATCTATTTTAAATAATGCCTATTACTGTTTGGCTTTTCAATTAAAACTTCATATGCTTTCAATGGTAAACATGGCAAAATTATGCATTGACACTCATTATGTAAGCTTTCCCCCTGGTTTTCAACCTTGGACAGTCTGTTTCTTTAAGCTTGTAGAGTTCTGTCCCTGAGGCACTGAAGTGGAAGTTAAATTGTCTGTGAAGACTTGCTACCGAAAGGCTCACCTGGGCTTTATAAGGGCCTGGTTTATAGGGGAGTCAGTGACAGATAACTCTTTTGAGGTCAGTCCAGTCTGTACAGTGTGGGAAAGGAACAATGCTTGACCCTCTTGGGCCCTCCACTCTGCTGAAGGTAGGATGGGTGTGTAGCATTTGGTTTGCACATGCATTAATTTGAAATGCTGAAAATTGCCCGTATTTCCCATATACCTTCCCTTCGTTCCCTTACCCTCTCCAGAAGAGTTTATCGTGTTGCCCTCAACGCATGCCAAGATCTTACCTGTATTTTGTAAGAAGTACCTCTCCAGTGATAGTGCTCCAGGAAACCGCATCACATTTGGAAACTGCCCTGATGTGTGGGAATAATTAGAATAACTAATGCCTGATCCTTGTGTATCAGTGTTGACTCCCCTGGCATCATATCATGCTGAGCTAAGATACTTTGCTGGGTCTGGGAAGCTACTGGTCCACATAGTAGCTGTGGTGGTGCTTTGTCTATATCATTTGTTCATTTTATCTTTATCAACCCATCTGTGGGTTCCAAAGAACATCTTTGATCTTGTTTTCTTTTCTTTCTCATCAAAGAACAACTCTGATTTTCCTCATGAGAGGAAGGGGAGTTGAGTGGTGGATCAGGAACAGCAGAAGCAAGGGTGTGGTGGTTTTACTCAGGTGGGCAGCTGAGCTCTACCACAGCTGCCCTCTTACTCCCCTTCCTCAAAGGGGAAGGGGAGAAGATACATTAAGGGATCGAAGATTGAGATAAGGGCAGGGAGATCACTCGACATTATTGTCACAGGCAAAACAGACTCAGCATAGGGAGATTAGTAAAATTTATTGCCTATTACTAACAAGCTAGACAAGTGAGGAACAAAGGAAAAACTAATAACACCTTTCCCCCATCCACCCTCTTCCATCTCCTCCCCCTGAGCAGTGCAGGGGAGTGGGGGAATGGGGGTTGTGGTCAGTCTAGCGCTTTGTCTCTGCTGCTCCTTCTTGGTCACACTCTGCCCCTGCTCCATGTGGGGTCCCTCCCACGGGCTGCAGCTCCGGCCTGGGGCGTGCTCCTGCGGGGGCTCTCCATGGGCCGCAGCCTCCTCCAGGCCACATCCACCTGCTCCATGTGGGCTCCTCCACGGGTTGCAGCGTGGAGATCTGCTCCGTGTGGGACCCATGGGCTGCAGGGGGACAGCCTGCTCCACCAGGGGCCTCTCCACAGGCCACAGGGGAACTGCTGCTGCGTGCCTGGAGCACCTCCTGCCCTCCTGCTGCACTCACCTTGGGGGCTGCAGGGCTGGTTCTCACTCCTCACTCTCCCAGCTGCTGTTGTGCAGCATATTTTTTTCCCCTTTCTTAAATCTGCTCTCCCAGAGGTGCAAACAACATCACTTATTGGCTTGGCTCTGGCCAGCAGCAGGACCCTTTGGAGACAACTGAAACTGGCCCTAATCTACCATGGGGCAGCTGCTGGGCCCTGCTCACAGAGGCCACCCCTATAGCCCCCCACTACCACAACCTTGCCATGTAAACCCACTCCAAGGGGTTAGAGGAACATGTACTGAGGAACATTAGAACAGCTTAAATTTCACCTTAGTCTTTGTAGTGCCTGTGGACTACAGGCGGCTCCCTCATCTCTGCTGTGGGCTGCTGAGTCACTGCTCAAAGGCACTTGACTTTCCGCCATCATCTAGACAGAGACTTCAGGGGAACTTGGCCCTCCGAATACAGGCCTAGTTAGTGTTTTTTTTTTAGTTTGCTGTTGAAAAGAAGTTTGTCACAACCACTCAGCTCACAATTCTGTAGGAGAGTGTGGTTTCAGAATGTTTATCTGTGCTTCATATTTGACCAGTCATAATAATGTCTGTGCCCTTCCAGCAGTATGTTAAGAGCTGTTACCAATCGTGTGGGGTTTCTTCCCCATTCTTTTTGCTAGCATCAGATTACAAATGCAGTCTGTTTGTCATGTTGTGCTGAGGGCAGGCCAGGAAAGAATCATTGACTCTGATTTGATTTGTTGAAGAGTAGTGCTGAGGGGAGAGGAGGGGAACATCAGAGGTTCATGAGACTGCAGGTTTTACTCTTAGTTATTTTGTTGTTTAATTGTGGTGGTTCTGAGTCTGTATCACCTGTGGAAATAAAAAAAAAAATGCCATTATCACAGGTGTTTGTTAGCAGCTTGCATTACAGTGAGAATATTTCTTTCTTAATCAACATCCAGAGAAAATCTGGATGATCAGAAGAGCAAGTGTACGATCTCAGAGTGTATCCAGGCAGCAAGCTGCCTTTCCACACTCAGCGCAAGGCGGCATGCAAGAAGCTAACCACAGTGCCACTGCTCCTGAGCACCTGGTGGATCAGGACCGGATGGTGCTGTGCGGGTTTCTGTCCTTGCACACTGCAGGGCAGCTTTCGCCTGCAGCGTTCAGTCTCTGCAGATACAGTAGCCTCTGCATTTACTTCTTGGATCTTCTCTTTCGTTGTCCTTACTGTACGATGCCTGTTGCATCTTCCTAGGTCACAGAGCTCCATTTTGTTTTAATGGTGTGTGGTGCATTTGAAAAAAGTATTTTTTTGTAGTGAAGCATGACTTTCAAGAGGGTATTGAAGTGACCAGTATCCATATCCAAGCAATTTAAGAGATTTTATGAAGAGAAGTTCCTTTCAAAGTATTATGCAAGATTATTCTTCTAGTGCGTAAATATCTTCCAAATATCTTCCAAAGCTCAATGGGCTGAGGATATTCAGATCCTGCCCCTGACAAAACATGTTATGAAATCTTTATGTTCCCAGTGTAGGCTGTAGTGCAGGATAGCATTGTTGTACTAAAGCGTCCAGGAATGAGTCCGTCTAGTTTTGCAAAATGTCAGTGTGTTTGGGGGGAATGAATGGAGAAACCTCGCTCCCATAATCAACACAAGTTTATTGATACAGTGATAGCCTACACTGTGAAAGAGCCAAGTGTTACTGCCCATAAGCTCCACAGATCTCTCAAGTCCCAGTTCAGTGCTTTTGCCAGGGCTCTGTTCCTGCTTCATGTGCTCTTCAGTTAGTGCAAGTGATGAACTTTCTGTCCTGTGCCTGTATACTTGGTTTTGTTTCGTTTGTGTGGAGATCCTTCTCCCTTCTAGGGAGGCGAAGAAGTGCAGTGTGTGTGGCAGCCCTGGGAATGTGTGCCACTGTCTGTGCAGAGCCTGGGCCCCTCGCGCTTCCCTGCGAGAAGAGCGCTTCGCTTCTGGCCTGGTCGTTATCAGCCCTGCTGATATGCCTACTGAAAGCTAGAAACCATTCCCTTGTAGGCACTAGATTCTTAGCATATTAGGACCAAAGTGATAACCGGGAGTTTCCAAAGCCGAAATACATTTTCCTTCTACTCTGGAAGCCGGGCATGGGGATAAATACAGCATTTTTTGGCATCAGTGCAAGCAAGAGCAGTTGCTGGCTGCCTTCTACCCTCATGCTAGCACACTGGGGTATCTCAGCAAACCTAACTGGAAGGTGATCAGGATTAAAAACAACTCACCAAAATAAATAGTATGTTTAATTTGGATCAGTTCCTCATACGGATCACCGCATGGATCCACAAAAAAAGTTGTGGGAGATCCAACGAGGTATCTTGGAACAGGAAGACCAGTGGTAGGAGACTGGACTGGAACCAAAGCCCAAATACATAGGTGTCAGGAAGGGTTTAAAAAAGAGGGGGACAACTGCACAGGAGAACTATTAATTGCAGAAGGGATCAGGGAGAAAGAAAAATAATGGATTTTTTTTCCAGTGCTTCATGTTATGATGGGACTGTACAGGAAAGCTTGGTAATTGAAAAAGGAATTTGCACTGGAAAGGCTCCCAGTACTGCAGCGATTGGTAAAATGTTCAAATCATTTTTGTTAGGAACAAGGGAGTAATCTAACCTTTGCTTCTAGTTTCACAGACATTGACTATATGGCATATCAAACTTTGGGGTTCCTCTTGGCCCCTAGCTGTTGTTTTTATGTTCTTGGTATCGTGCACGTCTTAGGTTCTTCTTCTGCACATAATTCTTTTTCCACTTTTAATTTTCCCCCTAAGGCATATCTCTTCCATGCTACAAATTCAGCAGTCTATACATGACTAGGTTCAACAATGCTGTTCCTTCTACAGGGAGGGAATCAGTCAGTGTTTTACACTTGCATTTTCTCTAACTGGAGCCCGGTTTTTAGGGTGTCTACAGATTTCACCTAGCTGAATAAAATCAAAGAAACCCTGTCTGCATGTTAGGATGTCTGTGCTCATTTGTCTGGTTTAACTTAAGTTGCGTGGCCAGAGTTGTAATGTCAGACTTGAAAGTGACATTTTAAGAACAGCAAAATCAGTTCTTAGTAAATTACTAGAATTAGTGTAGATTGCAGCTTGCTGGTACAAATTAGGGATGCAGGCTTCAGATAGCACAGGAAATGCAATAAAATTAACGTACAGAAACCCTGTTAGACAGAGAAGCAATACAGAGCATGTGCACAAAACGGGGAGGGAAGTGGTGTTCAGCTCTGCTCACATGCTTGTTGGACTTCAGTTTCTTCTTCTCTGAGCAATAATGCCCAAATGGTGTGTTCTGGTGATGTACTCAGTGATGAGGTGACTGCAGGGCGAGGAGGAGCTCACAGCAAAGCTCTTCAAAGGGGTTCCATTCCCTGCAAGTCCCAGTTGCACCGGCTGGGTTTTGTAATCTCTTCCGTAACGTAGGTCAGACAAATCCCGCTCCTGCAGAGGCCCTCTCAGTTTTCTGCCAGCCTTACTAAATTCCCAGGTGTCTTCCTCCTCCCCGTGCAGGGCACGTGATGCTGAAGCCACTGCTCATGTGTTGTTCCTCCTTTTCATTCGTAGGGGACGGTCTTCAGTTTGGAATCGGAGGAGGAGGAGTATCCCGGCCTCATCGCAGAGGACAGCAATGACATCTACATCCTGACCAGCGACAACTCAGGACAGGTGAGCCCCCCGGAGTCCCCCACGGTGACCACGTCGTGGCAGTCAGAGAGCCTGCCCGTCTCCCTGTCAGCGAGCCAGAGCTGGCACACGGAGAGCCTGCCCGTCTCCCTGGGACCCGAGTCCTGGCAGCAAGTGGCCATGGATCCTGAAGAAGTCAAAAGCCTGGACAGCAACGGAGGGGGCGAAGAGAGGAGCGAGAACAACTCTTCCAACTCAGATATTGTTCACGTGGAGAAGGAAGAGATACCGGAGGGGATTGAGGAAGCGGTGGTGTCTGCAGTTGCTGCGGAGACTATGCAGGCAGCGTTTCCAGAACCCCCTGCTTCTTTACAGGAAGTAAAACCACCTCAAGCTGAAGTTGTGGCTGAAAAAGCACATCCCTCCGTGCTTCCGCGTACAAAACAGGAGGAAAAGGGAAAAGCGGCTGAAGAGCTTGTTGAACCTGAAATCCCCATATTAAGTAAACCTGTCCCAAAGTTAGCCCCATCAGAAGAAAAGGCTGCACCAGAACCTGAGAAAATACTGCTACCAGGGGAAAAAAAAGTGGGGAAAGAGGGCCGTTTGGAAGAAATAGAAGAGAAATCTTCCGCTGCAGAGGAGAAGCCTATCTTATTGCCAGAAGGGAAATCTATACTGCTGTACGGTGGGGCTGCTGCAGTGGCGATACTAGCTGTGGCGGTCGGAGTAGCGCTGGCGCTTAGAAAAAAGTAACAGAGCTCTCTGGAGGAGGAGGAGGAGGGAGAGAGAAGAGAGCACGATCCAATTTTTGTAGTTGTGTTACCTAAAGGTTGAGCCGCCTGCTGTTTAATTGGACATTTGAGTAACGTAATGGTGACGGGGTGAGGTCATTCAATAAGCCTCCAGCTATGGACAATCATGTTTTTAGTAGAATTGGGGCGGGGACTGGTTTTTCGTGATTAAAGTACAGGGGTATTTTTAAAATAATAATAATAAATTCTGCAAATTTAAGAACTTAAGTGCAGGTGCTGAAGAAAGGGGTGCTTGTACTCTAGGAACTGGAACGGAGAATCCCCAGGGGAAGGGGAGAGCCAGCTGCTGCCAACCCCTGGAGTTTTTGGCTTCTCAGACTGACCGCTATTGCAGCTGTGCTGTCTTGTCACTTCCCTTTGCGCCCCGAGCCCTCCCTAACAAAACGTTAGTGAACCCGAGTCCTGTAGCGAGAGGCTGGTCTCCCTTTTGTCTCGGCTTCCTCTCAGGTACTGCACTGCTCCTCGTAACCTCGCAGGTTCCCCCTAAACCCAAGTGGGAGAGTGCTTATTCTTACCTCTTTGCTCACACCTGGATTGGCCCCTAACAGTTCTTGAAGCCCCCGTCCTATAAAGATGCTGCCTCTGTTGCTGTGTTCTCTCCGAGCACCCTGGTGTCCCTGGGGGAGAGGCGCAGCAGGGCGCTTCCGGCCGCTGAGGAGGGCGGGAGGGACGCTGCGCTGCGCTTCGCTGGTTTGAGAATCCATTCGCTATGCTCCTGCCTGCCCACCTTACTGCCACCCCCGAGTTACCAGAGATGCAAATTCATGCTGGACGCGGTGCCATTCTGATGAGTGCTTTGACACCAGAGTATATCTAGCAAAGATTTGGAAAACTATGTGTGAAAGGGGCGCTGGTGCCCCCTGTGAAATTCAGAGGTTAAACGCTGTTTTGCCCCGTATCCTGCTGCGGTCTGTGTTGTCGTTCCCAGGTTAAGTGCAGTGTGTTTAGTCCTAACTCGGTCTTGGCTGTGACGGAATCCCAGGCACACAGAGCAGTGGGTTCTAGTAACTACACAGAACAGCATTAAACGTCTCCTGTTTGTCCGTTCCCGAGCTGACCTGCAGTGTTGTTCAGTGCAATTTCTTTCGCGATTCCAAACTGTAACTGGCTAAATTTGCAGGTTCACAAATGATGAGGAAGTTGCTTTGGAAAAATACAACCCCCTCTTCCTGCAGTCACAACATTTCCAATGTGTGTAAAGAGAAATCCGGGACGTGTTACCATGCACAAGTCACATCAGATCATGCTGCAAGTGGTCCTCTTCCAGCGCACGTCTGTGTCTGTCCTTGTCTGCACTGCAGCTCTCTGGGCCGGAGCTTAGATTTCCAGGCAGAATTACTGATGCATCTCTGAGGGTTTATGCTGGCACTGTGGCTTAGAACAGATGGAGGTAGGTGAAAGGGGACTTGGGATAATACGGAAATTGAAATGTGAGCTTCCTGTATAAGCTTACTCTTCATAAAGCACAAACACAAGGTACTTTATTTCTAAACAACGTTGTCTAGAGTATTTCTTGTAACGAGCCTGTTTCTTAAGTAATCTGATAATCCAGAGATTTTAGCATATTCTCTATTTTAGCATATCCTTGCCACATTTTCCTATCCCACCCCGTATCCCAGTATGCTGGTAAGTCAGTAAGAACCTGGCAGAGTTTAGGGAATTTTTTTTGTTTAGCTTTTTTGAGAGTGGATTTTGTAGAAAACTTGGATTTTGAACTGTGTGAGGTTGAATGCAGAGAGGAGGGAGTGTTACATATGTACTGCTGCTCGCTCGGGTGTTCTGGACTCCACTGTTGATCATAGGTGGCTCTTTTGCTTGCGCGTAAGAGGTAGCAGGTTATCCTTAAAACAAAACAAAAAAAAAATCAGCATAAAAACTAAACATACACTAGGTTGCAAAATAGAATTGGCTTTTTTTTTTTTTTTTGCATCTTTTCATGTGCTCTCTCATTGCTGTGCTGTGCCGGCCTTCTTCCATCGAAGTTCTCCCTCCTGGTACCTCATGGGGGCTTTCCTCTCTGGGGAGAGGCGTCTTTATGCTCCTTTTGTCACAGACATGCAAGTGTTTACAGTTTTGCTTCGTTTCACGTGTCACAACAGTGTTTATTGATGAGTGGTGTGAGCTCTGAGGGTAGGAGACTGGTGCCAGGTGGCAAGGGCTGCTTTATTGCCCGGTGAGGCAGGAGAGGCCTCCCCTCCTGCTGCTTTGCTGGTGGCTTTGTGTCCTTGCCGGGCATGTTGCTGCTGGGAATGGGGCTGTTCTTAACCCCATCTCCTTACTGAAGGTGAGGCACCTGTTTGGGAAATGCCCTGTCTGCAGCTGCTCAGTGGGTTATGCAGAAGTACCTAAATCCGCTCTGAAGCAGAGATGGTTTTTTTTTGGATATGATGGATAACTTGCGTGCAATTTGGGGGGGGGGCAAGTTGTTCCTTTGGCTCTTCTCTGTATGCGGTTATTTTACTAGTAGTGTAGGAGATGAGTACAGGACAGATGACAATAAATCTGCTAGGGAAAAGTCCCTAGCTTACTGATGTGAGGAGCCTGATGGGACATTAAGCAAGCATCTTTTTCTGTACTTTTTCTGTACGCAGTAGTTTGCAGAAGGCAGCAGCGGTAGTAAGGAAAAGAAATGTTGTGGTTGTTGTTAAGCATTTTCATGGTGGTGTGAAAGCCTTGAGTACCTGGTGTTTTGCATCAGCTGCACTGCTTTGTAATTTGGTTGAGTGGCCCCTTCTTCTTGTTTTCTTCCCATCTTTAGGGTCTTATAGATTTGACAATTCAAGAAGCGTTTGTACCTTTTCCTCCCCTGTCCCTGTGTGTTTAGAAAGAAAATCTGTCATGTATTTCTCTTTCCTCTAGGAACACTCCACTAGCTAGACGGGTTGGTTATGAACTTGGATTCTACTGAGGTTGGAGTCCTGTGGTCAGAGCTGGAACAGGCCCTTTGGAAGTCACCAGCGGGGCTGTGTAGGCTCAGACAGCAGCGTTCTTACTGACTTGAGTGCCAGGCTTCGTGCTCTGTTGCAGGCATGAACTAGAAAATGGAAGTGCTTTTTCCTATCTTTGAGTATAGTAAAGTAATCCTAAATGGCACGGTCTATTTACCATGAACTTCATGATGCAACCTCTCTTGCAGCTGGCAAAGGCAGTAGCTATATACTTAAGAAAAGGCATATAGAATTGCTCCCACTTGTGTTACTTATCCCCTTCCCAAAAGTGCCTCGATTATGTCCTTGAGTGGCCTGTACCTTAACGAATTATCTACCTTAGACCCGTTCTTTCTTCTTCACCTTATCCTGGTCTGCAGCACATCGAGCTGAAATAAAACAAAGGGCTGGAGCTGCAAAATGTGTGAAATGCTGCCCTCTGGAGTGCCTCTGGACACAGCCGAGACTCGGCTTGGGAGCATGGCCCGAGTTAGGGACGTAAGGAGCACAGCGGGCAGCTGTGCGCTGCGTGAGCGCAAGGCAGGCTCCTGCGCCCCTTGAATAGGGCAGGAGAGGCTCCCAGGGATAACGTGGCTGCCTAAATATTGAAGAGAACTGCTGCTTAAAGTACTGGAGCTGGCCCAATGAAGGCGCGAGCTAGAGCCAGGCGAGCAGCACACGCTTGCAGACTGTTCAGCTTTGACCCGTTAAGCACCTGCCTGCTCCCGGTACTTACCTGCCTGAACAGCAGCCGACGAAGCAGAAGTGCAGTTGCTGTTGTGTCGTACTGGGTTTTGGATGCCGGTTTAAGTGTGGGATGGATGATGCTGTGCCTGCTGGTGTGGTGCTCGCAGTTGGCTTTGTCCAACCTGCCTGAGCCGCCTCTGGGCTGGGGGGGGGGGGGGGATCTGTGCTCTGGGGTCTGCAGCTCAAGGGCAGGCTGGCAGCTGTAGTGCTGAGCAATTTCGCATAGGGCACGTTGTGCTGCAGGAAGCCTGTTTTCCTTTCATGTAGCTCTGATCGCAGCTAGCCTAACGATGTGGACTGTATTTTTAAACTAACCAAGGCTTTCTGATGGGCACAAATGGAGGGGGGGGAAAAAAAGTACTGAAGTTGAGAAGCTTAGTCTTTTTTCATTGTAATGACTGTAGTAGACAAAAACAATCCGAGAGCATAAAGCCTTCCCTACCTTTAGCCACAGTGGGGTGGTAGGAGTAGCAAAGCCCTAGTAAGGTAGATGTTGGTATCCTGGCTAAAGTAGAAGTGCTTCTGGCAGCATAGGCTTTCGTTCACTGAACCAGCACACGCTCGTGCTACAAACTTTGTATCTGAGCCTGTACTTTAGTCTTTTGCTGTGAAACATTTGGGGGTCGGGAGAGAAGTGAGCACCTCCCCTACCCTTCCCCCCACAGCAGCCGTGGGTATGTATAGCACAGGCCTTCAGCAGGACACCTCATTCCAGACATGACCCACAGTGAAAGGTGACCCACCTGTATGCATTTTGTACTCCAGCAGGTTGCACAAGAGGAGAGCGTGTTTCCAGTGAAACATGGCGAGGGGAGGCACGTTATGTCCTGTGCCTGCTGATGGTGGAAGTTGTGCAGGACTGCCACGTGGCTCGGTCTGCCTAGTTTCAGACCTAGGGCGGTTACAGGAGCAGCAGCGCTTTGTGTGCATCTGTGCTGCGCTTCAAAGTGTGAGCTAGGTATTGCCATGCAAAGAAGGAAAGGGGGGCGGGGAGGGTTAGCATTTAATCCACCAGTATTCACACTAGTACCACCAGCTCATGAGCCCCCTCCAGAGCAGGGAGCACAGGGCTGGCTTTATGCCATGGCTCCTGGGCTGGGCTGCTGCTGTGAACACTCTCAGCTTGTGTATTCGGCTGGGGAGTGAAACCTGCAGCAGCTCGGAAGGGATGGGCTGTGGTGTTACCAACCCATCCAGGGGAACCAGAACACACCGCTCAGCTTCACCGCCCCACTCAGATGACTTGATCGCTTTTTTTTCTAATCAGAGCTGACCCTGTCTCGGTCTCTTAGGTAGGCTGACTTGCTTCCTCCTAGCTAGAAGTCTATGGGTATGCTGTAGGAGAGAGGGAGCTACAGTGAGCTTCCAGTGGAAGCTGCTTTTGATCTCCCTGCAGTATTTGCAGGGGAGGCAAGGAAACACTACTGATTTGGACAGAGCAAGCTGCAGAGGATGCATCTTATTGCTATACCTTTAGGGGGTATCTCCCCATTTTTAACTTGCAGTATAAGCTTTTATTCAAGTATCAAGCTAAAACCCACTTGATTGAAGTAGCAAAGTGTAATGGGACTGACTCTGCTGCGTGTATGTTGGGGAAATCTTCCTCTAGGCTTCTGCTGGGTATCAGCAGGCAGTGGCTGACTTAAGGGATGTCAGGTTCTGTTCCCAAGAGGACTGCCTGGGGGAAGAGACCCTGAAGGGGCCTGACGTCACCCCTTGCCCAAGGAACCGGTCGTATTATTCCTTTTAATATGCAAGTGCAGCCCTCTTAGGGAAAACTGTCTAAAGCTTCTTGTGCCATTTGGTTAATAAAAGTGTTTCCACCTTTAAAAGAAAGTTCTTTCCAGCTTCGTTGTTCTAGGTTCAGTTTAAGGGAAGGGGTATGTACCTTTTTCCCTCTGCCACTGGGACACTGCTGTAAGACCATGCCCCCAGGTTGCACTTTAATAAATGGTACAGTTTTCAAAAACAAAACCTAGGTTGTTTTTTTCCTCCTTCCCCCTCTTCAAGTGCAGACACTAACGAACAATAAAGGTCATTTTCATTACGCAAGGTCATGACCAGAGTGCAGCTGTGTTACCACTAGCAGCATCATAAGGAGAATGGCACAAGAACACACGCAAAAGACTGACAGCTCCTGAGAAAGAAACAGGTAGAAATTCACATTCTTAAGAAGTGTACTGCCATGAGAACAGACAATTTTTATTTAAAAAAAACAATGAGCAAAAACACTAAAGTATTTACATAGTTTCTTCAGGGGCAGCTGAATCACCCGGAAAACCTCAGCCACCTTGTGTGTGATTGCTACAAGTATCAAAGACCCTGAGTCCACATTTGTTAGCTGAACCTGAGACACAAAACACAAGAGGTTGCTGACAAGAGATGCCAGGTACACTGCCGGGCACACGGCTGTTACCTTCTCTCTCTTTCTGGCAAGCTGCGCTAAAGCTAAAGACTACCTTTCCTCCAGCATAGCCAGACTGCATTCCCCCCGACAATTCACCCTTGTACCTAAAGTTTGTTTTGATTTTTCAAGCAACCATGGGTTGATGTAGATTGATTATGTAGCACCTTCACTTTAGCCATCCCCAGCCAGACACCCCTACTTTCTTAAAGGCTGCTTGCTGCCAGCACCCCTCTGAGATGGAGCTGATCCCCCACACACACGCAGGCCACGGTGGGCTGTGCTGATAAATCACCCCTTCTACAGCTCGCTGCCTTCTTGGGAAGGGCTCGCACATGGCAGGGCCCAGCTGCAGCACAACAGCCGGCAGAACCCATCAGCTGGCGAGGAGAAACACAGGGAGGGATGGCTCAGTGCCCCCCGCCCCCTCCCTGCACTACATCTGCTACCAACAGGGACAGGGGAAGAAAAAGGAGAAGAAAAAACCCAAGCTGGTGAGATAGACAAGGGTAAGCACTCTACCTTACAGGCACTGGCAGGCCTGTCATGCAGCTCACACTACCATCATTGCCGTGCTAGTCTACAAAAGCCTATCTACAAAGCTCTGCCTTCCCTTTCACAGCTGTATTTCAGAAGTTAAGAACAGAAGTAATTTGAGCAAATCCAGATGTTAAAGTCTTCAGAAACCCACTCTCCACACCAAGGGCTGGAGATCTCTCACTCGCGCAGCTGGAGGGAAAGAAACAGAACCAGCATCAGCAGCTGCAGAGCCTCGCCCCAGCCACAAGCCCTGTGCCTGCAGCCCCCAGGGAGGGTAAGGCAGCAGCAGCACGGCCTGTGCTGCAGGGGAGCAGGCAGGGGCCTGTTGCAGCGCTGCCTCTCCAGCTCCACGAAGCCTGCCTCAACTCCGCCACCTGCTGTGCTGCGCCTCTGCCATCACCCCAGCGCTGCTCTCTGCTGTGATGGCAGGGGTGTGGGGCCACCAGCAGTCCCAGGGGAGCAGACCCTACCCGGGCCCCGCTTCTGTTTCCCCATTAACACGCAGCCATCTGCCTGCCCGCCCTGCTCCGTGGCAGCACAGGGGCCGGTCTCTTAAAGCAGCGACAGGTTCCTGCAGCAGCTCAGCCCCCTCAGGCTAAGCTGAGCGAAGGGGAGGGCAGCACCAAGCAACACTGAAGTGCCGCTGCCCCTTCCTGCCGGGCAGGTAACACGAGCACTGCAAGGCAGACACGATCCAGGCGCTCTGGGGGCTGCTGTCCCACTGCCCTGCAGCACTCCACACCCAGGCCACCTCTCTGCCACTAGGGTGACTGCATGGACAAGAGAGGCAACCCCTCACATCTTTCCGCCCTACAAAATAAATCCCTTGCCTGCTTGGTGCTGCGGGACTGGGGCAAGCAGAAGTGACACCCCGCTCAGCGCATCAGGCTGTCAGAGCTCTGCAAGGGACGGGCAGCTCCTCCCCACCAAGCCTCCAGAGCCCAGCGCAGGCAGCTGGTTACTCCCGTGGGACACGACCTAAGCCATTCAAGCCTGGCTGTAACTCTCAGAGCCGCAGGGCTGTGTGACAGCACTCACCATTCTGGCAACGTAGCCATGGAAGTGTTGGCTGATGTAGTTCACAGTGGTGCTGAAGACACGCTGTAGAAGGAAGGGCACCTTATTTGCCACTTTCTTAGTTAAGACCATTGCTAGCACCAACATGGCCTTCTCTCGTTCCAGATCTGAGGGGATGGCTCTCGCAAGCACTTCCACAGCCTGTGACAGGCACCGGGTTATCTCCTGTGTGGAGGGAAGAGAGGGTGTCAGTGCAGCAGCTGTGGGAGAAAGGGGCCTTGGCACAGCCAGCACCATGCCAGTGACCCACATGACTGTAGGGGCACCCCACGAGGTGCTGTGCTCCTTCCCAGGCACCCCCCTGGTGGCAGTAAGGATGGTACCTCAGAGCTCAGCTGCTCACCCAAGACAAAAAACAACGGAAACAACACTGGAAGATTCAGACAGCGCCTCAGGTGCTCAGGGAGGAACAGCCACCCCGCCTCCCAGGATTTGCGCCTAGCCTGCCTGGTCCTGAAGTGACCCAGGATTCCTGGGCTCCCAGGTGAGGGGAACCTACCTTAAACAGAGGGAAGATCAGCAGCACCAGCTCGGGTGGGGACAACAAGGCAAGTTTCAAAGAAAAGCCTTCAAACAGGCAGGAGCTGGAGACAGGGTCCAGGCACAGAACACTCTCTTGCTCCCAGGATCAGTTTCCCAAGCAGGACGTGTGCATGCACACATCAAGCTACACCACTTGTTTGAAAAAAATCAGGGTCTGCCTGGTCATGTTTGTCTCTGCCTTATCGAGGACTGAAAGCTTAGGCAATAAAGATGAAGCCTGGAACCTAACTGGGTGGACAGCAAGACCCAAGGAGTGGGGAATGCTATCAGTTTGTGTACTTCCAAGTGCTAGGGTCAGAACAAAAGAAACACCCCAAAAAATTCAGTCCTGCCTTTTCAGAAAAGGCATACCCTCAAATCAAAGGCAGCACTAGCTTCTGGAGCATAGGAAACTTCATCACAGGCAGAGAAAGACAAACAAACCAAATAACCAGTTATATCTTGAAGATGCCAAAAAGGCTCTGGGGAAGCAAACTGTGCTTCTGGATCCAGATGTGGATCCAATCCTTAAGAGGAAGGTTTAATACCACAGGCCTCCAATTATTTCCCGTGCAGAGCAGTGAGGCACGGTAGATGCTGGGCCAAGGACCAAGCCACATTACACCCTTTGGTGGGACAGACACGGCACTGAAGTGGTGGAGGTGCGGCCCAGAGAGGCCTCTTTAGCAGGTCACCCATCTAGGCCAAACCCAGTGCTACTCCCAACACTGACAGCCTGTAAGCTAAAGGGTTAAGGCGCTATAGAAGGAAGCACTGGGTTTCACTACTTGCTGTCTCACAGTGTACCGTAATAAACGCAAACCAAGCTTCTAGGAGTGCTCAAGTTTTGCCCATGTGACAAGCAACAGACATACAGGCCCCAGCATGAGTTCAAAGATCTTAAGGACAAATACTGAACCTTAACCAGACAGTTGATTTTTAAAGATAAACCCTTGAGACAACAAAATAAAGGACAAGCCACCTCTGAAAGTCAGTCCTTGTCCACAACTACCTCTGTTTCCCCATCTGCAGAAAGGGGACAAAGAGCACAAGTAACCCACTTGGCAGGGCAAAGGCTGCCACAGCATACAGGTCCATCACAGCATCAGCTCGAGTAAAATCTTCGCATCAAAAGGTTAGTGTTAGGGCTGCATGTTAAAATTGCAATAATTAAGGCATAAGAACAGCAAATAGATACGTTACAAGCCTGATGCTTCTGAGTTACAGCAGGAAGGATCTGCAAGCTGGAAGTGGATCTACTAGTCAGGTTGTTTTTCCACTCACCTCTCTAGACAGATTCTCATTCAGGAAGTGCTGCACTAGATCATTTACTACTTTTGCTTTGATTTCTTTATCCAGCTGGTCTCCAATCTCAGCAAGCTGAGCAGCAATGGTCCGGACAATTTCTTCATTTACCTCAGGGTCAAACACTGCCAACACAGACAGCAGGATTTAGTTCACAGGCTGCAGTCAGACTGGGTTCAGTGCAGGTAAGTTGACCCATGGCATTTTGCCCATCGCCATTACCAGCCTCCTCCCCACCCACCTCCGGTCTTCTCCCTTATTGTGACAGCTGCCTGTACTACAGGTCGCTTGTGCAGCCAACAACTCATTTGCCAGACATTTGCTTAAGAAGCAAATAGCTTTTTAAGGTGTAGTGTAAGCAAAGTGCTGCATTACCCTAAACAAAAAACTTGAGGAGGGGAGTCAGAACATATCCAGCCAAGATTTGTGCAGGACAGCTACAGCCAACACCCTGTCTAGGGAGGGAAAGGGAACAGAGTGTGAAACATAGCATCTCCTTTTGGCAGAGCTTCCCGTTGTTGCTTTGGGGTGTGAAATCAATACAGTTTTACATGATGGACGCATATTTACTGTAGCAGTTACTCTTTGTGCTACTTGGGTTGAGATCAGTGTGCCAGCTGACACATCCTGGGCAAGGGGCAACAGCCACGCTGCTCATGGCTAGTGAAACAGGAGCAGCACAAGAAACTGAGAAGCCATTTCTGCCACACTGGTACAGCACAAAGGGATTCATTCAGTACCAGAAAGAGTTGCTCCAAAAGCCTAGCTCAAGTGCTCAAACTCCTTGAGGAGCAGCGTGAGGCTAGCAGAACTGCTTAAGATCACAGCAAGGGCAGCAATCATTAGTGCCAGCTTTGTGCCCCTTGTCTGATGTGCTGCAGACAGGCTGCCCAGGGTGACAGGTGCTCCTGAAATCCACAGGGAGATACGCTGCACTAGCTGTCTAACCCCAAGGATTAAAATCCCAACCAACACAACCATCAACTCTGAAGTTTCTCAGTGGAGAGAACGTTACTGATGGTTTGGTTGCAGAAGAGTAAAGAGGGGAAGGAAAAAAAGCCTGCGACCTTCAGAGAAGGCATGTAGGAAGGAGAAAAGAGCACTCACCTTGCTCACCGTTCTGAAAGTGGCCACTCCGATTCCCATCAGTCTGAAGTTCGCCATCACCGTCACAGTAGAGGATGTCTTGCAGAGGGTACACAATCCCCTGGCTTCGTAGGGATGGCAGCTGCTCTTTAAACTCACAACCAGAGGACTCCTCCAGGAAAGCAAACAATAGCATGCGCTCCATCTGGTTAAATCCATCGCTATGGATATCCTAAACATAAAGGAATCACTGTTAAGCCCATGTCCCACTCAGTAGGTCTGCGCAGATTCTGTTTTCCAATTGGTGAGCACCTTCTTCTGGCCTCCTTTGGGCCCACTGCATAATGATGCCCAACTGACAAGACTTGAGCAAACTGATGCCAACTCCTGGATGTGCGCGCACACAGAACTGTCTGATGGCTAACACCAGATGGCTCTGTTCTTACCAACCCGCAGTGGAGGCATCAGCTCACCTCTTCCTGCATGTTTCCAGCAGTGGCATGGACTAAATCCCTGATCAGAACTCTTCTTCTAAACCACAGCTGTGTACTCAGTACAAGTCACCCGCTTCTTTTCACAGATCTGCATTTCAAAGGTATTTGGGAATTGGGCATTCTGCTTCCTGTACTGAAGGAAGCCAACAGCTCCCCATTTAAATATCAGAGCAGAGCAGTAACGAGGTGGGGAACGGAGAGAACAGCATAAGCCTCCAAAATCTACAGTTTGCATTTCTTCTCCCTTTTGAAAGGGATCTAGACAAGCTCCACAATAAACCCGTTCAGATGCCTGTGGCATCATATTTACTTGGGAGGAGACTGGGCAAAGAAGTGGAACGACAAGGGCAACACATCTGGAAATGGAAACAAATGGAAAGTAAGGTGCACGATCAAGTATCAAGAGAAAGCACACCTTCCATGATCTGAGCATGGGTGTCTACAGACAGCAGCAATGCTCACTGGGACACCAGCAACAATCCCCCGAACAACCCACTGGACTTGTCATCAGATTTATGGTCAGAAGAGTTAAGGAAAGGCAGAAGAAAGAGGGCTAGAATTGTACCTTAACATTAAGTGTGGTACAGACAGTGGCAGACATTTCAACAGTGGTTTATTTAAGTGTTTAGCAAGACTTGTGTGAGATAAATAGTAGCTTCAGGATTGTGTTTAATATCACACAAAACACTACTTGATCGCAGCAACGTGTCAGTTGGTTTATTAGTTTTCATAATTTGCTGCTTAATCAGACATTGTAGGCTCTTAAAGACAGTTGCATCTCAAGTCTCACACTGAGGTGATGAGGAAGCAGCTTGCAAACTAGATGTTTCCATCTGCTTTTTGTTTGTATTCATGACGGAGAGGAGCAGCACCAGAAACCCCAGCATGAACTCTGAGGAAGATGAGCCCATGCTTTTTGAAACTCATCCCCTTCAAGGCATCTCAGAACAAGCATACAAGAGAACCAATGATTTCAGTCACATTTGAAACCAACCTGTTCCATGATAGGTTCAGAAACAAAGCAACTCTTGTCACCCTCTGCTTCAGATCAAAGTCCTTGCCCTGCAAGAGTGAGAATGAATGGTGAAAGGCAAGAAATAACTCCCACATACACATATCTTGAAGTCCTGCTTATGGGTCCGCCCTTGTCTCACAGTCACACATCCACGCCTCTGGAAAGCGCTGCCTATGAAGAAGGCCCCACACGCAGAGATACATGCATATACTCAGGCTTGTTTCAACACTTTTCCAACAAATATCTAGGAACACGGAGGGCATCAAGTGTCAAAGGCTTTTAGTCACACCAACGAAACTCTGCTAGGCCTCCAGAGAGGTTTGATTGGCAGAAGTGGGAAAAACAACAGCTCACAACTTCCCCTGCCCCCACGGTGGGTGCTCAGGGCTGACAGCCCTCAGTCTGTCTTACACCCAGGCAGTGCCAAGGGAAGAGGCATGCAGGGAGGGGTCTCAGAGCATGCTCAGGGGTGGCCTCCCTCACCCGCCAAAAAAAGGGGCCTGGTAAGAGCGCAGTGCTCCCTTCTCATCCAGACAGGTGTGGCTGCTGGTTGGCCAGACCAGCAGCCCAAGAAGCCACACCTGGCAGCCCAAGTCACAGGGCAGAGAGGTGCTGGAGCAGCACAGCAAGCACCAGGCACACAGGACTACCTAGCAAAGGCCAAGACAAGAGGGGAGGAATGCAGTTTGAAATCTGCATTTGCTGCCTCATGTGCAACAGCCCCAAAACCACATGCAGAATTAATTCTGACTCTCATCGAGCAGGGCCTGGCTGAAAACAGGCACTGCATTCCCACCCAGCCTTCTTCACCCCAGGCAATAGCCTGGCTGCTGCACAGGTACCTGCTGACCCCAAACAGGGTGAAAGCACCCAAGAGCCCACCCGACCAGATCACCAGCTAGCCACCAAAATCTGGACTCACAACGACAGACCCTAATTTATCGTAGTAATTATTTAAAACACAGTTGTGGAGGGGTAAGTGTGCAGGTGGGAAAATAGGGAGGAAGTGAAAGCAGAAATGAATTCAAACTCTGAAGGAAACTACAGTAACAGCTTCTAGAGACCAGGAATTTCCCAGCTTTTCAAAGACTCTTAGAAGTCCCCAGAACCAAAACACAACCTCAAACATGCTTTAAAAAACACAGTAGCCCACATCAGCCTTTTAGCCATCGTCTCTTCTTTTCACTTAATCATTATGCTAAACTTCTGGCTTCCTAAAACAGAGCGCTTTGCACCACGCCATTTCTCTCTGCTCGGTTCAAATCCATACTGCTGCCACTCACCTCTACCACCTAAAGAGGTGCTGCCTG
This sequence comes from Cygnus atratus, assembly GCF_013377495.2. Taxonomy (NCBI): domain Eukaryota; kingdom Metazoa; phylum Chordata; class Aves; order Anseriformes; family Anatidae; genus Cygnus; species Cygnus atratus. The sequence goes on from NC_066362.1 coordinate 66,235,683, forward strand.
GTTAGAACGCAGTCCCCTCTGATTTCCTGGGACCTGACAGGAGCTCTGCAACAAGACAGGGTGACCCTTCTCCTGGGCTTTGTCTTTGCTGGAAGAGAGAGACATTGATTACGGTTGGAGAATTTGATAAAGCATCCCCAGAATCAAGAGGAAATTGGGAATTTAGCATTAAGTCAGCGGCAGGACCTTGGTTTTGTGCAAGCTCCTCAGGAGTCATCCAGATTAGCAACTTACCTGTAAGCTGAGCAAAGCCTCAACTTGCAGATTTTTTATGTAACATTCTCCATTCAAAGCATTTCAGCCCACAGAGGCATTTGTGTTACCACTAGGGAAAAGAGGATATCCTTTGACACAAAGGCCTGCCGAGTTAAACACCACCTCCTGAACTATCATGGCTGAGACCACAGGAGGCTTGAAGTAGTACTGAGCCTGTGCTGCCCACATCACATCTGCCTCAAATCCCACATTCACCCGCAGTGATCGTGGGCTCCCCCAGGACTGTCATCCCCACCCAGCTCCGGCTGATGCCAAAAGCTTCACGTGGGACCACAGCATTACTGCACAACTGGTCAGACTAACCCACGCTGACTAATTTGGGCTCAGGTTCTAATTCTGGAATACGAGTACATGCTGAACAAATCTCCCCCTCTTTCAAGAGGGGAGAGGCGAGGCCATCCTCGCTGGGCACAGCAGTGCAGATGCAGGGCAGGTGTCCTGCAGCTCGACAGGCGTGCGGTGCCACTCAAGCCCCGGGAGCTACAGCCTGTGCACAAGTAAGCGTCCAGATGTGCAAGTGAAACTAGCTGAGTGGGACTTCTCTTGCAAAACTTTACACGAAGACCGCTTCCACCTGACCTAGACAAAGCGCTACAGGATGACCTGCTCCTTCCCCACGGAGAGGAATTCCAGAAATCTGCTGGAAGGTCAGCTGAGTACAGTCAGGAGATGATAAACAGACTAAATAAGGTGTCAGCCCGAACAGAAACCATCTTTCTTACTTATAAAAGGAGGATGGAATGGAAATAGGAGTCGAGACACCTTGCGGTGTTTGTCACCTGTCACAACTTTCTACGGAAAGCTCAAACTGTGGCTTTAAAAAATCTGGATTCCCTAGATTTTTTTAATTTGTTTTTGGCACGCTAGTTCACACTGACAGGAAAGCCCCTTGGCACAATCCAAATATTCATAAAAAAGAGACAGCCTGAGAGAAACGCACTACTGTGTTCCCCCACTCCTTGCTCTAAAAGAGAGTGGGCACAGACTACTCCAGTCCGGAAAGGAAACCAGGCACCCTGCTCCACCCCCAAATCAGCAAATACAAATCTAGCAGAACCAAGATCTGTTCTGGACACACACAGACTTTTTCCCCCCTGAGCATGCCCATAGGCATTTCTCTGGGTAGGGCTGGAGAGGCAGGGCACAGTAGCTTGGGGCATGCCCAAGCAAGTACCTTGCCTGCACCGCTCCTCGTCAGCGCACAAAGCCAGTAAGGGGCGCTGGAGCCTGCTGGCCTGTGCACGCTGCTCGCATGAATTCCTGGAAAGCTGCAGCAAGCCTCGCTTCCCTGGCTACAGCTCTGACCATCCTATCGTCACATTTGGAAAGCTCTTTGTGCTTTTCAAAGAAGCAAAGCACATAAGCTGGTCATGGCAGAAAGGACAGGAGCCTCAATGCAGGGGGAAGAGGGCTGAGCAGCCCCTGCCCTGGCATTCCTCCCAGGGAGAGACCTGCAATACATGGAGGATCATCTCATCCCCTTTCCCTCTGGGAGTCATCTCCACTTTATCTAAGTTACGCTCATCAGGGCAAACCCACAAAAATAAAGATATTTAAAAAACACAAAAGTAAAATCACCTGTCCTAACTGCAAGTTGAGAGGTTGTCCACTCCTGTCCACTGGGCTGAGCCAAGGGACTGCCATAAAGAGAAAAGAAAACAGACAAAACAAACAAAATCCCCCCACTGCGCTCGAGTACTTATATGGTAAAAAATTGAGACAAAGAAGCTTGAAGCTGGTACTTTCATGAGCTCTTCCCACATCAAGCAATCACCACCCAGGCAGTGAAAGCCCCCGAGGGGTTCCAGCCTTTGGCTAAACAAGTTTCACTTGGGCAGTCAAAAACACACCTGAGAACAGGAAAAAAACTTCTTTCCTGCCACAAAATGGCTCTCTACTATAGAGATAGGAAGCTTTTTTAAAAAATAATTAACTAGTAGTTCCAGAGGCCTCAAATTTTAGGTAACTCCCTTGAATCAATACAAGGGGTTTTGATATTCACAGAGCTCATCCTGAGAAGTCAAACTCCTTAGTGGCATCTCAAAAAAAATCAGACCCTTAAAGAGCAACCCCCTGAACAATCAAATGCAATCATACCAATGCCATCTGAATATTTTAATTCATTAAAGCTTTTGAATCCTGGTAGCTGTAGATCAAGATTTTAAGACTTCTCCCAATGGATGGAAGAAGTTGCCTATTATGGGATGAACAGTATCTTTAGTAGGAAAGTGAAAATAAGATAGAGATGGAGACTACAAACTCCATCTGTACTCAGATTCAGAGTAAAACTAGATCACCTGCTAAGGCTGCTTTACAACTGCTAGAAGTCTTAAAGTATTTTATGGAGGATGATTTTTGAGTTAAAATACCAATGTATTTGAAATGCATTACTCTTTCAGTCTCTGTTGCAGCTCAGCACTGTGTCAAGAAGACACTCAGCAGAACAGCCACTGATAAACAGATCTGCAGTTGTAAGTCTGCTGATCTTCCTTGTTACCATTTATGCAGTGGCAAATCTCTCTCATCTCCTTATTTCCTTCCCCTCCATACCTCAGTGGCCACTGCCTGCTCAGTTATGAGCTGCGCACTGAAACGGTGCCAGACCAGTAGAGCTGAATCACTGAAACTTGAGGGCAGGTAACTTCCGGGTGGGAAAACAAAACAAGCAAAAACATTAAAAAAATAGCATAAGAAACCCTTCCTATTCAAACTGTGCACCAGAAGAAAAAGCTGTCCTGTGTTAACACAGAGCAAAGCATCCAAGGAGTCTCACTGCTCAAAAGGAGAAAACACATGGGCATAGAGAGGCAAAGTTATTCAAAATTCCTCTTAAAAGCCACTGTGTGCTCTTGCGGGGCTATGAAGGACATGACACAACAAGCATTTCTCCTAACTGAAACGTGCTGAAAGACTAACAGATTTCCCACAAGGGGTCTGACCTCAAAAGATAAACTCAGAGTCTAAAATAGCAAGGGCATCGCTTCCCTGTAGCTCTTGCACAAAAGCTGCTGCATGGGCCTCTGTGGATGTAAACGTACCTGCACGCACCCTAGGCTTTTCCTGGGATCCGACAGCTGGAAATGACCACGGTGATCACTTTCCCAAGGCACTTCTGTTTTCTTTTAAGTCCCACGATGACTTCCAGCACAAATACACAACTGTTAACCTGCTAACACACCTCCACATTCGATCCTCTCCTGCCCACCTAAGCAGCGTCTGTCGCAACACAGGCTGAGCACTACACGAACACGACTGCAGGCCGAGCAGCACATCCATCACCAGCTGCCTGCCAGCACAGGATGGCAGAGCTCACGTCGTCACCTCACACATCCCAGCTTTCACAAGAGAATCCTGTGGTGGCTTCCTCCACAGCAAGCCTCTGAGGCTTCTTCCAAGGCAAACGCCACTTCTCAGCTGGTATTGTGTGCATCCTGAGGGGTCGTACACTGCCACACATTAGCTAATCCAAGAGCAACCGCTGCAAGCACACGGTTTCCTCTTCCCAGGTGAGGAGCTATGCACAGACATGATACAGCCGCAAAGCACACAAAGGTTTCACCTGCTCTAAGAGCAGCACGGAGTTCTGCTGTTGGGGGAAATTCTCAGTAGCAGCCATTATTCTCAGGGCAGCCATAAAGATGAATAGGTCCCAGAACCCCCACAGCAATAGCGCTGAGCAAAATCAGCTTTCATCCCCCCTCCACACTTTCACTGCACCCCTAAGACGAGGCAGAAAGGAATCCATGCCGCGAACAATGCCCCTGCCTGCCATCACTTTTCCCTCGGATCCCTCACCTCTCCTCCCAGCCTGGCCTGTGGTTAGCCACCCCCAGCTGTACCAGACACCGCCTGGTTACAAACACTTCTCAGCCGCAGTCGGTGGCACTGACTCCTGTAACAGCTTGTCTAGATGCCAGGACACATCCTGTACAAACGCCCAGACTGCCCCGCCATCAGTCAAAGCACTTATTGTGCGAGCTGTCAAGATACTTATCTTTGTTTCACGTTTGGGTTAGGAGCGAATTCAAGCCTCCAAAGCAGAAGCTGTGAAAAGGCATCAGTCATTAAGAAGGGGAGAGCTTACAGCCTGCGCATTGATTTCTCTGCCTGACAGCTGGAGATAAGGAAGTTATTTTTGGCAGTCAGGATGACATCATTGTGGAGTAAAGGGAACAGTACCTGTTTGTCCATCTCTGGACCTGGTGGCCTTTACCTGTCTGGCAGGCAAACGCTTCATTGTTGAGCTGCAGAGCCCTTTACAGAAGGAGGGATCATTTTACAGACAGGGACACTGGGGCACTTGGAGCTGATGCAACCTGCCCTGTCTCCTGACATTTTAAATCCACGTTTCAAACCTTTGCCACTCGATTTCACAACACTCCCCAAAGCATGCCACAGGCACGACTGCTTTACATGAGTCAGTGCTGCGAAGTCAGAAACATGTCACAGATCTACCAAGTTCCTTATTTGAGGATTTCTGAGCTGTGCCAGACTATTGTCCTTTACGCCTCCAGAGCCATTTCTGTGTAAACAAAATCCACATCATACAGCCCAAGGTCCCCAGGAATCCCCCACCACTCTGCCACACACACTTTCTAGCACACGAATCCAACAGGAACTGCACGGCCCAGCTAGGAGCTGATACCAGGCTCCTTCCCCGTAACTCTAGCTGTGGAAGAAGCCTGACTGCTCACAGAGCAGCTGCACACGCACCTCAGGCTTTGCAAGGGGAGAGGGAGAAAATCCACAGTAAAAAGGAAAATTATCGATCTGAAAAAAAAGTTTAAATGAGGCAGTACCAAGTTTAACAAGTCATGTTATCCTGACCACCAAAGATCTATCCTCATCACTGCTCAGCCTGCAAAGCACCTGCCAGCCTCTAACAGCTCTTAGAAGGCCCCAAGCTTTTACCCCCCGAGACCTGCTGTCCTCCTAAAGTAAGGATTTCATTAAGGCTTCGGAAAGAAGAGCTCAGGTGAGGGGCTGGGGAGGGCAGACAGATATCGCAAAGTATCAGCCAGGTGAAGGAGGGGCTGAACAAGCCTCTTTGTACACGTGCTACCACGAAACCAAATCACTTGCTTGGTACCTTCTGGCTAATACCGCAGCTACTGGCTTCGGGTTTCTCGGGAACTTCCCATCATAGGCAGCAGCTTCCAAACTACAGGCGTTTTCCATGCACATGTCTCAGAGGGAGGATATATCATTGGCTTCATTTCAGAAGTGGTAAAGCTGGCAAGCCATGGGGCAGAATACTTTGAAATGCCAGCAAGTCTGTGGCACAGCACGGGACAAACCCCATGACTCGTGATTTATTTGCTAGGCTCTTTGGGAAGATACCCTGCCCGTCAGGAACACAGGAGACACCTAAATTCATCCATCCCTCCCACTCCCAAGCATGAGTGCAAACTGCTTGAGATTGTCGGCTTTTGTTTCTCTCGCTTTCAGCTTCAGCTTGCTTCCTCCTCTAAGATTTGTGAGCAACACCACTTCCAAGCACTCTAGCAAAGAAAGGAAAAGAAGAAGCCTGCTGTTTGCCCATAACGCTGTTGATAAAAAAATACATTGAAACATGTTGAATACTTTTGCTCCTAACAGTTTCATTGCATACTTACCTCCCAGCAGTCTGTGGCGCTGGTGCTGTAAATGGGACACCAAGGCCTGGCACCAACAGAAGCTCCTTAGCTGGAACAGTTTCTCTTTGGCTTCTTTTCTTCTCACACAGCACTAAGGGCACGCCTCAGCCTGGACAGTAAGCATCCCCGGCTGTGCAGGTGGGCTCAGACACACTGCAGCTGGCTCAGTGGGGGTTTTCTTCCACTTTTTGAAAGAAAAGCTGTACTGGAGACCTTCTAAAGAGCAGTTTTAGACTGACCTTTTTATTAGAGATACATTTAGTCTCCCAGAGGTTTCGCATTATTTTTAATTCTGTGCTTTTGGCTGGAGATTATGCTGACTACACGAGTTACAGCAATCCTCTAGTTGTCAGAGGCAGTTCCGTGACTTCCTAGTGGGAAAAGCCATCCCACTTCCTCATCAGCCTTAATTTTCGTTCAGCTCAAAATGCTCTCACCCAGTCCCTAGGTGGCACCGTCAGTGAACAGGAAGGAGCACTGCCGCATTGCTAGTCCTCTTTAAAGAGGAAAAGAAGGAAGAAGTAGGCCCTTGTGATGACTGTGGTTTTTCTATCAGACCAGTGCTGGAGGGAGCATGACAACACCGTTCAGCATTTCTCAGAAGCCAGCCTACGGATGCACCAGGGCCGGGTTTAGTCAGCACAAAGTCTGCAGCTTGGACTGCCCCAACGCTTAGAGCCAGAACCTGGATTCAGCTGGACCCAAAGGGAATCTGCGGTCTCGGTGTTTTGGGGACCTCCACACCCAAAAAGGAAGGTGCAAGATTTGGATCTTGACTGCTGCAGCGCATGTGGTTATGCTGATCTGAGACTGAGCCTGTGCAGATGGTGGTGTCAGGTTAGAGGTTTTCTTCCAGATCTAGAAGATGGCCCTGCTGGGGGCACGAGCACCAGTTGCTTGCGCTCCAGCCTGCCTCTGCAACCGAGCAGGGACAAAGCGCCCAGCCCCAGGGACAGAGCAGGCAGCCTCTGCCACCTGGCAGCAATGGCTCTGACAAACTCAGGTGCCACCTGGGCAAGCTCAGACAATTGCTGGCAACCAAGAGACCTTGGAAAGGAGGACTGGACACAGAAACTGTCATGCCAACTAGAGGACAAGACCTCCTCGTTTTGAACACCCATACTCTGTTAACACGTGCCAGCATGAGCACGGATCAGTCAGAAAGTCAGCAATGCCGCTTCACCTTGCGACTTAGGGACATTTCACAGCTGATACCGCCAGTAAAGAATGCAAGTGAGCTGACTTTGCCTAACTGCGACATCACATGAGCAAGGAAGGGAACTGGTAAGGAAAGACAGACATAGGGACACTACCAGTGGCACGCTCCAGACCATACTGCCAGACAAGAACTCCAGACCCAGGAGTACAAGGAGTATCCACGGTGCTTCCTGAAAAACAGAAGCTGCAAAGATGCTTCCAGCACAGAATTTTAAATGCTGGATCAGCAGGGGACATTTGGGACTAGGTGTGCAAGGAACAGTACGTCGTAAGGGAACCCGACCAAAGTTCCCTGCTGAACAAAAACAAGCCTGCTGATGCAATCGGCAGCAGGGCACTGGCCAAAATACTGCACAACAGTGCTGAGCACAGGACAGGTTCCTCTCAGCACCCCTCCTGCAGAGCAGCTGCTACACCCCAGGCCAATTTAAGTGGAGCCCATTCACCTTACCCAGCTCTGAAAGCCCTCTATAAAGAGAGGGTCTTAAGCAGTTACAGAAAAAGAGGTACAAAGACAGATCTTCACAACGGCACGCTTAGCTGCTCTGACGGCATGCACAGCACCATCTCAGTATTTGAGAACTTCTGCAAAACACCACGATGCATTTTAAACGGGCTTCCTTCCTTCTGAAGGTCAAGTACACCACAGCTATAAACACCTCTGTCTTTTAGAAAGCAACCATGCATCAGTACAAGCAGACGATCCTCAGAGAAGCCTGACAACATTCCTTTGGTGATATGAAGTGTGCTGGTCCTCAGAACCCTCTCCGCTTGTGTTTTATTTCCAACTCTCACTCCTGTCACAGAAATTAAACAGGTGAAGAGGGAAAAAAAAAGAGTCACCTCGATGGAATCTCTTAAGACAGGAGCCAAGGCATCCTCCAGAACCTCAGAGAGCAAACCATTCATCAAACTGTGCAACCAAAAGCAATGGTAACAACACAGCACTCACAGATCCAATTAAACCCTTTTAACAGAAACTCCTCATCAACATTGTGAGGACAAAGAAAGCGTAATCTCTGTTAAGCACCTTTAAACAAGAACACACAGCTAAGAGAATATTCTGCCAAAGGAGTGCAACAGGAGCTGTTTAGAAACTGCAGCAGCAGGACTACCAAGCAGCTGCCCGGGGAACACCATTTCTTACTGCCACACAGGACTTCTTGGCACCCGCATCAATCTTCTCCTTGACACTGCTTCAGGCTCTCTGGCTGTAGGTCTGTGAGCGCTGCGGAAAAGCGTGGATTTTACTAAGAGAAAAAGCATGACTGTGCACGAAATAACGCAGCCTATTTCACTTTCAGTTTTAGCTTAAGAGGAAACAGATTAATGTTTTGTCCCAGAAAGTGAATGCAAAACCAAATCCAAATGTAAAAGTGAACGTAAAAACAAAACCAAAATACAGCAGCTAGCTGATCCAAGCAAATTCGCTTTGTACAGCTGGTAATCTAAGGGTATAGTAAGAGTTAAACCAAACCACCGGGGGTTACACTGATAAATTAACTTATTTTCCTCCTTTAAGGAGATGAAAGAAACGCCCCAGTAAGTTAGGGAGACACGGTCACTGCCTGTTCATTCACCAGTGAGGATGTAGCAGGAACTAACCAAAGGTTGGGGTGCTTTGACAGGAAACACAGCAGGCTTGCTGACACTAACAAAAATCCAGCCCAGGTTCCCTGCTCACACCTTAGCCAAAGCTGAGTAAGAGGCCTGGGATTTTGAAGTCAAGTTCTGAGCAAAACACTCAACGTAAAAGGTGTTTAGAGCCACAGTGACCCCTCTCCCCTTTTGTGGGGAGTGTCACATATAAGGATATATTGCAGCGTACCACCTTTTCCTCTTATTCACCACCAACGACAGCCCAGCCAAACCCCACCATGACCAGGAGGCACACTTTGTCATCTCCAAGAAGTGCTGTATGGGTGCAAAGCGAGGAAAACCAGGTGACTGGATCAAAAACAGAAATTACTACACACCCAAAGCAGTCCCAACACTATCACTAAGCCAGGGGTCTACCAAAGGGAGGTGGGACTAGAGGACTCTTAAGAGTAGTTGTTGCAAAAATGGGTACAAAAAAAAAGACATTATCACACTACTGTGCCCTACCCTCGAGCAACTGCTCCAAAAATCATGCTGGGAACAACCCATGCCATCTCATCCTGGTTTAAGGTGTCTAATGCCTGGCACTGGCAGCTACAGAGTCCTGTTCACTTCCCATTATAGTCAGGGTAACAGCAGGATGCCAGGACACCTTCCCCTATAGACATCTGGTACAAATCAAGGCAATCACAGAAGCTATGGAACGGATTGCTTTCAAATCCCAAAAGGGAGACCTGATGCTCCACACATCTCATAGTATTTCTTTCTACATTTTACCTTCCTCTACCCTTCTCTGGCTTGGGTCAAAAAGATTCAAAATCTTTGGGGAAAGGACCAACTATATCCATCCTGTAATCATTAACTGATGAGTTTTAACTAGCCCAGCTCCCTCATCCCAAGATAAGCCATCCAAAACTAAAATGGGATCAAACTTCAAGTAGGAGTTTTGCACCTTCAGTCAATCTACAAGTTCAACTCCCTAATTAGAAATATTTGCATGCATTTGGCTTGATACAGCACACAGATATGAAGATAACTCCAGCTCCAAATAACGTGCAATCTGACACAGACAAAAAGCCACAGCATGCTAAGAGAAAACCAGAGGAAGGTGCTATGCAAAGAAATATCAGATTTGCTGGTAAATTCAACTGAGGAACTGCTAACCGGTCAAAATGAAACCTGCTCTTTCGCAGTCAATTCCTTTCAATAGAGAAAACCATCGGCTGAACTGATTCCCCTAACCCCCTGCTGCTTATTAGTTCATATCTAGGGGCAACAGGAGCAGCTTTATCAAGGAACCTACCTCTCACAGCCACGACTCCGCAGTTATGTCAGCAGGCCGTGTGTGGAGCTATCACAAGCTTAAGGCTGTAACAAGTATGTCCTACTCACCCATGCACCCTGCAATTAGGGAAGCAATAACTTCTAGATGCCAAGCCACTCCGGAAAGGTCTCCAGAGGTGGCAGTCACAGGATTTATGTACCTGCCTGCTTCCAGATAAAGCATTTTCATCCTATCACAGAATAGTCTGTTTGATCTGCCAGCTCCTTAGACTTCTGAGGAGTGAGGATGACCCCCACCATCCTGTTACACAGGAAAAACAATACCAGGAAACAACCTGGCTTAACCAACCCCAGTTAGGAGTGCTCACAGACTACACACACACACACACACCAGCCTTCCCTAATTATAATTACCACAGCTCTTACTGCTCTGGAGTTAACGGAGATCAAAAGCCACACTGAGCACCTCTACAAGGCACTCACATCACTCAAACACAGCCTTCTAGTGCTGGGTGCAAGCACGTGAGTCCCGAGAACAGAGACTCAAGGCTTGCACAGGCAGCATGATCCTGCTGACGGTGTGTGGTTAGGCATGGAGCTGAACTCACAGCAAGCCCAGCTGTGCCAGCTCCAGCTGGCCTAACATGGTCATAAGAAATTGGCAAAGGGCTAGTGGAAACCCAACAGCCACCTCACTAAATGGCCTTGTTTTCCCTTCCTAAATTCAGCAGATATGACCAGATATATACTAGAAGAAGAAAGCAAGTAAGAACACAAGATCTTCACATCTTTCTTAGTAAGAGGCAACCTATTCAGAAGATTTACAGTCAAATCTTACACTCTCCACCTACACAATGGGAGTTTGTCCTGGCTGGTCCTTAAGCACTGCCAATCAGTTACTCAGTGACAGAGGAGAGCTAGAAGAGAAGGCAGGAAAATGGGAAGGGACAGGTTGCAGAAATTCCAGCGAATAAACTATTAATTTGACTTATTTTTATACAGTGCATTCCCCAGCGGTTTTGTACATCACCATCAGCCCAGAGGAGATGACAAGGAGGGGATGCTGCTTTACCCTAAAGAAGGCTCTTAAAAGGTTTAAGATTATATTAAAAAAAAGCCAGGAAAAAAAAGACCATGCAGAAAAACCTCCTTTTCAACCAGTATCTTTCATAATGTTATGTTTTCATAAGCAGGTGAAAAAAAGTTTCAGTTTGACTACAGACCAAAAAAAAGTTCACAAGAGAACCCCAATCATTTCCCCCACACACACACACAAAAGTGGACTTTTGCAAAAAGTCCTTTACAAGGAAAGAGAAAGCACACCTTAGAAATAATTTCCTGCTGGGGAACCACCTTGCTCCTTCCTCCACCAAAGGGCTTTTAAGCAACTCGGAGAGACCGTGAAAGAAGCGTACTACGAGATTTTGACCCAGATACCCCAGGAAACATCAGAGCAGTGGGCACGTTGTTCTGAAAGGAGTCCGGGCCTTCCGCACAAAGACTGGCATAGTTTAACTAGTTCTGAGGCGCTGGTGCCCCGATTTTTAGTTAAGGCTATAGAATATTGTTCTTAAAGAAATAAAGTCACTGCAAACTGTTGCTCCGAGAGGCAGGAGCGGGCAGGGACCGCTCTTCCCTTGCCCCCTCACTGCCACCCCCGTCCCCGCAGCCACCCCTCCTGCTGGAAAGCAGCGGCCCCTCGGGGGTCCCTGCCGCAGGGTTCACTCCCCGGTAAGCAGCCCTCCGCTCTCAGAGCGCCCGGCACAGCCCCACACGGGCTGGGAGAGGGCAGCCGAGGTGGACAAAGCCGGGCTGCGGGAGCAGCAGTGGGGCGGGGGTGACCTGGCGGCCGGTCAGAGCCAGCAAGGGGGGAGCCCCATCGCGATACCGGCGACAGCGGGTGGACAGGCAGCACGCGGCGGGAGGGCTGAATTATTAATAAAAATAAAAATAAAAACAAGCGGCTGAAGGCAGGGCTCAGCGGGCTGGAACAAAGGAAGGGGGAGAACCGCAGGGAGAGAGGCGCCGGACAGGGACCGGGGGGGGTGAGAAGCGGCCCGAGGGGGTCGGGCGAGAACCGCGGCGGCCGCCCGGGGCGGCCCAGCCCAGCCCGGCCCGGCCGCGGAAGCCTCGTGGGAGCGGCGATGGCCCGAGCCGGTGCTGGCCCCGCCGTCTTCCCGCTCCTCCCCTCCCCTCCCGGGTACGGAGATGACCCTTCCCGAGGCGGCGGCACGGCGCCGTACTCACCCCGCGGGAGCAGCAGCAGCCCCGGCCCTCGCGGCTCCGTCCCCGCGCTGCTCTCGCCCTGCCCCCGCCGCGCGCCCGCCATTTCATGCTTCCCGCTCCGCCCCGCCCCGCCCCGGACCGCCCCTGGGGGCGCTGGGCCGGCGCCATCGGCCAACAACGGGCACCGACAGAAGGTCGCCGTCAGGGCTGTGCCGCTGTTAGCAGCTCGTCCCGCCGCGCTTACATCCGTCCCGGCGGTTTTAGCACCGTTGTAAATAAAGCTCGTTTCTTTCTCATAGAGTTTTCCTGTCACGCTCGCTCTCCATCCCAGCGTGCCGAGTCACCCTGTGTACCGCTTTCAGTGGTATGGTTCAGTGGAGGACTTGTTGGCGTTAGGTCAGAGGTTGGGCTCGGTGACCTTGGAGGTCCCTTCCAACCTCGGTGATTCTGTGATTCTGTGACGCGGGGCATCCCGAGGCTGCGGCGCCGGAGGGCTCGGTATTTTCGAGATTCCTGCAAAATCAGGGGCAAACGGGTTCTGAGTCAGGGTTCAGTAATGTGCTCGTCCACCCATTGGATGGCTTCCTACTAGGAATTATGCAGGGAAATGAAACCGGACCAGGCCTCTGCCGAGTTTTCTAAATTCCAAAGATCTGCAGGGAGATTTCCTTCTTGCAAACTGCTGAACTTGCTCTTGGAAAGGAAGCACTGCTAGCCCCACGTAGGCAAAACTCCTATTTTCTCTTTTTTCTTAGTCAAAGTAGCTGTATATTTCTCCTCAGAAATCTGCATATTTTTGGTTTCTGGCATCTGAGTAATTCGGATTATTTCATGTACTTTTATACAAAGTATTAATAATAAAGTGATGTTATCTTTCATTTAAAAGAAACCACGTGGTTCCGCATCTGAGACATTCAGAAAAGCACCACATACTCAGCAGGTTTGGAAATCTTTGTTTACTCATTCCCTTGCTGCCTACAGGCATCTACAGCAAACACGCCAAGAGAAATGGTACTTTTTATGAGGTTTGGTTTGGACAGGTTTTTTTTTTCTTCCTTTGAGTGCTGTGTAAGAGGAAGGAGGCAACTTCATTGTTTCCATCAAGTGATGTCTCTTAACGAGAAGCAGAAGGCCCCCTCCCTCTCTCTGGGAGGATGCGGTCGAGCACCCACATGCCAGCACTGCGGGTTTTGCCCGCTGCCACTTGTAGGACCCTTCTCTCTCTCGTGACAGCTCCGCTGCTGCTGCTGCTGCTGCTGCTTAGGATTTGAGGGAGGAAGACACGCTCAGGCCGTGCTCAAAGTTTTAAAGTGAATCTCCTCCAGTCCCATTTTCTGGAAAGATGTGCAGGCAGGTCACATACTGGGAGGATTAGGTTTGCATTCTCCTATATGCAGAACTTATATATGCAGAACTGCACTCAAGTGCAGTTGCTAATGTAGGCAGCAGTTGCAGCATTTTTTCCATAAACTGTTCAATATGAGGCCAGAATGCTAGGTTTTTCACCTGCTGTTCTCTCTTACTATTAGACACAACTCCCCTCTAGCTATTTTTTTTGTGGCAAGTTGTATAATATAGAGAAAAATACACAGAAGTGGGAAAAAAAAAAAAAGATCTTTGCCTTTATCCAGGCAAAGTAGCTGTATTGCATGATCTTTCTCCTCTGCTTCCAAAACAAGGCGCTGCCACATCTCGACTTTGTGTGTTCCTAACGAACCCATTGAGATCTTCCTTCCCATGCTGCTCCTCGAAGAAAGCAGTGCTTTCATGCTCCTTCTGTGGTCATTGCTTTTCGGTGCTAGGCCCGAGGATCTGGGGAGGGTCCCAGTTCTCCACCCCACCACTGGCTCACCCCTCTCTGCACAGAGCATGAGGCAGCTTCGAGGGAAGGAAGGCCACGTGTGGAAGGGCCGGGGCTCCTGAGGGCTATGTTCATCAGACATGGAAACTGAAAGCAACAGCTGCAACCGTGCAGGGCTCCCGAGACAGGATTGCTTTGTTAGAGAGCCTTTTTCTGGTGTTATTTCCTACCCACACATGGCTAATCTGTACGGGAAGTATGACCCTGCTCATCTCAGGGCTCTCCAGGGTCAGCATAGCTCTTGGCCGGAGTAAACAAGGCAGGACGGTCTCCCCATGGGCCTGGCTGTTCGTTCATAAAACAGCAGCACCTGTGGCTATCTGGCTGCAATCAGACAGCCTTCCTGGGTGCTTGATGGACATAGGCTGAGGGGAAGCCCCTGAGGTGTCAAGATGGCAGTGTAATTAGAGAGGCAGGATGTCGTGTTCCCTAAGCCACAAACGGGAGCTGAGCTCCTGTGTCTGGGGGTCCAGTGGTCACTTCCCATACACCCACTTCTTATTAGATAACAAGGGAGAGACATGCGCAGAGTAGAAATAATCACGGCCTTCTGCCACCAGAGATCCCTCCCAGGTAACTCAGCTTTCTCTCATTATTTTTGAAAACAAGAGACCAAAAAAAGGAGGGGAACAACTGCAGGGTTTGAAATGTCCTCAGAGAAGTGCCCACCCACCTACCAAGGTGCACAAATGAAGGCGAGCACCATGTCACTGCTGCCACCCGCAGCACGGCCTGCCATCCCTAGCCTCCAGGCCATGCGCGCTATCGAGGAATCCCTAAGGCCCCTCATCCCCTTCCTGGTGCCCTGGAAGGTCTGCTTTTAAACAGCCGCATTACAAACACCAGAGTTTATCCTTTGTTTTGAAGATGGGTGGGCGGGCAGGAAAGTAAGATTCATCATTTTGGTTTTCCCCGGCCGGGATTTCCCACATCCTGCGTGTTCTCTGCCTGCTAAATAAAAGGCACAAGTCTTATGATTTGCCTCACATACTCGATCACAGCAGTGCCGTGGAGCAGCTGTAATTCCTCTGGGCTTTAAACTCCTGGCATTCACTGGATGCAACACCCAGCATTCGAGCTGAACATCTGTTCTTTTCAAACAGGAGATACCTGGGTAAAACGGCTTTTTTTGACACCCGCTGGTGAGGTTTCACCTCCGAATCCTTCCAGGCTGTTGAAGAGACCGCTCTGGAGCTGCGTAGAGCTTAGTTGACCTTCCTGAGCTGCCACAGGGCGGGTGAAGCAAGGGCATGCAGTGGTGGAGGCCTAAAGCAAAGTGGGAAGTCAGCAGAGAGGCACTCGGTGTCACTCACTCCTCGTTATGCTGAACTCTACTATACCAGGGCTCACGCCAGTACTGTAAACTAAGGAAGTGAACTACAACTATAGAAAGTAAATCGTAGTTCCTGCAACTGAATTTTGATTACCTTCACCCCTTTTTAGCTATTTGTTGAAATTTCTTTTCATAGAAGCAGCAATGTAAAATTGGAGAAAGGAAGACCATGTATTGGGGCTTTGTCAAGATCCATCTGTATTCCAGGTAATTCAGCAGGGCTCAAACTGTTCTGACAATAGAAAAGCCTAAGTCAAGTCCTGTAACACCTGTTTTTTTATCTCATCTCAAGATCACCTTCCCTTAGGCTCCTGGCTTCCTCTTCTATCATCAACTGTGGGAATGAACACAAGGGAAACAAATGGTAACTCCAGCAACAAAAAGAAAAAATAATTAATGACTTTATTTTTTTTTTTTTTAGTTCAGTTGGCCATCTGAGGTGCTAAAATCTCAACACCAACGAAGCAAGTGTGCATAAAAACAAATGATGAAACACAACCAAACAGGAGAAAACAGGCTGGAACAGAGAGGGTTTTTTTTGTTGTTTTTTTTGTTGTTTTTTTACAGGTAGGGTATACGCTTTTCTGTTAACAATCCATAAATGCCAACCATAAAAGCCTTAACCAATCTGAATATCAGAGTTTACTTTCATTCAAAAGGGAAGATGCCAAAGCAGATCCCTTCACCTGGAATAGACTTTACACACACACACACGCATGCACGCACAGATACAGAGAGTATTTAAATTACTGCAATGCCATCACAACTTGGCATCCTCCCCTTCACATCTACTTTCAGTGACATCCTTGTCTGCCCACTACCCTGCCTACAGCAGTACTCAGGAGCAATTCAAAAGTGGAGGCTTTTGGAAAGCTTCTAATCTTGGTTATTTTGCAATAGTCAAGAGCAAGCAATCTCTCTCTGTCAACTATATACAGGCTGGTTTTTAGTACGCTTTAAGAGTTCTCTTTATTGCAGACAGTGATGATTTAGATTCCCATACAGCCATATGGTGGCTTTTCAATTTGTACACAGGAGATTTTATAATGCAACACCTTTCTCATCCACTGGTGCTTGGTGTAAACATTTAATTGAAAACTCATTTTAAAAGAATGTTAACCAAACAAGGTGTAGCTGTGAACATTTTAGGAACAGCTGCTAAGAAAATGGAACTGCTGGCTGCTCTAGATCATGCAGTCTAGAACACTTATAATACTTCATAATGTTCAGGATTAGGATGTATAAAAATATTAAAAACCACCAGAGTGCGCACAAATGTGGTGACTAGGTCTATGCAAGCACTGTGTTGTTCTAACAGAGGCCTAGGCTTTGCACAAAACTCAGGTTCTTGACCGCAGGGGTAACCCAAGGACCCACTGGTGTCTGTACATACAAACAAATATTTACATAAAATGCAGAGACAGATAGAGAGTAAGACGGACTTTTAAAACTTGCAGTTTGCTCTAAAATATGTTCAGCAATGTGGTTTGTAACGTGCCCTAGCGAGACCATGGGGTTTTGGTTAACTGAAAGTTGGAGCTGGAAGATACTTCTCATCTCCCCATGCATAGTTCTCTGAAGCTCAGGATCTTACAGCCATTTGTGAGTTTTAATGAAAAGATGATAAAAGGAACAGAACAGTTTAAAAAAAAAAGTACTGTGAAAACAGCAGATTGGTTGTTTTGGCAGTCCTCACTCCCCCATCCCCATTTGCCTCCCGAGTGTTTCCAGGAGGTATCCCCTCCCTTTATCCCTTTCCTTCCCCTTAGGGGACTGAAGTGCTTGCCCCCTCCTCAGCGTGCCCATTTAAAACCAAACGCAGGTTAGGTTCCAAGCTCAGCTCTCCTCCTCCTGCATGGAGGAAGGGCCCAGGCCCTGGTATGGACCAGGACCCCGCCACATCGGGGCATGCAGGCTGATACCCCTTCGTGCCCCCTGCTCGAAGCTGTGGGCCTCTTCTCTTCCCTCATACACAACACGGATGCACATCACTGCGTGCACATGGCTGAGTCATGTGCTGCTGCCCATGTGGATAGCACGAGGAGCTAGAACATCCGACTTGGATTCTGATACAAATAAGGAATCTTGTGGTCACAAGAGCCTTCTTCAGCTTTAAAAATATAAAATTTGAATTAAAAATATTCAGATAGTAAAAAACCCAGTATCTGATATGCAAGTTATATTCTTAAAGTGCAACTGAACAGCAAATACAAGTTGTGCCTTTTACAACCATTTGATATAAAAAGGCCTTTTAAGATTCCCTTTCATGTATTTTCGATTCATTTGTGTGTGCAATGTTAGGTTTTCATTTTTATTCTCAGTGCTGGAGGACTTTAGCATAACCTAAAGAGTTCAGTTTTAGAAAAGGTGGTCTTCCCCTGCAGGAGAGCATTACACCCTCAAGTGATATCACTCTTAAGCACTGCAAAAATCTAGTCAGTGTCCTCCAGCATGAAAAGGGAAAAGCAGTAATCTGGTATTTCTTCTTTAGGATTTCTTTCTGCTCTACAGCTCACATTCAGTGATCTTTTGTTAAAAGTTAGATGTGGTCCTTATACATAATGCACTATAAAATGGACTGAGGCCAATTCTCTGTGCAAGACAGTTTATTGTAAACTATCTCATTTCCCTCTTTCTTCCCTCTCCAGTTTCCACTGGCCCCTCAAAAGCAGACTGTAAACTCCCATTACCAATGTGGCTTCCACTGCTGGCCTCTGCACTGACAAAGAGGGACAACTGTTTGCTGGCCATCCCGCTGGCAGGCCAGCACTCCTGAAGAATTTTGTCCCGTGATGCCGGTAGAGCAGGCACCACATTCTAGCACGCCTAGTTAACCTTAGCAGTGCAGCTGCCTATCTGCTTTGTTTCATGAGCATTTGGGTTTAATTTGTAAGGCCTTAGTAGAAAACAGTAGAGGGGGCAAAGGGGAAACTCCTGAGGTGATAAAATACGTTTCCACAGCTAACGGCCAGCCCTGCTCAGAGACCCTGGAGGCAGTCCGACCCATTCTTGCTTGGCCTGAGATACGCTCGTCAGTCAGAGGTGAATTCAGGTTGTAGACGCTGGCTTACAGAAGACCTCTCTGAAGAAAGTAGAGAGTCAACAGCAAGAAACCTTGATAACTTCTATCCCGAGACAAAAGATTACAGGATGTTCAGCCCTGCTGGGGTATCTTGCACCAACAGCATATATTCAAGCTGAAAGAGCCAGCATGCTGTGTGAATACGCTTGGGAATGGGACATTTCCGCAAAGACACTGGTGAGCAGGCTTAGTACTTTTTTTTTTTTAAAGAAAAGAGAATAGGCAACAACTTAAGGGTAAATAAACCAAAAAAATAAACAAACCTCAAAACACAATGAACAACCTCTTAACACATCGTGTTAAGGATGGGACACAGAGCCAACACACAGTGCTATTTCAGCTCTGTGCAACAAGTTAAGGATGTAGTGTGCTCTGAGAAGCTGTAAAACAGTGGATGGTACTGAACTGCTTAGTGCATGTCCTGCTCGTTACTTAATGTACGGTTACAATGAGTACCCTCATGGCTTAAAAGCAGCAGCTTCGCTAGCTGAGCCAAAAGGAGCTTCTTCCAACAGCTGCAGCAGGAAATGTGCTATTTTTGTTTTCATGGAAGTCCCTCTAGCTGTATCTCAAGAGTGTGAGGGTCCCATCTTTCAGTGAGAAAGAGATCTATGGGATATTTCTACCTCACATTTTTGGCTTTCTCGTTATAAAAATTTAAATAAATTATAGGTTTCTTAGTCCAACAGAGGGATTCTGGGATGCAGAAGAAAAGTATGCTAGGAGCACAAAATAGATTCTTACAACTCCATGAGAGCACAGGATTTTGTCATAAAGGAAATCTGCTAGGGCAGGATACATCCATGGGGTCCACAAAGGCTGCCCTTGCTGTGAAGCCGGGAACAATCCACTGTAGTGTCTTCCTCTAACAGAGTTAAAACACTCCCTCCACACTCAAATATGTGTAACATTAAAATTATTAATAAGAACACTAATAAATAGCCACAGGTAACAACATCCAGTAATTTAGAAGTGGAAGTTGTAGGATGCAGCAGGCACACACAACCATCACTCGTCCATTTTTTTTCCTAAAAGATACAAAAATGAATCTTCTTTCAAGTATTAAAAAAATAAGTTAATTGACATAAAAGGGTCAAAGTGACTGAGGGCCCAGGCAGGACTTAAGCTTCGTTTCCAATGTGCAAAAACAAAATACAGATGAAAAAATAAAAACACTGAAAAGTCTTAATGGTGGTTTCAGTCACTTAAGGGCTTCTCCCTTTTAGGGGCCTAACAGCCAGGGAATGCTGCTTGGTAACACCCCTGCCCCAGCACACAGTTACCACTGTCCCACAGTCCGTATTTTCCAGTGTCAAAACAGTCGCAACAAAAACAGAACAAAGAAGCCCAACAGCCTCTGAGCTGTGGCCACGAAGACTAAGGCCAGCAGTAGCTGTCTCTCCAGTGTGTAGCAAAGCAGAAGGGCATCTTCCCTCCCTCTTCTTCTCCCCTTTCTTCCCCAACAATAAAGATTTAGGAGACTATGATAGGGAGCGAGTCCTCTGATGCCCAAATCTCTTTAAAAACTGGGAGGCAGAGAGTTCCATCACAAATGCTAGTAGTGTCTTCTCTGTCTCGTATTTCCTCATATCCATGCATCGTGGCCAACTGCAGGTTTCTTTGGTGGGGAGGAAGACTGAAGCAAAGAAGGTACTGCCCTGGGCTTCTGGAGCTCTTCTGGATAGTTGACTCCACCACACAGGCTGCTACAGGCTGCTGTGGTTTTCCAGAGAGGGTTGCCACTTCCCTCCCTTTTATTAGAACTGGTGTAGTAAAAATGGGAAAGGAATGGACTGCCATAAATCCAGATTAGTTAAGGGTACTTCTTCCCTTAACCTCCTTCCCCACACATGGATTATTCCTCTCCCTCCTACCACACAAAAAAAAATGAGGCCCATCATATAGGACCCTTGAGGAGACTCCACAAACTCAACTCATTATCTTCAACTTGGCTTGTAGACATGTAAAACTTAAGCTTCTGGAACCAACGCACTTATCAAAAGGCTTCTGAGTGCTTCAAACCGAATCACTGCATGCTGGCAGACCCTTTGGAGATTTCCCCTTCAGCATCTTCCTATCCATGTAATTCTGGCGAACTCAGGGTAGGCCAACCGGACAACGCAGACCAGCAGAGGTAAATGTGTCAAGCTCAGGACCAGTTCAAGCTAAAACCTTTGGAGAGCATGACTGCCTCCAGGTCCTTGTCTTCCTCTTTTTCTCGAAGCCGTTGTTCCTCGAGGAGAGCCACGAGAGAATCTCTCTGCTCCACTACTTCTAGCATCTCGTTCAGGATCCTCTTCTCCTCTGAGAGCTCCTCATCTGTCTTTAGATGATCTACAGAGATATCAAAAACTGTCAGCACACACAAGACTAGCAATATGCACGTAGAAACTATGAAATGTTCTTTACTGCTCTCACCTTCCACTGCCATCCTCTCCCGGAGTTCCTGCTGTAATCGACTCTGCCTGTCTTCTAGTTCTAGCTCCCGAGCACTGGAAGGGAAACACACCAGGAGTCCAAGTTATTAAGTCCAAGTATTAAAATACTCTGTACAATTGCTCCATATCTGTTCTCAGTTTCTGCCCCCCTCTAGATATCTGTCATGCATTTTATCAATCTGTTCTGGAACAACTTTAAAGATACCTAACATATGTAACTCTATATTTTAAAGATGCAAATGTACTTTCAGTATCTCAGGTTATTTGCCTTCAGCTAGGAAGTGCAATACACAAAGCTGAGCAATATTATGTTGATTAAATTTAAAACAGTGTGAAGGAACAAACAAAGCTGCAATCACCATAAAATCATACTTCACCTCTATGTATCTCCTCCCATTTCCCACTCTAAAGACAAAAGTTATTTATCAACTAAGAACAAGCTGTGACATCGCTTTTTCAGATTCAAATGCAGACAGCACCTTGGGGCTTTTCTGACACAGGCACCAAAAAAGACACTGAGTTTCCACACTACCCAGGTCAGCTGACATACTCAGAATCTAATTTCAATGGATTTGCACCATGGAGACTAAAAAAACTCCCTATTTTGTTAACAGGGAAAATACTTTTCATCTGAGCCGAAATGAGAAGCACCATAGTCCTTCTACAGGCAGAGAAGAGGCCCACACGGCAAAGGAGATGGAATTAAACAGTTTTGGCTACACTCAGAAGTGGACTCCACCAAAACCAGGAAGAATCATGGATTATTTCTGTGTAACTCAAGACACTTGTGTGAACAACTTATGTTTTATCCCAGAACATCTTGGGAAAGGCTCAGAGCTGAACAAACAACCGTACTTCTGCATGTACGTAAATAGTTGGAACTTACATTCCTTACTATTCCTCCTTCTAGCACTCTTCTGAAACATAGTCTGATTCATATCTCAGCCAAGAATCAACCTGAGAGACTGATGACCTTCAGGCATTACAGGGAAGACAGCAGTGACAGATCTGCTACTACTATTTCTAAAATAATCCCCCTTTTGAAGCTTTGCACGTTCACTCACAATATCATCAGTTCGGACTCGTAGCGAACCAAGGCGTTCTTTTCCTGCACCAGCTTGAACCACTCCTGCATCAACTTGGGATCATCCTTCTTTCCCATGCCTGCAAAAAAAAGAAACTCGTTAAATTTCCAGGTAACACTGTAATCCTTACAAGTCCAAATGGCAAAAACAGCAATGGGGCAAAATGTGCAAAGAAAGCCGAGCAAGATGCTGCCAGAGCACTCCCAAGCCGGGTCCAATCAGTTTGCCTAGAGCAGACGGAAGAGTGCAAGTCACCTCCAAAAGGATTCTCTTGTCTTTGGAGCCTGATTTTGTTTGCTTTCTGATTTTCTTGTGATTGCTTGTTTCTTCCTCATGCTTACTGCAGAAAGCCCAGACTTCTGTTAAATATTTCACTTTTCCTTTCATTAGAAGAAAAGTCTTAACAGTTCCTCATGCCAGTTCCTTAAGTGTATTTTCATCAGAAATAGATTCAATTGCCACTCCATGTGTTTTACTCTTATTTGCTTCAATTGCATGTCCTCAATCTTTATTTTACTGGCAAAAAGAAACATCTCATCTTTTCTTTTTTCCATAGCTAAATAAATCTTTTTTGACTTCCCCTACTAGCCACATACATCTAGCCACCTTGAAGATTCCCTCTGCACAGTGAACACAGAAACTACTTCTACCGTATTGCACATCAGCACTGGAAAGAAAAAGAGAACCACCAGACACCTTTGCTAATGTAGAAGCAAAAGCAAAAAAATCTTGGGCTAACACAGAACTCTCAGTTGCTATTTCATTTATTTCCAAACCAACTCCTAGGCTTACTCAGTAGGCCACTGATCAATCTCCTATCTGTCAGGAGTTATGTAGAATAAATTGCAGAGTGCTGATCCCAAAGCCTCCTGTTGAGATTTATCAAACCCAAGAGCTTACCAGGGAAGCTCCTCCTAGCAATCTCCTGTTTTGGGCCACTGAATCCACACTGAACTATCTGCAGATGAGTGCCATGACTTTTACCAAACACTGACAAGGACACTAGCTATCCGCCTACCTGCACAGAAATGGAGGTGGGAGCAGGGCCTCAAATCAAGCTCTACAGCATTTTCTGGTTGCTGCATCCTACCAGCTTGCATGTAACCTAGGCACCCTAACGTAACTAACATCCCTGTCTAAGCTTGTTATTTTGGAGTCATGCCATCAAGAGCAAAAACCTCTTAAATAGCCATTCTGATGCCAAAATAATCATGCAGCAAGCTTAATACACTAACTCTGGGAAACACTACCCAAGTATAACATCAATGGCTAGGTTAATTCACATCTGTGACCTGCCTTCACCCTTATGATCTCATCAGAGAAGTGCTGCACTGGAGCTAAACAAAGGTGGGCCTACAATTCCTGTACGCTGCAGCTTAGTCTGAGAATGCCTGCCCTCCAAAAATTGTAAGAGCAGACCCTTGGGAAATCCCATACCCAGTTGTACCACCCTAAGAGCCTCTGGCTCTCTGGGCTTTATACCAGTGTGTTGCTCAGTTCCAAGCATTCCTTTCTGAGCATCTCTGCACAGTATGCCCGTATGGCGACAGGAGAGGGAGACCGTACATGCAGATGTCCAGTGCCGTGGCGCCATGAGAGCACTGGGAAGTCTCCCCATCCCTTCCAATGCCAGGATGTATAGAAAACAAATGCCTCTAAGAAAAAGCCAAAAAAACACAAGACTACTGACCTATGAAATATATAAATATTTTTAAACAGCCAATGAGCAGAGGAATAATGGAAGGACTGGAGAGGGAGCACTGACAACTGATGTGAGGGAGCACCATGGAAAGCAGAGTAAGTGGTTAGCAAAATTACACCACGAACACACATAAACAGCCCCCTTCCCCCATGCCTTGGCAATGGAAACTCTATGGCAAACTCCATTTGGGACAGTTAAAGAATGCACTCAGCAAGATAGATGAGGGAAAACTGGTCTAGCTTAAGGTCTGTTGGCTTTTAAAGTTCAAGGATGTTTTGCAAACCAGTCCTTATAAAGACACGGTATTCCTTTAATCCATGTATACTGATTAAAAGGTCACTTAAGGAAGAAGATTTTCTTCCCTCACCCCACTCCTTCCAAGCATCTTTCAGGAGGAATGGAGAAATTGAAGCCACCGAACGAAACCAGAAACTTGAGTGTGACGTTACTGCTCCCACAGCTGCTGGCCAACGTCCCTCCCAGTCTCTACACCCTCCCTAGCACAGCTGGGACTAGCCAAAGGGATACTGTACCTTTAGTAACTTGCCATAGGCCCATAAAAGCTGGTTACCAGGTTGCTACCGAGAAGGATGGTTTGGGGTAACAGCAAGAAAAGGGTGGGGACAGGGCTGGGACCTTGTGGTCACTCGCTGACTACTTCTGCTACAAAACCCCGGCTGTGGTCAAGGAGAATGGGGAGCGTGTGAGGTTACGTTACCTTCATGGGCACAGCAAGGGCAGAAGGAGAGAGGTCTACGACGTGGTGTCCCGGCATTGGGCTCAACTTCAATAGGACCAAACGAGGAAGAGGAAGAGGCAGGAGAGGAAGAGGAAGTTGGAAGTGGAACGGAAGAGGAGGAAAGGGGTGAAATAAAAGACAAGCAAAGGACAAAAAGCGTAAGGGTGAGAAAGAAAGGAAACACAAGAAGAAAAGAAAAGAAATGAAAAAATACAAGAAATGGAGAAGCAGAAACAAGGGATACAGTCTACAGATGAATAATGTCCCTAGTAAGCACAGATAACAGATAAGAGGTGGGCTGAGGTACTGGTGAACTCTTCCTGAGCTGTACAATTACCAGGCAGGAGGTTATTGTTGACTTCTTCCTAACATACATTTTCAATCACACCATCTTTAACCAAAAACTTTGTGAACAAGATGTCAGGATGAGCAGAGATGAACATTTAACTCCTGCTGATAAATGGCAAATTTCAAGCAGGGTTACAAAAAGTCTCGCCTGCATGCATAAGACATCAGCTGTAAACAGCCACTCTACCTTAAATCTTTATCAGGACCATGCTCTTATCACCAGGGCAGCATCCACTGATGGTAAAAGTGTCCTTTTTAATGGAAAATAATTCCTTCAGACAGGGAATGTCACAGGGAGAATCTGATTAACATGCAACCCGTCTGCTAGGATCTGCTGTGTCAAGCATGGTGAGTACACATGTACTCAGTTGGACTGCAGTGCTTAGAAGGGGAATCAGCTCTTACATGGGTAAAAAAAAAATTCACATCAGTGTCTGTAGGAAGAACAATCAACTAAAGACTTTGTGTGGTTAAAACAGTAAATTTAAAACTGTCCCTTGACATTCTCATTTCAAAACTTACAAATTCTGTTAGTATCAGTGACTTGCTGAATCTTTTTCATCATCTCTGTCACCCAGTGAAGAATAAACATTTATCATCTCTACAGTGGTTCAGCTGTTTTAACACTGAGAATTTGCTTTTCAGCTGTACTTCATGTTGCAGAGAGAAACAGTAAAAAATAACCATTATCACTAACAGTTACAGGAGAACATATGCACCAAGAAGGTGAAGAGCCTCAAACATCAAAGCTATCAGAATGAAACACTGCTCTCAATGCACAACCGCATTTGAATAGAGTTTGCATTCAAGAGAAGGGATTTCTGTGTTGGGAAAAGCATAAACTCCACAACAATAATATGGCAAGAATAACTCATAATTTGGAGAAGTCAGCAAAGCTTGATATATATATATATATATATGGTTTGGAGACATCTTTACAAAACTCCAGACTACTGGCAAACTGGGAAAGCTTTAGAAAGGACCATCACAGAACTAGACCAGCACACGGAGGACACATTGGAGTACGTCGGCTTCAAAGCCTGTGACTGAGCAGCATGGCTTTCTCAGGCAGGCAGAAGCCTCTGTACTGGGGGCAGGAAGGAGCAACATTAGGAGGGGTTACACAGTTGGCCATGTGACAATTACAAATAAAGCATCGTACCAACATTAGTTGACAGTACCAGAGCCTTAATTCTAGTTGTTCAGAATTTTCCAACTTCTTCATTTAAAATGAAAAACTGCTAGGGCTGTTTTTTCTATGATTGCCATTTCACAGACCTAGGTTACAAAAGCAAACCAAGCCCCAGACCCACCAAACCACACAGGCTACCCACCATGAAGAATAAGCTTCCATACAAAGCGGAGCATTTAGTGCATGATACCCACTACATTTTTTATTTCACATCCTATCATATTCAACATCAATATTTTACCATATAAGCTTTTATACTCTTAATTAATAGTCTACCAGTTCCTTTTTGGGGAGACTGGGAGATGGATGTTTAACTGTATGGAAGAATCCACTTCAGTTTTTCAGGGTTTGAGATTTCATTCACAATTTGGGGGGAGTGGGGGATGTTGCTGACTCAAACGCAGTTACATTTCTAAACTTCGAACTACAGACTTAGAGACTTGGTGAAGAATTCTCAATTTGCCATATTTGATCTGAAAATAAA
Source organism: Cygnus atratus (assembly GCF_013377495.2). Taxonomy (NCBI): domain Eukaryota; kingdom Metazoa; phylum Chordata; class Aves; order Anseriformes; family Anatidae; genus Cygnus; species Cygnus atratus. Next base: position 66,262,186 of record NC_066362.1, read on the forward strand.
TACCTGGTATAGGAAAACACCACTCATCTCATTGTGACATGGCCACAAACTACCAACAAGCAAAATGCTTGTCATCAACAAGCAAAATGCCACATCCTAGGAAAAGATAACACCTTTGGTCTCTGGTAAAAAGCCACAAGACTTGCATAGCAGAAGACTAATACAGAACCCCCCCACACTCCCTATAATTGCGTTTTCTTCATTTGTTTTTAGTTATTCTATTTTTAACAGAAATATAATCCTCCCCACTCTTGTCTAAGAAAATGTGTCCTTGCATCAAGTTACAAGGTCCATATTATCTATAATAATCTTGCTACTGGAAATGTTAATATTGCTCTTCAGTGGGATACTGAACATAACGTGCACTATTAAGACACTTTCCAATTAATCCAGATGTAAATTATAGTTGCATCAGTGAATATAGGTTACATGATCATTACAGTTGCTTTCAAAAGAACTTCTGTCCATCCCAGGATGATTAGCAAGCCTTTAAAGTGATCCTTATTTACTAAATAATGAGGACAGAGTGAACTGCAACCTGAAAACTTACCCATTATAGTTCTCTAAAGCTGTGAAAACTATACCAATTATGATCTAAAAGGTGCTAAAACACCTTATATAAAACATATAATGCAGTAGAATTTTAAATATATTTTTTAAAAACTTCTCTAAAGTGACATTTATGAAAACTGCCTCTCCAACCTTGCTAACACACGTATTCATACAGGTGGTACAGATACTATATGCAGACTGAAATAGGAACTTTCTAATTTTAAAGAGAGAAAGATTTTATCAAATTTCCTGAAAGGAAGAAGGATTTTTCAATCTTTTCGGTAACAAATATTTAAGCGTATTCCATGCCATATATTTCACTATCCCTTCAGATAAGGCTTTCAAGAAAAAAGCCTCTTAACTGTTTCAGAAAGAGATCCAGAGAAAAGATCACCTATAGCACACTGATACGTTCAGATATTGAGTGCACCATCAGATCATTCATATTCCTGAGAAAGATAATTTTTAAAACATACAACTATACAGCAAGAGTTCTCACTGTGCACATTTATGTTTACACAAACTCTTCGGAAAAGGCTGAGCATCTCATTCAGTACTATTAAAAGGCAGACTCTAGTTCACCGTACAGTGTTAAAAACTGTCTCATTTACTTTGCCCTTCACTTGTTTAATTACAGTACGTAAATCTTTATGTGTTTTCTCATTTCTCTCAAAGCCATCACTAAACCTACAGTACATAGCATAGCTTTCTCATGACTGTTTAGAGAAGAAAAATCACCATTTCATGAGCTCAAATTAAAAACATCATCATCACTGCAAGAAAATTTTCCTGACCACAGAGTCAAGGCCAGATGGAAAAAACTCTTGTCAAAGAAATTAAAAACAACAACAAGAACAAAACCAATACCACAAAACAACAACAATAAAACCCCACAGCCTTTCTGGTAGTGTCCCCCACTACTGAAAAAAAACACATTAGGTCTGGCAGCACAGGTCTTCATACACAGCATGGGAAGAGTGCTGCAGGCAGCAGCAATACGAGCTTGTGGTGTTTTTCCCCCCCTATGCGACTGAACTCCACCACAAACTGCCCTCTTACTCTCCCTCCTCAAAGGGAAAGGGGAGAAAATACAATGGAAGGGGCTCAAGGGTTGCAATAAGGACAGGGAGATTACTCAACAATTATTATCACAGGCAAAACAGACTCAGCACAGGGAAATTCATATAATTTGTTGTCTATCTCTAGCAGACTAGTGAGAACTAAAAGCAACCCCAAAACACCTTCCCCCCCATCCTTCCTCTTCTACATCCTCCCTCTGAGCAGTGCAGGGGAGCAAGGAATGGGGGCTGTGGTCCGTCCCTAACACTTTGTCTCTGCTGGTCCTTCACGGTCCCTCTCTGCCCCTGCTCCACGTGGGGTCCCTCCCACGGGATGCCATCCTTCCCGAACTGAGCCTGCGGGGGCTGCCCACAGGCAGCAGCTCTTCAAGAACTGCTCCCACATGGTTCTGTACCATGGGGTCCATCCATCCCCCAGGAGCAAACTGCTCCAGCATGGGTCCCCCAGGGGTGGGCGGCAGCTCCCCCCAGACCCTCTGCTCCTGCATGGGCTCCTCTCCACGGGCTGCAGCTCCAGCCCGGGGCCTGCTCCTGCGGGGGCTCTCCATGGGCCGCAGCCTCCTCCAGGCCACATCCACCTGCTCCACCGGGGGCTCCTCCACGGGCTGCAGCGTGGAGATCTGCTCCATGTGGGACCCATGGGTGCAGGGGGACAGCCTGCTCCACCAGGGGCCTCTCCACAGGCCACAGGGGAACTTGTGCTACGTGCCTGGAGCACCTCCTGCCCTCCTGCTGCACTGACCCGGGGGGCTGCAGGGCTGGTTCTCACTCCTCACTCTCCCAGCTGCTGTTGTGCAGCATTTTTTTTTCCCCTTCCTTAAATCTGCTCTCCCAGAGGCCCACCCAGGGTTGCTCCCTCGCTTGGCTCTGGCCAGCAGCAGGTCCCTTTTGGAGCCATCTGGAGCTGTCTCTGATCTGACATGGGACAACTGCTGGGCTCTGCTCACAGAGACCACCCCTGCAGACCCCCCGCTACCAAAACCTTGCCACGCAAACCCAATAAACCACTGCCCCACAGATGTGGTTTGTTCTGAAGGAGCTGAGGGGTATGAGAAGGGTAAGAGAAGAGCCATTTCTGTGACCATTTGCTTCTTAGGTTCCCTCTGTGCTGTCAGCCACAGTCCTGCATGTAACCACAGCTTCTGGACAGAAAACTGTCATCTCCCCCCCACCAAGGCAGAGCCACAAACAGATTGTGTTAATCATCAGTTGTTCCCTTTCAATGCCACAGGCCAACTTCTCTGAAGTGCCTGTAAAACAATCTGCTGACCTCTTCAAAGCAGAGGTCAGCAGTCCACAGCCCAAGTACCAAAGACAGCAAGCAGAGGAATTCAGAAAGGTGCATAGGGTGACCAGTGCTGAGCCAGGAGCTGCAGTATATTGAGGGAAGGAGCACATCCCAGCTCCCAAGCGTACCCTGCCTAACAATTTAGCCACAGCCCATCAGTGAAGTGTCTGCAATTATTTTGCCTATGTGAAATGAAGCATTCCCTGCATCTTTCTGAGTTCATGCAGCCATGACTAGAAAGACCTTGCTTGCCATAGTACACTTGAAAGACTACAGACTTTGATAAAACGGTGGAAATCAAGAGCCAAAACAAGAATCAATGCCATAGCTCCTAAATCTCTCTAAAACAAGGTAGAAAAAATGTACAACTACCATGAAAACACACTTTCTTTTCACTCTATGCTGTTTTTCGTTGCGCGAGCTACACTGGACTGTTGTCTCTTCTACTTTTTATTTTTGTTTAAAGATCAATACTTAAGACAGTTTTTATCCTTTTTTGCTGTAGCTACTTAATACTTCTTCATAATCTGAAGAACAGTAGTAAAAACACTCAATGAGGATGAAGAAAGCACAGTGAAAAGTTTAGGGTAGCAGACACCACTATCCCTAACCTATAGCTTACTATTTATTATTTGTGTATGTCCTATGGTATGAGAGCTCTGACGATTTCTGAGACATGGCGAGTCACTGCAAATCAAAATTACTTGAGCAGACATACCACAGACCAAATGGAATCACATCCTTTGCAAATCTTGCATCTGATAGGCTTCAATTTCTATTTTGCTGACTAAACTAAACAGGGCATTTTGGAAATCAGCATATGGCAACACCATGTAGGAAATCCATCTCTGAGGCTAATCTCCATTCTCACGCACCATTATGTTAGCACTTAACCTCACAAACTAAGAGCATGACACTTTAGAAATTCTTACTCTACTAACAACTTCCATCAGTCATTTAACAGATAGATGAGCTCTAACTTTACCTCAGTGCTTAACATAAAGATGAGTCCAACAGAGATCAGTAAGACAAACTGCAGCGATAACAGGAAATATTCTCTTTTCCACCATTTAAAAATCAGTTATGGTCAGAAACTTAAGTGGCTGAAAAATAAAGCATTCCAGCTTTACTATTTGATAAAGTTGTTGTAAAAGAGCATAAACACAGAAAACCACCTCTTGGACAATAATATCGCACACAACTACAGGTATTATAAAGTTGAAGGAAAGAATTCTGACAACTATCTCCTAAGTACGTCACTTGAGGTTTCTGACAGCAGTTTACTATAACTCTGTCAATAACAATATGCTCTAAAGATCACTGTAAGAAACCTGGGCAAAACTCATGGACCACTGAATTGCCATGTAAACTGAACACCATCTTTACTTATCCAGTAGAAGAGAGGAAAAAAAAATAAAAAAAAATGGTGAGGAGGCTAAAGAAAATTAGGCAAAGCAATAGCTGGAGCAGAATACACACATAAATGACTGCACAGAAGTCTTCTGCCTCCTATTAGATCTCAAGGCACTTCAAAACGTAATCAGAAATAGTACAGTCCTACACTGGCCCTGTCTTCCAAGACTGCTAGCTTTTGTGTGCAGCTGTGAGAGGTGTGCAGAAAGAAGCAGGTAAATGATAATTGTTTGCTTACAGTACCTAACAAGTACTCTAATTATACTCTGACAAGTTCTGCTTATCAAACACTCTTTCCTGCTCCAAATTTACTGCAAAGAAAACATGTTACCAATTCACTTCAGTGTCAAAAGTAGCTGCAAACCAAGAAAGAATATTTATCTTAAAACTCCAACCCTCTTGCAGGAGAGCTGTTTTTGTCAATCACAGGAATTAGGACTGTTCTCACTTCAGTGTATCAGACTCTGGCCCTGCAGAAGTAGATCTGCAGGACTTTAAAGTACATAGCTCAAGTATTTTAAATAAGCTAATAAAAAGTACAGTTCTGGTAGAGTACACTTTAAACAAAGTGAAAAAAATTAAAAACACAATCATGCCTTTTTTTTTTTTTTTTTTTTTTTTACTGTTTAACCTTGTCAAGAAAGAATGAATGTCTGAAATCAGCACTACCAAACATATCAGCTCTCTTCCTTACACCCATCTCGTGTATCTTGGCATAATCTAGACAAGAGGAAAGCAAGACTGGAGTGTGGGGGCTGTTCCCTCAACCATTCCCTGCTGGGTGCAAGGAAAAGGAAACTGACCGTTTGAATGCAGAGGGAACAATGAAGGTACCTTCCACAGACAGACAAGGAGTAAACTGGAATAAGGAACTGGTGGGAAAGGAAGAACTGAGGCTGGGACTAATTAAGCAAGGAGACTAAGAATTAAGCAAGGAGACTAAGAATGCTAACCACTAAAGGAGAAGAGACAGGGACGAGAAAAGACAAGAGGTAAGGGGTGGAAGAAAACAGATCCATTGAGAAGGTATGACCTAGGATCGTCCAAACAAAGAATAATGGGTAGAGAAGGGAGCAGAACCCAAAAATTTTGTGAGAAAGCCAGTGGCAGGGATGGAATCTTTGTGGACTGAGTCAGTGGAAATACCAGGATTAAATAAGAAGCAGTAGTAAAAGACTAGGAACAACTAGTGGGGAAGAACAGGAGGTCTGAAGGGTAGACATTAGGATTTCTTTGTCAAGAAGGTAGGGATTAAAATTAAATACCTGAGAAGCAGAAATTGGAACTGAGAATGAAAATGGAAGTGGAGTAAGGAGCTTTGGATGGAAAAAGATAGGATTAGGACAAGGACTGTCTGCAAAGGGTGAATAAAAGGAACAAAGAGTATGCATCCACCAGAGTACTGTATCCTTTCAGTGTCTGGCTCAGAATCCATGTTTTCAAGTCTCACCATTCAACAGCTGCCAGAAATCCACTGACCATGTCCCATTTCCCCTCCACGAGGATCCACACAGAAGATGACAACCTAGTGTTGCTATCAGTTATTCCATAAAGGTAAGTGGTACAGTTCTCTGCAGTGGATTTAAATGTTACAAATCTGTTGATAAATCAACATAATACACTATCTTAATTTCAGTTGACTTTGCAACCTTTGCAATGTTTTTATAACATAACATACAGTATACACATAGGAATAATTACTCAGAATTGAAATGGGACCATCTGTAGCACGAAATGAAACATCTGCTTCACAGCAACAGCACATGATATTTTAGGACAGGAAGAGAGAATTATGGCATGTGAGCAGAGCAACAGGGGTAGTTAGGATAGCAATTTGTAATCCTGCAAACTGGGACTTGACCAGGATGTCAGAAGTTACCACACCCTTGCAGAAGTTGTTGTGTAGTCTCTAACAACTAAATGAAATGTAACTCTCATTAGTATAAAGAAAATCCAGATTAAATTAAAGCCCTAATCACTTGAAAAACTATCACCAACTTAAAGATAACTTTTCAAAGAATTTGTGGTTTGCTTATCATTCTACTGACAGCATGACTTCAGAGTCATGCCTGTTCCTCAGAGACACAAATTGCCAGTAGAACAATTAATCCACACTGCCGTCCTAACTGCTTATAGTGCTCCGGAAGGACCATGCAGTCACACTCGGCTCCAGGGGTTTTAATGGCACCACACCCAGATGCAGCAGCCTGCACAGATGTGTTACTTTGAGAGCTGAACTCTAAATTCGCCACTGAATAGTGAGAAGTATCATCAGAGTACTGTATCCACTCTGGCAAAAGTGATCTGGCAGCCTCCAAAGCAAATATGAAACAAATTACAGAAGCAACAAAACTAAATTACAAAGCCACATACTCCAGCAGGCTATACTGGCTCATTGCATTTAAAGGGATACTGCCCAATACATTTTTTAATTTTTTCTTTAGGAAAAGGTATTTTTGAGATGAGCAAAAACTTGAAATAGTTTTAAAAACTATCAACCATTTTTTAAAAAATGTGAACATTGTCTCTGACTGCTGGAAGCCCAAATGACTAAGTCACCATATAAATAAAAGCCTGTAATAGAAGACTAAAAATGACCACTCTAAGGTGACTGTCTGAGCTCAGAGAAATGTAAAAAGCAAAAAGGATGAAAAGTAAATTCAGTTTTAATTTGAGATTTTCTACAACACGGTATTTTTTTAAGTGACAGTGTCCCTTTAAGTAAGAATTATTTTGCTTTTCTTAAAGCCACCATCAGTGATTTTGATGGAACTGTTATCTCTAAAGAGGCATTAGGAGGAGAAGGAAGGGGAGGATGGAGAGGTATAGTGGAAATAGCATTAGATGGGGAAAAGGATCTGTTAAGTGTCATTCAGCATCAACCCTTTTACAGCTCCTACTCTGGATCATACAGATACGGACCAGCCGTAATAGGCATACCTAGGAAGATAATTTCAGAGCCTCTCTGCAGAAGACACCCCAGGAAGGAATGCCAGAAGGACTGAGCAGTGAATGAAGCACCGGGTTAATGGAGGACTATCACACCAAAATTACCACAGGGGAACTGGGCAACAAATCAGGTCTACTAAGGAGAAAAAGTCTTCCATTTTGAAACCTGAGCCCATGTGGGTATTCTTAATGAATGGCATGTGGCGTCAGGACAATTTGGAGTCATTCCCAACAGCTGGCTACAGATTTTTCTCCTCCTTCTGGAGGAGAAGACAAATGAAATAAGAGACTCAGATGACAATGCAACCTAGCAGAGTTTGCCTTCTCTTGGATACACTGACAGATTTGCTCATTTTAGAAGAATAGATTTGGGGTGACTAAATGAGCAAAGGGAATTTCAGTTTTCCAGATGGACAAATGCTAAACAAATGCCACTTACAAACCAAAAGTTATCCACTTACTAAGGGATTCAGGAAGTAGCTTTAATTAAAGAAATGCAGAATGACAGCGCAGAGTGATGACATCATTATAGTCATCAAGCGAGCGGAAAAAATGGGCTGAACACTCACAAGTTTGGCACTTAAATGAGATACTAAAAAAAAACACAACAAAAACACAAAACACAACAACATAGCAAGAAGCTTATTAGATGTGTAATGCTGCAAATTGAGCTGACTGGAAACTGGTAGTAGATTGCACCAAAACTGACTGGAACTCTACCAGTAGATTCTCTCCTAACCCTGCAATAAGACAAAACAGGAACGAAGTCATCTACAACTGTTTCCGAAGTCCCTTGAGGAAGCATTTTGTTAGATCATCAAAATACTCTGTTTCCTCAGGAAGAATCAAAAGGGGAAGAGAGAGGCAATGGCATAACTAATCCTTTAGAGTGCTGTTAGCTCTTGGGAGATGGTCAGTTCTGCAGTTCCCATTGTATTAGCATATTTTTCTGAAGAGTATTTGGATGGTAGAATTGGACTTGGCAAAGGAGAAGCAAAATCCAGAATGACTTTCTACTTCCAGCATGGAAGGTGACTGGAGTGAAAACAGCGAATACATTTTGAAATAATTGGCACTGTGGGAAATAGAAGAGGGAGCCTTACACATGGTTTGTGGAATATGCCAGGATCTCCTCTTCCTGAGCTGCAAAAGGGGTTCTGCCAGTCATGTGCAAGGACTGTTTCTTCCTGTTTGTGAGCCAAGGATGGGAGAAGTAGGTAAAGGGAGGGGTGGGAAGGAGTGTCAGCAGGGTTAGTGTCAGCGAGAGGTTCAGCTATACATACCACCCAGATGCAAGTCGATGAGGTCACTGTAATAAGACTCTCCCCAATAGTCTATAACAAGGAATTGGTGAAGACAGTTATTGAATCAGATACCCACCCTAGCCCCACACAATCAAAGCAATATATGAGAAAGACATACAGACAGAAACAAAAAAGACAAACAACACGAAACATGCAGCTATATACATTTGCACATACATAGAATATATATAAAATTGTGTCTCATTTATCCATATATGTACACATACACACATATATATGTATCACAAACATACACATACACATATATATATGTGTCACAAACATATTGGGAAGATGAGGAGAAAATTCCCAGCAGGCAGGCAAGGACTTCCATGGAGAAAAATCAAGAGGTCTACACACAGACACTTCACTTATTTCAGTCTGCACCAGTACTTGACACTGAAGTCTTTCCTGTTCTTGTTGAGAAAAGCAGAGCTATTCTTGTTGCTTTCATGCTGAGCAACATCAGAAGGAAAGACTAATTTCTTAGGTAAGCTGCAGGACAGGTATAAGCATTGATTTCTTGGCAGTGAGTGAGTGGAGAATGCGTGTGTATAGCAAACAAGTAAAAGGCACTGAGTGCTGACACAAATGACAAATACCTAAGTGTGGGAAGATGGGTTTCTGCTAATGACACAGTATCTGTGTCAGAGAAGAACCTCCATTTGTGTGTGTGAAACAGACATGCATGTCCACAGCTGCTAGAGACAGGTACACCATGAGTCTAGCACTGTATAATTATTCTTTAGGGAAGAGACACATGGGAGTACAGAGAGCACTGTTTCTCACTGCATATGATTCACTTGATGAAAAGAGGTTGCTCTTAAATTTTTCAGTATTGATCTGACACTGAAAGACATTTTCCTAGCTCTTAAAAATGACTATCAAAGTTCATAAAGGAGAATAATGGAGAAGAAGAAAAAGCCTCACGAAATTTCAGAGTTGACATATTTTTTCAAGGTAATAATTGAAAAAGTGAAAAATCCACACAGGAAAACAGAAGTCATAACCATGTCCAGACAGGCGAATGCACTATAATACAAAGCACTGTTACATTAATAGTAATCCCACTCTTGGGACACTGCAGAAAAATAGGAAAATTCTTCACTGAGATTATTTTTCTTTACCTTGGCAGTGAAAAGCCATGATGCAAAAGAAAGGTTAAAAAAAAAAAAAAAAAAGAAAAAAGAAGGGATGACAAAAGCTTAGAACACCTTGTATATGATAAACTTGCCACCTTAAATAGTTTATATTCCAGATCATTCTTACTATAAATGCAACTGCCAAAGGGTGAGATCTTCAAAGACATTAACAAAAAACTTATTAAGGCAATTAAGTAATCACAGGGTGTGAGACTATTTTCTGAATCAGAAACTAAATGTTAGATTGAGTATTCAGCTCTTTGAAGAACAGAAGGCCAACTGCACTTTCTCTGAGGCTGAGCCAATTTAAAAACGAAAAGAAGTTATAGAGGAAGGTGCGATTATTTTGTCAACATTAAAGTCACCAATGAACTCCAAAATGTTTCTGAGTGTGATTAGTTGAACAGCTAGTATCATCATATTCCAGCTTGAAAGCTATCAGATAAGGACTGACATTCCTGGAAAGAGTACTGAGCTATTTGTACCTATTGCTAGGATCCAAATTAACTGTAGTCTCACAAGACACTGCTGTGAAGAATTTGACTATCTGCTCAGTATAAGTCACTTGATCAAAACATACTAAGGTTGAAACAAAATGGATGGAAAATAGAAGCAAAAAACAAAACAAAACAAAAGTAAACAAATTCTTACCCACAGTACATTTTTTTGTTCTTACCAGTCCAACTGAAAGACATATTTTTGTAAAACTGGGAAAAGGTCCAGAGGTCAGAGATATGAAAAACTGAAGTTGATGGAAGACTTCTAAATAAAGAACTGAAATGCTTTACTGAGAGAAAAGATAACTAACAGTCAACTTGATAAAAGATAATAAATGACACTGAAAAGTTGTTCAGATGGCCTTGTCTATCTGTTTCTACAATAGAAAAAGAAAAGAATCATTACAAAATATAAAATTATGTTTCTTCTGTTAGGAATTTCAAATATCTAGTAGTAGGAAACTACTATTAATACTGCAAGAAACTTCATATTTAAATGCATGAGATTGGTTCTTTCCCTACAGGGAGGGAAGCCAAATAACCTATTCATTACAGAGCCCAATATCATCTCCAAGAACAGTTAATACTGGTTGGTCTCTATGGGACAGCCATTACTTTGATCCTGCATTGCAATCCTTCTCCATTTACGTGGACAGAGAACGTGCATGGGACACACAATTCCCACCCTCCCCTCTTTCTTCCCCTTGCACAAGCTTATTAAAAGGAATGTATATATATACACACATATATACATATACATATATATATGTATATTCAGATGACAACAACACTGCCCTTCCCCTATTTTAGATTTTGTTTACACAGTTTAATTAGGGAAGAATTGATCAGGGACAAGGGCATTACTCCACACCTTCACACAAGGGTCCTGCTGAATGCAGTGGTCACTGTTAGGTGAATATCTTAAGACAATGCAGATGAGAAGAAAATTATGATGCCCTCCTGAACAATTAATGGATATTGGAGGCAGAAATTAATTGTACTTATGGAAAGTGATGTCACAGACTAGAAAATAAGAAGAAATTTGGTTATTTTATTGCAAACATTTAAAATGTCTGTGCAAGATTAGCTAGAGAAGTAAAGAATGGTGTTCATTTTTAATCTTATGTTTCAGTCAACATAGGTTATAACGTTTTTTTTTTTTTCTCTCAACAGAATGTGGGAAAATTTCTTGTTAATCGCTGGAAATAACTGCAAGAGTTGGAGCTTGTGAATTCTTTATGATGAAGTTAAGCTTCCGTAACTAGAAGCAAAACATATCCTATGGCCTTCCTGAAGAAAAGAGATTCATTTTGCAATGTGACCGACAATTTAATAATTCTGCTAGGAAATTCACAAATATACAAGCTCATCTAAGACTGCTTCATTTTGGGAGAGCTGGAAGTGAGGTGTTATACAAGGGTTTAAGTCTGCAGCCTTCCATACAAAATACCAACTCTTACTCTTGGTCGTATTTTGCCCTTTCTGGACTTTTTTTAGATCACTGTGAAGAATGTTCTCTCAGCTGCTAAGATTTTCCACTTGTGCTGACATGTCTTACTTACATGAATGTCATTTAGCAGCTGACTAATCAAGATGGAGTTCCAGATGGAAAGAAGAAAAGTGAAACGAAGGATTAGAAATAAGCGGTGGTGTTAGTAAGTGCAGTAACTGGCAGGCCAGCCATCAGAGTGGGGCAAGCTACACAGAAATACACAGCATAAGGAAGGAGGCACCACCACAGAGAAAGAGTTGTTGCACAAGGTTACTTTTTGAACCCACACATTAAAAAGCCAGTCAGACCACAAAACCACTGAAGTCATCAAGATTGTTTTGCACACGTGTAGAACTTAATTGCTTTGGTAACCATTCAGACCTGCTGCTTTGGCATGCCTTTATGGAGCACCAAGCACAAACAAACTTGGCGAAGTAGTAATCAGTGGGATGTCTCAACAGACATTTTCTCTGGTGAACCTTCACTGCTTAATCTAGTACCATCTTCACAAGCATAGTGGTCACTCTTCAATCCAAGCAACAAGACAAATCATTTTTCCAGTACCTGTTCCACTTTTACCATTTCTGATTTCTGATCCTTGTAATCAGGTACATAATCCTGGTCTTGTCAGATATATGCACACTGCATTTGCCTGTTGGATATTTGACTCCGTGAAAGTAAGGATTCTTTTTTTCCAGATTATTATGCTACTATAAGCATTACCTCAACCAAGTACTCCTCCACTTATGTTTTGCCAGATCAGGTGAAACTCATTCACTATAATTTCAAGTACACATAGCATTCCTTTAACAGCTTGACATGGATACCTTTCAGTACACATTTGCATTTCTGCTCTGCACAACTTTGTCAAAAGTAGCCAGTGTGCTGGGCTGTGCAGTGAGGAAGATGTTCTGTGATGGTCCCTTGTAAGGACACTGCCATGATAATCCAACACAGTAGAGAAAGCACACACAATTTTGTAATTACTTTCTGATGTACAAACAGGGTTCTCCTACTGTGACAGCTTTATGTGAATTGCAGCTAGGAAACCTCTGCAGTTTTCTAGCTGTAATATCCATTAATACGCAGAAATAGAAATCCACTACTAATAATTGGAGGATTACCTCCTGAGCCTCAGGCAAAGACAAGTGAACTAAGTCTCTGCTGTTAGGTAAGCCTCAAGATTAGAAGAAATGTGAGAACAACAAGGCCTCAGAAAGATAGAAGAAAAGGGAGAACAGATTCACATTGGACTCTTAATTCTAGGGTATAATGGTCCAATTACCTCTAAAATCCAAGCAGCTATGGACTACTGCACAAGCATTCGATAAGAACACATTAAAGAGCAAACCAAGCTCTGCTGGATACCTGCTTCTCCCCGAAGGGCCTTCTCCACAGCAACCCCTCTCTCCTCCAGTTGTCTCTGCTTCTCTTCTACTTGTTCAAGCTGCCGCTGGATGATCTGTTCAGAAAAGAAGGGAGTAGAACCTCACCAACAGTGATTCTGATCTGTCAGCAGTACTTATCTAGCACTAAGTGACTTCAGCCAAATCAGCATTTTGAAAAACAAGTATTTGCATTCAACAATACAGTGCTTTGAAAGCTAGCATCACAGTTCCCTCCGGTGAGGACACCCTCACGCCCTGCATCCTAGCATTTTGTTTTTACAGATACCTGGATACTCACTTATTTGTTACAACTGGAATCCCGTTCCTAAACAATAAAGTGAAGGTGTTGCCATCCAGTCAGCTGATCCCCTACCTTCAGTTTTAAACAAATTCCATCTCCTACAGATGGTGCCAGCAGATTCTCTAGTGATTAAAGGTTAATTCGGTAACGCTGCACCCACTAGCATAATTTAGCAAAGCAATCATTGGCGCAGACTCATCAGGTATTATCTTACTACCACTATTCGATTCAGTGAATGGTACCACACTCATCTCCTGGTAGGAAGGTGCTATGGTCATTATTTGTCATTTTTTTTTCGCTGCAAAACTATTATGACAAGTTTCAGTAATTCTTCCCATGTCTGTGACATGGTACCAAATTTGATAGACAGAGTAGGAGTAGAGGCAATTGTAGAAACAGAGGAAAGTTCTGGTTCTGGTTCCTCTTCTGATACACTCAGAGGAATGTCAGGATCATGGTGCTTTCATATGGAATTAATTTCCTGCCATGACAAGAAGACTGTGAGACACTACCTGAGCTCTATGTAACCTCTTTAGCTCTTCTTGCTTGGCTTGTCTGCGAGCAGCTTTCTGTACTCGCCGAGTCAGCTTAGCATTCAGCTCTTCTTCTGTGTAGGCTCTCTAAAGGAAGAAAAAACAGGAGATTTTATTTCCATGCCCAGAGGTATGGGGGGAGGGAAAACCATTTTCTCTTCCAAAATCTCAGAAGGGAGGTGTTCTGTCTTTGCCATGACTGTGACAAAAATCAAGCTTCTGTAAGCAAAGGTGTTCACAGTGCAGTGAGCAAAAATTTCAGGGTCAAATCAGGAGTGAAGAAGCATATAAGCCAACTGCAAAGCTGTGATTTTCTATGATGTCCCATTTCTGTCTACCATTGCTATATGGAACCTCTCCACAAAGGTCAAATACATTTTTAACCTATTTCTCAATAGATTTAGCCTAATGAACTTAGTTAAATCAATAAGACTACCATATAAGTAAGTCATCTTTATTTCATTTTAGAAGAGGGTATAAGGCATATCTACATGAACAGTTACAGCAGTATAAGCTAAGAAATTAATATAGACTATTGTAGCTACATAGGTATTCCACTCTTCCGACATAAAATATTTTATTCTGGAGCAAGAACATCTGTATTTGAGAGTTATGCTGATATAAGTGGTAATGACTGCGATATAAGTGGTAATGACTGCCTGTGTAAATTTGTGCAATTTTTCTCTGAATCAAGAAGGCAAAAACACATTTGAAAGCAGAATGATGTTCTGGTGTGAGAGGAGAAATCCCATCTCAAGAACCATGCCACAAAACTGTCCGGTATAAAACAGAGCAAACAATCTCTTAACTAAAACTAGAATATTACAACACCAGAAGCCATTCAATAGGAGAAATCCTGTGTTTATAGAGATAGAAAGGTATTTCTTCCTCTTCTTTTCTCCCAAGAAAACTAGTTTAAAAATACATAAATCTAATTTTTTAAAGTTACTGAAATGGAGTTTAGCACCTTTTCAGGTAATTAGTTTGTTGTGTTGTAATCTAAGGTGGGCTTCCTTTCATATATTTCAAGAGCACTGAAGGAACTTCACAATTGCATTAAACAAACCATGGTGAAGAGAAGAACTCTCTTCTCTTCCCACATACATGTATGTGGTCTTTATGGGACAGCTGGACACAGATGTCTTCCACTTCTGGTGAGATCTCCAAGTTTAGCCAAGTTTAAGGACAAAACGTTAAGACAGACCACCCCATAAATTTCCTTTATCTAGTTATTGCACAACCACACTGATCACTCTATCTCTGTTTTACTGTTCTCAGTGAGTAGAGGTTTTTAACATAGGACCACGTCTCTACTAAAAATTCCTAAGAGAGCAAGCACTATTGTTAGAGCTCCAAGAAGTTAAATCTTTGCTTTCTCTTTTTTAATGCAAGATCTACAATGATATCCAAATCAGAAGGAAAAGTCACACAGGGTGTGAATTTCCTACCCCCCTTAACACTGGTGTGACTGTGAAGACAGGACGATAACAATTTCAGAAAGCAGCAGCATTCCTGAAATAGAAATGTAATTTCTATCTTGATTTTAGCTTGATACAAAATTTTACTGAGATTTCAGTAAACCCAAGAATTCTGAAGGACAATTTTGAAGGAAAGCATGAAAATTCACTTAAACTCATGTTCTAAATATTAAAAACAAAACACATTCATCTTTAATAGCCTAGAAACCCAATTTGTTCTGAAGCTCAAAGATCACCCACATCCCTCTGTACGGTGCTGCACTTTTGTGCACTGCTAATTGCATGCATTCTAACAAGTCAGACAATTTGGAGCTCAATGCATTTTTGGTAGATAACCTCTACAAAGATTTTTCTGCCCATGTCTGCTAACATCTCACGCATGCACAGTCAATGTTTGTGATGTTAGTGTACATGTGACGGGTAGCTATGGATTCGATGGGTTAATATAGGGACATACATGCAACAATGGCCAACTAGTGGGAATGGAGACACTACCTTTGACGAATATGATCTCTTGAATGCCAAGGCGTGTGGTACATAAATCGACTTTAAAGGGGGAATGGTAAAGGAAAAAAAAATAAAAAACATACAAAATGAAGCAAAATCAGTTCAACATTGAAAACAGATGCACAGTTAAAAAAAAAAAAAAAAAAGACAAAACTATTTTTAAATGCAATGTAGAATTGTGCAAATGCTGAACGTGGCCCAGACTGGTTAAGCACAATGGAACTTCTGTCCACAAAATCAAGTTCCTAGCACTCCTCCAAGGTAGCACTCCAGGCAAGTAGCTTTGGTAGCCTCTTTCAAGATGCAGTCAACCTGAAAATACTTTATTCTAGAGGAATTCTTTGGCCTTTATCCACCTATGGATTTAATGTCCGCTGACAAAGTAAGCGTACATACACATACAAAGTTTTGGCTTACGATCTGGAATAATGGTTTGTTTGCTGGGGGATGTTTGGTCTGAACCTGCTCATTCAATCACATGTTACTCTGTCATGCAACTTTTCCATTCAGACTTTTTTACAACCTCTTCTGGAAGCTGTGTTTATTTCATGGTTTTAAATAATCTCTACTTCATAGAAATAATTTTCCTCATTGCTTTCTGACTGGAGAAACACCAAATGGGCTCAGAGTGGGTTACATGTCCTACATTAGGGGAATCTCACTGTCTAAAAAGAGAACCTCCAGAGAGCCTGAGGAGCTAAAATTAGGAGAAGAAAAGAAAAAAGAAGGTGAAAAAATAGAGAGAAAACATGAGATGTTCATGAGGAGAGGAGGAGAGGAGAAGACTACTACCTTCTCTACCCAAGAACATTCTAAGTTACATTGTACCCGAATATAAGGCAAGTAAACTAGCTAGGGTCTGTGAGAGAGGTGAATTTCCCTTGAGCCATGAAGTACAGAGGGCATTGTGCCATTCTGGGCAAACAGCCAGCATTTTGCATTTTCACATTCAATTAACTAAAAACAGTCACAAATGAAAAGCCACAGAACAACTTAAGCACGTATGCAAACACCAGTAAAAAACCAAACTACCTGCGGTAGTGAAACAGTATCACAACTGCACAGGAACAATGACAAACACAGGCACAATGACACACACCTATACACAAGGAACCCACAGGGCATTCACATTAGGAATTCATTACAGGATACTGCTCTTGAAAGACACTACAGTAAACAGCACTGAAGTAATTCACTGCTGATCACAAAGAACAAGCTAAACGGAGCAAGCTGTCTGGGAAGCAAGCTCACTATAATTACTGAAAAAGCAGCACAAGCAAAATTTCAGTTTAGTGAAGGGGTTCACATAAAAGTTATGCTCCACAGAAGAAGTAGACTTTTACCCACAATAAGT
Source organism: Cygnus atratus (assembly GCF_013377495.2). Taxonomy (NCBI): domain Eukaryota; kingdom Metazoa; phylum Chordata; class Aves; order Anseriformes; family Anatidae; genus Cygnus; species Cygnus atratus. Next base: position 66,279,463 of record NC_066362.1, read on the forward strand.
AGCAGGTAGTTTGTAACTTAGAAAACATAACATTCCCACCCCAAATCTGTACAGACACAGTTTTGTCAGTCCCAAAGTTCAGTTACATTTCTTCTGACAGCAACGCATTCCAGTGTTTGCACGTGTGTTTTACATCCTTCGACAGGATGCAGTAAAATTAGGTAAGTGGAGTTCTCATATTTATTCTCTCTAAATAAATTTATACTTAAAAAACATTCCTTTAGAAAACAGGCAGATGCTGAGCACAGAAATTCTTTGTAAGTTCAGCAACAGCAAAGAGGAGAAAATGAGATGCTGCTGCCATACCCTTGGCAAAACCAGTAAGATATTTCGAGTATTAGGATTCTCGCTATCTGACAGCTATCCCCACAAAGCCTAGTGACGGTATCTTTTTCTGCAAAAGCCATTTTAAATGAAAGTAGCTCAGCACAGAAAAAAAAAGGCAATACCCAAGGCATCATCAAGGCATACCCAAGTCTGAAAACAGGCATGTGCCTTACCGAAGCCCCGCTTCCTCCTGAAAAGCATAGAAGACAGAACAGTAGCTCTGTAACTCTTATCTGAACCCCCTGTATTGCACTTCTGTTCTTTGCTAGCCACGGGTACCTCATTCTTCTGCATCTCTTGGAAAATGCAGAATTTCTCATGAAACGCCTTGAGGGCATGCAAGGAGGAATGAAAGGGGGAGAGAAAAAAGGGAATCAAATAAAACAAAATAATCTTCCTCTCAGATCAACTAGAGAGAGAGAGAGAGACTGAAAGGGAGGTAAGTAAATACAGAAAATTCCTACTTATTTCATCAATTTCTTCTACCAGTCTTAAATTTGTTAGTTTTACTAATTCATTCCACTATATGTACATAGAAAGCCTTTCCTATGACATTTCCATTTGCAGTACTTCCAATACCTTTGCCATCTGAGACAAGTATCAACTAGATTCTGTTACTTGAGACTGACTTCTGTAACAATGCATGAAAGGTTTGAGACAGGAGGTACAGACCACTGTGTTCGTGACACTACTCTCTGAGATAATCTCTTCTTCCTGTGATTTTTAACAGGTGTACCAGGCACCACCAGGAAAGGATAGGAAGAACCAGTTTTTCATTCTTAGGCCTTAGCATTCTGTGGGGCCAATGAAATCTGAACTTATTCCTCTAAACCTTGGAAAGTCTGCCTAGCAGAGCTCAGAAGCTAGCAAGAATGGAAGAAGTAGAGCAGATCCTTACATTTTCTACCAGTAGTGGAATTCCAAAAATGAAAAGTGCCATTCTAAAAATGAAATAAATAACTTAAAAGCATCTAATTTTGGCACTTAGCTCTCACCATATTTTTTCCATGTTGCAAAAGTGTATTTTTCTCTCTGGCCTTTATGAGGTTGTACTGGTGTCTCCTGTGTTCTCTTCAATAACTTCCTTAAAGCACCACTTAAAGTGAAACTATTTTGGCTAGAAAGCCGTTGATATATCTTACACCATCACATCATTGCACTAGCTAGGGAAGGTCACTCAGAAATAAGAAAAAACTTCCTCAGAAGAAGCAGAGTTCACAACAGACCACACTGGAATGAAGACACCAGGCTAAAAGCAATTACTATATGCTGGGATTTCATAAGGAATCACTACATATTTCATCTTCACATTTGTTATCTTCAAAACAGACATATGGAAACACTCAGGAACTACCAAGAAATCCTCAAACAAAACAGGGTCAAAGCGGGAGAGACGAGTGATTTGTCCTCTAAGAAGAGAAGGTACTAATTTACACCGTACACGTTCTCTTCTCCCAGGAAAAATATGGCAACCTGCATGAGTTGCAAACCGCAACCTACAGCTTACCTTTTGGTTGACAACCTGTCTTGACTGTGCTCTTGAGGCATGAACAAGTATATTCCTGCCTGCAGTTTGCTTGGAATTCTACCACATCAATCTATCAAAGAGGCTGGTAAAACAATGTTCTAAAATTGGACCCTTACAACAAGCGAGGACTATCTCATTGTTACTTTTTTTGCAATAACATTGCAGCTAGTGAAAGTACTCTTCTGACACTAAATTTTTGTTTTCCATAGGTTATTGGCATGCTCATAACAGGGACAAAATTCACTATTCAGACTGTGATACTCAGTTGTAAAGTAATGTCACAATGAGACAGCAGATCCTTCATACAATAACAGTAGGGAGTAGCTTGTAATTGTGAAAACAAGTGAAACCAACTTATTTGGGATAGAACAGCCAGTCAGCTTCCAGGAAAGCCTGCTCCACAAAAGAAAAAGTAAGGATGACAAAATGAATCACACATCTTTCCGCCATGGTTCTGAGCCTCTAATCTACATGATTACAGGATCCCTCTAAAATGCATTCTCGCCCCTGCCTACCTCTCGCTTGGATTTCTGGGAGGAGCGTTCCAGAACATCGTCACTGGAGAGGTCAGAGTCCTCCGAAAAACTCAGGTGCCGACGGAGCTGCAAATCTGAGAAGCCAGGAATAAAAAGGGGAAGTTAGAAAAACAGTGACACTACAACAATGCATTTCTCCCCATAAACATTTCAGAATTCGGTAAGCTGTTTGACTTAACTTCAAAAATACACAGTCGTAAGCAGTCTCAGCTGCTTTGCCAGGGATTACACGGTCGTCGGAAAAGCACTGCTTCACAAAATGATCAATACTAGTTAGAAGCTTCATTCTACGCATGCATCATTTCTGCAAACAGTGTTAAAAAGTCATGGCCATAATTCTTCCGTTCTGCTGTATCAACGCTCTTATGAAAGATACACCATTTGGATGACAGCAGCAGGCACTATTTTGGCTATTTTTACAAGGCTGCAGAAATGTAATGTTTTGTTTTGATTATGTTTATGGCTAACTTATTTACTGTATCACATGTAGCCATTAAACATCCCTGTCTACACTTGATGGCATGTGAGACATACACGAGACCAGAGAATCCACACATTTAGATCAGCAGACAGTTGTCAGATCACTGAGAACACAGGAGTGACTGCATCTCTGCAGTCTGCAGTATCCACAGAACCAGGTTGAAATAAACAGATCACCCACGGAAAACTTGAGGATCAGATTTAAAACAGAGATGAAATGAATGTCACAAGTAAGCTGACTCCAGCAAACGGTGCCTATTTTTCAAATCATCCAAAGGCAGAAAATGGACATGCCTTGTACATATCTAGAGTGAAGCTTCCACTTAAGGATCCTTTTTTTTTTTCATTGGCATATCAACTAATTCTGTAAATACACAAAAACATACAATTCTAGCTGCTTTACTTATTCCAATGTTCTCATTTGACAATGAGGATCAGTGTCATTCAGCACAATATCACACAGCCAAATTCTTTCAAGGATACCCAGCTGTATCACACATCTATTATACCTGCAGCTGTAACCAATGGAGAAGCTTTGTGCTTGCCAGAATCCACAGTAGCACTACTTGAGGGAGTACTTGGGCATGATTTGTCATCAGCCTTTTTCTTCTTGTCTTTCTTATACCCAGAGAAAACAGACTTCCATAAAGACCTGGATTTTGTTGTTTCCTCTGTCCCACCACTAGATTTGTCAGAAAGCCTGCTGTCATTTTTGGATTTCTTCTCCTTTTTGTTCTTACGAGGGGAGAAAAGAGAAGTTCTTTTCTTACTCTTCCCACTGGAGCCCTCTGAAGAGGTGACAGAACCTTCAGGTCCAGCCACGTCAGCAGCAGGAGTGGAGAACTTCTCACTAGCAGCGTCATGCTTGAGCATGGACCCCTCTGCTATTTTCAAGGCCAAATGTTTTGGAGAGTCATAAAACAACTCTTTGGTCTTCAAAGGCATAGAAGATGCCTTTCGTGACCTTGTGGACCCAGCAGCAGCTGCAGCCATCTCCATATCTTTCATCTTACATAACTGTTTAGCCATGGCATCACGTAGTGCTTGGCTCTTGACAGACTTCTCTCTGGCTCTCATTCTTTCTTCAGCAAGCTCCTTGGCCTCTGCAGAAATTTCAGGCAATGCTCTCTTCTTTTGGTTAACCCCTCCTTCCAATGAGGGCAGACCACCATTTTCTTTGACCAGTGGCAAAACAAGTGGTTTCTCTGGCCTTGGCCTACTCGTAGGAGGGGTAAAGAACTTCTCCTGAAGGCTTGTGTCTTCTGTCCTGTCATCATATGTGTCCTCTACATCATCAGCAAATGGAATCTCATCCACACTCTCTGCAAAAGACTTCCTCACGTCATCTTTTTTGGCCTGGGTTGACTCTTTGACAGCAGAAGTTGGCTCATGGCATGGGGCAACAGGAGGCGTTGATGCTGGTGTTGGAGGTGACTTGGATTCGGCCTCATTCTGCCAAACTGCTTGATGCCTCTTTCTACGCAAAGTGGCAGGTTCTTCATTTTGAGGAGGTGGTGGTGGTGGACTTGATGGAGGAGTAAGCATGGTAGAGTCAGAAGTGTTGAAGCTCTGGCTAGCCAAAGTTCTCATGTTAGATGAGCTCTCCTGGAGGCCAAGTCCTGAACTGCTGGATACATCTCTCTTTACTTCATTGGAACTCCTCAGTTCTTTTTCTGATGGAGATTTTGGAGTGAGCAGAGAAATCTGCTCGTTTTCTAACTTGGACAGTCCCTGCCTTCTTGGGGCAGGCTGGGGCTTCACAAGATGCATCCTTTCATCCCCTGAAATACTCTCGCTATTAAAAGCCTTCAGGGGAGTTGTCTCAAGGGCAGGTACAGTAAAGTTTGACTCTGAGCGTTTGTTTCTGTCTACTGGGGTGAGTCCTAAGCTTCTCCGGATTTCAGCACTCTTCATCCAGAACTCTTCCACGAGGTTACTACGTTTCAGAGCTTCTTCTGCAGTAGTAGGGCTCCCCAGTTTTTCCACTTCACTATCCTGACTCCTAAGAACCAGTTTGGCTAGAGGAGTAGACGTTAAGGCTGGGACAGGCTGGAAACACACTGGAGGTTCCACTGGGGATGGAATAGAGGTTTCAGAAGAAGGCAAAGGCTGGGAACAGATAGGTGTTTGAGAAGATGTTGGGGATGAAGCCTGTGTTGGTGCTGCTGGCTGAGATTCTGCTGGAGATGTAGGTGCAATGGCTTCTGGTGATGCAGCCGGCTGTGATAACACTGGAGAGAGTGGCACCAAAGGGCTTTTAGCTTTCCTGTCTTTGGGAATTTCATCTTTTGGTCCTTCCTCAAGAAGGAAAGGCTCAGGAAAGAAGCGTGCCTCTGGAGATTTTATTGCACAGGATACTGCAGCCAGGGGATCTGTTACATTCTACAAAATACAAATAAAGGAAATATTAATAGTCACTTGGCATGTTAGAATGCTGTTCCATTTTTTGCTGCTACACCACCCAAGTATCAAAATATGAAAAAAAGCCAAACACCTATGACATCTCACTCCTAGGCCTAGAATGTTGCTTAGGATTCCTCCTCAGGAATGGATCGTTTTTCTGTCCCATTGTATACAGTCTTTTGTACATGACAACAAAGCAAATTTAATTGTTGGAAGGAAAACTGCGCTAAATTCTGAAATCCATTTCTATCTTCTCCTGCTCTCCCTTTCAATATCCAACTCTGTATATAGTGGTGGTCCCTCATCTCAGATAGATTTCGTTCAAGTCTCTCAAGCTCGTATCAACCCAGCACTTCCTGCTGGCTAGCATCTGCTGGAATGTTGTCTTAAAGCAAGTGGTGCTTTCTCTTTTAAGAGCAAATTAGGCTGCAATTCCCTTGACCTTTAATGATCTGAGAAGTCTTGTCTTTTACCTCCTATATGGAGACTGCCACATTACTCAGTAGCACAATTCTTAGTTTTAACATATATGCCTTTGGCACAGGACTCCTCTTATTGAGTTCTGGCATTATCTTTCCAATGACATCTTTCACACCAGCATTCTTTTGCATGCAGAAAGTTTGGTTTAACTGATACATGAGCATTAGAGCACAAACCTCCCTGTGTGCTTGTATGACATCAAACACCCAGGTCTTAAGTACTGCATTTATGCACTGTCCTGATATAAAGAATAACTTTGTCTAACAGAATCATTAGACAGGCCTCAAAAAAAAAATCACCCTCAATTTTAATAAAAAGAGAATGTTGTCAACAATTGCTGTCAGGAAACTGGCCTTATCCTATAATGTGTCCATTGTACGAGTAAACTGGTATATGACAAAACTCTCTAGGAAAGTCTAATCACTTTACAACTCCGTAAAAAACAAACACTGGGGGGGAAATATTTGAATTAAACAACTCAAGAGTCATGTATTTCCATTCTTACATCCTATTAGCTGGAAACACCACAGTAAGCTTGCATGCTGACTCCAGAGCTGACACTACATCAGTAAATAACTTAGCTTTCTTGAGCTAAAATATGTTGTTACTCTAGAATAAATAAGCACTGCCTTGGTTACTACTAAGTAATACAATTATAATTTTGAATTGCAGCTGTACAGAATCTGATTTTGGTACAGAAAGGATAGTAAAACCAGGATAAACAGGAAACACCGTACTTATGACTCCCTTCATGCTTTATATATATCTCTTGTTAACTGTGCATTGAAATGAAAATATCCTATAATTCTTTTTTGATTTTGTGATGGGAACTTGTGTGACTGTGATAGAGCCACCACACTTTGAAAGTAGGAAAGAAGACTTAAGTCTAAATAAAGTCAGATTTCAAGAAGGTCAGCATCAATTACAGAGACAGGAAAGCAGAAAAGAGCACTGCTGTCGTTTCTCAGTAGTTTATCCAACTGTTCTATTGAACTTCAGGTATTAAACAGAAAACTTGAAGGATTCTCTTTCTTACCTCTACTTGTTTTGCTTTGGGACTATCTGCTGGAGACAGAGGAAGAACATTGTCACTAGCTGACTGGATAGGGATGGGTGGCTTGCATGGATCTACAGAAAGCAAAAATATGTTTAACAAAACAAATGAGACTGCTAATATTCTAAATTTTTAATGTTACACACAGCTAGAAATGACAAAGTCCTCAGCTTTTTACAAATTCTAGATTGGACATCTGGAACCTAGTCAAAACTTTGTAATTGTCCAAAACAGTACAAAGTGTTACATAAAAACTTCTACAAGAACAAGCAGTTAGATGGGCTCTCACACTTTAGGAAGCTGTAATCAATGGACTTGGAACATTCTTCTCAAAATGTTAATGCAAGCACATGCCTGGCCACTGAGAGTAGTGAGATGGTTCAAATCCAACAGACTGTCTTCTCTTAAAAAATCAAATAACTGTATATATAGACCATCCAGAATGCAATTACAATCATTCCAACACTGGTGGGAAAGCTATTACCTTCTGTCGCACTGCAAGAAGTACCTTCTGCTCCTTCTTCATCTTCTTCGTCTTCAGAGACTTTTAGTCCTGGCTGTTCTGTGTCACCTTGATGTAAGCGGAACTCGGCTTCTGCATCAGATGGGATGTCATCTGATCATTAATCACACAGGTTGGGTGGAGGAGGGGAGAAAAACAAGAGATCTTGGATACAAATCCATCAATATGTGTTTATTATTTTCACAATCTTTCATAATCTTTTCTTTCAGTTCACATGGTGCTAATCACTTTTATCCTGAATACCTAAATGCTTCACTTCTTTCTGCATGCTATTAGAGTCATTTAAGCAGTAAATGATGGATCATTAATCAAAAGTACTAAATAGGTAGTTGATGTCATAGCTTCTCAGTTTTCTGGACATTTTTCAAATGTTTTCTGACATATGCAGTTCTTTCTACACTAGCAGGGGAAGATATTTGGCACAATACTATGACCTTTTCACAAATTTACTTCTATTTCTGTTATTCAGCAGGATTAATTACTGAATATGGACTCAAGACTGAGCCCTCTAAACAGCAGATGGTGAAAAGATGCAATAAATTTATTCTACAACGCATGGCACAGAGGTTCTTCTGTTTCTTTTTGTCCTTCACATATGGCTCCCTCTCGACTATTTGAAAGAAACTCCTACATCACTAAAAATATGATTACGCTTAAGTACTCCCACACAAAGTATTTTCTACAAATACAATTTCTTTTCACAGAACAGGTTCAAACGATGTACACTGGTACCCTACCGTCATCCAGCTCTGCACCCGTGTCTCCCTCTTCACCTGCCTGCCCTTCTGTGTCTGCAGGCTCTGTGCCCAGCTCATCCTCCACATCATTATCCTCACATGGAGCTAGAATATATTCAAATATTGAGAGAAAAGAAAAAAAATCTATACAGTGAAAAGGGTATACTCCAAACTGCACTGATTATTCATAGTGGATATATTTACTGATTACTGCCAAAACAAGAAATTCTGAGGTGTGTCAGCTGGAAACACATATACTGTGAAATGACACTTTCAGACTCCCAGAAATCAAAGAGAGACTGTCCCTTGGGATTCTCTAAGAATTTTTAGCATTGGAAGCAGACAGGACTTTTCTGAGGAGCTGGCCTTGTGTAAAATTCAACAAGAAAGGCACTGGGAGGCCATCAAAACAGAACAGTTTATGGTATTTCTAGCAAATTTTTTTTCTTTTCCAGAGCAGAAGAGTTACCATCCCTTTATCACATATGTGTATTAGGTGAAGACTGAAATCTCACAATGTATCACAACTGTTCATCTAGAAATTGAAATAAGCTTTTGAGGGTGTAAATCAGAGACAAACAGTCTAGCTCTAGGATTGATCATTACATTTGGAAACTGTTTAAAGCTGTGCAGCTACAGTACTCTTTGGTAAAAGGGTCTAAGAGACTTGATATGCTGTATATTAACTCAAAAATCAATAAAGATATTTTTAAGGAAATAAAGAGATATGTAAAATTTTCCTTTTCTGTTACAAATCATAATGTGATTTGCTGGGTCCAAAAAAACATAATATTCTTGAATTTATAATCCTGAAAAGGGCATTTGATCTTAGTACTCATGACAGGATTTAATTACAGGGGAAAAAAAAAAAAACTAAATTTCATTAGTAAGTGATACTTAAATAAAAATAATTTAAAAACTACTAAGAAACACTGAGTCATCTCTAATGATAGAGGATGATTCACTAGATTTTTTTCATTACACATTCTCATAGTATGTTATAATTTCAAACATAATTTAAATATTAAAAAGCACTTTTTTTACATTTTTTTTTTCCCACAGTAGAATCAATCAACTACGTTTTTGGGTTTGTGCAGCAAGTTAGCATCAATACCTGTACAACAACACGCAGACATGTAACTGTTGTATCTCCACCTATTGCAAATGTATACGCAGTCAGCATGTATTACTATCCACAATGTTTGCTAACTATACACATAGCATCCGGTCTTATAATGATGACAACCTTCTTGGTCACCCATTTACCAGTAAACTAAGCCTTGTAAGCCTCTAGACCTGCATGCATACAGTGTCATACTGTCACTTCTAGGAGGGCTCCTGGCATGATTCCTGGCAGTTAGTTCCCCATGGTAGGGCTGGAGGCTGTTTCCAAAATGAGCCCATCTGAGGTCCCCCGATTCTGGACAACGAAGTTTAGCCACATGGAAGTGAATCATGCTGTGCCAACTTTCTTCAGAGTGAGAGAGTGGGCATCAATCTTTTTATTTACTAGTGAAGATGTGGCATCTGGAACCATTTATATGCTAGCATTACTAATTATGACAATCTTAAAAATAAACCAACCCTCCCAAAAACTGAGGTCTTACAGCCTCTCTTCTTTATCTAACACAGGTTTTTGCTTATTTCAAAACACTCTTCCGAGGATGGTTTGTCTTCTTCCTTCGAGCTAAGAATTTCTTTTTCCATGCTTTTCCCCTCTGTAGTAGTCAGACAGACAAACGTAAAGGTAAATTTGTTTTCTGTCAACTACTGTGAAAAGGCAGTTCCACGTACGTGTGATAAAGCACTGGCCTATTTCCTTACGTCAGAAGCTTATAAAATGCAAAACCTTACAGAGCTAGAGTGTAGGAGACTGAGTCACGCAGCAAAGGCTAAACTTTCCTCAGGGGCACATACAAATGTACTGAACTAAACAAACTGTGCCCTGGTCTGCTGGTTGGTTAAGTACGCACTAACCTATGTTGTTTTGGAAATAATAACATCACAGGATATTTTTATGATAACAACAAATGTGAACAATCTATCAAAACCTGCAAAAATGTAACTGACATTAGGAATATGTGATAGTCCTATGTACACAGGTGTCTTCAGATCCAGAAACTGTAAGGTGACATGACGCACATAGGGAGTGTTGGAAGGAGAAGAGAAAATCAACTCTTAAATAGGTTGGAATACAAACCTCAACGGAAGATTACAGGTGCATAGATGAGTAACAACTCAGTGCAAAGGGGATCCCATTTTGAGGAACGTGGAGAGCTTGCAGGTGGTTGGTTACATTATACATATACTGTGCATATACGTATACGCAGTTAGGATAAGGAGCAAGAGGCCAAAAGCTGTCACACAGTAACTGAGAAGCTACGCACTACGGCAGCCAGAAACTGGGATCGGCATTTCGCTCGTATCAGCTAGCAGCCAGGAGCAGACTGCACCAAGTGCAGCCATCGTGTAAACCACTGCTGCCTCGCCAAAGCAGCAACAGAAGCAAGGTTTTATAGGCGAGCTAGCTATCCTCATCTGCCAAAGCAACTTCCCTGTAGATCAACTATGTATCCACAAACTACTCCTGACTTTCACTGCTTTACACGGGTGTGCTCCCTTACCCTGATGCCAGAATCACTGGTTTTGTAATAGAGCTTAGAGAAACACACAACAAAAGCAACTGAGCTCTGCCATCCTTCAGCTTTCCTGAGCCTTTCTTAAGTATGGGTATCCCCAAGTCAAAGGAGACACAACAGCCATCCCTATCCCTAAAGATCCCAGCTTCAACCTTAATCTTCTTTCTTGTTTTCTTCACCACATAGCTAGTTTGTAGTTGCTACAGATAACTGCAGTTGCTTTCAGCACTCTGTCACTTAATCTTTGACTGCAAGAAAGCCCCATGTTCTTTTAGTCAAGGAGCTAGGGGAGTACCAACTGGTCCAGTTTTCAGTTTACAAAGCAAATCAAAACACTTAGCTAGATTCCTCCTCCTCTGTTGTTACACCAAAGATAACCTGTCTGTTTGGCCTGCCTTCAGAAGGGTTACAACAAATGTCGAGTTCATGCAAGAACGGACTGTCTGAGCAAGGCGTGCATGCACACTCCCTCTGCCTCCCTCCCTCCCTCCACTTCCAGTCATGCAGTAGCGACAGGGCCGTAAGTCCAGGGTTAAAGTACCAGCTCAGCTGCTGAAGGCATGGAGAAGAGACGGGCAGGGTTATTGTGCATTGGAATACATAGAACATCACCAAACTACCTCCAGGGACCGTCTCCAGCCACGCCTGTACCGCCTCATGGCGTACGGAGGGAAGGTCGGATGCTGAATTTAAAAAACAATAAATTGTAAGAAATCAAAATTAGACCATCAGTAAGTGTCTAAAACAGAAGAGTGACAAAGGGAGATTTTTCAGCAGCAAATACAGGAACAAAACACATGAGATGTTAAACAACCAATTCCAGGCTTGGGATTTAAATTGAGATAACAAGGGCCAAATCTTCCTTTAGGATCTGCTATGTTAGAGGAAATACAGGTGGCATAGTGAAAAAAATGCAGCATCTGACCAGCGTGTCACCGCTGCTGTGCTGCACTTGAAACTTTGTACAGAAAGGAAACGAACAGATGGAGCTGAGCTGCCTGGGTTTGAATGCCAGCAGACGACGAGGAGCACCTAATGCAGAGTGCAAGGGGCTTCTCTGTCCTGCCATGCTGCCCTAAACTTTCAGATCAAACCTCACCGCCACTGTTACTCTGATAAACTCTCCAAACACCTGGTATCACAGCTCAGCCAGGAACAAATTTGTCTACTGAACTCAGATTGAAAACTTAGAGCGTGTCCAAAAATGCTTATTTGCAATGCTCATTTTAAAAAACAAACTGCTGATACGCCTGCACATACCTGTACTGTGTTAAGAGTGTAATTGAAGCAGCTGATCTATGGATCAGGATTTTCCTAGCTTGGCCTAGTTTGAGGGGAACAGAAGAAAATATTGCTTTGCCTCCCAGAAGAAGCTGGAAAGGTGACAAAATCAATTTGGAAGGATCAACACAGGTTTTCCTCTAGTTTGCCGGCACAGCTATACCAATACACTATGGAAAAACAGGAATTATAAAATGTAAACTAAAAGAAAGAACTCAGAAACTATCGGGCCACAGACCCTCAAGCAGAAGCTAAAGCAACCTCAATTGCAGTAAGCTTATGAAACTGTGTTAACATTTTCTTTTACTTAGTGTTCTTAAACATTAAGCAAGTACTTGAGGAATATTGAATGTTACAGGCAGTGGAACACAGCCTACTTCTCACTTGTAGGGAGCTAATTTCACACCAGAAAATCCCAGTGCAAACTGCAACTGTAAGCCTAGCTGACATGAACTGGAACTGTGTATCAAGTTGGACCATGATTTAAATACACAAAAGAAAAGCCATCTAGAATTATGACGAAAAGATGATTAACTGGAGTGGAATGTGATCAGTCAGGATGAGGTGAAGCCCTAGGCTTCTGTAATACAGATCAATCTTGAACATTTTCTGTGGAAGACACCCCTTCTCATAATATACTTATTCCCCCCTACAATTCTGACACAATGGTTATAGACTTTGATAGAAGACTACCACCCAGTGACAGCATCATTAACTTTTACTAAGCTTAGGTTCTGCATAGGTAAAGGACCTAAAATACTTACCTTAAGACACACTGTAATATAGTCTAGAACAAGGACTGTAGAGACTGACAAGGCGTTTATAAAATGGCTAGACTGTTGGCAAAATAGGTATACTGTCAAATCTTAAATACAGGAAGTCAAAACAACCAGTGGTCAGATATGCAAGCCCTTTGAACTCCATCATTCCCCAATAACGCCAGATGAAGTTACACAATTTGAGAACCAGCAGTAGAGAAACAGGCCCAATAAAGAAGCCGACCCTGTTCAATCTTTGCTGTATTATGTATGTAACATTATCTTTTAACTTTCCATAAAAGAGGCATAGTCCTCACTGCCACAAAAAGCACTTGGCACCTACCCCTAAAGTCAGTTACCGTGGGCTGATTACTACCAAATCTTGTGTACAGTGAGGAAGAATGCTATACAGTCAAAGCAGGCACACAAACAGGTCAGAGGAAGTCACCACCACCAAAGAGCTGAGGAAGCAGTCATTTTAAGTGGGCACTGACCTGAAAAGCAAAATGTTTAACCAAGTGTAATTTCAGAAAGTAGTTCCTTTGGATCATGGCTGCCCCTGCTGAAGGACGCTGCTCTTCAAGGGCACAGAAGCAACAGAGCTACACAGCTGCAACTGTGATCTAGGAACGGATGGCATAGAACAGGGGAAGATTACCTCTGGAGGTGGAGGACTTTGAGGTTGGCACCATTTTTTCCTCCTCCTCTTTTTCACGGATGTGTGTCCAGTGCACATCTGCCAGGATCTCCAGAGGATCAACCGGATTTACAATCTGCTGCAGCCTAAGGTTTCCAGCTACCAGGAGGACATGGCATACCAGAATATGGGCAGGGTGGCATGGAGGACAGGGAGGAAAACATGGGACAACAGTGGATAGGAAAGATAACACATCATAGGAAAGGAAATAAGAAAAGAAGAAAAGATAATATTACTGGCTAAGACAGTTTTCAAGACAGGCAGAAAAAGTTCAGCATTGTGTGCACACATACACTAACACAGCGCTCCTCAGACTCCCCATCAAAGCTGAATAATGCCATTCCAGAGGCAAAGAGATGCTACTAAAAAATTCATTGTAGATTATCTCTATTGCAAGCAGCTTCGCTGAAATGAAAGTCATTCTCTGGGTGTCCAACAGATATGTGATATGTAAATACCAATTTAGTAGAAATTTCCAGCCCCTTCAGCCTATTCTTCATGATTATTGCCAAAGACATCTTGCTTTTAAAGGCAAAGAACAACTAGTAGTTTGATTCGCCAAAACAAAAAGTCTTTCATGCCCTACAATCAGGTTAAGTATTCCTTTCTATGCTGGGTAAATATCTCCTTGTGAATTAAATTACATGATGAATCTCAGAGTTGCATTTGTGTGTATATGTGCATGTGCACACATGAGCACAGACTTTCATGTTTAAAACAGCACTTTGTGCACTCCTGCTAATTTGCACAAAATGACCTGTTCAAAGGGTACATTTTTTTCTGAAGAATATCGTCATTTTCATTATAACTTAACAGCACCTCCACCTCCCCTGAAGGGACTTGATGATCTTGAGGTCTCTTCCAACTTAGAAATCTGTGTGTCTGACTTCCTGTTGCAAAACTGAATTTGTTCAAAAGACATTGCATTATTCCTCAGTTACCTGCCTACACAAAGCTCAGATATATATGGATAGTCAAAGGGAACAACAGGCACATCACTAAAGCAACTGATAAGCAACTTGCTTAACTGCTGCAGAATGTCCATGCTGGGAGCATCTAACCTGAGGTGAGTATATTGATAGACCCTGTCTCTATTGCTGTCTGTTCTGGGACTATAGCTCAGGTTTTATTTACCATATGAAAATAACTCATTCTACAGGAGACAAAGTGTTCAGCACCTGCAGGAGTGATCTTCAAAAGCAAATGACTCCTCCTGAAAAGTAAAATGCCCACTTAATTTATAAAGCAGTTAAGTCAATTTCCAAAACACACGGATTACCACTGTGTAGGGCAAAACGCTTTTTCAGCAGTTTAAAGCCTCAAAAGCAATTAGATTTTCATATGCTGGACTAGTGTTTGAAGGAAACAAAAAGAATTAGCATCATTTAGAGGCTGCACTCATCATTTTCTGCTGTCTGGTTTTAATGAAGGTCCTCTCTCCTGGCCATGTTTTCCTCAGTCATGGCAAACTGTTTGGGACTTCTGCTTCAGGAATGACTGTGTGTGACATTTGCCATTAAAACTGCAGAAAAAAACAGGCAGAAGGAACTGCAGGAAGGACAGAATCGCCAGCTGGTCATTGAAGAGGAAAAGGGTTCAGACACACAAACTCAGATGCAGAACAGGATTCACAATTTAGCCAAGTATTTAGCATTTTTATGTCTCTGTTACCTCATCAGAGAGTTTCTTATCAATCAGCATAACCGCACGGTCTAACCAGAGCTACTGGACATCTTGCAGGGACAGGAGTCTGGGCTTTTCTCACTGCATACCAAAGCACTCGCATGCAGGCCCCAAGATGAGTAGAGTTAGCATTTGCATTGCCACACAAAATTTTGTGTTAAAAGGTTTAAGTTTGCCAGCAATGGCTGAGAAGTATATAGTCACTCAGCAAGGCTAGAAAAGAGCAGGTCCCACATGATCTGTATGTTTTAAAATGGATTTCTCTGGGATTTAGATCAGTGTAACATACAAACCATCAGTTACCCTGCAAGTCTCCAGACAGAGGCACAGGCCCATCCTGGTTAGGACACAGGCCCTTTTCACCCTTTCCAGTAAATAAATAGCAGCTTAAACAGCACAGCCAACTGTGAAGGACTGCTTCTTGGCTGACAGGCAAACGTAACATTTCGTTGAGATCTAAATGCTTGAGAATTTCAAATGACAGCTGTGTAGCCCTCCCTGAAAACTGCTGGCTAAGCTTTACAGGATGCTGGGCATTAATTCCACTTACATTTGGAACGGTAGCCTTCCCCTCCAGTTCCTCTGTGGCACCTACCAGAGCTTCCTAAGAAGTGGGCAGTCTCAATGGTTAACTTTCAGTGGAACGAGAAGCCACCCACAAATCAAAGCCTTGGAAGCCATGTCTAGAGAACACTAGCAGCTACAACAGGGGAAACTTCTTCATTTATGCTCTTTAGCCATCTTACTAATACTTCTCATACTTACCACCCAAAAAGTTAAATTGGATAAAACAAACAAACAAACAAACAAAAAATCTCATTTCATTTTTTTTTCCCCTTGGGAAAAAAAAAAAGTCAGAAGCTAAGCTACTGTTTTTACAACCGTATGTTGCAAAATAGGCAATCTGACGACTGGGTATGCCCTCTTACCTGCAGGAAGGCACTTGGATTTTCCTCCTATGTATTCTGGCTCTAATGAACCACATTGAGGGACTAAGGGATTAAACAACTATTAGGACCAAGTGCTTAAAACAAAACAAAACAAAACTAACCATCAGAAATAAACTGAAACAAAATGCTTTATGGAAAATAACACAGCTAGTTAGATAGGAATGTCGGGTTCATTTAATGCCCATTTTATGACTGAAAAATCTGAGGGATCTCCACAGTTTGATTAGCTTCCCCAACAGACTCTCCCCACAGACACACATTCACGAAGGACAATAACAAAAAATGCAAGTTTGCTCACACAGGCAATCTAATAGCAGTACTTCTGATGTGTCCTATTTGTCTGACCTATTACACAGGTACAATTAGTCTGCGTGTATGGACCAAATCTGGAACTCCTAAATATGTGGGGGTCACTGTTCATGGTCATTACACTAACCAATTGTCCAGATTTTCTAGATATCCTGAAATACCAGGAAACTCTATCTTTCTCCTAAAAGCAGTGGCAAGATCAGACCTGATATATGGCACTTTGATCAGGAGATGAAGGTAACAACAGCTATCAAATCAGTTTTTAGAAGGCTGGTAATGCAATTACATAAAACACAGAATCTTCTCATGTGGGACCTGCTCTTTAAAATAGTTTCCCCTGCTTAGGGGAAATGGAAGTGGAAACGATATACGGGTACCTTTAAATGTACCCGTGTCCTCTTCATTTGAGAGACGTTGAAGCCAGAGACCTTGCTGCAGCTCTCTCTCCCAAGGGCAATACTCCCCCTCTACAGCAGAGGGAACCACACATCCGTAACATCGCATCAGACACACGTGTGTACACACACAAGCAATGGTGAGAGAGAGAGAGAGAGAGAGGAAGACAGAAAGAAACAGAGAAAGGACAGCATCAGAAAGACAGACTGTCTGCAAATTCCCCAAGAACCCTTCTTTATTCCTGCTGTATGGCAGGAACACTGCTCAACAGAAAAAACATCGTTTTGAGAACACCAAGATTTACCAGACTAAACATGCACGTTACCGTACTTAAAAAGCAGTCTCGACTTTCACAGCTCCTACGTTGAAAAAATAGCCAAACAGCCTGTTGAGCTCATGAAAAAAACTGGCACTAAGACCCAAAATAACAGGACCTCTGCTTGCAGCAGGCAGCCAAAGACCTTTGTGAAGAAGCTCTTTGGAGTCTACTAGTCTTCACAAAAGGGAAATGTAAGTATAAAGACAAAGAAAAAGACAAGATCAGTAAGAAAATTGGAATGGTGGTGAAACACTGAGAATGTCTATTCTTAGCACAAACTTTGCATTTTGATGACTGAGACAAACACACAGGGGAAGGAGTCTTTCCCTAAGATATTCCACAGAAATCCCTCAGAGTGAAAATGAGAATCCCCTGAACTCCCTGACTTCTCAAGGAGGAGAGGAGAACTAAAAGCTCTAGGGAGAGCTAAAAGCAGCTTCTTCAGGCATGCCCTACTGTCAGCTAGGGCACTACCCTGAGGTGAAGCACCCCACAGCACTGAAAACACTGCCTCAACACTGCTTCTACTTCTTGCTGCCAAATAACAAAAGGCCTGCTCAAATCCAATTCCCAATAATAATAATAAATAACAATAAAGCAACACATTGTCAGAAAGCTGGGAGTTGCACATATTGGCAGGGTATATGGGAAGCATACTGTGTTGGTACTAGTGCTGCAACTGCCCTGTGGGGAAAGATCTTCTGTATCCAGAATGACCAAACCAAAGCTTCCCTTGACAGTAACTCCCTCAAAAAAGAAAGTAATAAAAAAGTGAAAGGAGAAGTTTTCCAAGGCAAATCTTTCTTATTCTGCATGGCAGATATGCAGTTCAGTTTTCCCTGCTGTCTAGCAGAAAGAAAGGACAAATCAATCTGTCTAACCTTCACTAGACTCTTCCTCTTCCTCCTCTTCCTCCTCTTCATACTCCTCGTCGTCCTCCTCCTCCTCTTCTTCTTTGTACTCAATCTCATGATTCTCCTCAGCCTCAATCTCTTCTTCACTCTTTCCCTTCAGGAGGGCATGGATGCGCACAGCCTCTTTCCATGGCACACCACCCAAGTCTGAAGGAGGTTGCTGAGGCAGCAGCAGTTCATCTTCATCTTCATCTTCCTCCTCCATCTCAGACTCTGAACTACTGTAAGGGTTTAAAAAAAGAAAAAGAAACAAGTAGAAAATGTTTCCTAGATCAGTCTTAGATCACTCACTCACAATTCATTACGATAAACAGAAGTCCAAAACATACAATGCAAACCACAATACTTAATTTTCTGCTTTCAGTATTTCATAGGCATTTTAGTGACAGCACAATCTGTGGCCTGTAGTATGATCCTTGCTCTGCTTTTTTTTTAAACTGGGTGAAGCAGCATAAAAGTGCTTGTAAAGCCATGTCCAAATACTTGTGCAGTATTAATTGTTACAGGCGTGACCATACTTGAATATCATAGAAAGAAGTGACTTTCCTAATACCACATTGCTTTGGATAGACTGGTGCAAGAGTGCTTGGCAGTGTCATAATGTAGAAGGTCACATATTTTGATAATGGCAGCTTCTTCTAGCATTTTGGATAGCTAAGATGTTTTTGGCACTTGCTGGGGACAACCACAAGAGGCTTCAGGAGTAAAAAGATCACATAACACAACTACCAGGTGCCAAGCACTACAGCATATGAGCTAAGGAGAACAGGAGAAAAAAAACGCAAAATTCCTCACTTTTCTACATCACAGATAGAATCACTGTATGCATTCACTTAAGTATACAGTGTACATAGTGGTAAGAAACTATAGGAAGCAGTAAAAGGATAATTACAATATTGAGCTTATTATTTGCACAGGAAAGTCTAAAACATGCAAAACAATAAATCATTAGTGCTTATTAGACATCTCTGTTTAATTCTAGCAGTTTCTCTGTATAAGTAGCAGGGACAAGAAATGTAACTGTCTACACAATGACATTTAAACTAGCTCACTCTTACATTCTGGACTACCTAGAGATACTGGGAAGAAAGATGGTTGCATTTGTCACTGGAAAATGAATGTGAACAATACCACATTCAGAGAAAGCATCTTCAGGGTGAAAAGGTACTCCTTCTTTGTTTTCCATAATAGATCATTGTCAAAAAAGAATTGCATTCATTAGAACAACAGTTGGATAAAAAAATAAGATATATTTAATATAACTTGTACAGTTGTTGCAGTTCTGTTTCCCATACACAAGGTTTTTATTACATAAGAAGTCATTATGTGACAAACCGACACTTTACAAAAAATGATACACAGCAGCGCCCTTTCTTTTGTATTGCAAATAAACATATCCAGGCTCAGAATATCAAATTACTCTACCACTACATGAATATATAATGTTCATATAATTCTATTAATCTGTTAGAACGAGAGACTGTTTTTGATAGTGATGTTAATAAGGAAAACACTTTTTTTTCATTTTCTGATTGTCGTGTACTTATGTCCACTGGCTCTTCAATTCTCCTCATGGTTCTGCACATATATAACATGATTTTGACAAAAGTGAAATGTTCAAGTTATAACCCACATTTTCACAGCATAAATTGAATACTTATTTTTATCAGGCCACGGTAAAAACTGAATACAAATGCTGTTGCATGCCATGGACTTGGTGTATATTCCAGGACACTGGAGCATTTTCCAAAGGCTTTACACAGATATGCTCACAGAGATAAAAAGTGATGTTCCCTCTCTCCCTCCTCCCCGATTAGCAGCACACTTTCCTACCCTTTAGTATGGAAATAAACCTGACAGGTGCTGCATGCTAGCTTTTTCATGTGCTGTCAATAAGGTTTACTGCTAGTCCAACTGTTGCCATGACTGCTGAATGGGACAAGTTGCTGCTCTTCAGCCAGCCCGCTTATCTCATGTAATATTGACGACATACATTCTTTACCACATAGCTCACTTTACCTTCTTTGGCTTTTATTTATAACCTGCTTTTTGTTTGACCTTCAAATACTGAGAAATGAGAAGCTCAGAGGCAGCAGCGAGATGGCGTGGTATAGTGGGCATTCCTTTCAGCTTGGTGATTTTCTGCCACAAGAAATAATTCAACAGCTGACACTTTTTTTTCTCCCTTCTATAAAGCAGTGATCAAAGACTAACTTTGGTTACTTTATGGAATTTGGATAACCAGTTGAATACCTCTTTAAAGAGATTTTCCTACACAGATGTAGTGCTGAGGAAAGGAACCTAAATTGGAAACAAACCTCTTCTATTCCTTTGCCATACAGCATGAGCTGTCCTACCACTCTCTTTTGAAAGGTTGCTGTAACAGGGTATTAAACCAAAACTGCAGATGACATTCTGAAAGTTACTGCACGTTAAAGCTAATGAAGGCACTTAGAGGGTTTTCTCAAATGCTGTGTAGTCAGAGTTTGGTTGCTTAAACTATTTTTCCTCTTGAGCAGTTGATGCCTAAGCAAGATTAATTCTCTTTTGAAAAGATATCCTTTGAATACTACTTTCTGTAAAATTTCTCTGCAATGTGTATGCCCATGTGTACATGCATGTATGTGTGTAGGGAAGCTGGGCACCCAATGTAGAGTCTGATTTGGAGTTCATACCTAGGTGAACCTTGAAGCCCAATCCATTGCTCCATAAGACACGGAGGGAACAAAAAGTCCTGCATTTCCTCAGCCTGCTCCTAACCCTGCAGTTCTGCACCGACACAGTGAAGATGATCAAATCAGGGCTTTGGTTCGCTTGTTGCAGGGATATTTTTTTTTCTTTTGTTGCTGAAAAAGTGGTGAGACTTTTTCCCTTTGTTTTCTGGTCTTTCTGTGAAATATCAAGGAGTGGATACAGCTGAACAGAAGATAACAGATAACTATATCATCTAGAAAATTCTCTCTTTGATGTTTGCCAACACAGTTTTATCAATGCTGTAAGTAAATTGCTTGCAGCGTTTGGGTTTGGGACAGATTTTTTTCCAAGTCAAACTGACAGGCAATTTAGTAACTTTTCTCCTTCCTTTCTATAATAGAGTGTGAATTGCCCACTAAACACTGCTTTGCACAAGCAAAATCTAATAATTCAGTCTATTACAGACAGAAATACCTAGTTCAATTCAAGTTATGAAGATGAACATATACAAAGACAGCTAAAGGTAGCAGCTGATGTGAGGAAATTAAGCTACCGAACCTAATGGTGTAGGTATTCTTTCCACAATTCTACAAAACAACTCTTGGAAATGACCAAGACCTTCGTATCCCAAAATACCAAAGTTCCACTTTTTTAACTCTCTCTTCTCCTTTGGAAATTTTCTGCCATTCACTGACCAGGCCTACAGAGTTTTGATTTACTGAAATCATGAGCAATAATAATAGGGCATCGTACTAGTGAATTTTGGTTTAGAGCTATAAACATAAAGGACCATGAACCTCACAATATTATTAATGCCTAAACTGTCACAACTGATTTAAGTCCTAGGCCTGAGCTGGAGCTAAAGGAGGGATGAGTAAGGCAAGCAGAGTTTGCATTTCCCATTAAATAGTCCCATGATTATTCAACCAGACACTTCCAGTTCCCAATTGTGTAAAATATGTCAAAATAGCATATTCTAAAGAAATTACTATGTTAAGAAATTAACCAAAGAGTATTATTTAAGTTTTGGAGAAAACTGCTGTACAAGTTATTAGCAGTTCCCAGGCCCAGAAGGTCCCATTGAGCTACATCTTCATGCATCCAAATCTACATGCTCTCTGTCAAGAGTGTCAGAGTTCAGGCTATTAGTAGTTAGTCTTCAGATGCTGCCCCTTCAAATTTACCTTAAAAGATATATAAATGACAGATGCTGTTCAACCTAAATCCTGTAAACATTTTAATGAACATAGCAGCATTTTTCACTACACCAATTCAATTTGGTTCAATTTCACATGCATAAATGTAAAGAATTTCTTATACAGCCCTATTCCTGTAGGTAATGCATACACTGAATATGTTTGTAGGCTCTAATGCTGTTACAGGCTTATCCGAGTTTACTTCAAGAAGACTACTGGGCAGACTGAAAGCTGAAAAGATAAGGGTTGTTATTGCTACAAAGAAAAGTAGATGATTAGAAACCATTATTAAGAGACTGAGAATTCAAAAGTGTGAGATTAATTTTAAAGTTCAGAAGCATTCTTCATCAAATATTCTCTCTCACTGATTCTTGCAGCACCTATTTCCATCAGCTCTATTTGCAAATACTTGGATCCTAATGTGTTTACACATCCCTTCGCAGATAAAGGAAAATTTGTAAAGGTGCAATATACTTTTCAACAGGCAAAAGTACTGCTTCAAACTAAGGTCTGTTAGGCTTTGCATCAGCAGACAGTCAGGATTACAATGCTCAGTGTGTCAAGCTTGAGTCTTTGAACTAAAAATGTTATTAAATTGTGATGCAAAATAGACAGAAGTAAAGTTAACTTTGGAACCCACTCCCATTTGAACCTGTGTTCTGCTTGCTCAAAAGACTCATTTGTCTTTAATATAATTTTCAAAATAAATAAATAAATAAAATTTAAAATTTCTTTCCAGCTTAGGACTGAACAACTTAGGACTGAAGTATTACGGTACTATAGTTATCCATGGCATTATGGTACTACAGTTATCTTCTAAAAATGGTAGTAAATTATTTAGAAGAACAGAAACTACAACGTAAAATATTTGTGTACATACATGAAATACTTTCAAGAACTTTAGGAAGAGCAACCTGGCAAACAATATGTGAAAAACAAAAACAAAAAAAGCTAAGGGAACAACAGGCAAAAGTATGTTGGGACGGTTATAAGAAAGCTTATGGTCACTGTGTACTAACCTGCTGGGCACATCCTCTTCTGTTCCTTTGTCCAACACACTGCTCAGGTTATGCTCTGCTAGCGTCTCTTCAGGAACCTCTTCCAGTTCTTCTTCCCGCTGCAGTGACAGTCGGTAATTCTCCAGCTCAATTCGCT
The DNA here is from genome assembly GCF_013377495.2 of Cygnus atratus. Taxonomy (NCBI): domain Eukaryota; kingdom Metazoa; phylum Chordata; class Aves; order Anseriformes; family Anatidae; genus Cygnus; species Cygnus atratus. The sequence goes on from NC_066362.1 coordinate 66,302,522, forward strand.
CAGGCGTGCCACGCAACCGCTTAGCGAGGCTGGGCTCTTCCAGCCCATTTACATTAGAACCTAAAGAATAAGTCAGTGAATAAACAATAAATGCAACAGTCAGGACTGTAATTTTTTAAGGAAATTGAGCAATTGGGAGAAATGGGGCTTGAGGCAGAGGGAGGTAAATAAAGCAAGAGAATACCTTATGCCATTATCCTGTTCACCACTACTGGCAGAACCTGTTGGGGAGCCAGACTGCAAAAGGGAATCTTAGTGTTTTTGGCTAACAGATGCTGAAAAGAGTGTTAAATGTCCTCGTTGAGAGAAGAAATAAGGGTGTTTTAACTGCGCTGGAGCCTACATCATAAATACTGGGGAAGGCCTGGCCACAGGCTGGACGTATTCGCTGAGACCAAGTAGGAATGCCAGGGGGCAAGCCTGCTGCATGATGTCAAAACTGTTACTGGTCAATCCAGGTAGGTCTACATAGTTAGAGAGCAAGCAAGTATCGCTAATGCTTAAAGATGCTGAGAGGGAAGGGATGAAAAAGTCCCATTTAGAGTGAGTTTTCAAACTTCTTTTGGATTTGAATTTATTTATTTTTTAATCATAGTTTGAGATGAAATGAACCACAGGGAAAAAAGTAGATGAGATGTTCGCAAGCACGAACATCACGAGTCCCAGAGAATTGCAAGGGCATGTGAATCAGACATTTGGAGAAAAGTATACAGAAGCTTCATTCACCGTAGCACTCAATTAATTAAATTCTAACCTGCATTCATCTATCTCTTTTTAAAATTCTAGTATTTTAGCTTAAACAGCAAGCCACTGTTTACCCTTACACAGCTTACTATTTACAGAGCCTAATCTTTCCTAGCTTCTGTTTTGCTACGCTAAACAAACCGAGCATTCCTCTCATGAGATAAGCTCTTCAGTGCACTGATCACCCCCTAGGTCTCTGCACCTGTCCCTGTTTGGATTAATCTTTCCAGAACCTGCGTGATCAGAATTGTACACGGCTTTCCAGATGAGGTCTTATCAGTGTAACATACAGCCCTGCCAGAAATCTCTCATCTGATACACCCTGAGAACACATTTGCCTATTTATATGCCACATAATACTGGTGGCTTTTGTTTATTGACTGATATTCAGATCTTTCTCCTTCTCTGCTTTCAACTGATAAGCACCTTGCTGGTAGCCAAATCACTTTCTTGGTGCATGACCTGGTACTTTCTACTATTACATTTCTATTTTTAATACTACAGTCCACAACATTATGCAGCTCTTAGTGTATGACATGCCTATCCTCCTCTGCATTGATGAGGGCTTGAAATGTTGCCTCAGCAATGAAATTCATTAGCAGATTTTTCCTTTTTGGCTAGTAACCTTAGCAAAAGCAATATAAAGATCAGTCCCCAGATCAGTTTTTTTTGAAACTCCATAGTCTGTGGGTGTTACCCAACTCCATTAATTCAGTTTTGAATAAAACCTCTAAACTCTCATCTATGCCAGCTCCTCAGCTACTTGACACTTCATGTACTACCCCCACATTTTACCCAGCTTAAATAATTATTTCCATGTGCCAGCTTTCAGGTACTTTACTGAAGTCCAATTTTTGGATGCACTGCATTTCCCTCATGGAGGTAATCAGTTACTTCATCAATAACAGCTGTCAGGCTAGTCTGGCACAGTCTTTGGTGAATCCATGTCACATTTTATGCCACATACCTTCATGAGGTCAAAAGACTTCACTTGCAGAACTAGCAGTCCTTATTTATTCCCCTCAAAGAAGGTGTTTTATCTATTGTTTAGATTAACAGATTTGTACTTGTTCAGATCACCTTTTTTCCTTTTATTTTTTTATTTTTTATATGCACATCATACTTTTGTCACCCAGCAGTCACATATCATTACCCTGAATTTGACAGTCAGGGTGCATCAGGATAGCCTGATTTAAACATAAATTGCTACCAAAAAGCTCACAATGTCACTGTACAGTTTTTCCAGTTTTCTGAAACAAAGATTATTTGGTCTCATTTTACTTCCACACATATAGTATAGTAATATTTAAATTTTGCTTCCAGCTTCATTGGGTTAATTTCCATTTCCAAACCTTGCTATATATACCCTAATATATTTTGCTCCCACGTTCAATGCCACCCTCCCAACTGAAATTGGAGGCCAAATATCCACTTGCTTTCCTGGCTGTACCTAAAACTGCATTTAATCTCAGACTCATCCTCTGTGGACCCACTTCTGTTTTTCCTCATCTTGCTTTTACTTACATACTTAAAGAATACAGCTGCTTGTTTTCCTCTCCTATACAAATTCGAACCCAGCATGAGCTTTGGCAACATTTATTTTATCCTCACATGTTTTGACCTCCAAGACAACTTCTGTTTTCTTTCTCTGTTCTTTGTAGTTTATCAGTTTATTCCCATAACAGCCCTTATTCTGGACAATTATTCACCCAGTAACATCTCAGTCTCTCACACAAAAGACTACCTAGGCCTTGCCATAATTAGTGGCGTTAATTTCCAATCCCTCTCCAGAAAGATAAAATCTCATGGAGACAACTGCCAGGAGTGCTTCTCCCTCTTGCTTGAACCTTTCTATGATGTTGCCAAATGGCTGCTGTGCCCCTGGCTGTAACTAACGGGGTTATTTATGGTACAAACCGCAGCTTGCTCAGGTGGAAGGAGAGAGCATTACCTTCCATTTCCAGGCACACAATGGTCTCTACCGTTTCCTGCTGCTAAGCCTTATGTTGTATTAGTCCTTTCAAAGTTTAGTGGAACTGAACTGCCTCCTCAGCTGGGATTCACATTTCATTTCATTCTCTCTAGATGGTGATACCACCTCAGCCAAATCTATTTTTGTAATCTGTGTTACATTCCCCAGCCCTGAGTTAACAGTAACAGGGGAACTGACCTGGAATATTGTTCTGCCAGTTCTGGCTGACTTGGAAAAACCAAGGACTCTGGGTAATGGAAGAACATCAAGGTGAAGGAAAACAAAGAAAGAATTCACCAAATCATCATACATCGAGAGTTTTTTCTACTTGGAACTCTTTCTACACAACACAGCGCTCAGCTAGGCTCAGCTATTTCCATAGAAATATCTTTTCACAGACTGTTTTTAACTTGTTCTCTTCTGATGCATACCCCAACATAGCTGGAATGTCCACAAGCAGAAAAAATGAATGAAAACGAGAAGAATTAGATTATTTTTTTTTTGCCTGACATTATTTCAGTCCTATGGTTTTTTTTTTTTAACAATCTTAAGCTTTTTTTGTGTGTGTGTGTGTGTGTTTTGTTTGTTTCTTTTTGGTCAGCCTTTTCAAGGAAAAGTAAAATATATAATATCATTTTCATATAGTTAAATCACATGAATGGAGTATTGGAAAAAAAAAGAAAAAAAGAGATGCTTGTTTCACTGCCTGGGCTGGGGACAGAGACCAGTAGCAATAACTCTAAGGTAAAAAAGGACTGAAAATCAAGCTGATATCTGCTTATATGCATTTCACCAGCATATATGATCTTTCAGGCATGTTATTCAATAAAAACAAGTTATCATTAACCTTCTAATCATGAAGACCCTGTATCAGTATAACATGTATAAAGAGAATCAAACCAATTCTGCCACAGTATAAACAGTTAAGTGTGGGCAAATGAATCAATAAAACTGTTAAAAATTTGAAAAGATGGAAAATATACCTAAACTTAAAGGTAAAAGGATGTGGTCAAGCCAGGACATCCCGTAAGCTTGGTAAGGGCTCTCTGTCTCAAAACACCAACAAAGTAAGAAGAAAATTCCCAGCAACTTTCAAATTAATTTATATATCTACACACTTCAGATACAGGATTGGTCACACGCCTCCACCTTACTTTGCACATAAACCAGCTCTACTTTGAGAACATAATCCAGAAGCTCAGTTGGTTACCAACATCAGCAAGGGATCTGTAGAAGTTTGGTCTATGTGAATGCACTTTGTACACAAGACTTGGTTTTGTTTCTAAAAGATGCCTTGAAGGCTCATCTGGCTAGTCGTAAAACCACTGTCAAACTTGTTACCAAATATGAAATGGGAGAAATGCTACCGATAGCCAACTGTGTGCACCATGAAGTCGTCAACTATCAGAAGGAAAGCATTACAGTTCACAAACCTAGCTAAGGGACAAAAGTAAGCAGGAGATACAGGTTTAGTTAACATTACAAAATGATGAACAACTTCTCCACATCATGCTATAGAGTCAATCCATTTGAAGCTACCAAAAAAAAAAAATTGGCATAGGGAAATTTGTGGATGTCCTACCCTTATTTCTTCTAAGTATATATGGTGCTGTATGCATGGGCAAAGTCAATTTCAATGCAGTTCTTGTAGATGCTAAAGTTTTGCTTTTTAATGTTCCTCTGGAGAGGAAAGGTCCCTCTCTCAAATTGTCATCTTGTATTCCCCGGGCTATTTTATAGCTTGCCAGTAGGAAATAGCTGCAGAGTACGTTCATTATCCATTATCTGACATTCCACCTTGTCAGTACATTTGGGCCCACAGCCAAAAGCCTGAAATCAGTCACAACTGAGAGAAAAGGGGCTGATGAGGCTACATGTGCCAGAAAAATGCTATGTCATTAGCTAGGGAGGGGAGCTACCTGAAAGCCAAGAGCAGTTTCTCATGCAACCAACAGATCAGTTAAAAATCCACAAACAACATCCAAAATAGGATACATTTTAAAATCTGATTCTTTACTTTGGAAGAGCAATGGGCCACGAACACTACATAGATCATCCAAATGGAACTGTTTTTCCTAACAGGACGGTCTGCTTAGCTGTTGCATGAAAGCTGCCAGAGTCCTTTAATTATTCTCAGCCTTGACACGGCCTGCCTCCTGTAAAGAAAGTCGTATGATCAGAGATAACATTCCTACACTGAACTGCTCCTTGCCTTCCCACGTGTCCTTTTCTCCGTCCTGATTTCAGCAACTTTGGAGACTACAGGAAGGTCTGAGAATCTCCTCTTGCAAGAGTAGCCCATCTCTATTTTTCCCCAGATTTCTATAAAAACTCCAGATTATTCTCATGAACCAGATGAAACCTTGCCAGGATTACTCCCTGACATAACACTTGCTGAAGACATAGGACAAAACTGGGAATCTGAGAACAATTAATTTTTCCCTCAAGGGAAACTACCTGCCTTTGCCTAAATCACTTCTGTGTCATTGTACTAGAACTTGTTTTTCATTAATCATGCAGTACCTCTGCACTTCATTTTCTTAGTCAAATCTGATAAGACTGCAAGCTCTCCAAGGTAAATGTCATGTCTTGTGAAGTGTGGATTTAGTATTTTGCACAGATTCAGATGGGGCCTCAGGGAGGCACAGCAACTCAAATAAAAGAATCTACTGAGAAAACATATGCAAAAGAGGGAATGAATTAATACATTTCTCAGGAGAATCTTCATTCTGGATTTCTCAAATCTTGTGCTTTTATAATAGTCTGAAACGCTATACCTGTTTGTTTTCAATCCTATTTTCCAATCCCTTGGATTACTTCCTTCTCCACACAAATGTTTGAGAACACAGCTATCTATATCAGATAAAGCAACTGCCATGGATACAACATCATATCACATATGACAAAATACTGAGATGGCAGATGGAATTTTTCTGTGGGAGTTTAAAAGTAATGCAGTGAACACAGAGTCAGGTATGCCAAATGTCCTCAGATTCCATTGTCATTAATCTGTAAGAAATATCTTTGAGGGTAAGGTTTCTGAAGTTTTCTTGCAGTTCAACAAAAATTATTACTGAGTTACGTAGAAGAATACAAATGATCTATAATAGCATTTTTGGCATCTCATTTTTCATTTGTTTTAATGTCAGACTGAGTTTCATTTTTTCCCCAAAAGTTTCACCTTTGCCCACTTTAATTCCTTTAACTGTCTCTTTGTACTTCAGCTCCACTCCTCACCTAAGGGCCTCAAAATGTTTTACAAGTATTAGCATATTAAAACAAACGATTTTGGAAGTAGGTAAGTACTGCAGAGGCACTGCACAAGTCCAGACACAGAGATCAAATACCAGCAAGTCAGTCTCACAACAGATTAGTGGCAGTGCCAGAAACAGCATCCAGAATGCCCAACTCCAACCCTTTTCTCTCAACTTCACCTTAAGTGAAGACAGAAGGCTTTGAAATAAGAAAGGGACTAACAAATGTCAGATATTAAGCATCACAATTAGATGGTTTACATGAGCAAGTGAAGCAAAGGCACCTCCTATGAGATGCTTGTTGTGCTCATAGCACAGTGTGCACTAAAACGGAGTGCTTAGTACTGATGCACACACGCTGTTGGATGCTGTACATGCTGAAACAGCAAGTCAATTAAGATATCCCATTTAATTAAGTGCAACCGATTTCTTTTGAGAGACGTGGCCAGAAATCCTTTCCTTAATCCTCTCCAAAATTAGTATATAAGCACTTAAGAATTTTGGTACTGCACAATATGAAATACACAAAACATATAGCCGGTAAATCTAAAATGACCTACAGAAGTACGTTAAATAGAGTTTTTTAAGGCTAGGAAGAAGTTTGAAGTTTTTAAAAACAGATGCATCCACTCTTTAAAATTTATCTTCTCTTTTAAGAAAGGTCTCTAGAAAACCAGTGGAAAGAGCCCTTTCAGGATGGGTGAATTCTTGTCACTGCTTGTTCACAAAGCCTCACATCACAAACTGCAGAACCGCGTATTTCCTGGCTGCATCCCCTGGATTTTGATAAGCAACATCCACAAAGCCAAAAGGGTAATAAAATACCTGCTCAAACAGAAAAGAGAATGCATTTATTTGAACATAAATACATAATAGTCACCAAGTGTCAAAGTTATTTTGATATAACGTCTCAATGTTCTCTCTTACTATGCTACGGTATTCCCAAGTCCTCAGGGAGCCTGAATTACTCAGCTATATTGGGAAGTTGTCAAATCTTGAATTTTCTGATGTCTGCATTTCCAGCTTGATCCATACCATGTTCTGCTAAACATAAAAGCTCTGAATTCAAAGAGGACAGTACAGTAAGAAAGCAAAATCTATTCATAAGTAAGATATCCAAAGTGTCCATGCACAGGATTCAAAATGAGCTCAAACCTGAAGATGACCCTACTTATATTTGTCTGTAATGCACACGCATCAGTCTCAACAATAAAAAAATAACTAAATTTTCTAAAAGACATGCCTGAGACCTCTACTAACCCCTCAAATCTCAGTCCTCAAACTGTCACCAAACCATTTCATCCTAGCAAATCTGGGAACTAAACAGAGAAACAGGGAGATTAAGCTGTACAGACAAAGTTGTTTTATTTAAATATCCTCTGATGCAGAAGTACCCAATAGAGAGTTATTAAAGAACCAGCAGACCAAGAAATTTTATAGTCTTACTTGATTCAACAGCACACAAAATAAAAATCAGTGAGATTCCTGTTGATATAATACTGGCTTCCTAAGCAAAGAAGAGCAGAGAAGAAGCACTCAAAGGCACCCCAAAACCACTACCATGTGTATGGGAATAACTGACAATAAAATACTCAAGGAATTCTGAAACTGTAGAAACCATAGATACCGTAGAAACAAACTTAAGAAGATAAGTCCTCCTCCACAACCTGCAGCTACAACTAAGTTCTTCATATCTCTGATACTGTCAGTAAAGGTGGAAGCCCATTCTCTTCATACTTACAAACGTGAACTGGGCTGACTATTGAATGGAATTAGTAACTTAGAAATCCATCTTACTGATGTTGCAATATTTCCCCCCTGCTCCCACACTATTCAGTTAAAACAAACTTGTAGAATTATCAAAAGACACTGACAAAATGTTGCTTCCTACAACACTGGTAGAGCAAGAGCAAAACAGCTGGCAAGTTGATCGATCTTTCTTCATTTTTAGTGGAAGCCAGCAAAAGTAAATATATTAATCAGTTTTATTTCAAGGTCATCTTTAATTCATATTTGACTCGAAAACAAGTCATAATTCATCTGCAGCTTAAACCATAAATTATGTTTGAGAAATATGTGGTGTTTTTCATAACAAATGCATGAGGTTGTATTATTACATAATGAAAGTTTAAAGCTCAGGACATATTTTAACAATATAGAAAAGCTGTCTTCACTACAGCAGAGGTATAGAACAATCCAGGAATATATTTCTGGACTCCTGGAAAGAGTCCAGTGTTGTAGACAGTGGGTGGAGAAAAGAAACTGGGGAAAGGAGATATTAGGTCACTTAATCCAAGCCCCAGTGTACACTGCTAAGCTTCATTCTCCTTAATGCTGCTTTTCTAGCAGAGTATGTTAACATTTGCACAGATTCAATTTTTACTTCTGTTTAAACAGGTTAACAGTACTAGGGAGATGAAACGCCTACATCAATTTGTATTTTTTAAGTTGGTTCATTATTGGTATGTCCATTATCCAGGAATATTGGTAAGTCAATAATGTATTACCTATCATTTTCCATTTTGTTGGTAGATGTCTGAGCTCTCTCCAAGCATTTTGATCAGCTCTATCATTTGTTGCCTGGCCTTGTTTCCATTTCCTGAAAGAAACTTAGTGTGGGAAGGATGAAGAGCAGTAAAGGATAATCTAGCTAAAGATAACATTACTTTGCAGGGATAAATTTTGTCCTGGAAACGATTAAAGGTATATTACCTCAAAAAGCCACTTGGGATGAGGCACACCCAGGAACTGCCAGGGAGAAAAAGGAAAAGAGAAAGGCCACACTGTATTCCAAAATGACCTTGACTTTGGCTCAGGGTTTTTCGCCTTTTTAAAGTGAGGTATGTTCTTTGTTTTAAGTTCCTTTGAAATTAATATTTAAGAGTGACTGTCCAGTAATTATTTAATCCAAACAGTAACCTCTTTTATGTTGTTAGAAAGAAAGTTTCTCCTCTACTACATAAGACTTTAGGGAGCTTGTTCATAGTAGCATCCATTTCTCACCACTTGTACGTAGCAGCCTTCTGAAATCTCTCATTTCACCAGGAGGTAACAGACAAGGTGATTCCCACTGTGCAAATAACAAAAAGCTGAACCAAGAACACTTCCATCTAAAAGTACCAGAGGAATCTATCAATACAAGGCATCCCCTTTTTTTTTTTTAAATAGAAGTCTGCTCTTTCAATTCCATCTCGGATCCTGGAAAATGTTTTCACCATTAAAGAATGAGCAATCAGGAACTAGAAATTTAATCATACATAATAACAAAGTCTGGAATACCAAATATTTTCAATTTCCCATTCAAATTGCAATCAGATTCAAAACATAGCTTTGGAATTAATATCTTTTTTCAACTACTGAACTAACCAGTCTCTCTTCTGCTGCAATTTACAACAGAATTTCATAATTACTGGATCTCAGAATATATTTAGATACTAACCATGTCCTCACTTGAATTTCTACCATTTTTTTTTTTCAAGATTACGAATTGCTGCTAATGGAACAGGTTGAAATCTTACACTGGCAATTACAGGAAAATATATTGGGGAATACTTGTCCTAAGCAGAAGTTGCATACACTCCAATAAACATCAGCATCTGCTCCCCTTATTCTCTTGCGTACTTTCGTAGTATCTGCACTTATCCCACCTACTCTTCTGTAACTTGTAAAGCAATTGAATATTCCAAGCAATCCAGAGCTTCATACCTTAGTGGGAATTTTTCTGAAGCTAAGAAAACTCTATTACATAGGTATATAGCCATGTATATTCAAAATCTATGACAGTTCCAAAACAAAGCTTCCAAAAGACCTAACTGATTAAAGATAACATACACATCAGTTCTGATGTTTTAAATCACCAAGTTACTGAAGCCTGAAAGTATCTGAAACATCTGTTGGGTACAAAAAAAAGTCCTATTTTTAAACACTACTACCCCCAGGCCATCAGATAAACTTCTGTAACAGCAGAAACGACAGTTATGAAATTTTCCAAAAAAAGAAAACACGGTCTTCTGGGATGACAGCAAACATGAGAAATGTCAGACTAAACATACATTTTTGAGAGAGGATGTAAGTAACTAAACAGAGCATAGAAGTGCCATCTTGTCCTTAAAGAGTATCTGCCCTGTTTTGTTTTGAAAGCCTAAGATAAGCTCTATGTTGCCATGATCAGCTCAACAACTACTACTCCACCTTTCTCCTTATCACACTTCACAGAAGCAGGAAAACGGGTTCACTGTTGACTCTGTGGTATGTTCCTCCTCTTCAAATATCTTCCAATTTTTATTTATTTTTTTTATTTTTGTTTGCTTTTGTCCCCTTGTTTCCCCTTTGTATTTGAAGATACATTACAAACTGCATATCTTAGTATCTCATGCTGCTGTCCACAAGCAGGTGGTAAAACTGCTACTGTCTTAGTTATTATATACATAGACATTTGTTCACTCATTTTATTATTTTTGAAGTACCTCATGCCTTCTCATCACTGTTACAGAAGATTAGAGGAAAAAATCTACATGAAACAGTTATGTTACTTTCTACCATATGAGATGAAGAAGATTATTTTGTCTAAAATGTGAAACAACTTGTACACAGCAGGCTTTCTACACTACCCTAGTGTTGGATGTTACAAAAGAAATCGTCTATGCCAGTGTTTCTCTTGGCAAAACTGCTACCAAAATTAATCTGATGAAGTAAGCTGTTTTGGGATGCATGGTGGAAAACACCTTAATATTCCTTATAGCTCAAATCTTACAAGGAAGTTTCCAAACGCCTGTAAAGGCTAATTCAGTTGAGCTTCAATTGAAGCAATTCTATTTTCAAGGAAATATAGCATTCACATTCTCCACAGACTTTTGTGCATTTTAATGGTTCACTACCTCAATGTTTTGAAGGGATTTACACGCTAAGTATGTTACCTTACTTTTAAAGCTTGTACTTAATATAGTACTATTTATATTGTGAAGTTCAGTCCTTCAATTTCATCTCTGGGGTAAATAAATAGTAGTTATCATCCACGTAAGATTTTCTGCAGATTATTTCTTTGGCAACTACAAGTGAGGATAGTAACTGCAAAAAAGTACACGACAGCTCGTTTTCCTTATCTCTAGGACAAAGATCATATTTAATCTATTTAACAAGTACAAGCCCTAAATAATGTTAAAGACTCTCAAAAGCAATGGATGCAAGTGAGGGACAAATCTGTGAGAGTCAAGACCCTAGAATAACATATTCTGGAAAATCAATGTGTTCTCTTTACAGAACTAAGGCAAAGAAGCATACACACCCAGCAAGAGCATAGCCCACCCCAAATCTTCTACTTTCCTTCCTCATTTTTAGGCCAGTTCATTTGTTCAACAAAGTTTAAAAATAATCATATTTGACACAGTGTGTTATTTGGGGCTTTACTTACAGAATAAAGTTTCCCCTAGATTAAATAATTTTAAGATAAATATCCTAGGTTGGAATGGGAGTGAGGAGAAAGTGTGGTGGTGAAGAGAAGAACACTTGACAAAGATTCAGTTTTGCTTCACAAGCAAAACTAGGGTGTCTTTAACAAAAAGTGACTTTTGAGTGGCAGGGTCATGGAAGGAGTTCCCTGGCAGCACCCCTCTGCCAGAGCAGGATCCAGAGCTCAACCCTTCCCTGAGGCATTAGTAAGAGAACCCATGAAGTCAGACTAGAGAAGAACCACAGGGACAGAAACAGAAAGCATGAGAGATGTGTGTAGACTTCACAAAGAATACGGTGAGAGTGACTGGAAGCACCCCATTATACAAATATTTGTTTTCAGCTAAAAATTGGAGAAACCAATGTCTACTGTACTGGGAACAGCAAGGACTGTCTGACTTCACCACAGATGGGGATGAGCTCAGGATATGCACCTCCCTCCATCCTTTTTTTTTTTTTTGTGAAGCAAAAATTTGATTTCTGAAGAAAATATATGTACCTGTAAAGTTAACAGCTTTCCTGATACAGAACAGTGGAGGCTGTTCTAGTGGTACATGGAAATGACATTTCTAGTTCACACACCAGCATATGAAGTTTTATACTGGACACTGACAGCTCCTTCTCAGAAATGAAGGTCCATTTTAGCTTCAAAATTAAGACTATTGATCACAGTAAAGAAAAATAAAAGGCAATTTCAAAGGCATAAAGTGATTACTTTCCTCTAAAAAAGGAAACCTTAATGTGTTAACAGAGTTGGTTTCACGTTACAGCTCTGTGATCTACCATTTAAACCTAACTGCTCTGGCCAAATCAACCCACATCAACCCAATTAGATGCTCAAAAGTCATCTGCTATTACAAGCTTTCAGTTGCCAATAGTGCAGTAGGAAGCATAAGAAAGCATCTGAGATAAGAAACAGAATGATTCCCTAACAGAGGCTCACCCAGTGTATCTTACAGAACAGGAAAATGTAGCTCAAAACTATGAAACAACTCCACATGTTGGTCATAAGAATGTAACAGAATAGTCTATTAATGGTCTTGAGGAATGGAAGTCATCTCCTCACGTGTCATTCTCCTGAGAGGAGAGAACCATCCAGCTAGAATATAAGACACGGGATTTGGGTAAAAGGCCTCGCATTTACTTATTTTATGCTTTTCCATCATTTCTAACATCCCATCATCTCAGCTGCTGCTGTACAAGTAAGAGGAAACAGATCTTGCCCAAAAGCTTACCTGTCGCACCAGATGCAAAGGCTATGCCTCCCTGCTCCTCAGTGTTGACTTACACTCCCTCACGTTCTTCCTCTCCCCTCACAGATGTGTTTCACTGCCCTGTTTACAGAGTGCTAGAAAGAACTTTGGCCTGTAGCAAGGCACACAAAACAGCCTCCCAAATCAAAAAAAAAAAAAAAATATCAGTGAAGCCACAACACTAACAGTGTATCTACAGCAAAGAGGTAGAATATTTGGTATGGGGGTCCTTACCAGTTTTTCTACAGAAATATGTAATGCTGTCTGGGCAGTGTATGCCCTGCACACTGAGCAAACCACAACATAACAGCAAAATAAAATAAAATAGAAATAAAAAATAAAAACTTAAAAAAAAAAAAAAGGTACAGAAGTAGACTGAAAAGTTACCAGATCCAGTGTCTGCCAGAGCAGAACTGCCCTCAGAAGTCTCTGTAGTACTTTGCAGTTACACGTGCATGGAGCTCCCCAAAACATCTTTGGAAGAGTATTCAAGCTTGCTAGATCTATTCATTTCATTCTCCCCCAAATACTTATCCCCCACAGCATTCCTCACCTGGAACTAGTGGAAGAAGAAGGGGGATGACAAAGAAAAACTCAGAAACCTGAAGATTGTTTGGAATTTATTCCCTTGAACATTTCACACAATTGAACAAATAATGTCTTGATTCCACAGCAACAGGAAAACCAAGTAGTACATAATTTAAAGAGACACACACCCAAAACAAAAACAGGTTAAAAACAACTGCATAAATAAAAATCTTCAAAGAAGCTATACAACGGAGACATGAAGCCTTTCTGAGCACTAATTGTCTCACAAATATTTTCTGTCACCAAGCTTATTTCATTTAAACTCCCTCAATTTCTCTGAGGGAAACAGTCTCCTCAAAACAATTATTTCTTAGATTCTACTTAAAAAAAATAAAACACAACAAAACACAAACACAGATGTTTTAATTCTACAATTAAAAGAATCCAAGTCCTTTACACAATATTCTTTTTCTAAGATGCATAAATTTTTAATGAAGCTCTTAAAAGTGCCCAGAAAAATTCATATCACCCTTCAGAATATACACATAACAAACATTAAACAAATATTTCAGTGGAACAAGTCTACAGGTCTGAAAGCTAGAGAGAAAGGTGGAATTGGGAGATCTTTTGCTCCCTAGAAAAAGTGTTCTTAGCAGGATCCAGCCATGAGCATGAACTAACCACATCACTATTTTGTATATTCTTCCTCAGCCCCCAGATCTTTTTCTAGGATTTTTCAGTGAAGCTCTATTAGGTCAGCTGCATCTCAGCTCTTCAGAAAAAATAACCTTCCAGTCGTTTCTTTGCCTTTCCAAATGTTCTGGGATTCAAATTGCTAGTCCCTTAGCATTCTCCTTTCTTTTACACCAAAGCCACACAAATCCTGATAAGAACACTGACAAGGAACATGATGGACTGGGAACAGTCAAGCACATCTCCTAAGAGAGATTCCTGGCTTGCTATTGAGCAATGATTCACCGGGCACTGAACCTTGGTCCTAATCATGCAACCTACGCACTCTCCTCAGTTTCCAAAAACACAGGATCTGATTCTTAAGTTTACATTTTAAATCTTCCAGCAGCGAAATAAATCTTGCATTAGATGTCTTTAGAGCTGTATGAAACCCCATAAAAGGGTTCAGTATTATGTGCCCTGTCCTGCAGAGCACAACACCACCATTACTCCAAACAAAAAATAAAACCTTCAAGGCACAGCAGAAGAGGAACTATCTTTCCTCCCAGTTTGGTGATACATCCCAAAACATGGATGTACCTTTTTTTAAAATTTTATTTTGGGGTGGGGAGGGAAGGGGTATGGATGTTCGTAAATGCAGAGTTTAGTGGTTTAAAATGAAGGCACCACAAACAGAAGAGTCTGTCACAGAATTAATTAGTTTACTGTATCATCTGTAATTTAGTGTTTATAACACAATAAATTAAAATGAACAAAACCCAAAGCTGAATAATAATGAAAAGAAGTGACCAAATGGAGGATTTCATGAAGATGTGTTTGTATGTACAAGCAAACAGTATTGCTTTGAGCTGAATCATTTTCACAAGGCATGTTCAATGTATGTTAATGGAACTGGAAAGGGACAATGATTATAAGCAAGCTGCCAATTTATATATAGAAATTTATACAAAACGTATTTGTACTTCATTAGGCACAGAAGTAGAAGTGTGTGCAAATATTATTGTATGCATTCATAAAGACTGTGAAAATCACAGTTTTAAGATCCTTTTGAAAACGTGGCTCAGTTAATTTACTTTATAGGGTACACCATTTAGAGGAAGCATTCACCCTTTTCTAGCTCTCCAAGTCAGCAAAAGAACTTCCTCCTGTAAAGTCCACCTTTGCTCACTATACACAACTGATTACATGTTTAAGGGTCTGCCATAAAGTGTTTGCTCATAACATTGCTCCCTAAAAACTTTTAAGGCACACCACCCATAGAAGATTTTTTTTTTTAACTTTTCATATTCTTTTCATATTGCACACCTGTATCATATATACTATATATTTTTGTGATTGTAAAGCAGGAGACTTAATGCCTCTACTTTGTACTTAAATTTTCAGTTTTGCATACTATGGCTTATAATTGGTTTCTTAAGTCTTTCACGGGTCAAGTACCTACTGCAAAGACCTCATGACTTGCATATTATTGCAGTATATTTTGAAGTATGAGCTTCCCTAGCACGTCTTTTCCTTATGAACTTCCTATTGCTGAAGTGGACAGAAATGCATTGCTGTGAGAAGACAAGCTTTGAATGGGAAACATCTTACAACAAAACATCACCACCTGAAGTCACCCCAAGGAGCATTATCATAAATCTGATATGGGTAAAGACTGTTCCAAGTCCATCTGTCAAGAAAGAGCTGGAAGTTTGAAAATATGTTCTTACAGACCTTTAGAACAAATAGAAAAAACAGCATTTGCATTAAAAGCACATTAAAACCATATAGAGTACTGTAAATAATATTCAAAAAAAAATCCAAGACATGGTGGTTACAGATTATCAAAGGGAGAGACAGTTGAGAAGCAAAGTATTTTTTTTCCCTTGGCAATAGCAGCAACTTTGGAACAAAGGCAAACGCAGAAGATAGAGAGAAACAGGGAGACAGAATACAGAGAAGGGTTACAGAATCTACGACAAGCATGCCACAGTTCAGCAGGACCAAAAGCACAGTAACTGCTTTTCCCAACTTCCCTTCCAGGAGAGAATGGCATCACTCACTCAAAAGCTTGTTGTCCCTTCCCCAATCAGTATTGCAAGAGGCAGTTTGAACATAACCTCCCTGAAAACATCCCTTGTAACCACTACATAAGATGTCACGCAGGCTCTCTGGCAAACCACGCAAGACTTTCACAAAAATAGTGGTTCTGCTTGACTGCTAAAAAACCTCAGCTTGCTTATCACAGGTTGTAGTCTACAACTATAGTCATTACATGGGACAGACGAAACACATTTAATGCCAGGCAAGCCTGTGGCCACCCAGCGAGGGACTGACGTCTTTAGCAAAGTTAATACATGCCAATCAGGTTAGTAACACATCACAAAAAAGTGCTTGTTGTGACCAATCTTACCTCAGCTGACCAAATATGCTGAATGTTATTTTGTGTTTGAATGAATTTTAATCACTAATCTGGCTAAAAAAGAAGAGACCAGATTTGGTGGCAAAGTAAAGGAGACACTGAGTGCAGGGGGAAACCCCACGCATTCACTTGGGATTCTGTGGCAACTAAAAAGCAGGCCTTTTACAAGTCATTATAATGGTCACTGAACAAGCTAATTCAGGACTGAATTTAACTCAGAGGGTATAAAATTTAAGAACAGAAAGGTTTTTTGTCTTATATATTGTTGAATTGATGTTTCTGCTGTACACCTTCCTTTTGTATTCTAAGGTATCTTTAGATTTCCATCAGAAATGAAACCTACACATTCTACACTTTTGTTTTACTTAATCATTTTAGAGGCAACTTAAACTCCTCATCAACATCTGCCTCACTACTGAGACTGGCTCAGACCTCAAGGTATGAAATTACTACTGCCAAATTTCATTCAGTAGCACTTTCCTGAAAAAGGTCGAACAGTTTCAGATATACAACCTGTTAATTGGTGAATCTACCAGATGGCTGAAGTGGAGCACTGGAACAGCTCTGCCTCTATCTCTAATTCAGAGAGGTTTTTGCTTAAGGCATTAATCTACTCTTCAGTGAACGCAGAATGCCTATAGTTTCTAACATAGTGAAGTTAATAAATTTCAGGAAAGCTTATGCACACATAGTTTGAAGTCAGGACTAGAGATACAGAGATGTAATCTTACAGATTCCCTTTGATTACTCAGAAATAGTACCATATTCTTCCACTGTATCATGAAGCTTTGTAATTCAAAAGTTGAGGTGTTTTTTCACTTGCTTCTATTTTTTCCCCCAAGCCATATAGAATTGTAAACACATTTCCAGTTTCCTGGCCTATCCAGCAAGAACTGGAGCTAAAGATAAGTACCTACAGGACATGACTGTTAAACTGACTGATGGTGAACTGACCTGCCTTTAATGACACTGTAGCCTGCTTTTAAAATACATTACACTTAGCCTCCTCCTGCTTCTTAATACTTGTTAAGCCAGAAATTTTGAAATACATTTAGAACCTGCCTCACAAAGAAAACTAAATCTCAGCTACAAATGGCAATTTTCTAGCAGAAAGTGGGAGAACAACAGAGCCAGAACTCACTCTTCTACCATTAAAGGTATTTCTGTCATGCACACAAGAATGCAACATATTACACTGCTTTAAAGATGAGCTAGCTTCATCCAGCTGAGTATGCCCTATTGGACTTTGTGCACTACAAAAGACAAAGCTTTAAAAGCTCCAAAAGATTAAAAATGATGCTACAGTCAGGCACTGCTTTAGAATAGCAGCAAGCAAACAGGAGCCCTAGATTTCAAGTTTTGCTCTTTGATAAAATAGTGTCTGTTCTATTTTACTTCTCTGGAAATATTACCGTTCTTGTAATTGTGCCACCACAGCAAACCACGGCCTATTGTTTGTCCTACTTTGTGATCACTCAAATGCTATTTACTGAAGGCTCATTTATAAATATGTAATTAAATTTGATTAGTTGGAAGGACTAAATCAGAAGAAGGAGACTTTGACAACAATTGTATTGAAAAACTAATTGATATACAGTTAAATGCTTTTTTTCTACTTTTCATCACCAATAGCTTTATCCCATTAAGCTGCCTTATTCTCATATGAGATACTCTATGAATAACAGCTCCAAGAAATATCTTTTCCATATATCTTAAAGAATATGCTTCACATAAAAAAAAACCAAAAAACTCTTCACCTTTAGAGAAAACAATTTTAATTGTCTAGCCAATAGTACAAAAAATGGTGTAGTTATCCCATCTGTCCAAGGCATTTTGCAAATGTCATTTTTCACAATGGTCTCTCTTTCCTCCATTTCGCCCTATGGAAATTCCACACCAATGACAGAGGAAAGCGTGAAAATAACTACTTAAAGAATCAACTGCACGCAGTAAGAATGAATTTCAGTCTGACTGCATTCAGTTTCCATCTTAGAAATGCTTGTAAGAATAACACTTAAAGTCAAACATAAGCATGATTTTTATCCACCTGTATGTTTTTAAGATCTTTTCTCAACTACCACTGTGAAAACATTCTTTTCTCAAAGTTTTGCTAGAAGTATGTGCTCCCTCTAAAAGCAACTGATTTAGTATTTCCATAGTATTCTAGAACCAATACTAGAAATCAAATCTCTTTCTTACATCACTAAATAAACATTTAGGGGCTGGGTGAACGAGCATTTGTAGCAGAGACACTTCTCCCATGTTAGAAGGAATTAGAATTTTAAGTTAAAAGGCAAAAATACTTCACAGTAAGACACACACATTCACTACCCCATTTCCAAAGCCGTGGCCAGGAGCAGCACAGATTCTGGCAGTAAGGGAAGAGCACCATGACCTGCCAGCACCACAAAACTCAAGAAGTTTAAGGAATCCGATCCCATTAGCTGTCACAGATACCCAGAGTTCCAAATGAGACACAGTCCCAAGATAATGGGATCTTCCCCATTCAAGTACCAGATTAATGAAGAAAAGCTTGGGAGAACGAGAAACCACTCCCAGATTTCAGGCAAACACAGAAATCCAGTTTGCAAGTCATTCCAGTGTATCAAAAGAACTTTTAACTTGACTAACATCAAGATACATACATTACAGACAAAGCCTCTTTATCTGGGCCCACTCAGAGGAGACCCTTAACTGTGCATCTGTGTTTTCCTGGAACTATTTCAGATAATGACCTTGAAAGGACTAAAAATCTAGGCCCTCAAAGCCACAATGCAAAATAATAATATATTGAGACTTTCACATAACGCACAAAATTCACATGGCACCCCAAAATCACACAAGTTATACAGCTTTTTAAGTTGGGTCACATTAAATCTTACTGGTCAGCAGACTGCCCACAGAATTCCCCTAAGATCTGCACAAGAACCTCTGACTGGACATAGAGAAAGGGAACCCCAAAAGCCATCAGCTGACACATGAAAAAGGAGTCCAAAGGGTTCTGGGCTACTTGGTGCCCAATCGAGGAAACTGTGCTTTGCAGGCGCTGGCTTGCCACCCTAACTCTGTCAAAGAAGATGAGAGAGTACTGCACCACCCTGCTAAAGAAGGAAGCGGAGCTACCTGGGGCCCTCTCTGCTGAGGCGGAGATGGAATTTGCCCGTCCACTTCCATCACTTGCCATAGTGTCCTGCAGAGGTCCTTTGGTATCCTATAAGAATGGGAGAGGGGAGGATTAAATTCATATTCAAATTGGAAGTACATCAAAAATGCTCTTTTTTCATATGAGGCTGTATGTACTGAAAACAATGAACTAGGAAGACATCCCTCTTCCAACTAAAATACCCTTTTATCATCACATAAGGCAAGGTCTGAACCAAATACATTCCCTCTCAATATGTTGCTTTATTTAAGCCCCCAAAAACAAGCTGTATATCCAAGAAAGCCAAAGCACTGAGATTCCTGAAGTCTGCTTATCTGGAATATAATACAAGTTTCACTTTTGGTCTTTCTTTTTGGCATACATTATGGCACAAATTTTGGGATAAATCCCAAAAGTTAGCATGTACTAAACAAACAACCGAGAAACAGGCAGAAAGACAACAACCATCACCACCATAGAGGTTAAATATAATCTAATGGGAGAAAGACAGGTTGTGTCATGCAAGCTTAACAGAACTTGAATGCAAAGAGACTACCACATAGTTTGCTCACTCTTGCTCACGTGGAGTACCACAAAAATACTGAAAAGTGAGTTGAAGAGACAAATTAAGTCTAACATGCCTTGGATTGTATAGACAAAAGCAGGGACATTTTTCTGTAATACAGGGGAGGTCTTGGTCCTATGTTTAAAGCACAAATGCTTCCATTACAATTGTGTAGTAGAAAGGATATCCTTTCTTTCCATACAGGTTCCCACTAACAGATAGCAAACATTTAGAAAAGACCAAAGGTCTTCTTTATAGCCTATGCAGATGGGTCAGAACTTCATGTTTTAGAGGAAATGCAAATAATATGTTTCATCTTAAGGAAAAATAAAACCATTAACAGAATTCCTCTAGTCTCTAAATGAACTGAATAAGCATTTCTGTTTAACAAGAAAGCAGATCAAAATACTGTTCTGAATGGCACAGTATGTTGTTTTATAATAATCATGAAAAGAGAAGTGATAATTACAGAAACTGTTTTTAAGTAAAATTTATAGAACTGCAAGACACCGTGACATAAAGCAACTTGACGCATTCTGAATTTTTCTGCTTTCTGAATAATAAAAAATAACGTTTACTTTTTCAATGTTAAGAATCAAAATCTACTAACTTGACATTTTAGATGAAAATAATGAGTTACCTTTCCTGACACTGCTGGCCTCTTCCTTTGAGCATAACCGGAGAGTCGGTAACAGTAGTGAGGCTTACAGTAGAATTTACCTGCAGATACAATACAAATGATGGTCAACAATGAAAACGAAGCAGCTTAACACAATATAAATGTATATCTCACTGCAACTTATTTCCTGTTGCCTTTCCCTTCGCTTCATCTAGTTTAATCAATATGCATGAAGACAAACACTATCTGAAGTTTTAACTCTAGCCCTCCTCTCTCCCCCTGCTAGCTAGCCTCCTTTCTATTGGGTGCCTAACAGCCATTTAGTTTAATATCCTATCAAACACCAAAGCAAAGCTGTGAGGCTTGTGTGGTATCACATGCTAACAATGCGGCTGTGTGTGGGGAACAAAGAAATCATCACATGAAAAGCTGGCAGAAGCACTTTTGGAAAAAGCAAGAATGAATACAACCAGCAGAGGAAAGTGGGAGAGGATGGTGTTAACTCCCAAAGAGCCATCTCTGAAAATGCACAGTGGCTACTTGTGGAAAGAACAATCAAGCAACAATTCTTTTTCACAAACCTTTTGTGACACTACTGATTTAGTAACACCCCAGATGCCTAGATAGGTTTTCACCATTATCTGAACGCTATCAGGAAGCCAAAGCAGCACTAGTGATACTCTAATGCAAATAATAACAATAGGAGCAAACTGCTAGCACAGCTATTTGCCAGTGTACCTTTGTTACTGTATCCTGCTCAATGGCTGCAGCTCACAGCATCCCCTTCTTCTGTGAATTCCTACTCCTACAACTTTACTAATGCATTTCAATTCAATACTTTGACTTTTGCTGGTTCCCCCAGTTTCTCTGGACTGGTATTAGCACAGTAATTTCTAATGATTTTTTTTATGACAGAAAAATGGAAAATGTTATCTTTTGAGAAGTCTATGTTTAAATAAACATTTGTTAATATTGACTCAGAAAACTGCTCATTCAATTTGTTTCAGGGGGAAATGTCTGAAAAGAGAAACAACAGAAAGGCTCTTACATAAAAATTCTCAGACTTTGAATGCTCTTCAGTGAAAAGAACTAGATGAATAGCAACTATGTGCACATACCTTGTTATTTTTCTCTCAGAGAAAACCCAGATTGAAATATGAGCTGGATTTTCACAATGATTAGACTGGATAGGACACCACATATTTCTGTTTGGACATATTCTTCATACACATATGCATATGGAACTTAAGCATCTTATTATTTCAGAATCAATGCTATAAGTGTGCTAAGACTCCAAGCTTTCTGTTTGCTTCACTGAAGCTATCTGGCCATAACTATGTATGTAAGCTTGTTGGCAGAGGGAATCACTAAATCTGGTGGCAAAAACTGTTTCAGCCCATAGAGCTGACAGAACTCCGTCTGTTATTGCTAAACATTTAATCAGATACTCCATTACTTCTGCACTAAATACATGCACTAAATAACAGCAGTGCTCAAAAATGCTTTGTCCCAACTTCGATTACTGATGAAGCTGTTACTTTTACGTGTTGACTTTGAAATTATCATTGGCCCCTTTAAATTCATAAACCAAGTCTGCTGACCTTCTGACCAAGGAATAATGCATTCTATTTCTTACTGGGAGACTGGTTTGATTCCTCAATCCTTCGTGACAGAGCAAGTCCATTACTGAGGGTTGTTATAAAATTCATCATCAATAGATACATTATTTTGGTTCTTTTTTGCTCCTTATGCCTAGCTGATGTTTCCATGGGCATTATCCTACCCAATATCTTCAAAAAAAATCTTCCAAGCTACCCACAGAAGGTTTCTATCAATTTCATAACTTTTCAGTCTGCACAGAATACTCTGGAGTTCCATTCCATGGCATACAGCTTACTGAAATTTTTACTTCATCTTAGCTTCAATGAATGTGGAAAAGGATTAGTTCTAGAACTTTTTTTCACTTATTTTGGTTTATACACAATCATTTCTGGTATAGAATCCTTTCCATCTAATATCTGACTAGTTTTACATCATTTTGTACATGTTTTCCTATTGAGATAGGAGTAAAGATAAATGACAGCCGTGAAAGAATATTGTTGATATACATAAAGGTTTATCTAAGACACTTTTTACTTCATTCTTTCTTCAGAAAATGTGAAATTTCTGTTAATTCCTGTTCAAGCAACAAATGCAACACATTGCTACCCTTTGACAAAAGTTACTTTTCAAAAGTGATGTGTGATTTCAAATCATTATTTTCAACATGCACAATTTCTGGATGACAAAATGAGTTACATCTCCTGACATATTGTTCTGGTTTCTGGTTAGGTATATCTGATTATATTCTTAGGTATATCTATCCATGTAGTTTCAACAGTTTAAGAGTGTGTGTCTTTGGAACTGAAGTTACTCCCTTCCCTAACTCACCAAACTTCCAAGACAGTTCAAAGTATTCTGACAAAAAAGCAATTTCTCTTACCATCTTCAATATCATAGGCGTAAGATGACAATCGCAGAGTGGTGGCACAGTATTCACACTTGAAGCAACTGCGGTGGAAGAACTTGCCTTCAGCACTCAGCCTCTCCATCACGTAGACTCGCTTGTGGCAGAAGTAACAGACATCACTGCCTCCCAGGTTTTGGGGGAACTCCTTTTTGAGTGAGCCCTAGACAGAAATAGGCATGACTAAATTTGTGCATGTCCAGTCTCTCAAGATTGTGTCGTCATATCTTCTCCTCATCTTTGCAGATACAGGAGCATCTGGATGCTGCTGTTCTTTGACACATGGGTGCTGCAGTTCTTTGACACAAACCAGTTTTAGCCAGGACACCAAAAACTAACCTTGAAGTCCAGTGAAGAAAGTCCTAGGACACCACACCTACATTTGTGAAGAGTAAATTAAGCTCTGGATTGGGGAGTGAACACAAGTACTATTAAATATGACCTTGAAGTAAATAACTGAAGGAGGCATATGACGGAAAGGCAAAAACATTAGAAATCCCTCAAACAGCAGTTCTTAGACCTTCATTATCAAAGTTGGTATCTCCTCCAGAAAACAATAATGCTGAAGTAGCCCCAGTGGACCAAACACATCTTCATGAATGTGACCGGCAGTTTGTTAACTGTTCATACACAATCCTTAGACACTGAGATTAAATTCAAACATTTTGCAAAGAAAACCAGAACAAGAGTGAGGGGGGATGGAGAAAGGGAAGTGAAGCCTTTCACAAAGCTACTATAGATTCCATCAGCTGTGCTAACAAACAGACACTCACAATACTTCGGATCTACAGAACATCTAATCACAAACACACGTCACCTTCTGTACATCGTCTTACCAGTTCCTTCTTGTCTAGAAGGGTTTTGGGTTGCTCTTTCCTTTGAAGCTGATTGGCTATCTGCTCAGCTAATGAGCTCACGCCGCCTGTGTACATCTTTATGTACTTCTACCAGATGGATGGAATGAAACAAAAGGGAAGTGAGAAAAGAAAAAAAAATTTTTAAATGACTGAAAAGATAATAGGTTAGGTGGTGAAAAGGTGCAGAGAGGTGAAATCATGCCAAAACTGTGGACAATATGAAGTGACAGGTAGTAACAGCAAAGCTAGTGTCATCAATAATCACTAGAACAGTCCAATATCAACTGCAACCACGAAAAAGAAGGTTTGCATTTTGCATTCTGTATGTGCTGTAGAAATACTAAGATGATAAAGAGATCAGAGCTTACTTTTGCTTGTGGGGTATTTCATACCTGGAAACCTGAACATATACACTTCTCAAAGATAAAAGCAAATATAGGTAAAGATTTTACGTTCCAGGTAAAATTGGCATCACAATCAAAAATCTTTTAGAAGACATGTCACAGAGTCTAATGTAACATGCTGACTGCAACATATTTATATGCTTAGCACAATATACTTATAAGCTTAGCAACTGGAAAGGACTCGTTTACAGAGCATTCATAGAGCAGGAAGAAATCCTTAAATCATGAACTCACAGTGATTCAAAAATACAATTTTTTCCAATGCTAAAAATACATAGAAGTTTATAGGGAAAAAGAGGCAAGAACCTCATCCAACACATTAAAGCCATACCTGCATACACCTGGAACACGCATTTGTTGAACTGTGAACATGGCTTTATGACTAGGCTTTTCTCCATCATGGATATTGACTGTCTCCAGAATTGGATACTTAAAAACCCTCCAGTATTCCGAGAAATCTAGGCAGGTTGGCTATTACCTTACACAGTACAAAATGAGTGTTTGCAAGCCAAGTTCAGTCACTGCAGGAGCGGAGGAAGTGTTCTTCACAGGAAATAATCAGCCATCAGCAGTAATTACATAGTTAGGAAAATTATGTGGTTACATCCGTGTTAGCTTAATCACACTGCAAACACCATGTATTTGACTCAGAGCAGCAAGGAGCACGCCAAGCCATTTTCCTTTTCCAGACTAAGAAGTATTATGAACGTTTCTAGCTGGAGTCTCCTCAGCAAATGAAAGAGCAGAGACACACACTGGCTTCTGATATAACAGTAACCTGAAGGAAAAGGCTGAAGTCTTATCTCAAAACCCCCTTTACCCATAGTAGAACTTGTTTGAAGCACACTAGTTATTTCCCACAACTAGTAAGAGCAAAAATTTCATGAGTGTGGTTATTAGCCTTTTAGAAACGTATATAACCTTCACATGTTCAGACAAGAGAAAAGCAGGATGCATCACAAAAAAAAAAAAACAAAAAACAAAACACACAGAATGGGTACTTGTGGGGGAAATGGTTTTAAAAATGGTGTGCTCAGCCATCAGAGATTATCATCGCTATTGCTTTACTCCTAATTCATTATGTTGTGTCACTGTTGTAAAGAAGGTTTATTTCTCACCATGAAGAACTTACACTCACTGCTCTTACAGGCTTGTATACTAATTCAAGCCCAAAATGTAGATCACTTGCAGTACTTATATATACAAGAAAAACCATGATTTGTCTTTCAAAAATTTCAGGGTTCCATATTCTTCCTCAGTTTATGTGCACACACATATGTGCAGTTGTATTTCAATGTCATATATCGTATTTTGTCAAATATTACATTTAAAATGGAATACACTGGAAAATTTTTCTTCCTTTCATTTAGCATTGATCTGAAACTGGCAACCATGATCGTCTGGCCAAGAGGTTTCCATTTTCCTCTAAAAGGAAACCTTTGAGGATATTTAAGTTTTCTTAAAAGACAATTCAAGCTCTTCCATGGGAAGCAGGTGCTTTTAACAGAAACTTTCTTTTAGCTGAAACTGGGTTTTCTACTGAACAAGTTTTGATTTGAAACCTTCATCCAACCTTAATTGCAGGTGCTTCAGGATCTTTAAATTTCGACCAACACATATAAAGTTTTGTGCCTGAACAGTGACTCACAATACCATGGATTATTTAGTGTGAGAAATTTAGTTGCTGAATTTTTGATTTTGGGCTCTGTGTTTCTGATATTTTTTTTTACTATACATGACATCTGGCCTAATACTGGATTTTTAGTGAAGCATTTTATCTTTCCTCCCTTGGGCAAATGCCTTCAAGATGTAGAAAGTTCTGAAACATTTTGAACCCACTTCAGCTTAGGTCAAATCAAGTTCCTGTTGTTTGTTTTACACATGACAACTGCAACTAGTTCAAATTCCCAGTGATTTTTCAGAAAGCCAAAGTACTTTCTACTTCATACTATCCATTAGGCATATACACACCAACATATTCTGTAGTTTGGCCCAAACTCTCAAGAAAAGCAGCAAGCAAAACAAGAAAGCTTTACTCCAAAGCTAGACCATTACTGCTCAAAAATCTGATTTGAGAGTGGGATGTAGCAGAAGCCTTGTCATTTGCACCAAATGTTAAATATACTTAGTTTCAAACTGGTTTAGGGTTGACAACAACCAAGCTATGTAACAGGCTGCCTCTGGTTTCTCATTTGTGCATGAATATGCACAGATATCGCATTCTGCAGGTGAAGCAGTGCAAGCCTAGCCATCTCTTGTGGTAGGTCCCTGGGTGGGGCAAGCAGACACAGCTGAGTGCACCTTGCAATGCTCAGGCTAATGCTACCTGTCGAAGAGAGTCAGATGAAGGTGAAGAAGGGCGATTAGAAGAACGGAGGCTAAGGGAGAGCTCCCACTGGTCAACAAAGAATCGACGAGACGGTTCAGTCTCAGGCTAAAAAATAAAATAAAAATCAAAGCAATCATACATGACTATGAAGGAAAAACAGGAGAAAATGAGAACAAAAACAGGCCCTTCTTCCCATGAGCAAAAAAAAGTAATTATGAGAGAAGATGCACTGGACATTTTTTCCAAGTTGTCCTACAAGGGTCTTTTTCTCCCTAGTGAGCCAGAGTAACTTATTCTTAATTTGCTCTTTATTTGGTTTTAAGTTATTTAGGGCCATTTGGAAGCAGTTACCTACTTCCACAGATGTCCAGCCTCCTATAACCCAACCAACTAAACCACTGGCACAGATCCCAGATCAATTTCCTCTGCTCCTCCTGAACCTCCCATTATTCTGAATTACTGGCTCAAGACACTACAATTGTATTTCAGGCCACGTGAGACCTCTTCTATATTTTAACTATATAAACCAAAAGCCTGCTCTCCTTAGGGGTGGAAGAGAAAGAAATTAACTTGTATGCGTTGCCAGTAATCAGCATCAAGTTTCCAACATAACATTTAATGTCAGCAGATTTGAAACATCACGCTAAAAAGAATGAAACAATAAAATGCAATCTGCTGCTGTTTCAATGATTTGCTTATCAAATGGCAAACAGCAAATCCCAAACTGAGAATGCGCATCCTTCGGAAACCAGTTTTTCACAGAAGAGCCCAAAAATTGGCCTCTCTCATTATCTCTATAGTTCATTAATGCCCATCTCCCAAGAACCTACTTAATGTAAATAGGAAAAAAAATTGGGAGCTAAACATATCAGACAGTGCTGGTAGCAATTTATAGGAATGTACAGTTTCTATCCGGAAGAAAAAAATTATGTAAATTTCAAATATTTGACCCACTTTCAATTTTAAAAAAGAAAATTATGCTTTAGGTTATAAAAAGGAAAACTAAATGTCATATAGCTGCTTGACCCACAAAAACAGCTATTTCTGGCAATTTAGAATAGGTTAGCTTCAAGATTAAATCTACTGGGCAAAATGTAAAATAGCTGGGATTTCAGAAATGTAACTGTTTGTTTTATACACCAATTTTCTGTACTTAAGATCATCAACATTTAACCAAATTGATTTTCTGAAAATTTCTTACTTTGCTTTCTCTCTCTTACTATTCTACTTTTTCTTGATTTCTTTCCTTAAATCCCACATCATAATCTATCATTGTCTGCAGTGTTCCAACATGTTTTCTTTTTCCTCTCTGCCTTACCCGCTTTATCCTATCCTCTACTTTGTGTTCTACATCTCCCCTTTATTTTCTCTCATCCGTAATTCTGCACTATACAGCAATAAGATTTTTTTTTTCTTTGCAGTGTAATCCTATTAATCTTTTCCATCCTCAAAAAGAGCCTAGAAGTACTAGAGAGCAACACAAAAGGTAGGAAGTAAATGTTTTGGTCCCTGTGTTAATTCTGTATCATTACTTCAACTGAGTAATGAAATACATGTGAGCATGCTGTCCTTGGATCGTGACTGAGATCTTCGGTTGTATCACCCATTAACAAATAGATGATAATATGTTTAAAGGAGTCTTCTTACTCGGTCTTTCATTGTTTCTTCTATGTCCCCAGCATCCTATTTCAAATCCAGCCAAAGGTTTATTCTGCCTTCCTGGAGAACAGCTTCACTGATTTTAATCATCATCAAAGACTGCATCCCCAAAGAACACCAATTTAAAGTGACCTAATTGTTATAAATTCCCTTTTGACATCCCTTGGAAAAGTTATGCCCACCAACAAAAGTTCTGGGACTGTTTATACTCCTGCTCAAGAAGACAGCTTGGTTTTGGATAGTTAACTCAAAACCATAAATTCTGAAAAAATAATCACTTATGTAGATGGTGTTTTCCAAAGGCACTCTCCAGTTTGCCAAAGGCTGTTGAAGGTAACCGAAAACAGCTAGGAACGAGAAACAAAAGAAGGCACAGTTCAAACTGGCATGCTCCCCTATGCCAAGAGAAGACAAACAGGAGAGAATATTAAACACAAAACCAAACCAAACCAAAAGTGTACAGTAGAATCAAAGAAAATCTGCACAAGCTGCCAACTCTGTTGCTGGAAATAAGTATACAGGAAATATGGACACAGAAGTAGTACTTCAGAGCCAGCAGTTATGCTTGGAAAACGCAGATGTTCTTGCTTCCAGAAGCAAGTAAATCTGGTGAGCAACTGACTGGTAAATGACCACTGTGAGAAGACTTGATCCATGGTCCAGCTGCTTTTCAGCATGCACTCTGAAGCTTGCCGGCTGTTTTTTACCTTATTGTTTATACTATTTTGTGAAACAGAAACATTCTCATTCCTCAAGGAAAGAGTTAAAAACCAGCAAGCATGATAAAAATACTACACAAAATGAGCATGATCTTCTCTTTTTAGCCACATGACTGTGTACAGGCAATGGTCCCTGTATTCTGGTGAATTTTTCCACCCCTCTGAGCACAGATGTCAGTGGTACCCAGAATCACCCCCTGATGCAGGACGCCAGACAGGCAGGGCTGTAGTCACCTGATGCCTCACGGCAGGCCTGGACTCCAGGAGGGCAGCCAGCTGACATGCCCTTTGTTCAACATTCTCAGGCACTTGGTCATCAGAAAAAAAACGAGGAGATCTCTGTGAGATAAGGAAGGAGGGAAGAAGTAAACAAACCAGGAAAAAAAAAATCCCCCAAAGGAAAAGACAACAAAATGCCAGACGCAAGGTAGGAAATTCACATGCAGAGCAGTAAGAAGCTCCCTACCGAAGACTGTTTTCATTTCCACTGTGTACTGCATTAATGTTCTAATGAAGAGCTAAATTTTGACACTCCAGGCTAAGAAAAAATCAGCTGAATTAGACATTATTCACAACTTTCCCACCTAGGACAGCTGCAGCCAAAATCAAACAAGCGCTTAGCCTCTCTCTGGCATTGCCATCCAAAAAAAACAAACAAACAAACAAACAAAACCCAAACCCAAAATAAAACAAACAAAAAACCACTCTTCATCAAGATGTGACTTTATCATGCACAAAGGAACTTATTCACCAATTTATTTCACTCTAGTACTTGTTTGTTGAGGATTTCCTTTACACATCTACACCTGCACATATTTGTGTTTCTCAGATTTTCTGCACAGAAACACACATTTTAGGGCAATATATTTCAGTGTTCATAAAGAATTAAATAAGCTCTTTAAAGATGCTTGTATATAAAAGAGAATGCTGTGCTTATAAAAGAGAGGATGTTTAATGAGACCGGCTGGTCGAAGCAAAATCAAACTAGCACAGAAGTTGCCGATTTTACTTCTGCATCTTCTGTCCTACTTGTTCTTACTGCACCATTGTGTCAACACACCCCAGGCACTATATCTGACACCTCTGCTATTCTGGTCTTTCATATCAATCTTGCTGAACTGTTGTGTGTTGCACATAGTGACATGGAACAAAGACCTGACTTTTGGCCTGCTGTACAGGACAGAGTATCACTTGCAACATCATACAGCTTTCAGCTAATTTGTTTGTAGTGTTCAAAAGTAAACGGACCAGGAACTACAACTGTGTGTGTGAAGAAACCTCAGGCTTAATCTGTCAAGAAAGCTCAAGTGCTGCTACATGCTGTTAACTGTTCTCCAAAGCAGAACAGAAAACTGGGTTCACACCCAATCAATGAGAAGCACTTTTCCCATTCAAACGCATTAATAATACTCTATTTTCAGCTGCTTTCGGTTCCACCTACTCCTTCCTACTAGATCATTTTCACTAAAACTAGGGCCTATTGTAAAGCTGTGGGCTTCTGTGTCACTGCAGACACATGCTTATTCATTTTCTACTGCCTGTCAGAAAACATTCAGCCCACAAGTGTCTTTTGTGTAGAACACATATTTGAAGTTACAACAGCTTTATAGTTGGCTACCATTTATGACTTAATTCATTAAAAGCCTTTACTGGAATGTCAATTAATTTGTCAATATGAATTCAAATCAACCAATTCTTTTGAGTGCCTATCTTTCCTTTTCCCATGCTTCTGGATAATACTGAATCATTAAGACAGGCTGTTGAATATTTCATTGTTAAGAAGGCTTCAACCCTCTATACTAAATAATGCCTCACCATTTTTCCTTCTACTTTGGCCTGTAGGAGGCAGGATGGAATGCCAGTTGTTTAACCATCCAGAAAGCAAGCAGTGAACACAGTGCAACCATGTACGCATGAATTAGCACAAAACATAACTCTTCTTGTTCTGCTACAGCCACAGCATACTTCAAAAAGAGGTGTAAGAGAAAAAGAAGAATAGGAAGAGCTTAAGTGCCAAATCTATGGCAAAATACAAGCATATAGCAAACTGTTGATGAAGGCTTGTTATGCGTTCGTGTGGGCATCACGCAGAAATAGTTGACTGCTCCTAACTGACTCTCAGCAGTTTCAGCGTGTTAACAGCAGCATTAGGATAAGTGCTTCACTACTCAGTACATTTGCTCCCTGTATTGCACACAGCTGTGTCATCAGAATCCATGCCATTTGTTCATGCTCTTTACCCTTCCTTGTCTGGGACTCTGCTCCCCAAGATAGTCAGCACCAGGTTCCCTGTTTCTCTGCAGGCAACAAATTATGAGCTTAATAACAATCACAGACCAACTTCCTAGTCAAAACAGACTGAATTTGATTCTTCTTAAAATGTAGGCAGAAAAGAAGTCATAATGATAGAAAAACAGTTTACTGAGAAGAATATTTTAAAAATGGCAATAATGACTTGGTTCCTGTAGGGAAGATATCAAAAAAAAGAAGTTCATATAGATTCATATTAAATCTGTTAACCGCAGTGTAATAAAATTAGTACAATAAAGATGGTAAGACACTCAACATCTACTGTGATGTTAGATCAAAGGAAAGAAATAGAAAGTTTAAAGGAATTGGTAGAATGAATGCATTAGAAGTGCAGAGTTTTTAAAAGACATCAGTGTAACAAGCACATAGATCCATTTGACTCGCTATGAGGTGTGGGCCAAGACTATTTCAGAAAAAGAATAAGGAAGAAAAAATGTCTCCAAAGGCAGGTTCCTCAACTGGTTCTAACAGATTACTTCTGTAACACAGGAGGTAAAAATTCCTCTGAGTTAAAAGGAGGAAGCTGACAATGCCTTTTTTTTTTTTTTTTTTTAATTTGAGCAAAAATGTTTCCTATAGGACATGAGGTAGAAAATGGTCTACGTACGTTTGGACCCAGCAGCAGTCAGCTCTCATGACTGAACTAGGCAAGTATGAGAGAGTCACGGGACAAACAAACAAAATACTTGGAGAAGACAGGGAGGGAAAATACAGGACTAAAGGGTCCTCAGAAACTGAAAGCCCATTTTTTAAATATGGAAAGTGACTGCCACACCATAGATTAAAAATAAATCTCAATATTTAACTTAGTTTCTCTATCATAAGCTTGGGGAAAATCTATCACAATGTCTGGTGCCCTGCCACAGGACAAGAGGCAATGGGCACAACCTGAAGCACAGGAGGTTCCAGCTGAATATGAGAGGGCACTTCTTTACTGTGAGGGTGACAGAGCACTGGAACAGGCTGCCCAGAGGTTGTGGAGTCTCCTACTCTGGAGGTATTCAAAACCTGCCTGCATACCATCCAGTGCAACGTGCTCTAAGTGACCCTGCTTGAGCAGGGGGGATGGACCAGATGATCTTCAGAGGTCCCTTCAACCACAATCATTCTGTAATGATACAATTTCTCATTACACTCAACTCAGTTTAGATGTGGGTTTTGCTAATGAAAAGGGCTTTCCCCACCTATTTTACCCAGATGTGCATTCCTGAATCCTTCCTTGCACCACACTGTCCACAGTGTGCCAGAAAACAAACTGCTTTTTTTGTTAGAACAATTGTAAATCAGTTTGGTAAGCAGACCCAACTAGTCTGCACAAATCTCACATAGGAGAAGCAGCAGAGGAAGTGTGGTCCAGAGGCTGTAGTGAGGGCAGCTGAAATGCAACATGTAACTGTACTCTGAGAAACCACAGCAGTAAGACAAGTCAAACAATATGTTCAAGAATGTCCCTTTTCTACTCTGCTAAAAGTAGAGTTTATAGAAAAACAAGCGCTCAGCAAAGAAACATTTTCCACCTTTGGGGAAATCTATTTGGGTCTATGGAACTGTAGCTGTCTTTTTATCAACTAAACATTAGTTAAGGGCTGATCAGGAAGGAGGAGAATTTATTACTGCAGTAGGAAGATGGAACAAAAATAAAGACAGACAACTCAAAGAAGCAGGATGACCATGTATAACAAATGAGACAGATATTTAAAGATTTCAGGTAATATTTAACTAGAAGGACAACAAATACATGTGTACACACATCTGATTCACATGTATATACTGTGTTCAGAACAATACAACTCCAAATGCAAACTAAGACAGACTGAAAACAAACTCTTGAGACAAAGGCCTGGATGTGGGGGAAACTGAAGGACCAAACTGGACATGTGCAGGCCACAACAACAATTCAAAAAAGGACTTCATACAATAAATCTGAAAGAGTTTCATGGATACAAGAGCGAATTCTCAGTCACACTTCTATAAACAAAGAACAGAGATGGAGAAAAGTTGCAATTTCCAACCCTGAACTACTCCAAACATACTAACTTCTGTTTAGAAAAAAGGAGCCTTTGGCCAGTGAATGATCTATATGTAATACAGGATCAAGTTCTAATACTTAGACAAAAGCACACCTACTGAATTTCTAAGAAGCATATGTATACCTTAAAGGTAGACGTGGCCCTTTTATTTCCGTTCTATTTTGCTGCAACTCAAAACTGAAGAAGGCTACTGTAATTACCAATTACCCTAGAGTAAAGTCTCAGAATCTCCAGTGCATTAGACAATCATCAAAATGATGCTTCTTCTGAGCTAATGCTGACCTGTGTTTCTATTCTAAGAGGTTGAAGAAGCCCTATCACCCTCTGAAAAAAGAAAATTGGAAATATATTTGTAAGTGGGATGTCTGGTAACCGATTTAGTCATTTGTACAAAGCAGTAATGAAGAGAGAGGGACAGAGCATGCAGAGGGAATCACCTGCTGCCTGGGATACGGTGGAGAGGAAGGTGGAGTGGAAGAAGAGAGCATGATCACTTTTTTGGGGCAGGTCCGACAACGTTCCTTACTCCTCATCTTTTTTTAAAACAAAAAAAGAAAAAAAAATCATAATAATGGTAGAAAAGCTACGATAACATTACCCTTGACTTTGTAAGACAGGCTAGAATGCATAAGCTTAGAGACCGTGATCCTATGCTCGTAGCTCTTATGAATGACCTAAAGCCACATTTTATCCAAGCTGAAAGAGAGAAAATTTTCACCCATATTCACATGATCACACATCCATTTGACAGATAATTCTAGAGACAGCTAATAAACATGTAGTTATAGCAATAATCAATTCAACCAACAGTTTCTGAGTCAAGGTCTTATGCTCAGTCAAACGTAAAACTTGAAACTCTTGGTAGCAGAGTTGGACTGCTCTTGTTGCTTCGTGAAAAATTACTTAGTGCTGTGCCTTGCAATGTTTAAGAATATCCGTCCTGTTGACCTGCTTACTCTTGCTTGCAGCTTATTAGCAATACAACTCAAGTCACAGGATCCTGTTCTCAGCTTCTCTACCTTACAGATATTAAACCGTCTCAGGCGAGTTAAACTGTGCTTTGCCATTCTACTAGAAGAGAAATACAGCTGCTTTCAAGGCAGTATGTAGCCATACTAAATAAACTGAATACTATACAATGCATATATGTCCTCATTTTTATATACCGAAAGAACATGCCTTGCTAGTTCTTTATGTCCCTGCTACGTACAGTCTTTTCTCCACCATTTCTAGATATTTAATGTATCTTATGCTTGCTTTTTTTTCCTTTTCTTTTCACCGGAGCATATCTGGAAACTGTTGCACTGAAAAAAGAAATGCTTGTGTATCCAGAATCACTGCAAGATAGCCTCCAAAGAAACAGCGTGCTGTGTAAAGATATTATAGATATTCATTATGGTCCTGACAGCTGAGCTGGTGCTAACATCTGTTTGGGTGTTCTCTTCCCCTTCACCAAAAAAGTCAACTGTAATTCAAACAGATGCTACAATCAACTTAAACTAAGCCACGTGATTTTGCACTGAAGTGGATGAGGAGCATTCAAAAGGCTCAGCTGTGAAGGCACTAATCTCTAGCAGAAAGGGAGGTAACATTTTCAATCACTACAGCTGTTCACAGACTGTCATCCGACCATGGCCTAGTTTGCATTTGAAATTTCTGTATATTCCCAAACTTGTGTAATTTTCCACGGCAGATCATGGAATATAACATTGTATGGGTATATGAAGTACATATTCAGTCCTCCAGTAGGATGCACCTCTAAGCATGCAAAGTCAAAGATGGCTACAGGAACAAGGAAAGAAAGACTTATTAACATATTTAAATGAGAAATTAAGTAGGAAAACAGTATTTGCAGAAATCATTGGTATAAGTTCTCTTCTGCTGAGATTTCAGCTCCAGCCGACTGGTCATCTCACATATTACATATCTTTAAAAATCACAATTCCAACAGAATTACTGAGAAGGGTTTTTACCAACACACTTTTATCACATATCAGGAAATCCTCTTGAAAGAACAAGCATCAGATGTCCAGAGGCAGAAGAGATTTGTGCTGTGCAACACGTGATCTCTATCTTACAAACATCTTCATACACATCAGTGATTTACACCTGTGCATTACACACATACCTTCTTGTTATTAGGAGACTATGTAACTATGGCAGAAAAATGCCAAAGACCATAAGTTCAAAGACTGGAATCCAGGCCAAAATTCAGTTTGAAGGGCTAGTCTCCCACACCATAACCAGTCAGATACTCTTCTGGATAGACTACATGGCTTTCCAATAGCTTCATGATCCCTGATGAGATGCTCTTTCCCAAAAGCAGTGAAAATGGAAAGCAACAGAACGCAACGTGGAAGATATTTTAGCACGACTAGAGGTTAATTTGAGATTATCCACCATACCACAAAACGCAATCCAGCTTTTTTTAGGAGATACCATATCACATAAAAAATTGCACGTTTCTCCTGTGCACATACACAAACATTACCTTCATGCATTACCAGCTGCTGCTGAGATGTTCACAGTAGCATGAACCCAGTTTTGACAACATAGATCAGCATTCCCAAATTGTAGTTCAACAAATCAAACACTGCAATCTAATTCAGGAGGAAAATGCAGGCCACACTGAATGCTTACAGCAGTAGACTGAGGAGGTTTTTAACGTGCTTGATCCTTTCAAGGTTTTCCCTTTTCAGAAGAGATAACAAGAAGGTCTTGTGATGAAAGTAAAAACCACTTCAGAACAGATTCTGCCAAGACTTCACTCTTTCTAGGAATTCTGTCATACCAAGCCATCCCTATCCCACCTCTACAGCAGACACAGAGACACTCTGTATTATAAACTGAAACTGTTTGGCTGGTAACTCTTTAACTCCACGGAACAGCAAAATTCCAGACTTAAACTGATAAGCAAGGACAGCTAATGAAGTCCACCTGACAGACACTGACAAGCCACAGCCTAAGGCAGATGTAAATTCTCCAAAAAAACTGGTGGTCCAACCCAGACCACCTCCTACACAAACATCCAGTTCTCTCCTATAATTATTCTTGCTGCTTTTGCAGTACACTTTCCTCTTCCATGCAGCTTCCAAGATGCAGGACCAAACCTATCAATCACAAGACAGGAAACTGTCCTTCTCCCAAGTACCCCTGAGGACCTCAACTGCATTCTGCCTGTGGGCAAGTATATGAGGCAACTTGTTGTCTTCTTCAAAAGCAGGTCACCACTTTGTCCCCTTCAGGAACTGCTTTGCTCCTCTTCAAAGGCCTCCTCAGTAGAAGTCTTTCATTATGTGATATATCTTATGCAGAATCACTGAACAGAATATTCTGCTTGTGAACTCTGACATTTGTGCCAAACAAGAGACCCTTTACCATACCTTCATGAGCAGATCTTTCTAGCAAACACAAATCCCCCCTGAAGACCTTGTCAGGAGCCATACCACTGCTGTTCAGCATCTCCAACAACATGGACTGGTACCCAGCCCCAACTCCACTGCTGGTGACCTGTGGCCCAGGAAATAACTTTGTAGTTAGTTCCTAACGTCACTGTAGAAAGCTGTTTTAGTACCGAAGTAACATGCAGTCTCACAGCAGTCAGATTCCTTGTGCTTAAGCAAACAGAATTAAGAATCTTCAGCAGTCAGCCGAAGCACTGCTTCAGCAACAAATTCCCACAGGATGGATTTCTGTCCAAGCTTGACAAAGCTGGCTGCTTGGGTCAGTGCATGGCTTCCAGCCTCAGCTGATCTCTGATCAGTCCAGAAGAAATGGTCCTATATATTCCCAATTAGTTTTTATGTGAAGACCATTGACGTCCTTTATTTCCCTGGGCAAGTCCTAAGGAACCTTTAGAATAGGGACCATATAAACTGTTTCTTCGATCCTAATGTATTCTGCATATTGTGCATCTTTGAGACCCGCTTTTATTCTTCTCCATTTCATTGTTAGATGAAAAACATTGCAAAATCCAGAATGAACTCTGGACCCAAGAACCAACCATCTTCTGCTGACACAGTAAAGCTCATCAAAGAAAAAAGTCAAGCAAATACTTCAGGACCAATCCTGAGGGAAAAAGCACCCACAGACAGCCATCAATGTCTCTGCTGAATAAAAGGAGGGTGACATAAGCCATGTTCATCAACTGACCTGGTAATGTACAGCCACATACACTCCTTCTGTATCACTTCTTTGGGTTCTCCCCTATACCTGGAAGTATTCTTAAAAATTGAAATCTGTCTTAATCATGGATGATGAGTATCCACCTGAAAGTCCTCATTAGCTTATAAAGAAGATTTTGATGAGAAGGTTGAAGAACAAAGAATGACTCTGGAAACTTAAATGTAATATTGACATTTTTAAGACTCTATTGACAGTCCTACTGACAATTCCCCTCGTTTGGGTCTTCTTTGGAGAGAAATGTTCTAGATCATGGCACTGGTCATGACATGAAGCACTACTTGTGCTGAATACCTTGAGGACAAAGTTCACCATGAATCCATAAACACACAAAAAAGTGAACTTCCAAACTTCTTCCTCTTGACTCCAAAAGCATGCTATGATTAAATTGCAACCAGAAAGAAACAGATGTTTCTCTAAATTATGGCTGCCAGGAAAATATATCTCAGCACTCTCAGAAACAAGAGGAGGTGATTTGCACAGGGAAAGAGAGGAAGCAGAGGAAGCCAGTGAGATAAGTATCCCTGTTTGCCTGAAAAGATTGTTTGTCACACGCCTTGCTTTCAAAGTGCACTGCTGAAAGAAAAATACCGGTAATGACAATGGGCTAAAACATACAAAAGAGAAAATAAAATATGATACCCACTGATCTTTCTTCTGTTGTTCCTTATTCTGTCACTGTTTGTGGCAGAGAATCTAAAATTTACTTAATCCACAGTAATACAGGAATCTGCAATGCAATGAAGGTGAGAAGCTCGCAAGGAAAGCTAAGTTTGTCACAGAGAAAGGAAAACCACAGAAACTGAAATGTCTCTTCTAATTGCAGAACACTTAATATTTCACATGAACAGCAAAACTGACAATCAATTTTACTCTTTACACCAATGAAGAGCTTTAATACCACAGATGGCATGACATCTTTAACCTCATTGGCTGCAATAATTGCCTACTCTATTCTCTTTTGTTTTCTAAGAGAATAATCTAGAAATACTCCAGACAATACAACGTTGCTTTATAGGCAAGGCTTCTGATGAAACATCCACTGAAGACCCAGGAAGATGAAACTAGCAAAAGACAACAAGGTAAGTTTGACTAAGTCCTCCTGAAACAACAAACCATGCATTATTACCAAAGGCAGACTTTGATTTTATTCATTATAAGTTAAACTATTTAAAATAATGGACTCACACATTAAAAAGGATGTTTTTGCTGGAAAAGGACTGGTTTAAAAACAGGATAGTGATAGCTGGTGTTGGGTGCAGGCAACATATCATATTCATAATCAATTTCTTTACCTGTTTCCACTGGGGCATGGGAGCTAGACGGCCCTGCTCTCGTCTGCTGGATGGTTGGTTGTGAACACGTTCTTGATAAGGCAGGACAGGTTGCTGTATGCAGGTTGTAGGGAAATTGGGTTGGGACCAAGGAGGGATGATAGAATAGCAAAGGAAACTCGAAGAAAGCCGAAGGAATGAGAGACAGAATCAGACGGACAAACATTTAACAAAAAATAGGGTAGAGGAGAATTCATTTAGCCAGTCATATATAAAAAGGGAAAAGACATCAACAAATGGGAAACTGCACTTCTTTTTTGACCTTCACTTTATTTTCATTACTTCTTCAATTCAGCCCGGTTATTCCAGCCAATATGCAGTGGCTGAGGAAACATTTGACTGGTAAACAGTAAAATAAATGTCACCGTTTTGAGATTATGCTATGCTACCAACACCACTGTGCAACGTAGCATACATACACCTGAACTAGACTTAAAGTAGCTAGATAAGGTCCTGTTCACAATCTGGCCAGGGCAGCACAGAGCTTGGCACAAGATAGACTATGCAGCAGAGCAAGAACTCAGGCACTTAAACCATACTGAGCCTTATACTGCTGACACTACACAGCTTAGCAGCATCTTGAAGTGACTCGGCATCACTTCAAAGATGACTACCCTGCAGTTGCAGTAGTTCAGATAATATCCTGAATAACCGGCAGTTGTCAGGAAGCCTCACTTGAAATGATATAAATATCCTGATTGCAATGAAATTCCCAGACATTTATCTGCTGTGCTTACATAAAGATAAAAATACTTAATCACAGTTCAGAAGAACAAACATATAACCTGACATGAAAATGTTCTAATCGGAAATTAAATGATAGCTCTTGGAGGTGAGAAATGGGATGTTCCTGGAAAGCTTTTCAACAGCAAAAGTAGTTATACAAGAAACTTAATTGCTGGTAAGGTGTTTTTGAAAGAGATCACATAATACTGTCAGTAACAGGAAAGTAGACTTTCATTAGGAAGCTCACCATCCCATACTCCTAAATGTAATTTTTTTCTCTTTTGAGTAACCTTCATTCTTCCCCAGGACAGCCTTTGAAGTACAAGAGCACCACTAGCATCCAGTCTTGAGGAATGTATGTTATTACTCATGATTTTCTGCCATGATTCCAAAATACAGTGTTTTATTAACCATCTCATACCTGTCTTCGTAAGGTTGAGGACTGCACTGGTGCATTCTCCTCAAACTTGGCCAGTAGCTGGGTTGCCATGGACTTGACTTTGTTCTGATTCCCAATGGCAGCATCAATTCTCCTCTCCGTCAGGGCACTCACCAATGTAGGTCTTTCTTCTCTGTAGCTTCGAGGGACGTCCTCCTATCAACCAGTGAGATCAAAATTTAACAGATACATCCAGACGACTTTTTCTCTCTTACCCTTTGGTGCAATAGATTTCTAACAGTGTAGAAAACAAATCTATTGGTATGCATTTGCAAGCTCACATTTTAATTGTCTTTGGTATGCCATCAAATGTTCTGATAAGCTATCTTTCCAACCTTACTTGACACAGTTAACTACCCGAGAGACCACAGTTGAAACACTCATGAATCTGCTGGCATAAAGCAAAGTGATATCTTCAACCCTTGCTGACAATTCTAAGTACTAACTTTTAGCTCACTTGTACCCATTTGGCTATAAGCACTTGAACTGAAGGATTACCTTGCGGAGCATAGCAGTTATGTATGCCTTTTGCACTAACTGAGACTACAGTTCAACTATGAATGAAATCCCTGACTCTACTGCATGATTTTACTAAATGAAACTTTATTATTGGTGCACTCACCAAATCAAAGTAAATTACAATAAAAATAGAATACGGAGCAACTGCAATATCTCATTTGTAGTGTACTCTTCTTTCATAAGCATCAGTAAAATATTTCCTCTATAAATACAACAAAGCATAACATCTGAAGAATTAATTTTAATTTAGAAATTCCCACATAAGCCCAGTCTGGATACAGAAAATGAAAGGACTGAAATGGGAACAAAAAAATGTACCAGGTATATTTTTCTCCCTGACACCTTCCTTACTATAATACTTACATCCTCAGATTGGCTGGTTTTCCTCCTCTTTCCTGCACCATCCAGTTCCTTTTCTTTTTTGTCCTGAAAACAGAGTAAGAAAGAAAGAAAACAAAGATAAGGATTCTCATACCTTTCTGGTCTGAGACAAATGTCATGAGTGCACTTAAATAAGTTTTGTAACTGATTAATTCTCTAGGTCATTCCCCATTTGTTTAAAGAAAGGTGTTTTTTTTCTG
This sequence comes from Cygnus atratus, assembly GCF_013377495.2. Lineage (NCBI taxonomy): Eukaryota > Metazoa > Chordata > Aves > Anseriformes > Anatidae > Cygnus > Cygnus atratus. The sequence continues at coordinate 66,343,736 of NC_066362.1, forward strand.
TTGCGTGTCACCCCCCCCCCCCCCACTTTGGGGTTTCACATACTGGAAACTCTACCTGACATTCTTCAACACCTCCAACAAACTGGGAACTGAGCAATCAATTGTGTTCCAATACAAAGTATATCCCCACATTCTACCAAAAAGCTAGGATTTTAAGACCGAAGTATACCACCAATTGAGAGTGCATATTACCAATGTAATTCTAAAAGTCATGTATTGTCTCATGACAAGAGCTGAAGAACATATGGTCTTTTGTAGATACAGAGCAGACAGACACATCCATTTGTAGTACCACCTACTTGGACAGCAGCCTAATAGACACAGCTGTTATCAAGACCAGGGTATGGTTACCTTTGGAGTACGTTTCCGAGAGATGCTTTGTCCCAGTTTACTGAGAAAAGAGATAGGAGATTTGGTACTGGCAATTAGGGCAGCTTTTTCTTCTGCATTCAGGTCCACACTATCTGTTAGCAAAAACAGGTAGGACAAGGGAATGCCATGAAATTATTTCTGCAGTGGTATTATTAAAAACACAACTGAAGGACTCACCAATTTTTTTTTTTTAATATACCACTCTTTTCCTTAAGCACTCTGCACAAAATAATTGTAAAGAGTCCCAAATTAATAGCTTTCTCAGATATGTTTCTTTCTTCATTTTGCCAAAATCAGTTCTACTTCTAGGCTTTATAAACACCCAGAATAAATACTGTATTTACTTTCATAATTGAAGAGCATCATGATTATCAGTATTAGTAACAAAAGTTCAGAGTTTTGCAAATAATACCTAACTTATATAGACTGTATTTTTAAATGGCTATTAAACACATTTTTTATTTTTTCCCCCAGAATTACAGACGTGAATCAGATATATCTTAGAATTTGAATTAAGATCATCAGTAATAAAGAAAAAGCTCTTACATTATTAAGATTTAGAGATGGGCAATATTCACTTATGTTAAGCAACTATATCCTACAGTTTTAATCAAATATCTTTCATTCCTGCCTCTCATTGGCCTGAAGTCACTCTCATCACTCATGGATGGTAAAAAACAGATATAAAATTTGGCCAGTATTTTGAAGTTACCTACTAAACAAATACTATCAAGGGATTTCACATTAGTGAAGACAGATGAACCCCTAAATAATAGCAAGAGAGCAGAGAAGTCGTCAAATAGTGAAGTGAGTTTAAACTTTTGAGACCATTACTTTGTATTTATTAACTCCTCTTTTTGCTCTTGTCTTTATAAACACCAATAAGACATCTTATTGTAATGTAAAGTTAGTGAGTGACTAGTATAAGTACATGTGGAAGAAGCACAAAGACAACTTAAGCTCACACATTCATTCTGCAGCTGTCTTTAAATCTTAAAGACCTGCCCCAAACTCCTTACCACTAGAGGGGATGGTGTCTTTGAACATCTCATAGAACTGTGTGAGGTACATCACCATCGACAGTTTATCTGGTTCACCAACAGATGCCATTTCCTTTCCAGTCATAATGGGAGATATTCCAAACTCTTTTTCAGCAATGTCAAAGGCCAGCTGGTTATTCTTCTCCACATTGTGTTCATCCAAAGAATCAAAGTCTCTGCAAAGGGCAGGAAGAGGGCATGCACTCAATCAAGTGGAAATCAGTCTTCTGAAAGAAATCAGGGATCCACTGCCATTTTTTTCTGAAATCTCCCAAATTTACTTGTCAACATACCTTTTGTATTGCAGAGTTGATGCTATTTAATTATGGTGAACTTTGACTCAAACTTAACTCTTTTTTCATTTGTTGCTCCTCCAATAAACCTAATTTTTAATTCTTAAGAACTTGATTATTCCCTGAAATACATCTTCACTTCCTCCTTTGCTGGAAAACTCTACCACTTTCCTGTATGTAAAATCTTTTATGTGCTTGGACTAAATTAAGTCCTAAATGAAGCTTCTCTTTGTCCCCATTTTTCTCGACTGACCCCTTATTTTGTTCTATTTTTTCCAAAACTTGTAGAACTATATATATATGTGTGTATATATATATATATAAACAAAGCTAAAACTCTATAAAAAGTTACATAGCTTACGGAGAGTTATATGAACTATCTGAAAAGCAACACAGTATAGAATACTTTCACTTGAACCCTTCACAAGTTATATAGCTATTAAAAAGAGTAGCTCAGTTAACTTGAGTGCACCGGTAGTAAAGCAATTCAGTGCACATGGAAGGGAATAACCACACAATTATTTAGCATGCTTTTTACTGGATTATGCCTTTAATTACATCTCTGGCATTTATTTTTTCTAATGTCCCTTTGGGAAGCTGAAGTCACTGCAGATTTCAATTGAACTACCAGAGCCTTTGCTACTAATACTTCTGCCAGCCACTGTTTTCCTGTTCTAGAATGTGGCTACTGCTTTACTCAATATATAGTGTAAGAGGACGGCCTCTCTTTCATCCAAACAACATGTTAGTTTACAAACAGCAACATTCAGGTAGTGAGTCACTACTTCTGTAAAGGGCAGCCTTAAAGTTTTTAAGAAGTTACTGTCAAACAGGAGATTAAAGGTCTGTGTAGAGACTTGTTCACAAGAAATTTAACTGAAGCTATCAACTATTCCTGACTAATTTCACAGAGAAGAGCTGTTTGACAATAATGAATTTCAGACAGTACCAATCTGAAGTTTAATTCTGTCAAACCATCCAGAAAAGAAAATGACAACACATTTACCTTCATATTCATCAAGCTATTATGACCTTCCACTCTGCTGGTGAATCACTGTACATTAGCTTTTATCAGGCTTAATTGACTTAATTTCAATCCATTTCTTCATAAGTCACAAACACATTGCCTCACTCTCAATCGTATTTGTTTGAAATATAACTAACATTTTGCCCTTCCCAGATCTTCAAAGAGCCAATTACTTACATTAAGTCTGGACGGTATCTGTGGATAATGGCACACAAAGCTAAGCCACTTTTCCATGACATCGTGAGATCTGTAACATTTACACCAGCGTACCCATCTGTCTGCCTCTGGCACCAATTGAGCAATTTGCTAGAGCGAGCTACAGACTCTGTAAGAAATCATGTTGTTAAGTAGAAACACACAAAATCTCTTACATGAATCTTAACTACATCATAAAAAATATGAATAGGCAAATAAAACCTTCGTGTAAACAATATGCTCCTTCTACAATGGGTAACAGGACAAAATTATTATTATTTTTAAAGGCTATGATATCTATTTTAAATCCACGAACGGATTTTTCATTTGCTAAAAAGTAATTATAGAAGTTATATCTTGCCCGACATTTCACCCCAGCCCTTGTATAAGAGCCCCAGGAATTATAAAGCAGTCACAAAGGCTTGTTTTAAATATTATCAAAAGGATAAACAGTAGTACAATGCTCTCTGAAGTCCAGATACACTATTTGTAATGCAAGAATTACAAATGTACTTTTGCAATTGTTTCTTTCCTATTGAAAGCCTTCCATTAGAAGTGCTGACCTGTTTTGACCTTGCCTTACTGCAAGATCTGACAAGATTACAGCCTAAAGGGACATGGTTGCAGGCCAAAGAATAAATCCAAAGACTACATATTCAGCAGTGAAAGCAGGCTCAGCAGCAAAGCACCATTCAGAGAGACCCCAATGCTATCTGGACATTCAAAGGCAAGGTGTGCAAATGGAAATGTTCAACATACTCCTCGGGGTACAGGCCAAGTAGACAGATACTGAAATGCTTCTCAGAAGGCAACTAGCTTTCAGAATAACATAAGTAAAGTGAGGTTCCATTTAGTTAAGCTAGGAGATGAGATTAAGTGAAGAAAAGCATAAACATGAAAGACTGTACTAGAAATAACTTCTGTTATTTTTATAAGAATTTTGTGTTTACTGTTAGAGTGAATTCAGGCAAGCCTCCTGCACTCTAAGTAAGGACATTGTTATAGGGATAAGGGAGGTGAAAAGCAATGCTTGTATAAGATGACATGTTCTAGAAATATTGCAGCATTATAAAGCAAGGAAACTAGGTAAACAACAATATATTTGCATGTTAATTGAAACTTGAAAGATTGGCAAAAAATCAGACTGCTGACAAAACAATTGCTGGATACTTTTTCTACAGCAAAAGAGCCTGACTAAACAATATACTAGTGACACTGCTCCACGTGCCCTGCACTAATTCAGGCCCAGAATACCAAAAGGAATGGAGCAGTAACAAGGCCTACCATTCCGAGTCAGCTTTGGTGTCCTGGAGTTCACAAAGTTCTCTATTTCCAGGTGAATGTCTTTCAAGTCTCCTGTATTATACAAGTGGCGTACCTAAAATGATGCAAAAAAAATAAAATAAAAATGACCAACATGCTATGTATCCAACATCCACAAAGAAAGGGCAGGAGGATAAGAAGGAGTCATCCCAAGGCAAAAGAAAGAAGACAAGTATTCTTATGTAGCAGAAAGCTCTAGCTCAAGAACTCCAGAACAAGGGACAATTTGTCAGTGCTGAATAGTTCGGATGACTGCTGCTGCTCAGTGGATACCAAATTGCAATGATAGACTGGTATACTAGACTTAGTACAAAGAAAATGTATGCACAGACACACATGTTTATAGATTTCAAGTATTATCACAGCATGGTTAAAACTGTCAAAATCAAAAATACAGATGATTTAAAAGCACATTTTTACAACTCCTAAACTCTAGACAAAAGAGGGATTAAAGAGCTTGACTCTTGTCTGATATATCTGCATCTCACTGCTTCCAAGTTATACTGCCACAGTCAGGTCGTTATCTGTCCCAAAACAAGGGCATAGTTTCACCTACGAAAAGACAATGCAGATTACAAATATTCAGAAGCACAATTCTTCTAGTTACCTGCTGTGGCCGCAAGAAGTTGACATTGATATTGGGATACCGGGTGGCTGGATCAATGCTATAATGGCTGAAGTTTTTACTCACATTCTCAGGGGTCGTCTGAGGCAGTAGCCTATAAATGCTTTCCCTTAGGAAAAAAAAACAAAAGTTTCTTTGTAAAGATGCATCACTATTAATACTGCTAAGAAAATCATAAAAGATATTTCCAAGATAATAGGGAACGACAAACAGTTTTGTTGTCTCTGGTACTTTAAAGGCACCTACATCTTCATCCAGTTTGCTATTGAAAGGCTTGTGACAGTAAGTCAGGCTCACTTTCTCCATGTAATACCAATAAGCACCAAGAAAAGACTCTTCATCTAATCTGCTTTGTAAAACTAGGACCAAGAACAGCTTCAGCATTTCTTATTCTTCTATAAATATACTTCAGCTTATCAGCTCCTTCGGATTTTTTTCTTCAGTTTAATTATAGGCACAAGCACCCCCTAAAAACAGTGAAAATCTGTATCTCCTCTCTTATCAATATATTTGCACTAGAAGGAATTGGAATAAATGATGAGATGTTGGAGGATGAGATTAGAACTGAAAGTGTAAGCATTTTTTCTACTACCTCTCTGCAAGAACTTCCAAAGGACTTGCTCCGAGTGACCAACTTCGTACCATCCAAGCAGAGTCCATTGCAGCCAAAAATCCCCTGGCTATTCCAGTTCCCATTGGCCAAAATGGCTAACATAATAGTTTCCAAAAAGAAGAACAGAAAGGAAAAACATCAGTTAGAGAAAATTTTAAACGAATACCATGAATATAGAGGGTAATCTGCTGGGAAATTACTGCTCAGTAATTAGCTTGAAGCTCTACTCCCACTGGGCTAGAGGAAGCTAGATGCATGGTGAATGTCCATGAGCTTCCTCAAAGCCAAATGTTCCTCTATTGCCAACAGCTATTCATAGCCTGGAGTATCTTAAGAACTACTCTTCAATACTGTACTTTTTAACCAACTACAAAATGCTAATTATTAACAGGCCTAGAGTAGGTTCCCACAGCAAGTATAATTGTCCCAATAAGAAGCACATGGAATAGATATAACTTCAGAAAAATCTCTGCACATATTTTCTTAAGCATGATCATTACCATCCTAAATATTCTGTTTTCCCAACATGCCTCCCTTCTTTCAAACCTCCCACTTTATTATATAATAAACAGCAGTGTTCCTCATAGTAATTGTCTTATAGGCAGCACACATTTCAGTGATGGGCGCAACAGTTTATGCTTACAATTCAATTCCCTGTTTACACACATTAAGTTTAAAACACAAACCTCTAAGAGACTGTCCCCAACCAGTGCCACAAGTAGCTGGTGGCCATTCTGCTCTCGCACCAGAGCTGCATTCTCTGATGCGTACATGCACGTGAAGTCAAACATTGCCACATCTGGCTGCCCGTAGTGATTGATGGCAAAGTCTAGTGAAGGCAGCTGCTGATTAGTAGAGAAGTCAGCTGCTTCTCTGGCATAGTTTAGCAAAGCCTCCTGGTCCACATTCTCCCGAGAGAGTAGTAACTCCGTATCAGCATAATCCTGCCAAAGAGAGACAAGTAAAAGTGAAACAGCCAAATCTAAAAGGTTGTTTTAAGACTGACATAGAATTGTTGGCATTAAAAAATCCACTACAAATTCATTGATATAGGTTTGCCCTTTAATTCTTACATCCCTAATAATGCTCTTAATTCCAAGGAAAAATTTGTAAATCTTTTATTGAAAACAGTCATCAGTCCCACTGGCATTTCTGAGTGTGAAAGGGCCAAGAAACTTCTGAGCATTTCTCTTCACACAAAAGGCACAAGACCTCACTCCTTATGTATTCGTTTGTGGCCAAACTACTTTTAAATCTGCTTCTGTCAGAACAAGATGGAGGTAAATGTCCAAGAATTTCTTCACTCCCTGCATTCTCATTTTCATTAAATGAGAGAAGTTCAAATAAGCCACCAAAGGTTCTTTAAACATATATTACCTTATTGCGAACAAAACCCTCAAATTGACAAAAGGATACAAATTTAGACAGGGTAGGTCTTATAGCACTTTTCTCATGGCTGAAAATACTTCAGAAGGGCATTAATCACATATGTTTGTTTCTAAATTACACCTGTATAAAAACATCATGTGGTGAAATAAGAGTGCGTTTCCCCTCTTTTAGCATACTAAAAGCAAGTTGTCCCACAATCTTAGTACATAAAGAATATATAAAAGTTAATACTCACATGCCGTATTACACCTTTATCCAGCAGGCTCTGCTTTTTGGCAGTCATGACAAAGTAGTGTGTATCATCTTTATAGTAGACAATGTTCTCCAAGTCAATGCCTTGTGACAGAACAAGATAGTAAAGGAACATGTTACACAGTATGTGCAAAAATGAGCTCTTTGGAAGAAAGTAAATTGAAACTACATGGTTAGAAAACCTTAGAGAGAGTGCCAAGAAACTTCCTCCCATGCTTTTGATGAGTTTAAAAATTACATCTTCAACAAAACCACAAACAGAGCATTTCACCTGTATATAGGTAATTTTTTTCAAAAATACATTTATCATCACATTAAGGTTTGTATGCAGATGTGGAGTGCAGGAAGCTAAACTCAGGATTCAGGCTTTTCTTAAGAAAAGATCTGATTTCCTGAAAACCCTCACGGAAATAAGTCCTCCATTTCTGAACAAAATGACACACATCTGAATGACACACATCTGCTTTGTACAGATGTATAGAACAGCTGTAAAAATGAGGGAAGCGAGATTTCAAAGAGAGACAGCAATGACTTACTTCCTGGCACAAGTCATTTGTTTATTGATTAAACATTGTGATACCTGAGTTACAAAGTTGCAGTAAGAAAGACAAACAGTTTTCATTGGAAATTTGGCAATTGCTGACAAACCTGTGGCTTCTCGTAGATCCTGGAAGAACTTCTGGTTGAATATGAACGCCACACCACTGATCTCTTCTACTTTGGCTTCAGCTGTGGTGTTGCGATTGATGAAGTTTGCTGTGATAGCAATCGCTAGTTTACCACGGAACTCTTTTCGGCGAAACCCTATGGGAAGGTAAAGTAGTAATGCTGAAAAATAGAGCATAGCTTCAGAGAATACTCAGCATGCCATAGACAGGTGTCCTCACAAAATAAAGGAGAGATTGGATCTGATATATTACAAACTCCGCCACTGAGAAAGCAACAATTGCTTCATCAGAAAAATAGAGGCTCTTATTTAGGAAAAAAGCTCCCCCCTCTCTTTCTTACCTCTTTCCCAAAAACTGTAATTTGCATCAAAATACTAGATAAAATTCTCTACTACACAGAAGAATATTTAGCACTTCAACTCCTACTTTCAAAATTAAGAGCTACAACACTAGCTAAAGAAAGAAGGTGGGAAAAATTATTCAGGTCAAATATCTCATTCTTTTGCTGGTGGATAGATAGAAGAAAAATATGACCCACATGTCTTGATAAAAACAGATTTCTGCGTGGACTTTTGATTTCCTTTCACTAGTCAAATGTCTTTCTAGATTTTGATCAGGACTTTGAAGTCTTTTTTCTTCGTATCTGCTCTAACTAATTTAAGAATTAGTTCTATTTTAAAGAGAATTACGGACACTTACCTTCTAAGGTGTTCCTCCTGCCATCCCCTCCAATGATTACTTCAAATTCATACTCTGATACTGGATGGGTTTTTGGATGGACCAATGCACGCCAACCTATTCCTGTTGATAAACTCCAGGTTAATGACAAAATAAACAATGCACATAGTAGAACAAATATATAAAAACACATCCATAATCCCTTTCTCACATTGTCAATAAAGATACACTGCAGGATAGCTATATTGTTGACAAGAGCTATTGCTGACTTGCACAGCCACTCTGTGTGAATCAGAGAATGCACTATGCTAGGCAGTGACATCCCCAATAACCGCTCCCTGATTATTACCTTTAAGGATCACTAAAACCTTTATAGGTTCTCTACTAGTTATTCAATTAACAGGATGCCAAAAGACAAGTAAACCACTATCTCTCACAGCAATCGGACAGTGGGTTTCACAGCGATGCAAACAGCATAACAAAGATCATTCACGGATATAAATATCCTCCGTGAATGCAAATGAAAGAGTTGTTTTAAAAAGATACTTTCTAAGTGTAATAGGGTTAAATATGTTCAGAGGAATTAGAACCTACTGTGTTTTGGATTATTTCTGCTTAGTAATTCAGGTGATTTTGCCTTACTAGAAAGAATAAAGCCTATTAAAAACTCAAGCAAAAGTGTATTGAAGATTACTCTCTTTAATGGAGCATGAGGAAAAGACTCAGAGTCATATGCAACATTAAGGAGTGGTAATCTGTGCCTCCTACCACAATTTCCCCTTTCTCTAGTACCCATTTCAACGCTACTTGCTTTCATTTTCCTGATCCTCTGGAGGGTAAACAAGCCCCTGAAATTCCACATTGACATGGATCTCTATTCCCAAGATCAAGGCAACCTTCAAAAGGATAAGCTGGAGTTGACGGATACCTGAAAAAAAGCAGATGATAGAGAAATAAGAGAAAAAGGAAAGAGCACAAGTGCACACATCTCTGTTTGATGTTACTGATAAATTGATTTAAAGGCTAGCTGCTGCTTTCTTCTTCCCACTGTGTTCCCAGCACTTCATCCAGGCAGCACTGGTGTGTAGTATCACGGCATGCCAAGAAACTTCCATGTAGCGGAAATTCCAGTCCTTCCCCAAGAAAGCAAATATTTTTTTAACATTTCAGCCCCCAAATCAACAACAAGGGAAATAACCAGAACATGCACTGCAGGAGAGGCATTAAAGAGAGCACAAGCAGGACTGCACTTTTGTCACAGATGATAATTAGCCATTTGACCAAGTTAGCTGTAATATTGAACTGCATCTTACTACTAACACCTTTGGGTTAGTGGGGGCATAACAAGTTCCTCATCACCTCTTTCCACGTAAATTAGCGTAGGTAGCAGGTACAAAAACTACAGTGTGGCAAACGACTAACTTGAAGGAAAACACCTTGCTGCCACATTTCAGATACTGAAATGAAGAAGTGCTCCACCTAAATACCAAATTTCATCTGTGCTGAGATACGAAAGAAGATGACAAAGTATTGGCAGAATAAAAATAACAAGAAATTGGAAGAGAAAAATAAATCTGCAACACCAAAGTTAAAAAGTCTTTCAGTTTTAGCATTCATTTCCCCTCAAAAAAAAAAAAAGAAAAAAAAAAGCTTTTGCATTGAACAAGAAGCTAAATCTCACCTACTATGTTTGTCTCAATTTATACTTCCACTTATGCCCTGTGGTGAACACAGACTGGTGGGCAAACTAACCCGTCTGGTAAATTTTTGAAAGAAGAAGTGAAAAATGGTAGCTCTTGCCCTACTGAAGTGTGCAGCTTTCAAAAGAGAAAGTTTTCTCAGAATTTGAGAATTATCAAAATTATTCTCCATTTCAAAGTGCAAACATTTATTTAATTAAAATCTATTCAGAGGATGGTGGTGTTCTTGAAAACATCTTCACCACTCTTCCAAAATTTAACAATGTTAAAACTGCTCCTCCATTTTCCAGATCAACATTCAAAAGAATGTTCAAAAACATTCAGTAATTAAAAAACAAACAAACAAACAAAACACCTCACACACAATGTTCAAGAGCAACAGAATAATGTGGCAGCTGCAGGAATGTAACAGGAAAAATAGGAAAGCGATCCATCAGGGGGAAAAAAGCTTTGAACCTTAGATGTACTTTTCAGTATATGAAAAAGTTAGGTCTCAGAAACTAGCAGTTATAAAAGATACCAGATATACGTTGTACGTTTGATCATTCCATGGCACGACCTATTTCTTTCACATGTGGGTCTAGCCCAAACTGTGCTACGCAAAGGTAATGCTGCATTACACCATACAGATGTGAGAGCAGTGGCAGGTGCAGGATGCATTTCAATGAGTTACCCCCTGCCCTCAGCCACCTCTCCCCTGTGAAGAAGAAGTGCTGCCATACCTAGCAGCGGCTGTACTTACTGATATGGTCTATGGATCCTGCACAGAATTTGCCATAAAACTTCTTGGCGCCAAGACCCCTCAAGTCATGTATTGTGAATGGCCACAAGTGCAGGACATTATTGCGGGAAAAGGCATCCCTCTTTTCTATGACCACCACCTTGGCTCCTAGGAATGACAGGTCGATGGCTGTGCGAAGGCCACAAGGTCCAGCCCCAATTATCAGACACTGCAAAGCAACCAAGTACACAATAACTTCACAGTCCAAGGAGGAAAAAGGTATTTTTACCATAGGTTCAAAGCATCCTAGCATCAGTCTTTCTATTGTTACCTGCCATGCTCTGGCACGGATACGTTCAAGCAGTACCTGCAACCTGAAAATGAAACATATCACAGAGAAATGAAAAGTTTGGAGAAACAGGCAAGTAACCTGCCTCTTTCCAACCCTTCTTTGAAGAAGAGCTGCCAAGGTGTGCTCTCCAAGCTATATAAGCACGTGGAGAACAGCAATATTTCTGAAGGCTTCTCCTCCACTTTCCAACCACGTTTTCTGTTCTGAGAGGAAAGTAGCCTTTTCCTCTCTTCTTCCAATCAACACTGAGCTGCACAGGAACGGTTAGTGCAGAAAAACACAATGCTTTTATAACCATCATCACTTAGAGTAGCACAGACAGCAGGCAAGTCAAAGCACTCTAACTTAGGTGTATGCTGGTGCTTCTATTATTGCAGCAAGGGAACCTCCAGGTAAGTAAATACAAACTTTGTGTCACAAGAGCATTTTTATCAAAATACGTTTTCTTCAATGTAACCTTTGTCATATCAAAAGTCTTTCACCTCACATCTTTTTCCACTCTGCTCACAAACACTGTTAGAGGCTAATACATGACTTGAGAATGTAAAATACTTGCATACCTAGTGTTGGAAGTACTTTCTGGGAAACAGAAGAATACAGCAAGATATTTTAAGATTAAAAATCCAAGACAGTCAGCTGACACTTCTCACCTAGGGGAACTGAAGTCCACAGAGAGAGATGGCATGTCTGTATGTATTCACATGAATATAGGGCACAGTCCATTTTGTTGTACCAGTTTTGTACTTTTTTTTTCCTATTGACTATAAGCC